>NW_017728886.1:129978365-130017104 GCF_001723895.1 Crocodylus porosus | reverse complement strand
GGGGGAGGGGGGGGAGG
The DNA here is from genome assembly GCF_001723895.1 of Crocodylus porosus. Taxonomy (NCBI): domain Eukaryota; kingdom Metazoa; phylum Chordata; order Crocodylia; family Crocodylidae; genus Crocodylus; species Crocodylus porosus. Next base: position 130,017,087 of record NW_017728886.1, on the reverse strand, counting down.
GGGAAGAAAAGCAGAGAGCCTGATTTTTAGGCAGAGCCTGCTTTCCTGGGGTGCTGCCAAGCTACCTGCAGGACTTCCTACAGAGCCGAGGAGCTGCATGGAGCCTAGTGCTTTGCTCTGCGGCTGTAGGGGCAGCAAACTAAAACTCCTTGGAGGGGTTTTAGTTTGCTGCACCCCAAGTCTTTTAAGGTGCATTGCACCACCAAATTTCCTACAGCAGCTGGAATTAATGCGTAATGCACTACCAAGGCTTGCAAACACTGACACCATTAAAGCGGTGCAAAAGCATTTAGCCTGCTTTAAAGTGTCATACACACCTGCCCATGTAGATAATGAATCCATGGGACTGAAATCCAGTCTCACTTACTCTGGTGAATACAAAACGTGACTCCAGTGAAGTCAGTGAATTTCACTGTAGTGTAAATCAAAAGGCCTTGCCAATGAGCCAAAATAGGTCTCTTCACCTTCAGCAGCTGCAATGTGCTTATTCAGGGAATGATTGGCATTATATAAATGCTGCGCAAGAATGAGCTGGAGGGTCAAGTGTTTCATTTTTAACTGGTCTACCAATGTAGCTACATATTTACAATGTGCCAGTGTCTGTGTTATCTAGGTGCCTTGTGTTTGAATAATGTTTACTAGAATAACAACATTGTATTTGTATCATTGTCACATACTTGAAAAAGAAAACCAAGTATTTTCGAGGGCTACAGAGGGGCAGTAAACATTTTTTTTCTTGGAGTCTTCTACAAACCCCCATTTTATCTGCTATGAGAATTAAAGCTGTTAAAATTACAAGAAGGCCTAGAGCCAAACAAATCACAACACAGACCAGGTTTGCTAAAAGCCTCCAAGCAAGTTCAAAGTCAATTTAAGGTTTACCTGTCAGTTGTGCAGAGCCTAATACAACCCTACTTTTTGGTTTAATTTCAATCTGTGGCCAGATATGTTTGCAGTGGCAACTGAAATTCTTTTAGATGCTGGCGACTACATTCAAACTTACAATGAAACAGAGATTTAGACTCTTAGTTCAATAATGGTACTGGACTCAATGGGAATCATTCATATTGTTCCAGGAAAATCAAAAATATGGCCAGGGTAGTAAAAACATACAGAAGTCAAATCCAAGGTAATTTAAAGTTTCTCATGAAATATTTCCTTGACCATCCAAACTGTTCCGTCTGTGTATTACATGTATGTGATTGATTTAAATGTCTTACAATGAGGGTATCTTACATGTACAACAAGACATTTGTGCTCATTTCACAGGGCAAAACTCTACTCCACAACTTTTAGCTCTATTACCTACCTCAATTTTCTTTTCATACACAGAACTTCCATTCAGCCATTCTGCACATTGAGAATCTGGTTTTCATAGCAATAAGCTGGCAATAAGGATTCATGCTTTGCTTTTTAAACATGAGAGAAGCATTTTACTATCCTACACATAACACAAGACCAGCTCAAAAGAACCCGCCTACTTTGGCAGCTATTGTGAGAAACAATTGCAAAATTCTCATGGTCACTCTACTGCACTCTGGTTTTCTCTTCAGTCAGCATAGGTGCCAACTACAAAACCAGGGTAAGGAAAACACAATGTTGCCTTAGGGTCCTAAGCATGTTAGATGGTCAGATTGATAGCTGATTTTAGAAGGTTATACATAGTACAGTAATAATATGCCTACATAACATACAGGGATATGTTACAAACTGGCATGACTGGCTAAACTGCAGTGCTGCAGAGAAGGACCAGGGGATGACAGTCATAGGTGGTGCAAGACTTGGGGCTAATAGGGCTTGGCACCCCCAAACATGGGCAGTGGTAGAGCTGCAAGTCAGACTGGCCACAGGCTTCTGATGTCTACAGCACGGGTGGGGAGGGAGTGGGGCTGGGGCAGGCACTACATAGCCAGCAGGCTGTGGGACCGAGTCATGAGTGGTTCATCCAGGGGTGTGGCTCCTGCTGCTACACACACCCGAAGAAGACAAGGGGGGGTGCCTCCAGATCTGTGCATGGGGTGGGCTATGACTGCAGCTGCAGGCTGGGGCTGGGGCTGTGCCAAGTTCTTCCCAGTGGGGATGGGGCAGGGCCAGGCTATGCTGGAAGGGGGGGCTATGGGGGAGGCTTCAGCCACCCCAAAATTCACCATATGCCCCCAACCCTCCCTCCCAGCTGCCCCGAGCACAGTTGGGCCCAGCCCCCCACTACCAGGAACAGCCCAGCACAGCCCTGGCCCCGGCCCGCAGCTGCAGCCCACCCCACCCCATGCACAGATATGGGGGCACATGCCCCCTTTGGCCTCCTGGGGAGCTTGCAGTACTGGGAGCTGCCACCCCCTCCCCATGCCAGGTGCCCCCTCAGACAAACCACTCGCAGCTCCATCCCATGCCTACCCCTGCCCCAGGGCCTCTCCGTCCCCCCACCCCTTCCTCACAAACTTACCTGCTGGGGAGTACACGCACATGCATGCCCTCATACACTCAGCCTCTGCCCCCCAAAATAATGTTTTCTCCCTCCACCTATCATAAGATAAATATGAACCAACAATGTACTCATGTTGTGAATAAAAACCCAGCAGCATACTGGGTGATACTAACAGGAGTTTCACTTGCAAATCAAGGTAAGCGATTCTTCCACACTATTCAGCACTGGTGAGGTCTCACCCAAAGTACTATGTCCAATTCTGGACCTCACACTTCAAGAAAGATGTGGACAGTTTCGACACAGTCCAGCACAGAGCAACAAAAAAAAGTTAGGGGCTTGGAAGGGAAGATGCTTGAGGAAAGCCTGAAAGAACTAGGGTTGTTTAGTTTGAAGAAGAGAAAACTGGGGGGGTGGGGGCAGGGGGCAGCATTAATAACAGTCTTCAAATACCAGAAAGGTGACTACAGAGACGCCTTCTCTCTGTGTCCATAAGGGACAGGATTAGGAGCAATGGCCTCAAACTTTAGCCAGGGAAACTTTAGGTTGGAGATCAGGCAGAATTTTCTGGTTATAAGGGTGGTCAAGCATTAGAAGAGGCTACCTAGGGAAACGGTGGAATCTCCATTCTTGAAAGTTTTCAAGAGCAGGTTGGACAGACACTTGGCTGAGATGGTTTAATCAGAGATGATTCTGCCTTGAGCAAGGTGCTGGACTAGGTGACTTTGTGAGGTCTCTTCCTGTAAGAAATGTTTTTACCTAAGCTTTATAATATGTATTAGCCTAACTTGACTCATATAAAAATATTGGCTTATAAAGTAGCACTTTTGAACAAAAGAAAAAAAAAATCAAGGCAGCTTTTTTGTTTTACTTCAATAGCTAAAATAACAATCTATTTACTATCTTATAGTTAAAACATAAATCATATTTGGGGGGGGTTTGGCTGCTTATTTTATACTTTTCTGTAATTACTGCAGTTGAATGTTCATATTGATTTCCCTGCTTTTTTCATGATAAACTTAGTGCATTATAAATAATTTATGATGAGTTTGTTTTGATGCTTAAAAAACTGACACAGGATGAATACAAATAAAGGATCTTTTCCTTTAAGTATTTCAATCTGCATCCAAAATAAAAAACAATAAAATAATGATGAGAATTATAACTATTATGAGTGGGTCTAATTTTCTCTAGACATAAAGTTATATGAGCTATATATTTGGATGGGGATGGACCCACCCCTGGCAGACTAGATAGCTCTGAAAGTTCCTTGCAGTTTACTTTTCAGATTCTGATGGATATGAAACAGGAAGGAAAGTTCAGAATTTATTGCTGCCAATAAGTAACATTTACATAGTGCTGTTTGTCCTGTAAGTGCTTTATAAACATCAGTGTCCAGATCCTACGAGGTTTTGAAAACTTTTACTTTCCGACCACAAACAAGTAATTATCAGAATGTCTCTTGAAGTACATATTTTACAGGAATTCTCAGATATCTGAAAGGGAATTTGCCCAAATATAGAGATACAGTCAGGGACAAAGCCAAGATGAGTACTCATGAGCTCTGGACTCTGCTTTCTGCACTCCAATTTGACTAGGCCATCAGTTCTTCCTTTGTCCCATATCACCCCTGCTTTTGTTCAATATTGGTTCTTATGACAGCCTGTTATTGTGTTTTCCATCTGCAGATGGATCATAGTGTCTTCTTAAGCTTTAGAGAAAGCCTAGTTCCATTGTTGTAGTTGCTACTATTTTTTGTACTTTTGTGGTGCTAGGTAGTGCTTGGTGATATAGTCATGGACAACCACTCTATTATTGTAGTCCTGGTGCTGTGGTACAAACACAATTGTTACACTGTACAAACGTATTGTTCCTGAGGAACAGATCTCTTTAGGACAGCAAGGTTTGTCTACATTGCTTCAACTCCCAACTGCAGCACTGAGAAAGCAGAGTCCCATATATCCTCTGCCATTCTGCATGTTCTAAACCCAACGATGAGGCAGTAAAGCTGCCCTCCCCACCCCATTGTTATTCCTCCAGACCTGTGTTTGAGGGCAACTGCAGAGGGCATCCTCCAGGTGGTTTCCACTGCCTCATTTCAAGGTTGGCACATGTAAAAGAGGAGATGTTGAGCAGTGGTATGCCTCTCAGTGGTGATCTCCAGGATTTTGCAGAAGCTGTACAGACAGGCCCCAAGTCCTGAAGGATGCACTGGCTCCCAGGTGTGCTAAGCACAATCCACGGAGGAGTCTAACAAATCCTTTTCACTTGCCCAGCCTTTTAAAGGGAGCCAGTCAACACTTGGGTCTCTATGTCTCTCTATGACAACACAATCAATTAAAGTGAACCTGGAGGCAGTTTGATGCCAGTAAGTATGTACATTCTTAAATGCATATCAAAACTGCAGCCACCACACATTCTGTAAGCAAAACCAAGCTAGCTCTAAGTTAGCTAGTGCAGGGTCTGCTAGCAGTGTAGCTGCCAGAGTAGGGGCTTAGTGAGGGCTAGCCAAGCATGTACCCAAAAATCACAGTTGAGTTTTGCATCCCACAATAAGTTCTGTGGCTGCAGCTGGACTGCTCGGGTCACCCAAGACGGCTAGCATAAAACCAGCGTGGGGGTGTATTAATAAAACAGAATCCTACAATGTAGACACATGCTTAGACAGTAAGGTTTTTTTGAAGCAGGGACCATCTCTATCCCTGAAGAGCATGTACACTTCCTCAGACAAGGATATTCTAGCTTCCAAACAAGGTGTGAGGTGTTATCACAATGCAGTTACTACAGGTTATTATGACAGCATTTCAAAACTCTTCCAAACTCATGATTTCACATGCATCTAATGAGAAACCAGAGGTTAAGCAGTTTCAACTGTATTTCAGTTTGAAAGTCACTGGAACCTTAAACCAAACATCTTCAAGAAATGCAAACCCAGGCAATTCAAACAAAACCCTTTGCAAACCACAACTGCAAGGTCTTGCACAGTTCCTATATATAGGATCTTCCTTCTCTTGTCACTTGTATTCTAATGTGCTCTTCCCATTCTATTTTCCCCCTTGGATTTTGTTCTTGAAATAATTCTCTCTTCCTACAGGTTCACCATTCATCCATCACTCCCTACCTACCCTCTTACAAATGCCATAAAAAGGGATTTAGGTCTAATTTGCTGAAATTATGGGTACAGCAGCATTTAGCACAAAGTACAAACAAACAAATTACAAGGTGGAAAAGGCATTTTTTGACTAATTTTAACTAAATGGACTTATTTATTTTGCTTTTTCTCCTTTAGTTCATACACCACCCCCCTCTCTATCCAATTTTTGGGCCCATGTCAGGACTGCTAAGAAACATAGCTGAGACAAGAGCTAAAAAGCATGCCATCCGGCAAAGGGAACTGAAACAAAAAGCCATATCTGCACTTCATGGAAATCTGAATTGGTCCATTTTACACACACACACTCACGCACACACTTCTGTTAGTCTGTAAGGTGCAAATCTACCCTGTCTTCTACTTGGTCTATTTAGGACAATTGTCCCACATCATTTTATACCAGCTAAAGAAATGGTCATACTGTATTATTTTTGTCTCCCTTTCCTTCCCCGCACCTTCCTTTGACATGCAATTTTCAGCTCTGTTTAAGCTGAAACATTTTTGGAGAAGGTTTTACAAAGGTCAAACAGCAAAAAGAAAAAAAACCACTTGTTAAAACAACAAGGAATCAATCTGAGGTGAAACCAGCAGACCAATGTGCAGCAAGAGAGTGCAAGAGTATGTGTGACTAAGAATGTGAGAACATGCCAGGAAATGTAATTTGGCCACTAACAAAGATAATATATGCACACTGTATAATGTGGGGGAGAGCTCACTTCAAACTCCCTGTTTTCAGTTGTACCTACACTCAATTTTCTATTTGAGTTTCTACTCCCTTTTTAAAATTATTTTCATTGTAAGCATTTGTAGTTTCCCCTACCCTGTTCAGTCCAATGCAATGCAAATAAAAAAGTTTGTTTGAAACCAGGAACATGGAGAGTATGGCATTTAAGTGCCGTGTAGAAAACTAGCATCAAACTGCAACTGAGAACAAAATCACAAACAAGTGCCTCCTACTGTTCATGTACATGGTCAAAACTCACACAGACTCCAACGGGGGAAGACCCAGTCCTGAAATCATGTTCCCTTATTCTCAGCATCCTCCCCATTGAAGGATTGAAGTGTCCCCATTGAATGGTTTCTACTCAATAAGTGCTTAGGTTTGTTACAACAGAGTTGACATTGCACATGTCAGGGGTAATTTAAAGATAAGCATTTTGTCCAGCTGTTGCAGGTGCTGTTAGTCCTTCGTTCCCCTAAGTCCAAAACTATGAGGGGCTGATACTGAATACTGACACATGGGCTAAGTACAGACAGTCATAAAGCCTTAGGCTGAATGGATTCAAACTAGGCAGCTTCCTCTAAGTTGTGTAGGCTGAACCAATAATCAACTGCACTGTCATTCGGCTTTTAATTAGGAAAGGCAGAGGGAGGTCTGCACTGACCCAGGCCAGTAGGCACGGGGTGCTAGAGCACATCTGCCAGCCTGCTGGCCATTGCCAGTCCCCATACCACAGGGGGTTGAGGAGCCCACCTCGGGTGCTGGCCCACCTTGGGGGAGTCTCCCCCTCAGGATGTTCCTCAAGCTTGGGTTCCCCAGCCCAGGCAACCCTGGGAGCCCACTCCCCCCTCCCCTTCCCAGATGCTGGCTGCTTCAGCTGCTGCCACAGGAGCAGGGAAAAGAAATCCTCCTGCCCATGCGGCCCAGCATGGGGGCACTGGGGAACCCCCACCTTGGGGGGCTTCTCCTTACCCCAGCCCAGGGTCCCCTAAGCTCCAGGCATCCCCAGGATCTGAAGGGAATTTTTCCCAGCCCCATCTGCTGGAGTCTCAGGGATAGCCCAGGAAGTAAAGGGAAATTCCTGCCTGAGACTCACAGCAACTAAGGAAAAACCAGCTGTGGAAGAGCAGGAAAAGTTCTCTCTACTTCCTGAAACTCACAGGGGCTGAGCAAGTTTCTATAGCAAGGTTGGGGAGGGGATTAATTCCCCTTCGCTCTCTGGGCTGCCAGGGGATGGGAGACCCTCAGCCAAGGTCAGCTTCCCAGTGCAGGGGCTCCCTGATGGCCCCATGCTGGGCTGCAGGGGCAGACACTCAGCTGGGAGGACTTCGTCTCCATCCCTCCTGTAGCAGCAGTTGAAGCAAATCATCAGCTGGGAAGAGGGAGGGGAGAGGGCTACCAGGGTCTGAAAACCATGCACTATGGGGGCTTTCCCTCCCCCTATGCGCCGTGTAGACCCTGGCTAGGGGGGCTGGAGGTCTGTTCCCCTGCCCCACCCCCACCCTGGCTGACAGAAACAGGTAGGAAGCAGGCTAAGGAGTAGAGGAGTGAGGGAATCCCTGCTCCACTGGAGCAGGTAGCATAGCCCAGGGCTGCAAAGTATCCTGGGATTTTAGAGGATTGGGAGTAAACTTGAACCAGGAAGGGATCTGGGACGAAAATTCCATAAGCTGGTTTGACCTAAACCAGTTAAGTCTGATGCTACGCCCAACCAGGTTTATCTTAAAAGTCATGCATTAAACTTCTGTTCTGCTACAGGTTTAAACCAGTTTCTGATCACTTAAACCAGTTTATTTATAACTTCTGTCCCTAGTCCATGGGAACTCCCCAGGATAAGAGCCATGTAAGCAGCCTTATGACTTCTGACTTCTCCTTTCCTCAGCTTTGCCCCCTATAAAACAGGCAGGAGAGGGGTGCACTTTACAGATTAACTGAATAATAAGGTGCACCTCCACTCTGCCTTCTGCCTGACCACAGACTAAGCACTATAACTCTTCCTCCTGTAAAACATGCAAAAGTACATGCATACCAACAAACACCCACCTACTCACAGCATATATATACACTTCATAAGCGTATTATAAAACTAAAGTCTTTGAATTCCCCTAACAAAAGGCACTTCAGGTGGAGTGTCTGTTGTTAGGATTCACATTCACAAAATTAAAAATCACATTTAAAGAGGGGAAAAAAAGAGGAAAGTGCATGAAAACTACTAGACAAATCCAACATCTCAGAACAGAACACAGAAGACTATAACCATGACTCTTCCTCTCTCTCCTCCCACCAACACCAAAGAGGATCTATTTCTGTTAAAACAAAGTATTATGTAATTCAGTTATGAAATGCAAGTGTTGATGGTGGGGATTCAGGTGTCTCTGAACTAGCTCTTTCAGCATAACCAAAGCACATCATTAACATCAACAGTCACAGAAGCTGTTGTTTATGGTGGAGCTGCCTTTCACTCTGCTGTCAATCAGTTCCTCTGTAGTCTCAAGTGACACAGGCCAAGCAAGTGCACAGTATTGCTATTGTACAGGATGCATTGTATGCAGAAGTAGACTCTGCTATTTGGTGGGGGGGAAGACGGGGAGGAGGCAAAAAAGAGATTAGTTGGAGGGAATAGTGGAGAAATAGCACTGCTGAGTATGCTCGTTATTACAGTTCTAGCTCAGACAGAGAACTTTCATGGACCATTTCATGCATGTGCAGGAGACAGCATTCTCTTCTGTTTATTCACTAGGGGTTGGGGCATCCTCATGTCTTATATTATTATTCAGGGTTACTTTGCCAATTTTATTCTGCACTTTTTCATGCAAGCAAGCAAGTTAAAAAAAAACTTTCAAAACATAACACACACCAATGAAAACAGCAAATCTAATGAAAAGTGAGTCCTGTTTAAAAAAAGAAAAAAGCTTGGAAGTGATACAACTGCTGCCTTCAGAGAGATGCTATTTTCTGTAGGGGGTCGGAGGAAAAAAAGCTTAGTTTTGAACAACATGAACAACAAAAACAAGAAAACAATCATTGTGCTCTTCTCCAATTCCTCCTGTTTTATTTTAATGTTTCCAAGTCCTGATTTAATGTGAACCCAGCTTTAATAAAGGCTCATTAGGGGATTAAGAGAGATTTGAAATGGAGCCCAGTGTAGTCAGCAGAGGCAAGTTCCAAATGGCTACTCAGCAAATAAAAAGTATACCATACTGGCAGCATTTTGAGGATTCAGCCAATAAAATTAAGTTATGTTTCTAAGCACTGTTTTTTCTAGCAGTAAGTTGAAATTCTATTAGCAAACAATTTATAACTCCTGATTCACAACCCCCTCCCCCACCCATCCCCACCTCTTGTGTAATTTATTCATTTTTGGCTAAGTACAGGCATTCAAAAAGCCCAAGGCAGAATCAATCAAATCTCCACGAGTTTCTCTAAGGTGTGTAGATTGGATCAGGAAGGAAGGGAACCCACACTCACCCGGGGGGGAACACACAGATGCCTGCGGTGGCCAAAGCCAAAAGGTGTGGGGCAAACCCCCATACCTCCCAGCTTGCCAGAAATTGCCAAGGGCAGCCAAGTCAGGGCCATCCCTGATTGGCTGTCAGGCACATGCCCCCAACCTCGCTGTCAGACACAGAGCTCGGATTCCTGCCCAATCCAATCTCTCCCCAGTCCTGCCTGTGGTCCTGCTATCAGCGGCAGGGGCAGGGGCAGGGAGCAAAGTGGGATAACCACCCTGCCTTATGCCCCCCTACCCCCAGCTGCTCTGGCTGGGTTGGAGGGGCCAGGTCCACACAGTGGGGGCTACATGCCCCCCTGAGCTGTGCTGATTCGGTGGGGTAAGGTAGTGTCAGGGTTATCTTCCTTCCCCCCCCCCCCACTGCTGACAGCTGGTGGAGGGGAGCTGTAAAGAGACACTGCAGGCATCTAGGAAGAGGGGAAGCCCCCATTGTACAGCCACCCCAGTCGTGCTGGCTCAAGGAGCGGGGGGGGAGCCATGGGGCCCCATTTTCCCCCTCCCCTCCCACTGCTGACAGCTGGTGGGGTGAGGAGGTGGGGATAAAAGCTGCTCTGGCCATGTAGCCCAGGAAGTGAGGAAGCCCCCACTGCATAGACCCAACCCCTCCCAGACCCAGCTAGAACAGCTCAGGGGGGTCTGTGTAGTAGGGGTATCTTCTTTCCCCTCCCCATGCTGATGACAGCCAGTGAGGGCTGGGGCTGTGGAGAGAAGCCACACTGGGTCAGGCATACAGGAAGGGGGGAAGCCTCCATCCCTAGGGACCCCCCTAACTGTGTTGGCTAGGGGGGTGCCAGGGTGGGAACCTCAGCACTCCCACCCTTCCCACCCTGCTGCCCAGCCTGACCTGTCCTGGCTGACAGGCCAGACAGAGCTGGGGAGCAGAGGCTTTGCTGTATCAGCTCTGTGACAGCCTGAGGGTGGGATTGGTCCAGCACTTGGCCAGAACAGACAAGCATGGGCTGAGACTAGCCCACCCATCCTGCAAGGGCAGGATTACTGGGGGAGCTGCAAAAGAACATGGGATGCCGGAGAACTGTGACCTAAATTGAGTCAGGAGGGGATCTGGTACAGAAGTTCAATAGACCGGTCTAACCTAAATTGATTAAATCTGATACCACATTCATTCAGGTCTACCAGCAGTTGGCAGCTGTTAACAAGCAGAGTGCCACAGGATCAGTTCTGGGGCCAATTTGTTCACTATCTTCATCAGTGACCTGAAAGATGAGATGAAGCACACCATCAGCAAATATGCAGATGACTCCAATATGGAGGGAGTAGTAGATATGCTGGAGTGTAAGGCTAGCAGTCAGAGAGACCTTGAAAAAATCGGAGGATTGGACCAAAAGAAATCTCATGAAGTTCAATAAGGACAAATGCAAAATCCTGCACTTAGGACAGAACAATCCCATGCACTGGTACAGGCTTGGGGCTGACTGGCTAGGCAGCAGCTCTACAGAAAAGGACCTGGGGGTTACAGTGGACAGTAAGCTAAATATGAGCTAATCGTGTGCCCTTGTTGCAAAGGTGGCTGATGGTATAATGGACTGGATCAATAGGAGCACTGCCATCAGATCAAGGGAAGTGATTATTCCCCTCTATTCCACACTGGTGAGGCCACATCTGGAGTACTATGCCCAGTTTTGGGTCCTCCACTACAGAAAGGATATGGACAAACTGGAGAGAGTCCAGCAGAGGACTCTCAATGAAAATGGTTCAGGGGCTGGGGCACATGACTTCTGAGGAGAAGCTGAGGGAACCAGGCTTATCTAATTTAGAGAAGAGACAAGCAAGAGGGGATTTAATAGCAATCTTCAGTTTACCTGAAGAGTGGTTCTAAAGAGGATGGAGCTAGATTGTTCTCAGTGGTGGCAGATGAAAGAACAAGGAGCAAAGGACTCAAGTTACAGCATGGGAAGTTTAAGGTAGATATTAGGAACAATTTTCTCACTAGGAGGGTAGTAAAGCACTGGAACCGAAAACCCAGAGAGGTTGTGGAATGTCCATTCTTGGAGATTTTTAAGACCTGGCTAGACAAATCTTGGCTGAGGTGATGTACTTGAAGATGGTCCTACTTTGAGCAGGCGGTTGGACTAGATGACCTTCTAAGGTCCCTTCCAACCCTAATTTTCTGTGATTCTTAGACCAAGTTCCACCATTCTTAAATTGGTCTATGTGCACTGAATTCCTGTTCTGTTACAGATTTAGACCAGTTTCCAATCATTTATACCAGTTTGTATGTAATGTTTGTACCTAGCCTTTGTGAACATTTTTCTAGAGAATGTTGTTTCAATTCCTAGAATTACCATTAAAAGCAATTTAGTACATATGTGCAAGTGACATAAATTGGGATGAATGCACTGTGGAAGCCAAAACATTCTTACTCCTCCAAGAATCTATGGTCTCTCTGGGGGGTGAACTATCTTCTCCTGGCAGGTTTTAGATACCAGGGAACAATGGGAGTCCTGCCCTTGATCAGTTGCAGCCTATAGGCCCTGTTGCAACACGACATGGATGCCCTGTCTACTTGGGTTTCATTGGTTCATCTCATGCAATTCCTGTTTCTAGACCAACAGAGTCCCCTTCTGAAGCTTAGCTTTAGCTGAGTACATTCTCAGCCCCCATCACAATAATGTATTGGCATCTGTACTGTGTTCAAGACGCACATAAAAATGAATGCCATAAATAGCAGATAATTACTAAGTTTGTCAACTTACACTTTTAAGTTTCTGACCACTTCACAGAATACTCCTTTCTAGAGGTATTTCCAGTCAGTTGTACCCACCTGACAGGCATCTTCAATACTACCAAGGAGGACACTATTACCAGGGACTTGATTATGTTTAATAAATTGTCTGGCACTTCTCCAATATTCTGACAGCAACATGGGAGCTTTGGGACTGAGACCACATCAGTGCCATGAGACTTAACCTCTGCTAAGTCCCATCTCAGATGCCAGACTACGCTATGGTAGAATGTCTAGTCAAATCAAGCTGTCAAGTGCACTGTATCAGCAATCTCTCCTCCCTCCTAGCAGGAGTTCATTCTTGGGAACAAGACTCTAAACAAGATTTGAAAGCCATATATTTCCAAAGTAAGCTTGATACATTTTCCAAGCTCATGGCCATCCTGCCATCTCTATGACTTGCGTTCAGGCTTCTTCAGGGGAGCACAGAAGTGGGTGGGAAGCTAAAAGCAAAAATTCTCAATACCATTACAGTCTCAGGGTTTCCAAACATTTCACATGAAGTCTAATACTTCTGAAAGCAACACCCCTCTCTCTGTCATGCACACAAGCCTTCCCTTAGCTTTCACAGTACTATGCTAGGAACAAAAACAAATCCTGTGGGAGACTTGTGACCAGAGGAGATAATAGAAATTCCAAGATCAGTGCAGGTGGCTCCTAGTTTCTCTGTCTCATGCTGTGAGGTCACCACTCTGCTCCAAGAGGAGAATAGCTCCAACTTTGTCAGGCTGAAAGTCCACGGATATCTTAATTTAAATTTTCCCCACCCATGTTTTTTCTGACATATTATCAGGCCTTCTCAGGTATTAGCAGGTGAAGACAGATAGTATTTTCTGCAGTGCTTTCCAGTTGTTCTGAATCTTACAGATCTGCTTTGTTTGGTCTTATGGCCCTTTGTTCATAACCAAATAAATAATGTCAAGACCAGATCCTCAGCTCGTGCATGTCAGCACATGGCACACAAGGAAAGGTGGTATGATAATTTACATCATTGTGGATCTAGCCCAAGGAAGTCTAAGGTGCCAAGACAGCTAGCAGAGAAGAGTTTAGAATGGCCCTGATATGCCTGCATTTATCCTCCATTTTCACATTTCAGACAGCCGTTGCAAAAATATTACAAACAGCAGGACACCTTTTCCAAAGCCAAATTTAACTCTCTGAAGCTGCATTAGCCTGAAGACTACAGTATTTGCTGCCTAGAAAACAGACCGATATTGCATAGTGTTTCAACCTCAACTCATAACAGTCAGAAAGAGGGATGTTGCCACCCCACAGGGAGACAAATAATCAAATTGGACAGTTTCCAGGTTGCAGAAATCAAGAAGATCACAGCTAAGGATTCTTTATGTTACTGCATCTGGTGCAGATCATATTCATTCCTTCTATAGCACTTTTGAATTCAGTAGAATTATATCAGGGTTAATTTGGCTCTGAATGTACATGCAGAAGGAAAAACACATATTCTGAGGGTTTAGGGAATTGTGAAACACCAATGAGGAAATCAAGAATTGCAGTTGTTTAGGAGATTGCTTTCAGTGATCTGAACTCCTGTAACAATGCCCTGTTATTATAGCAACAGGGAACTATGCAAGTTTAGATCAGACTGCTACTAGCAAATATCATTGATGCTTGATTTTCTTTTGTCTTTTTTTAGCACAGACATTTGTGAATTTCAAAATCACAATGAGTAAATGCCACAGAATGCTTCTATACTGGTGGAGACATGCCAGTTGCACATATATTGCAGCTTTTGAGAGTTCCTTTTCAGAGGATTTGGTTTCAAAAAATTTCTTTTCAGATACAGTGAGACCCACTTTGGGATACTATACTGTGAATAGGTCCGGGTAACATTCTCAAATAGACCTACTCATTCCAGTGGGGGTGCTCAATGCATATATGTGGGAATAAACATACTTAAACAGGGCAATATCTGGCACATATTTTTTAATATCTTAATATTAGAATTTGTGATATTCATCTAAGAAACCATCTCTCATGAGAAACTACTGTTGTTATGGCCTCTAAGGGTACCTGAGTTAATGCAGCATTGGTATAGAGAAGTGGTCAGCTACCTACAGGATATGCAACATAAAAGCCTGCACTTTCTTCTTCTGCCCCCTCCCCTACCCCCTGGATCTATACTCTTTCTGTTGATCCACAGTAGCCTGCTAACCTTCAGGGTTAGCAGACACAGCAAGACTCATCTTTTTTTCTTTGGCTTATGAGCTATAAAAGTCTGAATGTGGAGGTGAGGACAGGGGGAAAGGAAGGGAGGGCTGGGTTAGGGAGTATGTGTTTTGTATACTTTTGATATAATTGGAATACAATGTTCCAAGAAATTCATAGATTCATAGATGCTAGGGTCGGAAGGGACCTCAACAGATCATCGAGTCCGACCCCCTGCATAAGCAGGAAAGAGTGCTGGGCCTACATTACCCCAGCACTCTTCTTCATTTTTGAAGGAACTTCTTCATTTTTGACGTAAATGATGCATTTTCAAACAAGTAAGAATAGTGCTCAGATCTTGTAATTTTTTTCAACAGAAAAACTCATAAGAAGAAACATGACCCTTTCATCATTAAAATACAGAATTTTCTGACCTCACCTGAAGCAATGAATCACATTTTGATTTGTTTTTGAATGGATTAATTCACAAAAAGCTACAGAAGTAAAAGAGCTTTGGTAATTTCTCTTCCTCTCCTGAGAATCATGTCTTGTGTTCTTAATTTTCTCTTTCAAGTGATATCGCTCATTCTTAAATGAATAGAATACATAGGAAAGGCAGAAAAATGAACTAAGCTTCAGATGATGATTAGCAAACTGATGGAATGACCAACTAAATGACAGTCTGTGAAAAGATGATTATTTTAAAACATTTAGAAGGTAATACAATTAGCTGACAGGGGCCCAATTCTCAAAACAGGGATGCCTATCTTAGGAGGCTGCAGAAATGCATTGAAAATGTACTGAAACAAAATACCCTCACAGGAATTAACAGCTAAATTCCCTTTTCCTTCCTTTGTCAGTTAACTTCATGTTTTGTGTTGCCTAATTTGTACTGTAAAATCTTCACAACTGTCTTTTCTAATTTAAAAATTAAGGCACGTTTATCAAGTTGAGATTCAGTTCTGACGGGACTTCAGAACCAATGATGTGTTTCAAAGCCAGGTCTAGACATAGCAAAGGAAAACAATGAGTTTTTTCCACAAAAAAAGGATTTGTGTTTCTCAATCAAAAGTAATAATGCTGATATTTCTCTTTAAAGAAAGGAATGAAGATCTTTTTGAAATACTGCCAGTAAATAAATACATTTAACTGTGCCAAATGCTAACTGCCCCTAAGAGACAAATTAAACAGTCCAAGTCTATTGGACTGTGCAGGGTGCACACCAGGTCAGAATCTGCCTCTACATATCTCGTAAAGAAAGTGGAGTTCTACCATGCACACTCCTCAACAAAATGCAATCAAAAGGTTTCTAGGCTGCGTGGACTCGAGTGCATCTTGAAAGGTGGGAGTAGGTAACCGGGGTGTACTGAGAAACCAGATATTCACTTGACAAAGTTTCAAGGACAAAATGCATATTCAATTCCAAACTAAACATCAAAAAATCCTGTAATCAAACTAAGCGTAAGAGGTGCCCAAGGACAGCAGATCAAAAGGCTGTTTTGCAAGAAGGTGAGTGAAGAACTGCAAATACTATAATCGGCCTACCAGGGCAAATCTATACAAGGTAAGAAGTTGAAACAAGGAAGCTATTTAAGTTAACTCAGGGTAGAAAAAAAATGTAATGCAATTGAGTAACATTTATGTCATAGACTGACCAGCCAGCTGTTCTCCTAAAGGTTCCTCAAGGGGACTTTTTAACAGGAAACACTTATCCTGTTACTGGAAAAAGGCTGAAGGACACAAGGCCTGCAAGAGCCCTTTAAGTGTAGCGTCTTTGTGGCCTGAAGAAATAGGAATTTAGACAAAAACAATGGTGGGGCAGGGAGGGCAGACGATAAGGTTACTAGGTAAAACAACTGAGAAGCAACCAGCCAAAGGAAAAGAGATAGGATATCAGGGTTCACCAACAGCCCTGCTACCAGTGTACTAAAACCAAGCAGGGCAGAAAGGACCAATGAGAGAACATTGGGCTCATGCCATGTGACAGGACAGACTGGCTGGAAGGAGAGAGACTTACCTGTAGAAGAGACTGGCGCACAGGCAAGCAGGTTTATTCAAGCCATCTGGGAAAGGATGAGGACCACCCAGGCAGGTTCCTGTGGAGCCTGGAGTAGCAGTAAGGGTTCACCCAGGGTGGGGATGATTTGAGTTCAGTTTGTTCTTTGTTTGCGACTTCCCAGATGGGCTGTGTCTTTGTTTTGTTTTGTGCTGTGGTAGAGATAATAAGTACCAGAGGACCACGTTGTGGCTGTAGGCATGGTTAGGAGGCTACACAGTGGTAGCAGAGAGGCACTCCAGGTATGGCCCAGCCAGGTGCAAGGGGGTTATAAAGAGAGAGAGGAAAGGAGAGCAATCAAGGCAGGCTGCAACCAAGGGGCCAGAGCCTGATTCTCAAGAAAAAGAGAAGCTGAAACCAAGAAGCTGGGCCAAACCAAGTGAGCTCAGGCTAGAGGACTACAGCCAGAGTTACCTGTGGGCCAAGGCTAAGAGGGCTGAAGTTTGTATAGGAAAGTGAAGGACAACTAAGAGACATCGATGAGGTGCGGGTGTTGGTGGAGGCTGGAGGCCATGAATAGAGCCCTGAAGACGTCATTAGGGCCATTAGGGTTACGAGATGTGACTACCGAGTTCAAGTCGTGCCAGCAGGGCACATGTAGTTCTGCCTGGGTACATGAGCTGTCTGCAGAAAACAGGCCAGGTTCTGTTAACAGACAGAGGGCCCAGAAACTGATCATGTCTGCTAGGTACCAAGGTAATCACTCCCAGACTCAAGGGCAGCCTCCTAATCAACCAAGAAGGAACATCAATGCATGACAGGTAAGATAAAACAAATAAAAACCCAAAAGGTCTTATACAGATAACCTGGAGTAGTGGCAGGATCAGGGTGGCCAACATGGGGCATCACAGCAGCCCTCAGGGCCGATCCTGCCACAGGCTTCAATGAAAAACCAGCTCATTCTGCTTGCAAACATACATGTACAGGCACAACCAGTTACCAAATGCATACATACATATGTAAGTAATCGTGCTAATTTAAATAGCTTCCTATTTAAGTTTCACACACACACACACATGCACTATGAGTGTCTTCCAGGTATATATCATTAGAAAGTCCTCAGGTACTTCCCAAGCATTCTTAGCAGCTCTCTTTTTATTTATGCATTTAGCTCTGGTATTTGGTAAGCTGGTCCCATTTTGTATTCCAGGCACTCTAGCCCAGGATCAACTACATCCACTGCTGGTGAACAAGTACATCTGCTGTTGCACCTCTGTGTGCCCGCAATGTGTTTGCAGCAAATAAATTCATTTTGTAGTCTAGCGTAAAATAACACTTTTAATTATGCTAGTGCATTTTTTTTTCCTTTTAGACATTTTAAATCTTCCTTTTTTTGCCTGGTGTGTGGAAGGAAGATAGAAGGAAAATGGGAAAGGAGACTCGGCTGAGTAGACCACAGAAGGAGAAGGAGCTTAGGGTGAAGAGAGGAGTTAGGCATTGTGAAGAGATGGGGGAAGACAGATGGGTTAGGTAGAAGGATCTATGACCCCTAGAACACACTCTTGCAGAGTTTGTAATGGAAAGAAGATTGCCAAATCATATCTGGAATCACATAGCTGTTAAGCCTATTGTCAAAGTGTGTACCTCATCCCTTGTGATTTGTTCTGAGCCTACGATTGTTATCAGTGACTTTATATTCACAGTGCAAATTTCTTCCTCTTCAGCTAATGAAGGTTTCAAACTCCATTGACAAACAACTAAAGAAGAATTCAGGACACTGAGAAATAATCAATAATGCCAGGCTACTTCACGAGTGTACCAAAATCCTTTTCCATAAACATAGAAGTAGCCAAATATGCACAGAGTTTCTTTGTTCATGGGGCCAAACCTCTTTCAGTCCATAATTACCACCACCACTGTCCACCCCCAAGTTCACAATCTCTAAGCTGTTACTCAGGGTCATTCTCCCATTGCTTGTCCAGGCAGTGCCTGGCTTTCTTCCCTGTCTCTGTCTTCATCCATCTCCTCTACCTCACTAACCAAACAATACACAGCAAAGCCCTTGCCCACATAGTTTAAGTTTCAAATGGCCTTGAATTACCATTATTTTGCTTTGGAGACCAGTATCATAAAGGCTTATAAAAGCTTACCTATTAGTACTGTCTTAAATGAAGGACTACAGTTAAACCCATTCACTTCAACATGGCTTAATGCATATTACATAAAGTGCTATATTATGTGAAGCATTCTGAGTAATTACTCACAAGGCATCTAAAGTTGGGTATCCAAAATTAGTGAATATTTTTACCTTAATATCTGTGCCTTATTTCCACTTTGTAAAATGGGTATAATACAACTTCACGTCACAGGGGTACTGTAAAAATAACTTAATTCATGTTCGTGAAGCACTCCGATAGGATCAGCACCATAGAGAAGGACAAGAAAAAAGCGATCACCACTTTACTTGAACGATAATAAGAAAAATGTCTAGTAAATCAGCACTGAACATATACATAATATACCCACACTGAACGGTAAGGATTAACCAAATATATTGCATAACTGCTCATTCAGGAAACACTGTCGACCTCCGCACTAAATGAGGCATCGGTTCTGCTAGAGGAAAAAATATCATATCACTCAAGCCTGTAATTATAATATACATACACAGGGAACTGCCACTTTTGCATTTCTGAATGCTTGATCCTTCACATTTCATTCTCTTAATGTAAAGCGTGTGTGCCTGTGTATGTAATTATACAGGCATGCATAACATGGAAAATATATGTTGTCATTCATGTGAAAATACTAATGGGTTGTGGTGAATTTCACTTCTACTTCACCAGTTAAAAGCTCGATATCTGATGACTCTCTGTAGCCAGCCTACAATATGTGGAGCAGTCTTCCTTCAGTTTGTGATCACAAATCCATATGATTAGCTTTCCCTGCCACCTTCCACTCCTCATTATCCTGTCCTCAGATGACAGCCTTAGGAGAAATACTCAACAGGTAAGTTGGCAGTTGGAAGGTAAAGGTAGCTAGAAACTTGTCAGAAAAATATTTGATAGAAACAATAGTGTTTGAAAGTTTTCCCTCATTTCCATTTCCTCCCACCCCATTTCCAGCCAGCTCTCATCAGAATGGCACCTGAGAAACCCCGTCAGCTCTCTTCAGATCAGAGAACACATACAATAACAGGAAAGCATAAAGGAGCTGGTACTGTTGCTGGCCATGTTACATCTGTTCTAATATGTGATTTCACTTCCCCTCTAGGGATGTCTAGCCAGGATTAGTCACAAACTTTTTCTAGGATTGCATTCACCTCTACTATTATTTAAACCACCTATTTGTTGTCTTACCTGAAAGAGAATGAACAACTATTTCAGTCAATTTACACAACTGCTACAAATACTAATATTAAAAAAACAGTATACCTACACTTTTATTTCACTGAAGATATCCAAGTGCTTTGCAGATGTCAGATGAAAGTGGGCAACAGATACGATGAGGGTATAGACTATTCATTCTGAAACAACAATTCAGTAGCGACAACATAGAAACAAGCCCTATCTTTCTTTGCTTCCATTACTGTCCTGTAACCACTGCAGATGCAGAATTGCAGCATGGAAATATAAGTTTGGGACTGAGTTAGGAAAAGCCCAAGAAAGCCTATATACTTGATCAAGGCTGCCTGCCTCGCTGTTTGAGAATCTTACAATGTGCTATTTTGTGCCTCAGGTTAGTAACCAAGCTGCATGTAACACAAAAAAATAATGAAGAACTCTTTGTGGCAAAACAAGTGGAATATTCATTACTTCCTCGGAATTTAATAATATTAATACGAACATTAATGTTTATGAATGAATGTTGAATGAAAAAGTAATGAAAGGCACTGTAAGATACACTGTAAGACACCTGTCTTGTTTACATTCTTTATGCAAAGTACTATACAATGTTGTTTGTATATACAAAGTTTACAAAATAAGAGCAACAGTTGTACTTTATCTTGGACCCATCTCTGCAAACTTGGTATGGTAATTACAGCACCACTGGGCACATCTACACGTGCCTCTTTTAAGCCGGCTTAGTCTAAAATTGCCATTTTTAAGGTGTGTCTACACATGCACACCCTTAATGCAACTTAAAAATGGTATTTTAAAGGCTATGTGAGTCTAAATTTGATACCTGCATAAAGCAGGCATAAAATTTAGGCATGAATAGCTAAAGTCACGTTAGCCTATGTGCAGACACATTAATGCACATTAACACAGTGTGTGTTAATTAAATAGACACCACGTTAATGTACATTAGTGCATCTGCGTATGAGCTAATGTGACTTATCTATTCACACCTAAGTTTAATATGCCTTAATGCGCATTAGCGTGTCCACACGTAGGCATGCACCTAAGTCACTTTAATGTGCGTTAAGTTTAGGCACACGTAAATACATGTGTAGACATGCCCACTGAAGGGCAATGACTGCATGGAAGATAGGGACAAAGCACACGGTGGAAAGAGGGGACATTTTAGCTAACCTCACCATTTCAAAAGTGACACAGAACCCTTAGGGCACAGACAGAAGTTATGTTTGTTGTATGATCGCCCCCCTGAAAGCACTCTACAGCTGTGCCATGATATATAGACATGACTGCAAAGCACTTTAAAACTGGCCAATAGCATGGCAACCTTCCTTTGATGAGGGATCACATGAAGGTGCTCCACTTTGGAGTGCCTTGGGGAACTTCTATTCCCTAGGGTCAATCTGTGGCATGAGCAGGTGCTGTCTGCAGGTAGGGAGGGGGGAGAGGGGTCATGCTGCAGGCTCAGGTTTGCCTAGATTCAGCTGTGGGGGGGAGGGGGCAGATGGATTGGCCCCCCCTGCAGTCCCTGCCTGCCCCTGCCCCCTCCCCCACTCCAGCTCAGAATTGGCCGAACCCCTCCCCTGTCACCTCTCCCTTCCTGCACATAGCACCAGAGCTCATGGGGAGCCTACATCAGCTCAGCCCTGATGAGGTAACAGGCAGACAGGCTCAATTCCCACCTCCCCCCAAAACCAACAGGCAAACATCTGTTAAGTCGGGGTGGGGGTGTTGCTCTAACTCATGGTGCTTTATGTGAAGCACCATGAGTTAGAGCAGGGACCTGCATATCTGTCAGCATTCTTAGTTTCCATCCATACAAAGAAGAAAAGATGTAGGTAAGGTATCAATCTCATTCCTAATTTTTTTGGACAGAACTGAGAAACCAAGTTATGATGCCCTGTGAGAAGAATCTCTAATGCAAAAAAAAAATGGTCGTTTTGAAGGTGAAGTAGATATTATGTTAAAAAGGCAGTTAAATCAACTCCTCCCCACATGGACCCAGAGACTCACAAAGTTTCTACCTGGTACTATTAAAGTGAAGGTATCGAAATACTCAAGACTTTTATACACTTAATTTAGACAAGTTTCCCAAGAAGCGCTGAAGGTGCTTCTCTGAACAGGGTTAGTAAATAAATTATGATAAACACCTGATGACACCAAGCTTTTCCACAGCAGAATTTCCTGGCTTCAAGGAGATCAACAAAATAATAAAAACTAGCTTTTCTGTTACTTTGGTATTGCTTCTTTTACCGAAAAATTTAGAGAACATGGAAACTGCTGCATTTTTTAAAATATAAACTATGTGCATAACCAAACTCTTTAAACTAGAAAAGAGATTTCTGTTCAAGAATTGGAGAGAAGTTGCAAATTAGTTCCAACTGTAGCCAAGCTGGTAGGTTCATCTCAGGCAACAACTCTGTTTTATGGTAGTTCAAGATTTTGCATCTGATTTTCTGAACCAACCTATATTTTTATGGCATTTTTCAGACAGACACACTAATGATACAACTCAGAATCATCTGTTAGCATATGCATCCTAAGAGTAAAGAGCACATCAATAAAGCACAATGAATTTCAAGAGCGAGAACTATGGTAATTTATCCTTGAAAACAAACCAAGTATAGAATCTTAGAAAAAAGTAGGGTGGGTAGGGACCTCAGGAAGTCATCTAGCGCAATCCCTGCTCGAGGCAGCAGCATCTGTAGGACAGGAATGGGAAAAAATACAGCCCACAGTCAGAATCTGGCCCACTAAGAGATTATATCTGGCCTGCAAGAGGGTAGCCTGGGCCATGCCACATATGGACAGTCCTGCTACCCCAGGGCAGGCAGTGGGGTGAGGGTGGCCCAGTGACTGGACATGGCTTCCTGGCTTCCCACAGCAGCAGTCCACTCTGCCCAGTTGCCACTCCCACTCTTCCCCACACCCACCACTGGAAGGTACCAGATGAAGTTGGAAGGTAAGGTCTCCAGGGAGACTGGCCCAGGACCCCTGCAGGCAAGGTGTGCTTGACTGGGCAGATAGGATGGGGACACATGTCCAAGAGCAGGATGGACAGGCAGGAGCCAGGGCCAAGGCCGGGGCTAAGATCACCGTGACAGCACAGAGCTAGAGGCCAAAGGCCAAGGCAGAGATGTGATCTGCTTCCTGCACATCCCTGCACATAGAACCAGCATCTGCCACAAGTGTGTGCAGGGAGTAAATCGTGGCTTTGCCCATGGCCCAACCATCACTGACCCATGATCCTGGCCCTGCCCACTCATCCATTTCCCAGATGCTGCTCCCCACCCACCTATGGTTCTATATCATTCACCCAGTCAAATGTACCCTGCCTGTGGGGATCTCAGGCCAGTCTCCATGGAGATCCTGCCTGCCTGCCCCCTCTGTCTAGCACTGACAGCAGTGGGTGCAGGGTAGATGGGTCTCGGGTGGTATAGGATCAATTCTCCACCCCTCCCCCTGCCACACCAGGCCAGGTCAGCACACCCGCCCCACCCACCCCCCACCATCAACTGCTCACCCAAATTCCTTACGTGACCCTCCAAATAATTGCCCACCCCTGGTCTAAACCTAAATAATTGTTTATCTAACCTGCTCTTAAAAACTTCCAAGGATGGAGATTCCATAACCTACCTATGCTTTGCCACCCTCATCGTGGAAAAGTTCTTCCTAATATCCAGTTTTAATTTCCCTTGCTGAATTTAAGACCATTGCTACAAATGTGTGTGTTGTAGGCAGTCAAAATTATTTCAGTTTATTTAGATATTTCTAAGAAACCCCATTGCCTAATCCAGCTTTTCTACCTATAAATAGAAACTTCAAGTAGCAGATATAGCATATAAACCAACACCATGGATTTTACTGTAAAACTGAAGATGGAGAGGAAGGAGAATGGAAAGCCATAAACTGGTCATTCTATTCCTCAAGCTGATAGGCTGGTCCAATAGCCCATTCCTCTTTCATGCAGATTGCACTTGGTTCAGAAGCAAAAAAGGGGATACAACAAAGTTTTATCTGTGAGTGAAAGTGCAAAGAATGTTAAAATCACAAGGAAAAAAGACTTGACCTATAATTTTACATTAGCATCTTGCTTGCTGGTTAATTGCAAAGAAGATCTCAATGGGATGTTAATAAAATGCTTCAGAGCCAAAATTCCAAACCGCCAAAAGGAAACTAAAACACACAGACAGCCTTGAAATCTGCCCTGACCACGTACTGTGTTCCCTATCATTAAATGAAATAAATAAAGGAAGTGTTTTAATGATATGATTCAAAATATTACTATGTGATCCAACTGTATCAATGACACATCGTGGAGCATGCTCAAGACTTTCCAAAGCAATTAAAATTATCTGCTTCTAATTTTACTTATTTTCTCAGTGCAAGTTTCTGACCAATAGGAAAGTTTCAATAAGGCAAAAAGAACAAAGTTTAGCCCAAATAGATTAAAAATGAGTACAGCTTTTTCTCTTGCAACAACATTTACTCCATGCAAGATGGAAAACATTCTCAACAGGGTGCAGATTGCAGCTACCTCATTTGAAAACCACTCTGATGTCAGAGTAGCCTGAAGACTACCCTACCTTGTGAAAGCTGACTCGGGTTTCCAAGGAACTGTTTGAAGTTGTGGATTGCCATCCCACACGTATTCTACCTTACCAAATGAATTCACTGGAACAGATGAGAGTTGGCCTCCCAAATGTTACAAGAAACCAGAAGTCTGAGTTAGTGCCTCATAGGAAAAGTATTCTATGCTATCAGGCAGTCACCATTTACCAAAAGATTGTCAGTCAGGACCTGATTCAGTAAGGCATCAGAGTGCTTATTGCTCCCTGTTGCACCTCGTAACCGGTGTACCCTTGACCTGCGAGCCTGGGTCGGCATGACTGGCTTAGCGCAGAAGGGATAGATGACCAGACAGGTGGGGAGTAGCGGCAAGTAGGAGTCAGGCGGCTTGAAGCGTATTGGTTGTATGAAAGGTTTATTGTACTTACGCTACCGATGGTCGCAGCATAGGCAGGATAGCCGACTTGTTCAGTTACAGTGCATAAAATAGAACGGTCTAAAGAGGTCTGATGGTTCACGGGGTTCCTGAGCCGAACCCTTGCTTTCTAACCCGGAGGCTAGGTGCGGCTGCCCGACTCAATAGTCCCAGATACGGTCAACAGCTCACGCACACGGAAAAACTATAATGAACTTTCGATCAGTAAACTTCCGAGAGCTCTTTCACGAGAAGAAAAGATGAACCGGTGAGAAACGAATATGCCAAAATGAAGGTCGGTGGCGGGGAGATGTCTGCAGGTGGCCAATCTGCTGACTGTGCTTCCTTGGTGTGCTCGGAGTTCTCTGCTTAATGGCGGGAATCTGCTCTTAGTTATAGTTAGCAGTGACCAATCACTTCATGCCAACTGTGAATATTTACTGACCGCCAATTACGTTCTTACACAGTGACCTAGATACCTATTCATTTGACCTAGATACATTATTCATCTGGCTGCCCTCAGCAGGTTCAAAAGGTCAACCTTGTGATTGGCACCTGCAATATTTATCACTGCAGACAACAAGCTCCTTAAGTGTGGAGAACAAACTTTTAACAAACTCTAATTGTAATGCTGCCTTCAGCAAAGAAATAAAGCTACTAGTGCTGAGGGGTCTTTATGGCCTGCATCCTTACTAAGTTATTATGGTCTTTTGCTTTGCAGGCATCAGCACTCTAACCAACAGGTAAAACTCAGACATGACACTACCCTTTCAAGTAATTCCCTGTCTCCTATAACACTGAGTTTTTACTTCCTGGAGGATTTTATTTAGAAGAAATTACTGCCATTATGAAGATTAAAGTTTATTGTTTTGTTTGGGGGGGCGGTAAGGAAAAGATGTTTTTTGACATCTTTTATTGAACCAACTGTACAGTTGAGAGAGTTTCTGGACAAGATTTCAGGCATTAAGTGTCCTTCCTCAGGCCAAATATTTAATATCACCAATCTCAGGTGTTCAGAAGTCATTGCAGTCCTACCCTGCTCCTCCCCTTCCTGCCCAAACCTTGAGAGTCATTTAATAAACATGAGATTTCTAAAAATATAAAACATTGGTTTCTGGTTTTTTAGCCTGCAGGCTAAAATGGTATTTCTTTGAATGAAAGCTGAGAGTCTCAAGTAATCAACTGATTCCAGGATTGAGGCTTTATGGGGGGAAAAGAACAAACAAAAAAACAACACAAAGGTATTTAAGCATCTAACTTCTATGGAAATTCATGGCAGTTTGTGCATAAATCCTTTCTGATCCTGGCCCCAAAAGCTGCAGGACCAACAGTAACATTTCAAGGGTTGGTAATACTGAACATTTTAAGTATTTTTCTTTTTCGTTTTGGAGTCTCAGCACAATACACTGAGATGCTGGCAGAACTCTCCATTGTATGAAGTTTTTCAGAGCATGAGGAGCAAACATCTTTTCAGAATGGTTTAGGCATAGTTCTTATGGTGCATGAGAATGGACAAGATGGTCTCTTTAGGTCCCTTCCAGCCACACATTTATATGATTCTACAGCTAGGAAGCTTCTAACTCGTTTTCCTAAATCCTCCCTGAAACACGCCTATACTACAATAAAACACAACTATACACACATGTATAGCACGTGTGCTTGTGGCATCCAGTTCCCAGTAATAGACTTTATCTGCCTTTACTTTCTTTCTGCATTCCTTATTTAGTCAATTACGGTTGAATTAATTAATAGTCAATTGGTTGTGGCCTCCTGCTTATAAATAATTCATACTGTTCCAATGCTGTTATTCACAGAATGAGTGCTCATATTTATTTCTAAAAATCCAGGACATAGGCACAATCCTATGCTCAATGAAATTAGCATAGGTTTTGATATTAACTCCAACAGAAGTGGGATTAGGTCCTTGTCTCTTTTATGCTAGAAGTATTGTCAGTACAGATCTGTGACTGAGTTAAAAGGTAATGAGCTCCATTTCTCCATGAAAGGTGCGAGTGATTTCATGATGTAATTCAAAATGAAAGCCCAAGAGTAGGCATTATGTAAGAAAATTCTTAAAATTAAGAAAGAAAGAAAAATGTTTTCCAATCAGCTGAAACAGCCTGTTAGTAGCAGAGTGACATGAAGAGAAAAGTTTGTTTGGGATTTAGCAAAATTTATTTTTTATTTCAATTCTCAGGGACCTGCGGCAAATAAACTTCCCTTTGAGTTTCAAATTCACATTAAACCAAAGATGTCAAGTAAAACCCAAAAAAGACAACTTCCCTCTGATTTTGGTAGGTCCAATCAAGAAGCTGCTAAATTTTACATGGACCAGCATCACTTTCTTGACGTTATTGAGGACAGCAAGAATTTCCCAAACACACCTGATCCCCAAGAAAGTCCATATGGGGAAGATGACTCATGCTGAATTACGTTTTTCCTTCAAGCCACAAACACTAGTTTCTCGGTTCTACTTTGCTGCTTCTTGAGACAGAGGGCCTTCTATACTATCCTCGCCAGAGTTATTTTACCCCCTCCTCTTTCTCAGATAAGACTGGTCAAGTCAGGTCCACTCTCCAGAACCAAGTCCCTGAGAAGTACTTAGCAAGTGGGCATAACTTCTTAGCTCCCCTGTTCAATAAGGCAATAGAGCAGAGGAAAATATATCACTACCCATTTAAAATGCCTAGAAAGAAAAGCTGCCCCTCCCCTTTTCCCCCTATCCCCACCATCTCCTCCCTCTGAAGCTACAAATTAAGGTGACTGCAGAATACATTCCATAGCCACTTCAGAGCACATTGGGTGATTGACAGTGAGAACTGGTTTCCACACACATAGTAGAAATACCATAGTAACCAAACTATAAAAGAGAAAAATGAAATGTTTTCCAACTGCCAAGTTTCTAAAAGAACCCATCAGGATCTGAATTTTAAGGGTGCCTCTACACAAGCAGGAGGCTGCTCCAACATGGTGCAATTCCAGCTGGCACATGGCAATTAGTATGCTCCAGCAGCCTGCCTCATCTCACATATCAGCTCCAAAATGGCAGTGGGGGCACATTATGTAAAGCTCATTTGACGAGCTTTAGATAAAGCACCCCGATGCCATTTTGAAGCATGGGGACACTGATACACAAGGCGCTCCTGGAGCTTTAATTAAAGTGGCTCTCAGAGTCAATCTAATTAAAGTACCCCTCCCCACCACACACACTCCCAGAGCATGTGTATAAATGCCCTAATTGCCTAACAGTCAAGACACACCACACCTGGGGATTTTAGGACCCATTAAAAGGCTGTGTTTTCATACACTTTCCCTTGAACCTCCGGTACCAGAATTTCTCACAGTTCATCATTTAAGATTCCAAATTGCTTAAATTTAACTGGAGCATTGTGTTTATGACCATACTAGCCAATACTAAACAAAAGCAAAGTCACTTAAAAGCTTCTTGAATGAGAAAAGAAAGACAACAGATCCTTGATTTAACTTTGCTGCATCACCGAGAGAATATTAAACATAAACAGCACTGTGACTTCAAAACTGACCAAATTATTACTTTCTATCACAGAACTTAAAAGCAGATCACAAACAGTAGAGATTTACTCTTTTCATGGGGTATTTATGGTCTGTATTGTACATGATGATTATTGCTAACCACTAATCTAATATCCTTACCAACCTGAGCTCTTACATATACACCATAAGAGTGCCTATACACATTTGAATTTAAAATATTTACTTTTTCTCCATGTCAGTGTTCACTGTTTTATCAATTACTTCCCCTGTAAATTGAAAATTCTTTTTGAAATAATAGTGTTATTGACTAAAAATTAAATGGCAAAATTCTGGATTATACCATCAAGGCATGTATGTCAAAGCACCTAAAGGAAAATGAGGTATCAGGAACAGCCAACACACCCAGCACAATAGGCAGCCACCTGCAGGTGGCCAACTGGGCGAAGAAAGTGCATAGCCCCTGCTCCCAGCACTGCTGTGCCTGCATCTCCCCCCTCCCTTCCCAAGTCCTGTGCCCTCCTACCCTGACTAGGCAGCTTGTCCCAGCCCCAATCCTTCCCAGGCTGTGGGGGCATTGATCTACCCCACACACACACCCCTTCCCTCCCCCCTCTGCCCACCACAACAGACTTAACAGCTGGAGGCAGCTCTGTCCAGCATGGTGAGGACTGCTGCCTGTTTAGTCTATGGCTAAATCTCTGGATCCGATTCAGCTAAATTGAATCAGGACAGTGATTTGAATCTCTAAATCAAATCACTGTCCCTCTAAATTGGCCAAATCTGAATCCAAAGTGAATACCTGCCACATCGCACAAGCCTACAATCTGATATGCGCTGCTTATGGCATGTCAAGTGCTGGATTTTTTATCTCTGTCTAAATCTCTAGCCTAAACAATTGCAATAATATATGTGTGTCAGCGGGTCCGCGAAGAGTACCCCCCACAATCCTGGGGATTCTCTCCTGCCATAACTTGGATCTTAATAGAAATAGGGAGGAAGGGAGTGTTAATCGAGGGAGTACCCACGGGAAGTACCACGGTGCATTGCATTTAATGCAGGTGCTTTTATTCAGCTTGTTTCTATTATTTACAGGTGTCACAGGAGCACTGAGGTGCTCTGTGCCTTAAGTAGAGGAAATAAGGAGAGCCGCCAATCAATGCGGCAGCTCAGGTACCGGTTGCCGTGGCAACCAGGCGGGTCATATGTGGCCAGAAGGGGGCAGGGCTAGGCCTTTATAAACAGCCCAGGCCAGAGCCTAGAGAGCAGTTCCCCTCTGGCAGCTGCAGCTCTGTGGGAGAGCTGAGCAGCAGAGTCAATGGTGGCGGTTTGACTGCCTGCAATGATGCGAGGGGAGAGAGAGAGCCCGGACAGACGTATGGGTGAGAGTCAGCATTGTGTGGGGTTTATATTATAAGCCTGGCACTTATGTTATGTTGTAGCTGGCTGGCTGACTCTCTGGTTTACTTATGGTTACACTGGAGGACTGGGTGAGGCTGTAGGGGTGAGAGGAGGCCTCATGGGGACTCCCCAGTAGCTTGGGGGTTCCCGGTGCCCAGTGGGGGGCACAGCGAGCAGTGCCACAGGGGCACAGTGTGCCGAGTGCCACAGAGGTGCTCGGCGTGGCTGCAAAAGGGCACTTAGACCCTACAGAGGGCGAGGAAGCGCGGGAAGTGCAGCACAGACCCCAGAGGTGGCGAGGAAGCATGGGGAGCGCAGTCCAGGCCACAGAGGGGGTGAGGACGCGCAGGAGGTGCGGCACGAGTGAGGGAAGTGTGGCTTAGACCCCAGAGGTGGCGAGGAAGCGTGGGGAGCACAGTGCAGGCCACAGAGGGGGTGAGGACATGCAGGAGGTGCGGCACGAGCACGGGGAAGCGTGACTTAGACCCCAGAGAGGGGGCAACAGGCCCTAGGTGGGCCACATACTATATCAAGCCACCCCGAGGTGGGCAGCATGTATCATTGACAGGCATCCAAGATGGGTGCGGGCCAAGGAGTGTTCCAGAGGGCTTCCACAGCAACAGGGGAGCCCAAGAAACCTGAGGGGCCAGGTAAGGCTCCGGCCGCCTGAGCCTACTGTGACACACATAATTGGACGATCATCATTGGCAGGATCCAGCAGGTGCCAGGTAAGACTTAGGCCACCTGAGCCTAATCGGACAATCACTATTGACAGGACTCAGCAGGGGCCAGGTAGGGCTCAGGCCGCCTGAGCCCAGTTGATGTAAAGAGCTAATCCAGGTAGGGGGGCCAAGCCTGGAGGGGCACCAGAGAAGGGGCACTGGTTGCAGGTTAAGCCTAGGGGCGCCAGAGAAGGGGCATTGGGGCGGGCCAGCCCAGGGGGTGCTGGGTAGGGTGCAGAAGGTTAAGGACCAGACAACGTCCAGGAAGAGCTGCAAGGCTTGGGACGTGCTACAGGGGAGGTAGGAGGCACGCACTGCCCATAAGGCTGGGGTGAGGGCACCCCATTTGGAACAGAGGTAATACCAGTGCGGTGTCATAGGTGCAAGTAGGCAGCCTCCCATTGTTTCATAGTTTCGAGGGTCAGAAGGGACCTGAGAAGATCATCTAGTCTGACCCCTTGCCATGGCAGGAAAGAATACTGGGGTCAAATGACCCCAGCAAGATGTTCATCTAACCTCCTCTTAAACACCCCCAGGGTAGGGGCCAGCACCACTTCTCTTGGAAGCTGGTTCCAGACCCTAGCCGCCCTGACTGTGAAGTAGAGCCTCCTGATATCTAACCTAAACCTACCCTCTGCCAGCTTGTGACCGTTATTCCTGGTCACTCCTGGCGGTGCTCGGGGAAACAGTGACTTCCCCAATGCCTGCTTCCCCCCCTGACTAGTTTATAACAGGCCACAAGATCCCCCCTGAGCCTTCTCTTTTGGAGGCTGAACAGGTTCAGGTCCCGCAGCCTCTCCTCATAGGGCCTGCCCTGTTGTCCCCTGATCATACGAGCGGCCCTCCTCTGGACCCTCTCCATGCTGTCGACATCCCCCTTGAAGTGTGGCGCCCAGAACTGGACGCAATACTCCAGCTGCAGCCTGACCAGTGCCGCATAGAGCGGGAGGATCACCTCCTTGGACCTGCTCGAGATGCTCCATACTGAACCTAAGATCAAAGACATGGTGGGCGAGTCGAGGGTGCTGGATTGCCTAATTGACACAGCAGGGGGCGCTAGCGAGTACACAGCCGCTCGTAGGTTCCTGCTCCGTGACAACAGGAAACCCCCTTTTCAGGAGGTAGCAGTCTAACGGACCGATCTTGGGGATCCCCCAGGCCTCCTGGCTGGTCCCCATCCACTAATACAATAGATAAGTGCCATCTCATCAGCAGCTAATTATTCCAATCAGTGGCTTGTTAGCGAGCCTTTAATGTTCGCCTGCCGCGTCTTTCGCCGGAGTGGGACTCGCCGCGTGCTAGGGGTCTCTCGTCCCAACCCCCTTCTCTTCAGGTGAGGGGTGCCAGGTCCCTGTCTCCTCAGAGCTGGGTTGGGCGTTCCCCGCTCCCCTTTTCTCCCAAGTACCTTCACAACGTCCCAGCCTGGAGCCGCAGCTCCTCCTGTGGTGCACCTCCGCTTCTCTCCGACTCACTTTCACCTGCGTGGACTCCAGGTATGTGGCAAAGGGGTAGTTAGTCCTGAGACTCCATTGTCCTCGTAGGGACTCTCGTGTTTAGGATCCACCCCCGGGATCCTTTGTAGCCATGTCCTCCACGGCATCTCTGTAGGTTGCAGTGCCCGAAGGCGATTTCCCCTTCACCTTCTCTCTCTCTTATCTTTCGAGTCCAGGCCTCATCGGTTCTCTGTGGGCGGGGCCCACCCCCACGTTATAATTGTCTGCATCTGTTCCTTTAGTAACAGGGTCTCAGTCAGGGCCCTGTTACAATGTGCATGGAGTTTTTGCCAAAAAAAGTTTAAGTAATTTTTCCACTTAAAAATCTCTCTATTGTTTGTTGAAAAATTGTGGCCCAATGTATGTGGATAATATCAATGCATAAATTGACAACATAACCATGGGAGAGGGGAGGTGTATGAGAAATCAAAGAGCTACCTTTTCTTTCCCATTTCAACTCTTCTTCTTTAAGAGTAGCCGTTCCCATAATGGGGTTTGTAAGCTACCAATGATGCACAACACATTTGCAACTGATCCACAAAGCTGGGTGGTCACACACTTCACGTCTATCTCCTAAATTGCATTAAAGGCAGCTAAAAATCCCTAAGCCTTAAGTTAGGCAGGAATTTTGTCACTCAAAAAAAACCCCTCCATGATCCCCAAGAAAAAAATAAATTTCTGCCAGTTTTGAGGAATCATAGCCATATTATTACTGTTTTTAAAATGGTAATTGCTGTATTTGCTACTGGAATTCTATCAATCCACACCCATCCCCTTACACAGTTACTACTGGACAGCATTCAAGTTATCTATCCCATCTACTATGTTACTTAACCAACTTGCTAATAACTCCAGGGGTGGGTCCAAACAAGCATGCATGTGCAGTATGTAGCAATGAAAGCCACATGCACCCTACATGCAGGTGTTCACCGTGCTGCTAATTTGCAGTGAGATCCCAGTGTTGAAAAAACCTGCACCTGAATCAAAGCAGGGCAGTGCACATGGCAGCATTGTGCGTCATGCAAAACTGGAGCCTGGCTAGCCAGAGCCATGCTTCAGCTGCTAGCCAGGCTCCACATGCCAGATCACCACCTCTGGAGCCCTGGGAGGTCCCCAGGACCCCAGGTAACGTTGCTGGGACCAGCCCAGGTGCTGGCCGCAGCCTCCCCTACCCCACCCAGGGCAACTTGCTGCACACCAAAGCACGTGTGTGAGTGCATTCCCTGGGGACTAGTAGTAGCAGTAGAACTATGTGCCACTGCTATTTGTCTCCAGGGAAATGCACATGCATGCTCATCTGGATGTACCCCAGCTGATCATTTAATACAAGGTTTTCATTATAAAATACCTATTAATACCATTATGTGTATACATATATTTAACCCACTTTGTTGTGGAAACAAGACTCTTGTAAGCTTTACAAAATGTTTGGGGGGATTTTCCCCATATCTGGTGCAGTAATGTGTATTGTTGTGTATCTGGTCAGAATTTCTCTCTCCTTTTGAGCCTGAAAGAACTTTGTAAACTTATTGTGCACACTCAATCGATGCTGTTGATCACTGTTACACTCTGCTAATTATATTAGAAGTTCAGGAAGTTTGGATGCATCTTAATGGAAGAAAAAAATTAAACATTAAATAACAGATATATTTGCAAGGTGCATGTATGTATATTGTATATAAGAGCATATTATCCTTTTTAACTATAAGGAGCATGACATTTGGAGAGGAAATATTTCCTTTTTAATAGTGTGCATCATTTGAAAGGAATATAGTAAAAAAAATTACAACAGTGAAGGTCCTTCCTATGGGAGGTGGAGAAAGTACAGGAGAATAGTATTGGTGCCAAAATTAGCTTGAGTTGTTTGACTAGAAAGGTTTTAAAACCAGTGTACTATACAGTAAGACCAGTGTGGCTGCTTGTTCAGCATAAGAGATGATAGACTCAGTCAGGTATCCATTATGACAAATAAGAAGGTAGTAAATCAGATTTAATGCAAACAGCCAGCTCAGCTCTTCTGAATTACTCCAATGCAGAATAAAAGTTTGACCGTTTTTATTAAATCTGTTTAAAATAACCATTCAAGGATTATTAAGGCAGCTATTGAATGTTCAATGAAAAGCAACTGATTTTGAAAAAAAGACAATTTGTTGCAAGAGAATAAACCTGTAGACCTTTACACAATGTAGATAATAGCCAAGCCGTAAGGAATGATAAGTCTCACAATTCAGCCCCTGCTTTTTATTTTCAAAGCATTGAACTGAGTGTTAGCTACCTGTTGCCACAGAAGTCCATGGAATCCACAGGTCTAAAACCCCATGGGTCTCCTAAAATATGCTCCTGCATACCTAAACTTGCCTCAAAACTTAATGAGCACCTACAGAATACAGGAAAAATTGCATGGTAATGATGGCATTTCTGCACAATACATAGGGTTGCTCCTATTACTGACATTAAGAATTGTGCACATGTGACAGCAGTTACTGTATATCAAACTACAATTTATACTGGAAAGAGGAAAATAAACAGATTATAGAGAAGCTAGGATATACTACGGGAATTCTGACAAAATGAAGTCCAGAGCCAAATTCTATTGTCCAATTGAACTGCTTTCAGCACAACAACACAAGGAAAAAGCCAGAGGTGACTGTGAGCCTCCAATTTCTGCTGCTACAGGGCCTCTAAGCATATGTTTCCTCATTCCCGAAGAATCCTTTCCTCATCATGCTTATTATGCTATGCAGGTGGAGAAGGAGATGGTAGAGGGTTGGCTGTTGTTTCTTCTCTGGGCCTGGAGCTGAGAAAAAGTCCTGCCCACTCACTCCTGCTGGAGTGTTCCAGAGACCAAGTTAGGCAGAATAGATGACTTGGAAGTGGCTTCAAGTCGCTCAGAGCTTGCCTAAGCATCCCATTACAGGGCACCACTGGCAGGTGACTCTACCCACCACTTGCCCTGAACTCCCCCTCTTTTACTAGTCTGCCACGCTTTGTTGTTAAGTGACTTAGAGATGTTGCCTCATCCCATGGAGGTGGCTGTGGAGTTCAGGCCAGCTGTTACTATCTCTGCCCACCTTTTTCTTATTTAAGTCTTTGTTATCAAATGGTTAAATCCAGGCCCCACTTCCAGGGCCTCAGCCCCATAGACCACAAGGTCTCTCCTTGCCCCTGGCCAGCTGTTTCAGTGCTGTTAGGGTAGTTTGTCATATTTTATACTTTAAAGTTGCACCTGTTTATAGAGTGGTGAATTATAGTATTGTTTAAAGTTTTATTTACATTCAGCCTAAAGTTCTGTATAGTCTCATTGTTATCTGAACTTTTCATGTTGCTGGTGTTTGCAATATCAGCTGGCCTTGTTTCTTATAAGCAGCTTATGGCCTTGCGTTTGCTCTCACGATGTTTCTTTCCTTTTTCTATCACTGTGAGAAGTTTTTTTTAACACAACATATTAGTTTTGTTACTAGCTCAAATTAACTGAACTTGGCACTAACCAGCTGAATCAGAGGGGTGAAATGATGGATACATTAATGAAAGGTGATAAAGGAAACCAACAGACAATGCTCAAAGTAAGACACTGGAAAAAGGCCGAATTAAGAGGCGTGCTCATAATGGGGATGTTGAACAAAGGAATATGTTGACAAGATAAAATATGAAAATATGCTTACTGCAGAAAAACCAATCCAAAAGCAAGGAGTCATCAGGAGTCAAGTTAAAGAAAAGCATAAAAGGGGAAAGCAAGGAAGTTAAGTGTTGTTGTTGTCATCATTGTCATTTACATCATGAATCCAGCTTTCAACACCTATCTGGATCATCCCAGCCAACAACTGAGTGGCCATCTTTTCTGTAAGGCAAAGTAACATCCGGGATTGGGTGAGATCATTGTACCAAGTGTTTTTTCTCTCTGTGAATACAGAAACTGCTGAGATAATACTTGTTGTATTAATAAAGTTAATTTGATTTTAGGACACTGAGTTGTCAGTGTTTGTATTTCACATTCCATTTAAGGGTTAATTGTGCTTTAAGGATCCCTCAGCACTATCTGCTGATCAGTGGTGTGAACAGTTGGTGGAGAACATGGCAAAAACCAGGATTAACACTTTCATGAATGTAGAGCTGTTGGAAATACGAATGGTATTCAGTCTCATGAGGAGACAGGTTTCTTAATATTTTCTGTTGAAAGGGTTGCAACCTTTACAGATTAAGGCACTGAGAAACTAGAAACTATTGTTGTTGTTTGTCCTGTGCATAGTGAAAGCACAGGAGCATGTTTCTGAAAAAGAAAGAGAAAGTTTCACTGGGAAATGAAAAAGGACAATTTACCTTTTGTACAATGACAACACCAAATATATGGCTGGATGAGGAGGAGCAGGAGAGTTTGTTGTTTCAGTGGGTGAAAAGGAAGGGTTCGGTCCATGGAAGCCTAGGGCTTTTCATGGAGTAGATGGACTGCCTTGCATACATCTTGTATGTTACTAATGGTAAGCACCAACCAAAAAAACATAAAAGAAAAGCAGACACTAGGCGGGCTCTCCAGATGGCTGCACAGGGAGGCCCAGAAATGGTTATTCAGCCCTAAGAGGAGGTACAGGCATTGAGAGACCAGGTTAGAGTTCTGAAGAACAAGTTAAGCAGCTGAAAATTCATCACTGTCAAATGACTGCAGAAGCTTTACAGGCAGCTGTTGTACAGAAGGCAATAGCAGAGGAGAAAGATGCATTAAAAAGTGAATGTAAGAAATCGGAAAGTGAACTTCAGCAGTGTAAAGAAAATCTTGCTGAAGCACAGGCAGGAATGTGAGCAGTTATAAGGGATGCTAAAGAGCAGAATGGGTCAGAGGTAGACCACCAGCATTGTCAAGAGGTGATTTATAGCCTTCAGGCTCAGTTTCAGGAGAAGCAAGGAGTTGTGGCAGCTGTCACAGGTGGTTACGGCAGCCTTGTAACTAGGATGAAAACATTTGGTTGGATCCATACTCCCTGGACCCAAGTGGAGGTAGGGATCTACCTGAAGATGCAAAAGTTTTGAGTCCTTGTGTTCCTTTGAGGCAGGAGTTGCATGATATCAAGTAAAAGGTGGAATAGTGTCCTATGGCTCCAGTAGTGATACAGCAGATGATAAAATGGAACAAGATCCAGCTACAAGGGGAGTAGGGGATCGTAATGTACCGAATCAGCAGCAGCGCAGGGTAGAACAGACTGTCATTGTTACTGCTCCATTAGCATCAGAACAGGTGAGAGCAGCAGCTATGAATTTAGGTCCATTGAACAAGGATACAGCAATTCAGTGGGATGCAGAGTGTTTGGATCAAACAGGATGGACTGCTTCCAATTGTCAAGCTGTAGCTACAGCTAGTTGTAATTCAGAGGACCAGTCAGTGATTAAGGCATCCTTGCATGTTGGACAGCCAGTTGAAGCTAACTTATACAGATGGACTAGAATAATTCTGACTGCATTTTTAGCTGCTCAGATAGTGTCCCAGTTGTACTTTATAGAAGTGCAGAAACCTGGAGAAAGCCTTGAAACTTATATCCGGAGGAAGCAGTTCTTAGAGTGCGCATCAGGTTGAAATCCTCATCGGGGAAATGAAGGTTATAACTTTGATTTGGGATTTAAGACCACCCTAATAGAGAGGTTGGATGCACTGGTGAAAGTTATATTAGAACCTGTTGATGATGCTATACAGCAGCCTGAGCTGAGGACTTGAATTCAAAAGGCAGGATTAATATACAGAGAGAGCAGTCCTAAAAAGGAGGTACAGAATAAGGGTGATAAAGGAGAACCAATACAGGCTGTTACATTTCGTAACAACCTTTTTTGGAAGTTTGGCACTCCTCAGCACAAAATGGGATTCAGGGAAAGAAGTGCAAGTAGGGGTTGAGGACCCAGAGGTAGGATGGAATATGGAATCTGCAGAGAGGGTCAGAATGAGGAAGGTTGTGATTCCTTCTGGGTAGAGGTCTGGAAGAAACTGATGTATAAGGGGGAAGACAGAAACAAGTGGAACGAGGCTCCCACTAATGCACTGATGAAGAGATTGGTAGCACTCATTCAGACAGAAGAGCTAGTGGAAGAAGCAGAGCCAGATCCACATTGGTTGGTTCAGCCTTCAGCACCTCCTGACCCACAATAGAGATGCCCCACTCCCAAGGCACCCAGGGGACTAGTAGGATGAATCTGCTTTGACTACTGGAGGCACCCAACCATTAAAGTTTTAGTGGGAGACAAGGGGAATGTGAAAAACCCCCAAATGGTGATTGATAGTGGAGCCTGAATCAGTATATTGCAACAGAGATGGGTTCCAGATGGGGTTTTAATGGACCCCAATCATAGAATTATAATCATAGAATCATAGAAGTAGGGTCAGAAGGGACCTTGTAGATCTTCAAGTCCAACCCCCCACCTGGGCGGGAGAAAAAAAAACTGGACTCAAATGAGTCCAGCCAGGTAGGCATCAAGCCTCTTCTTAAAGATCCCCAGGGTAGGAGCCAGCACCACTTCCCTTGGAAGTTGGTTCCAGCTCCTAGCCGCCCTAACTGTGAAGTAGTT
>NW_017728886.1:129963448-129974592 GCF_001723895.1 Crocodylus porosus | reverse complement strand
TGGATTTAGCTAACAGGTGTCTGTGGAAAAAAAAAGGGTGTTGGTCAATGCTAATTCTAGTAAAAGAAAGACACAGCTGAGGCATCAGAGAATTAATGGGCCTTGGTCAAGAATATAGGTGGATTACATCAAACCCCTGCCTACTACTAGGAATGGAAACAGGTATTACTTAGTAGTAATAAATCCTCTCTCAAAATGGATTGAAGCCATTCCAACTAGATGTAACGCTGCTAACATAACTGCAAAGCAATTGTTTAACATTGTGTTTTCACAGCGGGGAGCACCTAAAGAAATAGATTCAGATCAGGGACCTCATTTTGTTGCAGAAGTTATGAAAGAACTATGTTCCACACTAGGAATTAAACAGAGGTTTTATTTTGCTGGGCACCCTCAGAGCTCAGGTCAAGTAGAAAGAACCAACAGAACATTAAATGAGTCATTGGCTAAAATGGTAAAATGTGATGGAAAGGATTGGGACAAAAAGCTACCAGTAATTTTGATGGCACTTGAGCAGCTCCAGCAGCTCATGGGTTTGCACCCTTTTCTGTCAGGCAGACAAATGCAACTGCCACAGCAGTGGTGGATCAATACAGACTTACCTGATATCCCTCAAGTTGTAACAGATCAGTGGATACAGGCTTTAATACAACACATCAATGATATACATGTCAGGGTGGCCCAAGAATTAGGCCTAAATGTCAAAAGAATGGACAAGAGATTCAGGCCTAACAAAGATCTGACAGAATGAAACATAGGTGACCAGGAAATGTACTGAAAATGGGAAGATAAAGAACACGGACTGGATATTAAATGGAAGGGACCAGCGTATGTAGTGGACAAGGCAAGTCCAACTGTTTACCTAGTCGAGTTACCAGAAAAAATGAGAGGAGATGGCCTTTGGAGAAAATGTTTTCACATATCACAGTTAAAACCTTGAAAAGAAAAGTAATTTGTTTTTACAGTAATATACAAAAAAAGCTAGACAACTTATAAAAGACACACCCCAAAAATTGCAGTGCTGTACATATTGCCACCGTGCATGTCAGCGCTGTAAATATAAATAATATCTTACTGCAAGGAATCTCCCTCGACAAGTTTGTTTATTTTCTTTTGCAGAAACCAGTGTGAAAATTTAATCCAGTGGTGAAGGTGGCGAATGGACCCAGAGACCCAGGTGTTGTCAGCAGGGTCACCAGCGATTTCTCCATCTCAACCATGGCTTAGCTGCTACGATTGCTTTGTCTGTTCCGTTTTGTTTGTCTTGTTCTTTGTTTTAGTTTGGCTGTTCGGACTTTAGATACCAATATTAATGTTGAAGTTGTTAATGATGCACCTTCTGAAAACAGAACTTGTCAATGGATCCTCAGCCAGAATATTGACACTTCCATCCCATTTGGATCAGAAGAATGTTCCAGACCATGGAATAAGGGAAAGCAATTCATATGGGAATTTCAGGCTAAAAATACCATGCCTTCGGCAACATGGTATTTACAGAATGGCATTGTGTGCGCTCTTTACAGATCCAATGCAATTTTTTACCCTGGTGGGAAAAAAAATCGCTAGTATATAAAGACTACGTTTCATACTGATATCTCAAAATGTGTTTGGAAAACATCAGGCTAGTTGCACTGGTTCTAAGAATGCTTCAGACATTACATCATGGGTTGAAATTAATCCTGTCCAGATTTCCTTTCCTAGATGTCATCATCCAAAGGATACATGTACTAAGAAACAACAGATCAACTGCTGTGAAGGGTATACAGCCAGATGGACAGTGAAAATAGGAGAAATATGATACCAGGCTAAAACAGGTAAACACTTCTGTGCAGTACAGGCGGGAGGAAGAAATAATGTTACAGGAATTTATGAACAGAAGTATAATGGCATTGCAATGGATGTATGGGTCTCCTCAACCCATGTAGAAGCCTATCATTGGGATACAGGAGTATGTAATTCCGTCAGTTCAGAATGTGGCCTCCAGGTATAATGGGTAAACAAAATAATATTTTAATGCTATAGGAGCAGTGCACTTTTACCTGAATTACCAGCAATAACCATTAATGATGATAGAAGCCTGAGGATTACGATGACCAGAACCTAGAAATCATTCCTCCGTGTGGTGTTATGCCCATGTAGGAGGGTTTGCATGGTCATCACATAACCTTGTTGAGGTCATAGTTGGGAAAATGTTTTCGGGTGTTAGCAGAAACACCACAAAGAACACATAGACTTCCATACACCAGGGAAACAGAAGGCATTTTCATTATCTGAAATACATTGTTCACAAGGAAGCTGGTAGCTATTATGTGACGAGTTTTACAT
The DNA here is from genome assembly GCF_001723895.1 of Crocodylus porosus. Lineage (NCBI taxonomy): Eukaryota > Metazoa > Chordata > Crocodylia > Crocodylidae > Crocodylus > Crocodylus porosus. The sequence goes on along the minus strand of NW_017728886.1, from coordinate 129,972,270 downwards.
GGAAGGGCCACCACAGTGGAATATGTTAATTATAAACCATGAATGTCCTTGTAGTTATTCAATACTCAGTTTTAATTTTTTTGTTGGGGAATATTTCAACATGTTCCAATTATGGAAGAGGGTTATACAGTCATTTCATCATGGAACTGTATTAATTTTCCATTGTTGATAAATATGACAAAAATACCTTAAAGTGGTTAAAGGATACAGAACAACATTATTGGACCCCGTGTGATCAAACTAAACCATAATCAACAAGTTCTTTTGGGCCCTCAGCTATGCATCAAAGACATTCAAATAGACTTAAGGGGTTTGAACTGATCTGCTGGTGTTCCAAAGTTTGTTTCTTTCTTATTGGCAATCCATCAAGGTTGGAGGCATTGGCCGGATTTATGGTATATTAAAACCACACAGATGTAAACCTACAGGCAAAGAAGAGATATTGTGACAACTGGCCCGAGTGAAGCTGGATTAGAAGCAGTGGTTTTGAACAGTGTTAATCTGAAGTTTTAGCTAATACACTAGGCTATGCTACAGCTGAAATGCAAAGAATTGGAAAACCCTTAATGAATTCATTATCACGTCTTGGAATTGGGGAACAGCTAGTGGAAGACATCCTGCCAGTATTCTAATAAATTGAAGAAGACGACCATCAAATTATAGTTGCAGCAATTGATAAATTAATTCAGTACAATGTTTCTCTAGCCTTGGCCTGTACACAGACTCAAGCATTAAGCCAAACCATAGTCACTCAAATCATCCGCTTTAGCCTTCAGGGCCATTTTCCAATAGAGCTTAAAAAAATTGTTTGAAACAATGCCACTCAAGGAGAAAAATACCTTTCCAGGTGGTGGAAGTTAGTTTCTTCTACCTATAGTGAGTCAAACCAACAAATTGTGGCTTATGTGGTTACTGTAAGTGCCACTTCTCACCATATATCCACTGGTATCTGTGGGTCTTGAAGTAAATAAAGGTGTTGTGATGTACCCCCATGACCATCATCAGTGGGCATTTAAGCAGCAAAGAAAATGGAGGATCACTAATATCAAGGGATGTCTAATTCATGAAAATATGGGGTATATGTGTGAGGACCAGAATCTTCAGGCATGAGATGAATGCCTGTATGAACAACACAAAGTCCAGCACTGCACCTTTGATTTAGTTAGTGAAAACCACTCTGTTGTAGTATATGCTGGAAAGGGATGTGTTTGTGTATGTATTCATTGTCCATATATTTTGATTAACCAAGAAATTTTGTATTTGATGATTTTTTCTGTCAATTGATGCTTTTGTAATGTTTCATCAGTTAGTGGTTATGATTTTATGTATTGTGTGCCCCAGTGGACTGTTTAGTCTATCCAAGCTAAATCATGGCTATATCAGAATATAAACCCAGTGCAGATGGGTTTGAATTTGCCACTTTTGCAGCAAGTTGTGTCTCAATCTGAGCTACACACTATACTCCAATCTATTAAGAAATACAATCAAGAAACTGTGGTTCAAATCAAACATAACAAAAAAGAAGTACTGAAAGTACTAGAAAAGGTCCAGAATGCTGGACAGCATTCTTGGTGGGAAACTTTAATTGGATAGAATCCAACTGTTTCAGGATTCAGTAATCTAATATTACACACTACTATTATTTTGCTTTTTGTGCAAATGATATTTCTTGTGTTCATGATTTTATTGCACTGGAAAATAAAACGACTATATTTTAGACTAGAATGCTATCAAACTCAATGGCTGCAAAAATTATATGATGATAAGCTCCTTCAATAAGCAGGATGTCAGGTAAACCTGAGGTAAAATGATCACTCGCTGCGTGAAGAGCTCAGCTGATGGCTGCAGCCCATACAGGCCTTGAGCAGCAGGGGCAGAGTTTCATTACCAGACTGACTTCCATGCAGTGATGGCGTAAGTGAACCTAACCATCAAGCGTGAGACTGTTAGGGTACCTTATCATATTTTATACTTTAAAGTCGCACCTGTTTATAGAGTGGTGAATTATCGTATTGTTTAAAGTTTTATTTACATTCAGCCTAAAGTTCTGTATAGTCTTATTGTTATCTGAATTTTCCTGTTGCTAGTGTTTGCAATATCTGCTGGCCTTGTTTCTTATAAGCAGCTTATGGCCTTGAGTTTGCTCTCATGATGTTTCTTTCCTTTTTCTATCACTGTGAGAAGTTTTTCTAACACAACATAGTAATAGTTTTGTTACTAGCTCAAATTAACTGAACAGCACTAACCAGTCATCAGGAGTCAAGCTAAAGAAAAGCATAAAAGGGGAAAGCAAGGAAGTTAAGGCAGTTCGGTGGTTGTTATCACAGAAGTTTAACACATAGGCACAGGATCTGTGGGTGCTCCAGGGCTCAACCAACCTCTGAAAATATTTAGCGAGTGCTCATCACTTATGAGCCACATTAAGCAAGCTGGGTTGAAATAACATGCAACCTCTTCTGGACATGGACAGGGCTCAGAGCGGGAGTGTGGGAAGAAAAAAAGGTCCCATTGACAAAAAAACAAAGTTGGTGCCTATACCTTAACAGAACTGTCTTTCCACTTTGGGTCCCAAACAGAGTCCAGAACACAAAACTTTGCCCCATCTAGGCCAAAAAAAACCCCCAAAAACCGAAGAAGTTAACCATAGCTAAGATCCCTGCATCTTCCTGTCCACTCCCTAAGACTAGAGAAAGACATTCAAAAAACCTGAGCCTGAATTGATTTAATCTTTGCAGGTTTGTCTAACCTGGATAGGCTAAACCAGTTTGTAACTACACCAACATCCTCTCTGGACTGAAGAAATGCAGGCACAGGCCTGCAGTAGCTCAGGTTAGAAGCCAGGGGCACTAGAGCAGCCCTCCATTCTTTTCTACAATGCTGAGTTGAGGGGGGGGCATGGCCAGGCCCTGACAGAACCTCTGATTAGGGAGGGGTTCTTCTACCCCCCCCCCCATTGCTCTTGACCAGGGGCGGAGCCAGCAGGGGGTTGCACAACATTTACTTACACAGCAAGGAGTTACACTGTAAGTAACAGTGTTCATCATCCCATTAAGAAAACAAAAGCCTCTCTCATTAGTTCAAGCTCTTCTTTTAGCTCCAAAAAGCCCTAAGTGGTCACAGACACCTTTCAGAATTAGCTAGCATACCACATGCTGGCTCCAGTCCATGATGTGGGAGAGGGGAGGGGGAATCCCTGCTTGAGCAGCCACTGGTGAGTATGGGGAGGAGGAGGAAGCCAGGCAGACACTGCTGGAGCTCCAGCCCGGAGCAGAGGGGCAAGGCCAGCCCAGCTCTCTGAAGAAGACAGCCCCACCAGGGCTGCAAGGCATCTGAGAAGATGGAGGACTGTGGTTTAAGTTAAACCAGGAAGGGGTCTGGGCCAGACATCGCATAAACTGGTTTGACCCAAATCAATTAAGTCTGATACTACATTCAACCAGGTTTATCCAAAACTGGTTTCAGCCATTTTCATATTGGTTTATGTGCACTGAACGCCTGTTCTGTTACAAGTATAAACCAGTTTCTGATCATTTAAACTGGCTTATGTGTAACATCTGTCCCTAACCCATGTACTCAGGGACCCTGTTTTTCTGCTGCTGGGATGCCTTGCCTTTTCATCACAAGGGAAGCCCAACCTGGTTCTCTAGCCAGACTTCTCTTCCCTGCTCAATGTCTGGGATCAGCTTTTATGCTTCCTGGCCTTCTGTCTTTGTTGGTCACCTGACCATGCCTGGTCAGGCTAGCACAGAAGGCTATTAAGGCTTGCAGTCTCTAGTAGGGATAAATCTGCAGCTTGACAACACTTGAGCCTCTTTACTCAATTATGCTGGTTTCTCACTCTTGGCTCAGAAGGTCCTAATCTGAAAGGCACCTAGCCCTTCAGCTCTGTCTAGCAGTCTCTTCACAGTACCATAGGCAGATTCTCTGGAGCTTGAGCGTGGCCCAAGGGCATGCACTCAAGTATAGTCCAAGCCATCTACTTCGCATAATTGCTGGTCTCTAATTTTCCCCATAGGAGTGAGTGAGTGGATCTCATTTTGTCAGCAGTGGACCCAGAGTCAAGAGAGAAATCAAATAGATATGCCTTTCAGCTGCGTTTAAAGCTACTTTGCTTACCATGAGTGTTCCTAGGCAGACGTTGCTTTGGTTAGTCCTGGACTCCCAATTTACGAGAGAAAGCATGTTAGTTTTTTTTAAATATATGAGGGTTAAATGCAACAAGGTTAAAATAGAGGACGCTACAGTAGCAAAGGCAAAATACTGGGGGCATACAAAATTGATAACTGAAATCAGCAAAAGGTGGAAGTCACAGAGAGATGAAATATATCACAGAAAAAAACTAAAGAAAAAGAAAACAAAATCCTAGAATGGGGAAGTGGGAGGAAAGGTTAGCAGAATGCTTTAGTTAAGAAAATAAAAATATTTTCTTCTCTTCTCCTATCCTTCACCTTGGGTACTAAAACAAAGTTCCCATGGTCCCTGCATGTAAACAGAAAAAGCCCAGATGAAGCTAAGGGAAGTATAAATATATATGGTATAGACATAGACCTTGAAAGGTTGTCCTGAACATGCTGGGATGAACAGAGTAACAAAAATGAAATTATCTTTTATGTAACAAAAAGGCTGGAAATCCATAGTGACTCAATCCTTACGTCATCAGATAACAAATAATAAATGGCCAGCTTCTACCATAAGGACTCATGCCAAAGAGTGGCTTGCTCACAGAGTCCTGTAGAGAATGGTGCTAGCCAGTATAAAGATGACAAAATCTAGCCTAGGAAAACAATGTCATAGATCTTGCTTTATACCTCAAAATTAGAAGGAGCAAAGTTACAAGAAACAAAAATAAAGGTGCTGATAGCAGAGGGAACAAGCTTGTACTAACAGGAGATTTTGGCTATCTAGGACAGTTCATATCTGCAAGGAATACATTGAGATATACATTTGTACACATACCGCAAGAAAGCTTCCTTGCACAAAACCCACAAGAAGAACAGAAACAGGAAGCAAGACATAAGAGAGTTTTGAGTAACACCCAAAATACAGTTGCTGGTGTGAAAAGGTAGGGTGGCAGAGAGGAAGTAGGGTCTAAATATGTGATTCAAATATTAATCCCTGAAATCACATAAAACAACCTGAGAAAAAAAGGGAGAGAGAGGGCCGAGTACTCCAGAGAGTACTTGTATTCCCAAAGGGTAACCTTGCCATCTGACAAAATATAACCCAAACTAATAATGGGAACTAATGGGGATAAAGAGCAAAACTGCAAACAAGAAAGAAACATGATAGAATTTAAGGAATAATGGTTGTAGAGAGACTTACAGAGATGGTATGAGAGTCCTGTTGCTTTATAATGAGGTACTCCAGTCATGATGAATTGGTGGCATTTAACTATGTCTTCATGACAGAAATGGGATACCAGCAAAATGATATCATGTCCATCCCCCACATTAGAATAAAGGTTCAATTCCACTAAATAGACTTTGAAGGAGTCATCAATGTCCCTCTTCCATATCTGAGGCATTTAGGGCCACAGTGAATCAGAGATACTTTAGGACTTGGCAAACTTTAAACCATGAGGATTTCCCCAATATCAACAATCTAAATCAGTAATGAACTTCAACTTAGGCATGTGTTTCAGAACTTTGTTGAACCCAGTATTTTTGGTTTAGAGGGGAAAAAGGACAAATGCACAGGAATTCTATTCGTAAGAAAAGGAGGTTTTTGCTGCAAAACCTGTTTTTTCAAACAGCTGTACTGCCTAGTGTTGAAATGAGTGCATGATGGAATCGTATAGACCCTACATGTTTTAACTTGGAATACACTCTACAGATTGCTGAAAATTAACTATTTCTGTACCTTACTGTTCACAGATGACAGTGGGCAACATTGTCAGAACAAAAAAAAAAATGCTTGTTACAAAGACACCAAAGACAGTAATGAAGAACTGGGAGAGCCAAAGCCAGCAATTAGAATAAATAGAAAAAATATTTTTAAAGGGATTTAAGGTACTATTTGAAGAGGAAAAATAAGTGCAATACTTCACTGCTGATTCAGAGAGCATAGCAATAGACAGGATTCCATGTTTCTCATCCATTGCTATGGATTTTTTCCTCTCCTTAAGTATGCAATGGCATTTAAAAGCTCTTCCACTTAACTGTTACCATCCTACAGGCCTTGTCTAGAGACTTCGAAGTGAGATCTGCACATAACTTTATCAGGGCATGAGGCAAGTCATTATTTGTTACCATGATCACAGTAACGCAACTTATCACAGGTACATAAGTGATACAGTGAATAGGCAGCAAACATTGATCAGCCAACTCTACTGGCTATAGCATCTCATTCAGTGTCACCCCAGAACGCAAACCTTGCTATAGAGGTATGCTAAGTGAAGCCGGGGGGGCAGACTTTCCTGCATGTGAGACAGGGGATGAGAGTAGGTAGGCATGTGGGAGAGAAGGGAAAAAATATTTTGGTTTTCTTTTATGGAGTAAGTGAATGCGGGCTGGGGACAGTGGGGGTGAGAGGATGTTCTCTTTGATCAGGTTCAGAGGAATGGGAGGGGGTGGGGTAAGGTGGATTCCTTTTGAATTTTGGGTTTGTTTTTTTTGGAGGGGAGGGGAAGTTTGATGTTGTATCTCATTTTAATGTTATTCTGCTTCTGTAGTTTTTGTCTTGCATATAATCCTAATAAATAAATAAAATTACATATGGGAACCTAGCACTGATATGTCACCTGGCTGAAAGAATCTATGAGATTTCTTTGCAACTTGCATAAAACCTGAGCTGCAGGAGATAACCTTTCCTCTACTGGTTTTTGTGTGGCCATGACACCCTCTGATGGCCATGCAACCCCTGCCCTGCTCTCTCTAGGACACCATCCCCTTCTTACTTGCTTGCCACACCTGTTTACTTAAAAGGGAGGTTGCCCAAGGGCCCTTGACTAAGCCCCAGTTCTTCTAGCCACCAGCAGGTCCCTCCCAATCCCTGCTCTAGTCTCAGTTCTGCCTCTCAGGCTAAGTGGGTCCCCCATGACCTGCCCATGCCACCTCAGGGCATCTGTAGCCTTAAGAGCTGTTATGTGGCTCCAACCAGCCCCTACACTGCACCCATACCTCACAGGTGTTACCAATCAAGCTTCAGTGAGAACCTGGCCCCAATCTGATACCAGGTACCTCATGCCTTTACACATTTTCAGGGCCTCAGCCTTCCCAGCCTTAGCCTCTTTTCTCTTGCTGGCTTCCTTAGCCTAAGCCCACTATGCTGGACTTGACTTCTGGTTCTCAGCCCGAGTCTCACCATCTCAGGTTGCACACTGCTTGGGCTCCAAGCCACTGGTCCTGATCTCACCCATCTAGTGCTATCTCCACCCTGCCTCAGGCACTGAGTCTGCTGTGGCTTCAAGCGAGACCATGGCACTGGTGTCCTTTGTTGTGGACCCTTGGCCCCCTCTCTCTGTCCCTCTCATACACAGGACCCTCTGGCCCTACCTCTACCCTCCCCAGGTGCTGGGTCCCTTGGGCCTTCTCAAATTCCTGTCTTAGATACATTTCTGCCTTTTTCTCTCTCTCTCTCGAGGCTTAGATCAGAGAGGGGAGATCCAAGCCTGAAATCAAGTCCCTTAGCAGGGCTCTAAACACTAGTGTGCCTGGCTTTTTACTGTGAGTTAAAATCCAGGCACACCTCAGTCACCTTGCTGTGGCCTCTGCTTACTTCTGTTTCATCCACTCCCGAACCACTGGTTTAAACTGCAACAAAGGCATAATCACACCAGCTATAACATAACCAGTGTGATTATTCCTTAATCGCACTGGCTATAACTAAACCCATACTGAGTCCAAACATCAACAGTAGTTTACTGTCAGATCAGCCATATCCACCCCCTTTGCCCTAAGTTATATCCCCCTGATAGCAAGGCTCCCTATTGCATCTTCCCAAGCTGTACCTCCTTCCCTCATGGGGAAGCCATGGCTGTCCCCAAACCCTCCCTTACGCTGCTAGGAAATACATTACTCAAAATCTAAACAATAATAAAAAGTAATACAACCCTTTCCCCATCCCCACCTCTGTTTCTACTAAAGGACAATGTACTCTATATCAAGGAGGAATACACATCCTTGTCAATTAGCAAGGAGTCAGAGGCACTCTGAGGTGCTTTGGGTTAGAGTACAAGGCAGTCGAGGGGAGAGAGACTTAACAGTGGGGGTCTACTACAGACCTCCCAACCAGGGAGAAGAGCTTGACCAGGAATTCTTAGGTCAGCTCACAGAGGTAGTGAAGGCTAAAGATGTGGTAGTCATGGGGGACCTGAACTTCCCAGACTTCTGCTGGGAGGAGCAGTCAGCCAGGTCTGACCACTCACATAGGTTCTTAGACAGAGTGCAGGACCTCCATCTAACCCAGGAGGTGCACAGCCCCACCAGGGGGGACACCTTGTTGGGCTTAGTGCTGGCCACGGGCGATGACCTGGTGAGGGGGCTCTGGGTGCTCGACCACCTGGGCGACAGCAATCATCGCCTGCTGGAATTCACCATCCAGCACAAGGTGGCAAAGGCATGCAGTAAGGCAGCACCCCTAGACTTTAGGAGGGCAAACTTCAGTGAGCTAAGGAGGATAGTTGGGGATGCGCTGAGGTCCCAGAGGGGAGGGGAGCCAGATGTCCAAGGAGAGTGGTTGTTCTTTAAGGAGGCGATCCTCCAAGCCCAAAGGAAGGTAAATCCCAACGAGGATCAAAGGGAGCAGGAGAGCACACAAGCCTCCATGGCTCACTAAAAGCATCTGGGAATGTCTCCTTGCTAAAAAGGAGGCATGTACCCAAT
>NW_017728886.1:129946047-129961323 GCF_001723895.1 Crocodylus porosus | reverse complement strand
TTGTGGCCTGTTATAAACTAGTCAGGGGGGATCAGCAGGCATTGGGGGAGTCACTGTTCCCCCGTGCACCACCAGGAGTGACCAGGAATAACGGTCACAAGCTGGCAGAGGGCAGGTTTAAGCTAGATATCAGGAAGTGCTACTTCATGGTCAGGGCGGCTAGGGTCTGGAACCAACTTCCAAGAGAAGTGGTGCTGGCTCCTCCCCTGGGGGTTTTTAAGAGGAGGTTCTGGGGCTGGGAGGCAGCTGGGGCCGGGGCGGGGAGACAGCTGCTGTTGGCAGCCTCCCAGCTGCAGGTGTCCCAGGCTCTGTGTAGCTGCGGATAGCCACGGAGCCTGGGCTGGGGGGGCAGGGGCATGAGCATGGCTGCAGAAAACAAATACACAAGATCAAAGGGAGTATCAGAACTTTTATTTATTGTCTCCAGGTTTACAATTTTTAGAAAATCTGGTATTTACCATTTAAAAAGGGCAACATTTATAATAATTAACTATGTTAATATGCAGCATAATACGTATGCCCTTGTTTTGTTTATCCGGCATGCGGGCACTCTGGCACCTTCCAAGGTAGACGTTGCGGGGGTGTTCAGCACTCAGGCCAAAAAACATTCCCTACCCCTGGCCTTTCATCAATGCAATGTAAGAGCATAATCAGGCCCTCACTGATTTGAAAAAGTATAAATGACAAAGCACAGAGCAAGGTAAGGAAGAATCAGATCCTGTGTGTACCACACGTATGAGTACATACTGCTATGAAAAATCCCTGTGGAATGTAATAGGGATAAAACCAGTAGGGTTTATTACAAAATGTCTAAAATAAGGGCATTTTTGCCATTGAATTATTCTTATCCAAATTATGAAATTCAGTAGTAGGGATCGAATACAACATGAAATGTTACAGTGCTTTTAAATACGGTAGGTATATTATGTGCGCCAGAACAGGGATTGTTTCATAGTTCTTTTCAGAATAATGGGCCAAGTGTTCTGCTGGTACAAACCTCACAGTTCCATGAACTTGAGTGGAGTTCAACAGAGTTGTAACAAACTGTCAAGGGGACAGACATTCAAAAAGCCTGTGCCTGAATTGATTCAATCTTTGCAGGTTAGTCTAACCCCTCACCTTGCCCAGCTGGGCTCTGTGGTCCTCCTACCCCTTTGAGGGGGGAGGAGGAGAAGGAGGAGGAAGAGTCCCTATCCAGAGTCTCACAGAGTCCCCAATTCCCACCCTGAGAAGAGGGGAAAGACCCCCCCCCCAACCTCCGCTCCCAAGGCATGGAACAGAGCCCCTCCTCCCCACCCTGCAAGACAGCCAACCCAGCATGGCCCTGTTCAGGTGAACAGAAGAGAAGGAGGAGGGAAGAATTAACCCCCTCCTTGCCCACTTTGCCTTAACAGAGCCATGCCCACCGGTGTCTCTGCTAGAACCAGTCCCTGCTCTGGCTAGAGAGCAGTGGTGAGGGGCCAGCTTTGCTGTGCAGCAGAGCCCTGCCCAGCCCAGAGAGTATGCCATGATACTGGGGGTGTCTGGTTTATTTTAAACCATGAAAGGGTCTGGGACAGACATTGCATAAACTGGTTTAAGCCATATCAGTTAAGTCTGATGCTACATTCAACCAGATTTATCTCAAACCCCTTTGGCCATTTTGAAACTGGTTCATGTCACGAGTTTTGTTTGTCCACAGCTTGAGGGGCAGTTCCCCCCAAACCCCTGCACCCATCTTCTTGAAACATCACTTCGGATGCTTCTTGAAACTTAGCAGGCTTTGTGAACTCAGTGAGAGCTATCAGCCCTGCAGTTTTGACCCCCCTGTGTTGTAACACATAGATGTGTCAGGAGTTTTGCTTTCAAGAATTTAGGGTGCAGTTCCCCCCAAATCCCTGCACCAGTCTTCTTGAAACTTGGCAGATTTCATGCTCTCTGCAGTCTACCACCTCTGAGTCCAAATCAGACAAAAAACAACAAAGTTACAAATATTTTATTGTTTCCCCATTATACCCTATGGCCAGATCTCAGAGGCAGCTCCAAAGCACTGCAGAAACTCGGAAACACTTTGGGAAGCCTAACAAGGCCAGCGCTTCAACCCTGGTTCTGCTATTTTATCTTTGTGGCTGGACTCACTGGTGGTAGCAGGACTCTGCTCATACACAAGTTCACACATTCACAACTTGCATCTCGGAGAGTATTTAATTTATTATTCCTGGTTTCACTTCTACCCTTCTCTGTTGCTATACTGTAAGTGCAATATCAAAATAAGTAATAGACTGGTGCCTATGCATTTTATAAAGATATTCCAGCAAGAGGGGTTACACAAGGAGATATAGACTAAATAGCAGAGGAGCCAATCTAGAAACAGCCCCATTCAGATTGCTATCCTTATAACATGGCCCTCAAAACTCTGCTGTCCTATATCAGATTGTGATTTCTGACTGGATTCCAAGTGGTGGGGAGAGGAACAAAGCTATGTGTCACTAGCTGGCTACCATCCCAATGAAGGGGTTTGTTTTGGCTTCTTGGAATTATTTATTTTGTATGGATTTTTACATAGGTTTATTTTTGCATCCTTGTTATCTTTATTATTTTAAGAAGAGACAAACCATTTCCACAGCAAAATAAACACCCTTCTGTTCTTCTGTGAACTTCTGTAAATAAGCAATCCTCTTTTGGGATGTAATAGTACCTTCTGGACAAGGCCCATTTGACCTCTACCATGCCCAGTTAGTTGTCAGACTGCTCATCATGAGAAATGACTATGCATAAACACACTGCAACAACTCAGCTGACTTATCACTGGCTGACTGTTCCCCACTATAGAAATAACTGGGCCACTGGGCATTCTGGGAATGGCAAGGATCCAGAGCAATTTTTATTATGTGATCTTGCAAATGTTTCTAGATAAGACTCAACTCCTGTGGGTAAACTCAATGAGTGATATTGCCATGGGCAACTGGTACCTCCCGAGTCTGAGCACCAGATCACCGACTGGGGGGGATCCCCCAGCCACTGATCACCAACTGGAGGGGGGAGGGGGCAGTTCCCTGAGGCCAATCACCGACCAGGGGGGAGGGATCCCCCAAGCAGCCGATAGCTGAGCTGGCAGTAAAATCAGAAGTACACTCCCACCGGCACTTCTGGTTTCACAGCTGGTGCTTCCAGGGAGTGTACAGCTGATTTCAGGGGGTGCACATGCACCCACATGCACCCCTTATCCATTGCCAATGGATATTACCCCAGCTAAATGCATCAGTCAGGTAAAAGCTCAGGTAAAAAGCTCATCAAGCAGGATCTGTCCTTTGCTCAGCAGAGTGCTCCCGAATGTTTAAAGACACAATAAATTACGCACAGACTTCCACAAGAGCTGAACTCTTTTGAAAATCTGGACTCAACTGTAGAAGCTCAGCACTTCTGAAAACTTGACCCCAATTTTATAAGTGGGCAATATCCCTGTCATCAAGACCCGCCTCATTACGCCAAGTCAGCTTTCCAAAAAAGATATTTTGCCTTAATTTTCATAAACTCCAGAAAGACCTAACCTCCCATAACTTTGCATGCATAACTCCTTAAACCATTTCTCCCTACACAGAGCAACAGTCCCAGGAAAATAGAGCAGCTTGCCTTTTTTCCAATTAAAACAGTTCTTGACAATTCTGGGAAGTCTGTGAGGCTCTTGGTGAATTTGTCCATGTGTGTATTGGTTCAACACATTTCTATAGTAACATTTTGAAATCTCATTTCATTTTAATGAGAAAAAAAAAAAAACTTACAATCTTATTCTTCTTTTCATTTTCTACTCCTCTTGACACTTATTTAATCTTGAAAACTGCAAAAAAGAATTTCCCCCCCAGCACCAAAATTTTACACTTTTATATGAAAATATATCCAATGATTTATGCATTATTATTTAGGAGCTTGTTCCTTTCCACTTTTAATGTATCTGCTTACTGTTGTATGACCAACTCAATGGGTGTGAAAGGAAATGGATAAGAATTGCTGAAAAGGAGTCGTTTGCTCTCCCCCTTCCCCTAGCTGTCTAAATAATCGTGTGCAAGTTTCCATGAACCATTCTTTGTGCTCATCACAAATGCTTGCCCCAGTTTTTTCCTTTTAAAAACCAGCCTGTCCTGTGTTTAATGAACAGGAAAGAGAGAAATATTTGGGCAGCACTGGAAGAGACAGGAGAGAGCCAGATGGCCGTGTGCGAGATACAGACAGCAGCCTGGTAGCTGACTGTGTAGGAAAGGCAAAGGAGGAGGCAGCCTGTGAAGAACAAGAAGGGTAAGAAAGAAGCTGAGAACCAAGCTTTTGTTGACATCAGGAGCCAAGTAGCTGCTTAGATGTACAAGGATAAGTGAGATGTGTGAGACAAGTGATAATTTGAGACAACAAGGGAGTAATTCAGGGAACCCACAGATCTTTGCAGCAAGACCTACTGGCCAGTACTTAGCTGCTGTCTAACATAACCATTGATCAGAGGTGGCATCCCAGGTACTAAACCTAGGAGCCTTGGTGACCAAGGACCAAGCCTTGGTTGTCTTAGGACTCCCTATTGGACTGTCTTCTTCTGCCAGTTTAGAAACTCTCCTGTTCTCATATTGATGGCTAAAACTTGTACCTACTTGTATTTGCACACTCTCGTTCCTGCCACTCTGATTAAAGATACCAGCTATACTTACTAACAGCATTAGAGTGATTCTTGGGAACTTGCCAAGGGCTACAGCCTGGTATTTAGATTGCCTCAGGTACTTGCCTGTGACACCAAGACACCAAGTCCAATTTGAAATATCTAACAAGGTTTAGAGGGCCCCACAACAAGGTGACACTTTCCAGCCAGAGATCCTATTTTGCACCACTCTTAACTGAACTAAGGGAAAAATGCAAAGAATGCTTGTATCTGCATTCTATTATTAGCTATTTTGAAATAAGAACTACGTTACTTTTTTAATAAAGATGTCAGATTCCTGTCATGAACTGAAACCCCCTCTAGCTACAATTTCTCAAATACTAGACTGTGAAGTCTGAAAGCATTTAAAGACATTAAACCTATACATATATTGAACCCCTTTAATGTTTCAATGAACATCCTAGACTTTTAGAGAAAAAATAAATGCAAAGCAAGCGAGCTATATAAAAAAAGTGAATGCATTGTTTAAATGGCTGCTGGCTACACTCCATTGTTAGGTATGGATAATCAAATCCAGTGAGCCAATTATAAATTGCAAGAGAAAAGTAAATGGCCAGTATACAATAAAAACTAAAGAAAAACGAAGAGCCAAAGTCATTCATGGTGTACTTCTAGTGGAGTAAAAATGAGACTAGGAATGTGACCCTCCTTTGTCCCTGTCAGTTGATCTCTTAAGCCAGCCAAGCACAGACTTGAATGAGACTCCACACATGTTCAAGTGTACTCCTGACTTATGATGCAAATGAGAAGAAAAATATTAGTCTAAACTGAGTCAGCGTGATTAAAAAAAATTTAGAGAAGATGAGCTGAGAAACCCTAAGGAAGCTATTTCCATGCTTTGCTTGTTTGACAGGGCTGCTTCTCATCATCCTACCATGTACACACAGAGTTTTGTAAACAAACATAGAGCCAAACACAAAAAAGGGTCTGGCCTGTCACATACTTCATTCTGAAAGTATTTTTCCCATGAACAGTATTCTGATGCAATAAACATTCTTCTCTCATAGGGCCTTTGTTGCCTTGCTTCTGTCAATTAAATTTGCATGAGAGTTGGATGGGGCTATAACAAAACCTAAGGCCATTTATCTAGAAACCAACCTTTAGCCAGCTTGGTTTCAAATCTGGAACAAAGTTCATACTTGTCATTAAATATCTGCATTTTCAAGGGTCCGTGTACATTAAAAGTTTACATCAATCCTGATGAAGAGTACACATCAACTGCTGAAACTTCCTTAGCCTGATGAAGGGTTTTTGAACCCAAAAGCTTGCTTAAAAATTGTTCTCCAACTATTTAAGTTGGTCTAATAAAAGATATCAGATTCACACAAAGAACCTTGTCTGTCTACGTCCTTAGACCACCATGGCTACAACCTACACCCCTGTTACATCAATCCAATGCGTTTTTAAATGGCATTGGCCTAATGTTTTGGCATAATCAAACTGCCTTCCATCTGACCAACCTCAATGTCAGAGGATACAAGGTAAGCTATCGTTACTGTGTATGCTTTTAAAGCACATATTAGTGAAGAAGCTGGGCACTCAATATGAAATCAAACTG
Source organism: Crocodylus porosus (assembly GCF_001723895.1). NCBI lineage: Eukaryota > Metazoa > Chordata > Crocodylia > Crocodylidae > Crocodylus > Crocodylus porosus. The sequence goes on along the minus strand of NW_017728886.1, from coordinate 129,955,087 downwards.
GAGAGGAGTTATTTTCTCTGGAATAACTGAATATTTCAACAGATAACAAAAAGAATGTTTCTGAAGCAGTGCCTGAAGGAGGCACTGCATTATCATACATTAAATCTGGTCCAACCTTGTCTCAGAGAAAAGACAAAACACCGTCTCAAACTTGGGGAGTGGGGACTGGATATAATATAAAGATTATGAAGATATGCAACAAACCTTTCCCTGCAGTAGGAGGGAGTTAGGGGTAGGAGAGGCAGACTTGCTCAGCAAATGAATTGGGAATTCAGCGGTATTAAAAACAAGTTGTGAAGCCATGGAATTTGAGGTGTTTGGGTGACATTGAAAAAATTGACAAAAGAATGGTTAAACATTGTGCTGGTCAATCTTAAAAGCATAGATTGCAAATTGAAATGACTGAGCGTGCTGTAGTTTAATTTAAAACATTTTTTTTCCATTTTTCTTCCAAATTGCACCATCATTTGCTATTAATAAGTCTCTAGTTTTTGGCCTTTGGCAAACTGGGATTTAAATGCAATGTCATAACTAAAACTCTGTACATTGAGGATAGCAGTATTCTGCTCCTCTGTAAGATAGTGATCTTGTCTTCAGTAAATTTTATTTGAAATGCTGTTAAGTTTCAAAATAGTGTTTTTGGATAGTGCAAGTTTCCATTAATTCATTTTATAGCCAGTTGATTAAGAAGAGTCATGGCAGGTGCTGACATTTTATTCCCCTTTTTTTTTTATGCACACACCAGCTCAAACAGTCTATGGCAAAAGACTGTCTCCTTAACTAATGAATTATTGCACATCCAGGCATTATATCATAAATTCCTAAATCTATTTATTTTCTCATTGCTTTCACAGTTCTTTGCACATGTGATCTTCATTTTGTCAACTCAATTGCAATGAAAGTAAACAAATTAAACATTGCTTCTTATTTCTACCTAAACACAGATTAATATTTGCCTCCTTTGCCCTGTTGTTATCATTAGCCAGGACTGGTAACTGGTCATTTCAGCTGTTTGAAACGTTCTATTATAATACCATTTTCAGTTGCTTATGTTGCCACGTGGACTGACTGGGCTGAAATTAGCCATGCTGAGTCCGTGTCTGAGATTGAATTTATCTGGAAAATTTCTACTAAAATAGTTCAGCCACTTCAGAAGGTAAGGTTATGAAAACACATTGTTATGTGTTGAAGATATCCTGGTCACCTACTCTTTGAAAAGTTTTAGTGCTCACATGCTTTGGAGCAAGGGCTTGAAATTTGACTTTTATGTTACAGATATACCTTTCACTATTTCTGAAAAATCTCAACCATTTTGGCCAAGTTGTATGATTTTGAAGAGTCTGTCTCTACATATGCTCAGAAGAGATTTGTCAGTTTAGCAGCTAAAAAAAAAAATCTTCATTGAGCAAGCTTCATTCAACTTATCACACCACCTTGCACTGAACGAATTGTGAATATGCAGACAGAAAATCAGGGCAAACTGGTACCCATAAGTAAGTCTTCTATATTTTACTGTAACACTCTGCATTGGGAAGCTCTTTACTGTAATGCCAAGCAAGACCTAGTCTCATCCTTTCTGACTCTCCTCAGTCTCAGTCCCTCCTCCCCCCCCAATTCTGGCCTTTAATCACCCTAGTCCATGCTTCTCATCCCCAATGGTTTCCTATTTCCTCTCTCCTGGTTTCTAAGCCAGTCTTAGTACTCCTGCCTCTGTCAGTACTCCCATCCCAATTTCCTTGCCTAGCCAATACCAGTTCTGGTACCCCATATTACTTATGGGTAATATGAATCATCTAAGGATACTGTACTGGCATGAAATGCTTGACAGTATAAATGAAGAAAGGAGTGAAATCTGAAAGTTACATTATCTTGGTTCTCACTTGTCATTTCTATATGCTGGCCATGGGGTCAAGAACAAGCTGGCTTCTGCAGGCACATGAAATCAAAAAAGTTAAAGGGGGAAGAACTTTTAATGCTAGGATCACATCACATTCCTGTCCTTAAGCAAAGGCACGTGAGAGGTGGTATGTTTAGCAATTTGTCATCTTTTGTAATGCAATGGGAAAGGTATGAAATTGCACTATAGCTGGATAAGAAAGAAAACAAGAGTTGCAGCAACATTAGCACATTAATCAAAGGCCTCTACATGCTCCACCTTCATCTGGTTATGTCAGCAGCAGACCAGGAGAAGCCTATGTAAAATCCTAGAAGTTCTCCCAAAGTATTTTAAATCTACAAAGAATGCAACTTGTAAGATTTATGTCAGTAACCAGGAATCTGGCAAACAATGGACTATTGCCCAACTATGCAAGATAGCTGACTCAAACCATGAAATCTTAAAAGGTAGGCTAGTTTCCTGAGATTAACAATAGGGATAAAAGATTAAGAAATACAAATGAGAATGCTTTAAGAGCACCCATTTACTCTACAGAGTACCCTGGAGAAGGGCAAAGCTAGTTAAACAGCTCACACCCAAATGCATAATGCATGGAGAGCAGGAACAGACAATTCACTAAGTTGGACAGGGAAAGAGTGAAAACTCATCTACACTCCTGTAAAAGCAAACATACAAATGCAGAATAGAAAAGATAAAGCACAAGAAGAAACCTGTACGTATTGGGGGAAGTGCCCTCATTTTAGGGTCATATGCAATAATTTGGAAAAAGATAAAACTATGCCAAAAGCTAGCAGACAAAGGAGAAAATGTAGCACATCAAAAAAGTAAAAGTAAAAATGAGCTTTTGCTGCTATATGATAGCGCAAACAAAAAAAATGTTGTACATAGCTCGGACTACTATCAGATGCAAAGACAAGGTAGCAGCAGACAACAACAAATGGAAGGCAAATTAACAGTGAGGACATCACAGAATGCACTTTGCTACACAGGCTTCCTCAGCATTAAACAAGACAAGAAAGCAAAATAACAAATCAAGCAAAGCCATCATATACCACTAATTTAAACTGTAAGAAAAAAACATGGAAGTGTGCACAGACTAAAATCTTGGGTAGGTGAAATGATGCAGAAGCCACTACTTTCAACAAAAACAAAGGAAGTGATTAAACGTAGACTAAACCTGGGCCAATTGATCATGGCATCGTGGCTTCCCTCTAGGAAAAAAAAAAGTAAAATATTATGGTGCAAGAGGCAAGGATTTGTGGGGTAGCTTTTACTGGACCAACTGCATATTTGGGATAGTTTTAGGCAAGCTTTTAAATGCAAGACATCATGTTTTTTGAAAGAGAGGGATGTGTCCTAGACCTGGTATATGTGGAAATAAAGTGAAAGAATGTAAGTAGTACTTCGCCTGCCTCAGGGTACCCAGTGCATAGAAAGAAATAGTGGGAGCAATAAAGCAAGTGAAAAGCTAAGGTACCATTGCTAAAGTCACAGTACGCCCAAGTGGGCTAAAGCAGTATGATATCTATTGAAAAGCCAGGTACAAAGATGCAAAGAGCTAAAAATGCACAGTGCAGTGCTTACCTCATTGCAGAGGGACTAGGCAGCAGGCATGAGGGATTGGCCAGGCCTCTGCAAAAAAGCAAGCTTAAGCCTATGTTTATCTAATTATGTCCTCATGCCTCACAGCACTCTTCAAAGGATCTGGTGGCATGCTCATTGGGAATCACTGCTTTAAGTTGAGGCTGTCCAAAATAAATACACATGGTGGTGCAAAACCAAGACATTTTAAACAGTCCTGCCAGTGGGAAATGTAAGAAAATGGTTAAATATTTAAGCCAGTTCTGATATTCATGTTTCAAGTAAGAGGTAACTGGAAAAAGGCATGTGAGAATAGAATGCTTCCTGATACTGGATGGTATAACACAACAGTATGTTTTGTTGTCTAGTATAATATCTAGGAATTTAGAATTCTTCTTTCATGAAATATCTGATGACCAAGGACAAATGAATGCTGCACCATAATGGCTATTTTCTTGTGTTTGCACACTGGACAAAGACTGGGACTGAGATAAAAAGTCTATAGGACAGAGACTGGAATTGGGGCAATGAGGTAGGACTGAGAAAGAGACTGGATTGGAAGAAGGACAAGTAGGAGATGGCAGAGTACTAGGGGTTAAGTTTGGAAGATGGGGAGACGAATAACCAGAAGAGTCAGCATGTAACAGAGCAGAGCACGCTGCTTTAGAGAACACAGAATACAACCCCAAATTCCCTTGGTATCATCAAGTACTTGTGAAACCCATTGCAAAGATGCCCTCCTTCCCCACAGTGCTGACATACATACTGATAACAACTTACTATTGTTATCATTTACTACATTTGCTCAAGCTATGAATGTGTATGGAATAGATCCATAGCTGCTGAACCACATAATGGTAAATAGGATAGCAGACAGCAGGATTTCTTTTTATTTGGTTTAGAAATAAACTTAGGAACTTATGCAAAAAAAAATGCTAAAAACATTAAGGCTGCAAAGTCAAATGCTCAGTAGTTAAATTACAGAAAATAGGATTCTTGTAAATGCCAATTCAGTTCCTCATGTGTATGCATTATGATAATCTTCATCAGATAGTCATATGCTATTTTTTTTGCACAAGAGCTTTTTCTTGTTCATTGGATAGGCTGGACCTGCTTTCATTAGGCCTCTGTTTCCTTTTTAGAAGAATTTACAAGCATCTGAGTGTTTCCAACCATCTTATTTTAATTTCACTTTCTCTGTATGCTCAACTGACAGACACTGTGGTACTTTAAAATATTACAAAGCGTGTAGCATTGGAGGAGCAACAGTTTCAAACTGACACATTGGAAAAGGAACTCACATGGCTAAATCTAACACCACAATAAGGACCCTGTGTTTCCTGACATCAGGGCTAGATACACACATTTGGGGGCATTAGGGAGAGGTTAAATCTTGGGCATTTTGGGGTCCAGCAGGCTGGAGTGGATCAGGGGTCTGCCAGGTGATGTGGGCAAGGTGCAACCCATGAGGGGTGGGAAGCAGTTGTGACCCATGGGTAGGGTGAGCAGGTATGGCATGACTTGCAAGTAGGGTGTGGGGTGGGGGCAGGCATGAACCATGGATGGGGTGGGGGGAGCAGGTGCAACCTGCAGGTGGGGTAGACAGGCTGCAAGACCCAGGGGTAGGGTGGGGGTCTGCTCAGAGCCCTGTGAACCATTACTTGTACCAGTGGCTCTCCCTTATGCCAGGAATTGGAGACCCAAGCTGCCTTGTGCAGTGCCGGGGTCTCAGTCCACTCCCAGACCTTCTGTGAGAGCTGCCTGCGCACCAACCTCCTGGCCTTGTGCCAGGGGTTGGGGAACCTAAGCCACCTCGAACAGCTTCCAAGGCCCTGCCCTTCTCAGACCTGGCATGCACCATTTGTGCACTGAATTCCTGGCCTTGTGCCAGGGGTTAGTGACCTGAACCGCTTCGAGCAGCTCCCAGGGTCTTGGTCTGCTCTTGGACCCAGTGTGCACCATTTGTGCACTGCTCACCATGTTCCCTTGTGGCAGGGCTGGGGAACATGGCTGCCTGCTGCTTCCTGTCCAGAGAAGGAGATTCTTCAGGCTCTTCAGGGCAACAGTTCTGCCCTGCTGTCCACCTCTACCAGCTCTTGTTCACCCACCCTCTTCACTGTCCCTCAACGCAGCTGCCCATGTGTCAGGCACACTGCTCTTTTATCCCCTCCAGAGGCTCCACCCCCAGATTGCAAGTGGACCAATCAGGGGGAGGAGGGTGTAGTCCTAAACCTGCCCCTGCCCCTACCTGGGGCATGCTCTTCACTTCACCCCAGGTAGGGGCAGGGCAAGCCTCTCCCCAGCTATTACCCAATTGGTGGGAATGCGCCACCAATCATCCAGAGCCCCTTTCGAGCCAGCCAGCCAGGCTGCTGCTCGCAACCCCACCACATTTGGAAGTAAGGAGTTGTGATTTGTATGTTTAAAGACGCATCCAATTCTCTAAAATATACATAAAGCCAGATATTGATCTTCCGCCCATAGTGCTCCCCTAACCCAAGTCAATGTCCATGGGAGTCTTGTCTTCTTTTCTCCTCCTACTTTCCGTCCCTGATCCTTCCTTTCTTTTGGTCAGCGACAAGCTTTTGTGCTGCTTCATCTCTAGATGCAACTGGAACTTGCCGAAAAAAGAATTTTCTCCCATCTCCAAGCCAAGAAGTTTGAGAAACCTTTTATTTTTTTTATTTTTTTTTTTTAATATTGAAGGAAAGTGCAAGTTCTAGGTGCTAACCGATAAGGACAAATCTGGAATACATTTGAAATCTAAAAACAGAGTAGGAGATAGTGAGCTTTGTATCATTCAGTGTTCTGGGGAGAAAGGGAGGGGGTGACTTATTCAGCCACAGAAGGATCACCTGGTATCAGGACTATAACTTTTGCCAACTCATATATGGCTAACTTATAAGTCTAGTCTCTAAATATTTAAGTTTACACATGCTCAGTAGCAAATCTTATTTGGTAGCTAGTCTCAGAAGATACCACTTGCTCTGCCCATCATCCCCACAGAATTACTGGGGTAGGGCAGGTATGTCCCATAATTGCATCTACTAAGGATCACTGCAGTTCCAGGCAAGATAAAAGAGGACTTGGAGAAGCCCATCTCTCCTTTGCACTTAGTGGAGAGGAAGGTAGGAGCATCAGCAGATTGGCAAAGGAGTGAGAAGCGAGGTCCATTTGATGGCAAAACTGAAATAAGGACACAAAGAGGAGCTAGAGATTAAGAGGCACTAGTATCAAGAGGCAAAAAGATAGAGGGACCATGATTTAAACCAGAATGCATAGAGGTGGGCTGAGACTGAACTGAGCCTGAAAATTAATGTAATTGATCCAGGGTAAAGTATTGAAAAGTGCTGGAAGGTTCTAAAGGCCTGAAGGTGCCCGAGTCCCATTTCAATTTCACTGGAAGTTTTACATTTTTAAGTACCCTTAAAAATCTGGTCCTCTATGCCTTAGCTCCCCATCCATTAATGGGTACAATAAAATCCCCATATTGCACAGCTTAGTTGCAAAGATAAATTAATTAACGTCTGTAGAGCACCCAGCCACTGTAGTGATAAATAAACACCATAGAACAGCCCAGAAGTTATTGTATAAATCTGTATTCAGAGCACAATTTGAATCATGTTTGGTAAACAAGGGTTAGGAGCACATGTTGAACAGGGAGAAAAAAACCTATATTGCTAAAACACTGCTTATTCAGTGAGCATGCTCCATCCAAGAGTCCCTGTGAAGCAGGAAGGAATTATATACTTAAAACCTGTATAACTTAATACACATGTGAAAGAGTCAAATTAACGTTGCATAAGCCATCTTAATTCTGGCATTTCCTAACTATGGAGTATCTGACTTTGGCATCTTAATATTGCTTTAAACATAGCTTTAAATTAAATCTATACAAAACAGCAAATATGCTGTGGGGGTGCTTAATTTGGCCAAGATTTTTACACTAGCTTTGATGGGGACAGCCTGAAACATATCTGCTAATCCAGCCATCCTACCTACTTCTTAAGTTATTGCCAGCTATTAGCGAGTGTTCAACCACAACCAGAATAGAAGTGGGGAGTATTTGAGCATACAGGATTTTCACAATCCATAGCAGCATTTTTTAATGCAATGCATAAGCAATAATGCTGGAACTCTTTGGCTTTATCTTAATGTTGGAATGTGTTTTGCTTTTCCACAACTTGAAGGGTACCATTTGAAATGCACCAGCTGTTTTCCTTTGAGAAGTATGTGCTGTAACAGCATTACCACTTTATCAGTTACTAGTTTTCCATTTTATGACATTTAAAATCTAGCCTTATGTCAAAAGCATGCCTTCATTATAACACTGAGAGGAGGAAACCTCTTTCTGATCTGACACATTGGGGAATCAAAAATCTCTATAACTTTTTAAAATATAATAATGATTTGATCCTGCATGACTGAAGTCAAAAGGCAGCTTAAAGATAGCTCAGGTATCCCTACACTGCACTATAGTCACTTCTGTGACTGCCAGGTAGACTTATCAGAAATTAAATAAACTTCACAAAAACATGTGCCTAAGCCTCTCTCTACAACTCATTACATTTTTCTGACTAATTCCAAAGAGTCTGTATCACCTATTCCTGGAAAATAGCTCAGGTATTTGTATGGTGTCATTTGCAGAAGACCCATGAAATCAAGGTCCCATGAATTTCAAACTCTTGCTTTTCAGATAAATACCTTCAAGTCTCTTTAATCTAGCTTGACAGTTCTATATTTATCCATTTCATACTGCACCAAAGGAATAATTCTGAAGGGATTTCTTATCTTTTATAAAAGTTTTGGTGTCTTTTCAGAGCCTCAGAGATTTTTTCCCCCTTCCTTTGAAATATAATTATTTTTTGGCCTATGCCCTCTCCCACTTGCTGCTGCTTCTTGTTGGCTTTGTATTCCCAGGTGGGAGTCAGAAAGTGCCTCCCTTAAAGGTTAATCGGAGAATTCTAGCCTCACCAAATCTTTAGGGCACCTATAAATTCAGGCAATATTTTGAAACTAATCTCAGGTTTGTAAAAGATATCACAGTAAAGCCATAATTAAAGGTAGCTGGTTTTAAAGAGTAAAGATAGCCTTGTAGTTGAAGAACAAAGTGTAGATGTCTGTATAGAGATGTAGATGATATAAAGCTCCCACAGAGAATTCCTGTGCCAATGTAGGCATATCAATTAAGGTCTCAATCTCCATTGTACCATCTTTAATGGTGCTAATATTTCTACTGTGTGGGTGCAACTGGTTGAATTTTTTTCTGCCCTCAACATTCTTCTTTTTCAATAGAAAGCTGGGTTTTGACTAAATTAAATTTTTCCCACAAAAGAGCACAAGAACTTGAGTCAGTAGGTTTGCTGGAAAGACATCTAATACTACATCTAATACAGCTGAGGGGGCAGCAGCAGCTGATCCCCCTAAGGTAAGTGGGGCTGAGGGACTGAGGGGCCGGCGCAGCTGAGCCGGATCCGGAGGGGAAGCCCCCCGGGTCCCTCTTAGCCGAGCCGGTAGGGAGCCACGCTCCCGAGCCGCGCAAACAGGCGCGGTCTGTAAGAG
>NW_017728886.1:129939925-129945556 GCF_001723895.1 Crocodylus porosus | reverse complement strand
CCGGTGCTCTTTCCTGCCAAGGCAGGGGGTCGGACTAGATGATCTACCTAGGTCCCTTCCGACTCTAGCTACTATGAAACTATGAAACTAATGCTGAAAGGACTGGGCTCTCTACAAAACAGTTTGAGCCACCACTTCCTTTTCAAACACAGGCAGGGGAGGAGGAAATAGCACACATGCATAATATTCTAGTGTGTTTGTCTCTGCAGCCTAGCAGTCAGGGAATTCACTTGGAAGCAGATAATTTGGGGGTCCAATACTTCCTGCAAGGATTGTTTGTGTATTATCATATTTTTTTCACATACCACATGCCACTAAATAAGACACGCATCTTCCAGATTCATGGTTGACTAAGTGACAGAGTAAGTCCTCCTGGGAACAGTTGTTCAGGAAGTGTGGCATCCCAGGAGACAGTCTGGGTAAGGCAACAGGAAATCTTAGTGTGGAGGACAGTAACAAGACTAGACCCCAGATCCTTGCAAGAGCTACAGAAAGACTGGTCCTGCTTTACTGTAAATAGTTCTATATATTACGTCTATATAAATAATAGAGTATTCTGCACCACAGGCCTCATCAAGATATTACAGACTATATGAAGCAGCCCATTCACCCTCAGGCAGCTCAGTGGCTCTTCATCCAAAAGCTACTGTTTCATCAGTGAGACAGTTAACACTGCACCCCACCCCTGCTCTTTGCATCCCCAGAAGCAGCCATGAATCACAGGGTGCTAACGGTTGTGTCCCCTCTTATTCTGAAGACAGCTCACCTAACAGAGTTTGGCTGCATCAGCTGAGCCCTGCTCCTGGCCACACTAACAGGTGTTAATGAAGACACTCCTTTGGAGTCCCTCTACCTAAACCCTCATATGAGGGTTCAGATTGGCTACTGAAAGTGTTCTACAGCCATATACTGACAGAAGTGCACAGCTGCAGAATGCTTTAAACATGTTTGATCAGATGGCAATCACATGACAGACTGTCACATCTGCCAGTGTCGCTCATGTCTGTCAGCACCCACAGGGTCTGCTCACTCCATTCCATCCTGCCTCTGTTCCAGAAAAGAAAAAAGAGGTCTCCAATCTCCCCCACTTAAGACCTGCACCCCAATTTTTGGGGGGGGGAGGGGTAGAGTAAATATGATCTAAATTAACATTCAATAAAATACATAGCCAGTCTTTAAAGCAGGGGCCCCAAACTGAGTGCTGTTCCCTACCAAGTGGAACCTCTAAAAACTGGGCTACAGAGTCACACTCCTTCTTGTGCTCTTTTGTTCTCTGACCTATGAATTCTTTTCCATACAGTGGCACAGCTGAAACAGGAAAGATGGAAGGTGTTACAACCTAGCCTAGTTGAGGCATTCTTTTAAGAAACAGAAGATGTAGGTTTGAATCTTCGCGGGATATGTAATCAGTCTGCCCTCTTGGCCCAAGTCAAAATGGGTAAACACCGCAGCCATCCTTGTACCAGAAATTTTCAGACAGTCCAGCACCTCCATGTTAGATCCAAGGAAACAAATCAGTTTTGTAGACATACCCTTCAATTTCTACTTTTTCTTGGAACTAAAGGAAACCCATATTGACAAGTAATTTAGCTTTATACAAATTAAGCCGTAGTGACAGGGGCCTCCAACCAAGTTTAAATCCCACCTAGCTTTGTGGCGGTGAACACTGAGTAACAGGATTCAAACCAAACTGTATTTCTTTGCTGTAGGCTCATATCCAAAAACAATGTCACATAACTTTCAATCCACTTATGTTCTGGCCAAAATAATGAAGAGCTTACTTGAGGTCTCACAAGAAAAGAAGAGAAGATTTCAGCATTGTCTAGCCTACCTTCAAATCCTAGCCCTCACTCATGACCTAGGCATAAGTTTAATATGGGTCTGACTATTGCCTCCTTTAAAATACACTTCATATAAGACTGAGCTACTTAAAACTTAGATTCTGTGTTCAAACTTCTTACTTGTAAAAAAGGCTGCCCTTAATAGAAGGGAAATATGACTCTGCTTCACATCTCAGAGGGGAGAAATCAATAAAGAAGCCTCTTCAGCACCAAAAAATGTCAATTAGGGCCTCCTGCCTCTTCCTCAAGGCTGTGTCAGTGGGGCTTTTTTTAAGAAGAGCAGGATAAACATTTTCTATAATTATTTCCAAAACTGCAGCATTTCAGAGATTTTATAAAGCTTGACATTTCTGTGGGTTGCAACGATGCTGTGTACTGACTTTGTCTTAAATACAGAAGCCACCAATCCTGCTACAACAGCTACCTCCTCTTCTACCTTTCATAGCCCTTTGCTGCTTATTTTACTCATTATAGAAAGTAGTAATGAATGCCGTGCTCAGAAATTGTGCAGACATGACAGTCCTTGAGACAGAAATCCTCTTTCAATATATAACATCAGTGTAGCAAAGGCAGAAGCACTGCAGACCTCCCACTACTTTGTTACAATGCCGCAAACATGTTCTGCAGAGCTGACATCTAAATGAGAGAGGTGTCCATGTCCACTCATACCTTGATCTGCTGTCTTTCCTGACATGGCTAAGAAGACTCAATCTAGATTATAAGAACAATAAAGAGGCCTTTCTAATACTGCCATTTTGTGACTATTATCCCAAAATTGCAAATATGTAAGTGATTTTTCCCCAGTACAAAGATCCACACATCAATAGTTCTTAACCTGTGGTAGAATTTCTGTTGACAACATTTATATTTTCTAGATTTCTTCAGTCAAGGAAAGAAGGGCTGTAAGTATGATAATTTGTTAAACCAATATATACACAGAAGCCATTAAGCCAGTTAGCCTCACTAAAGCAAATTTAAACATTGTGATTTGGTCCTTGCCAAGTTTTTATATAATGGTTATGAACCTGAAACAGTATCAATGCTCTGATTTACAATCCTGTGAGTAAACAGTTGGATCAAGAGATAAACTTTTCCACTGATGAAAGGATGTACAGATTTAAAACAAAAACAAAAACAAAAAAAGCCTCAAAAAAACCACTCCGGCTGTAGCTAATATAAGCAGGAGTTAGCTACCTGTACAGGAAATTTTAACCTGGGACATCTAGGTGGTCTTTAGAAATGTAGTGAAATAAGTAAACAGTTTTCTGCAGAGAAAAGGAAAGGCTTATAACTTATTTGTGTTGCTGATAGTTGCTTGCTGTCTGCCACTGTGGTATTCTGCATGAGCATTATGCTCATCAAGGGCTCTAATATAAAACTCTGAACAATGCAGTTATAAATTTGTTGAATAGCACAATAAGCATAAGCCACACTTGGGAGCTGCAGCAAATGCTGGAAAACTGATGTAGCTACAAAAATTGTATCCCGTGACTGAGCTGGATTGCCTTTAAATGAGTCGCCTGACCTCAAAATACAAGCCTGCCAAGGGTGGATTTATTATTATTATAGGTTTATTGTTTCTCAGGTTTTACATTGTTGAACTACCATTCTAGAAAATGACAATGCAACCAATGGCAACATCTTCCAGGAGGGTTGCCAATGGCTCATTCTGGGTGTTGTGACAACATTGCAAAAACACTTCTGTAACTCATACGTAGGCCACTAAAATGATGACTGCTCACAGAGCTTTGCAACATGGAATAAGAAGAACCCACTATATAGTTGCTTCAATACTTAATCTGTAAAATCACTGATTTTGTCATACACTAAAATAAGCTTGTGCCAGAACAAGTGAGCCTATACCGCTGAAATTAATTATGACAATAAAAATCCCATTGCTACCAGGAATTAACAGGTATTAGCAAGAACGGGGCACTTTGCAGTAGTTATGCATTGTGATAAGAAGGCAGCAAGAGTTTTCAAAAGCCGCTTGATTTATTGTCAGACTACCAAGAACTGAGATTTGTTTACCAGGATGTGTTGCACCCTGGTCAACCTACTGGCCTACCTAATTTAGGAGTATCAAGAAAAACATGAGCCAGAAAAAAAGTCCTTTGAATGTGTAAAGAAATAGTGAAAACAAGAACAGAGTGTATTAAGTAAGGAAAACCCTACAAATGAAGGCTTATACTTTGCTCATCCATCAGATCTCCTTCCTCCCTATACTTGTATTATTAATACTTCTACTAGATATTCATTTTGGCTGTAGGATTGAAACAAATGAAGATAATGGCATAATTCTCAGACAAAGGGATCACAAAATAGAAGTGCAATTTGCATCCATTTTTAAGTCTTTTATTCATACAGCATTGCAAAATGGCTCCAGCTGTATCAGGAGCTGAAGCAAACAATTTGAATACAAACTCAAGCTTTTCCAGAATATGCTATGTTCTGATTTAGCCCATTCTGCAGATAGGTCTGACCTGGATCAAGGATTTTGATTTGATCTCATTTCCCCTTTTAGATTCACCTCTTTTATAATAAAACCATAAATCAAACATATTCCTTTGAATATTTTGATAGATTTTAGCCCAATTAATTACTTGTTTAAAGTATCTGTACAATCAAAATCTTGCTTAAGCACTCTTACTCCTATAATTTTGTCAAAATCTACAATCTGCTAGCTATTTATACTTTTGCTTGCATGAAAAAGGCCTTTAATTCCTGCTACACCATAAATTTGGCTTCCTATTTGAAACTTAGAATTTCCTAATTTCCTGCTCATAGTTTATATTCTCTGTCACCTCACCAAAACAGTGTTGTTTCCTAAAATGTCAGCTATTGCTATGCAGGGTAATATGACTTTAGAGTTTGTATGACAAAAATATAATGGTGGGCTTCTCTTCTCCTTTCCTCCTTATTGCTTTCCCTGCTATTCCCTTCTATTCCCAGGTTAATTAAACCACTAACATTTCACTTACACCAGTGTAGTTCACACCATCATTTAGATACAATTCCTGAACAAACTCCACAGTGTTTTCTCTTTTACAAATTCTGGCATATACTGCAAAGATAGCATTTTCTAAGTGGTGCATTCCAGCACCACTACTTAGGTTTTTCAGCTCACTGTATATTAAGATAACTAAAGATTTTTACACCGTTACAATCAATTTTTTTCTTACCACTGTACTGTAGCAACTACCTGTTAGATAGACCTTCATTAAGACCCTGACTTAGCAAACCATCCCCATTTAGAAAAGAATTAAACATATTTAACTTGAAACATGGTTCTGTCTAATTAAACACATACTCAAAGATAGGCATCATGGTTATTGTTGAACAGAGTTCTTCAAGGTCTGATCCAGAGCCCACTGAAGACCTCTCCCATGAACTTTAGCCAGTCTGGAGATGGTGAATATATGCAATATTCAGTGGGCTCATTGAGACAAGTGCTCACATGCCACTTGCAGCATCTCAAAGCCCTTTGAAATGCTGCAGTAGGCACATGTGGGAATGAAAAAATGTTCCCTGCACTGCAAATCTGCAGTGCAGGGCAAAATTAGACCCTCGGGGTCAAAAAAACCTGCAGATCCTGGATCGTGCCCTGAGGCAACTGGAGGCTAGATCCTCCACAGAGATGCTCTGGTAGGCCCTCAACCTGGTGCTGAAGCATGCTGCCTGCTCATGCAGGGCAGGTAGCATGCCAGCCACAAGGAGCTGGACCTGGGCTCCTGCAAGTAAGTAGTGGGGGGCTGGAGGAAGGGGGAGGGGACCATGGGGGGGGACCCCT
>NW_017728886.1:129926766-129939765 GCF_001723895.1 Crocodylus porosus | reverse complement strand
CTGCCCTCCGAGCATTGCTCTGCCTGGCCCCAGCATCCCAGCAATTTAAAAAAAAAAAAAGCCCACAACCACTGACAGTAGCAGCTGCCATTGGGGGCCATTGGGGCCTTGTAGCAGAGCCCCCCAGCAACACAGGGCCTGGGTGACAGCCCCAGTGGCCCCCGCTGGAACTGCACAATGCTCTGCCGACTATAGCCCCCACAGCCGTTGCTACTGCCAGTGAGTATGAGGCTTTTTAAAAAACATTTTTAAAGTGCTCGGTGGCTGGGTAGGGCAGCCATCGGGGGGGCTGCAGGAGCTGGGGGGGCAGGGAAATCAGGCCAGGCAGGGCAGCAATCTGAGGGGCTGGGGAATGTGGGCCCTCTGGGGCGGGTAGCCCCTGCAGAGACCACATGGCCCCTATTGGGGGGGCTGTAACCCCTGATGGGGGGCAGTTTGAGAACTGTGCTGGTGGACAGCACCCTGCAGGGGGCTGGGGACCCACCCCTCCTGAGCAGCACCCCCCACAATCCACCCACACACTCCAATGGCCCCCACATCCCTCCACAGCCACTCACATACCACCACCCCCTTTCTGCAAACCCCACATCCCTCCAGCACACACCCCGAGTGCCCATGAGACCTGCTGGCAGGAGCTATAGCTACAGGGGCAACTGTCCCCATTTCCTGGTTACTGAAAGGGTCACATGGAGCTCTAACTGCAGTATGGTAAGAAAATTAAAGGCAAACAGCAAGACATATAGGAATTCATTCTATTATGATGATGGAGACACTGGTAGGCTTCCAAATCACTTTAACACTGGAGATATAGCAATAAAACATTGCCCAACTGATCACTGTTTCTCACTCTCTATTTATAGTGGTCTTTTGTTTCAGTTGTGGAGGAACATGGATTTTGGGGTATTTTTACAGAGTGACTTTGGAATTTTTTTTCAGGGATTTTTCAGTTTTCAAATAGGAACACCTGAATTCCTTCTAGGGAGGCAAGCAGCAGGACCCAAGCAGAGGTGCCTGCTCAGAGCTGGCACTTTGGACCCAGCTGGAGGTGGCTGACCTCCTGGCCAATTGGGACCAGGAGCACATGCTTTGACAGTTCAAAGCAGGCCACTACACTGGGAACATCTTCCAGGTGACAGCTGGGCAGGGGGCACAAGTGGCAGTAGTGCTGCACAAAGACCAACTCTGCAGCCACAGCCCACTGGCAGCTGGCCCAGAGGGGCAGACGCCTCTACTGGCTGTGCAGTCCCCATCCAGGTCTGGCAGGTGTGCAGTAGGTCACAGCCAGGCAGCAGCCCCCACTGCCAGACTGCTGCAGTGGGTAAAGGGTGCAGGGAACTCTCAGTGCTGCTTCAGCAGCCCAGCTGGCACACTTTTCCAGAGGACTGGAAAAGAGCCAATGTGGTCCTTATTTTCAAGAAGGGGATGGAGGAGGATCCAGGCAGTTATAGGCCAGATAGTCTCACCTCCATCCTTGGCAAAGTCTTTGAAAAGATTATTAGGGCTCATATATGTGAGAGCCCAGCAGGAAAAATTATGCTGAGGGGAAACCAGCATGGGTTCATAGCAAGTGGATCATACCTGACTAATCTAGTCTCTTTTTATGACCAGGTTACAAAACACCTCGACACAGGAGTAGGGGTTGATATCGTTTACTTAGACTTCAGGAAGGCCTTTGATATGGTATCCCACCCCATACTGGTGAACAAGTTAAGAGGCTGTGACTTGAATGATTACACAGTCCAGTAGGTGGCAAACTGGCTAGAGGGTCGTACCCAGAGAGTGGTAATGGATGGGTCAGTATCAACCTAGAAGGGAGTGGGTAGTGGGGTCCCACAGGGCTCGGTCCTTGGACCAATACTCTTCTATGTTTTCATCAGTGACTTGGACATGGGAGTGAAGTGTACTCTGTCCAAGTTTGCAGATGATACAAAACTGTGGGGAGAAGTGGACATACTGGAGGGCAAAGAACAACCTGTTTGCAATTGTTTTCAGCAGGAAATTGCAAAATTTTGGCAGTTTTGTTCTGATCTAGAACAAAACCAACTAGCCAGTTCTACAAAAACATCACTGATAATTTAATAGCTAGCTTCTATTAGATCTTCTAGTCATTATCAGTCAACATGGAAATCTGTTTTTCAGCATCCTCATCTACCACCTTGTAAACTCATTGTACAGCTGCAGGGCCACAATTGACATATTACCCAAAGTTCACAAATCAACCTCACCTTTTAAAGGCAGCAGTGATTTTCTATGCTCAAACAAGTTATGGTGCATCAGATATTCATATTCAAGAAAAGATCATTACTCCTATTGGTGAAACCTGCAATTCCAGAAATTTAGAGTGGGGCCATTATGAAAATTAATAAGCAAAAGAAAGTGTAGCACTATTGCAGTGAGTTTACATCTTCAAAGCACTTTAAATACAGGAAGTAATTAATCCTCAAATAAATCTTCTATGGTAGCAAAATGAAATTCTCATTATTACTAGAGGTCTACATTTAATATGACAAGTAGAGCTAAATTCTGCAGGAAGGCTGCTTGGTTTCTAGGGCATTCTGGGAATTTTGTAACAGATTCCGTTACATTAAGAAATTAAGACCACATGTTCAGGCAATGAAAACTGGCACACAGCTCTGAGGTCAGTGGAGCTACACAGGAATACATCAGCTAAGGAGTCACTCAATGGAATTCGAAATTGAAAAATAGGAAATTGAAAAATTGGCCCCCTGAGCCCAACTGATTTCTCACTGTCCTATTATTTAAAAAATAAATGTAGCATGTTGAAAAAAACAGTACAGTTTAGCATCACAGAACTTCTCAGGAGTGTCCAGGAGTTACCCAGACTAGGGGACTCCGGGAAGCCCCTTTGCCCCAGACGCAGGGGGCGGAGTGAATACTTACCCAATCCAGGTACCCGGACGAGGCAGCACAGTTAAAAGACAGCCCGGGATCAGACCCGGACCGGGGAACGGCGGGACCGGAAGCACCGGGGCGGATGCTAGCTGCCGGCAAGGGAGAGGGGTGGATGCACACCGCCCAGCACGGAGCAGCGGGACTGGAGCGGCCGGGGCAAATGCCAGCTGCCGGCAAGGGAGCAGAGGGGCAGATGCACTCCGCCCAGCGCAGAGCAGCAGGACCGGAGCTGCCGGCGTGGACACCAGCCGCCGGCAAGGGAGTGGAGGAGTGGATACATGCCGCCCAGCGTGGAGCCCGGATGTTCTGGAGCAGCAGTAAGGTGATGCAGGGATGCACGGCAAGGAGGCTGGGATCCAGCAGTGAGTCGGGTGACTGGGGCCTGCAGGAGCCACAGGATCCGGTGGGCAAAGGGCAGAGCGGAACCCCAGTGCCTGCCAGGGCGTATGGACTCCAGGTGGTGGCCCCGCTATATGAGAGCAGAGGAGGGGCGCGGGACCCTTCCTCTGGAAGGGCTACAGGGATAGGAGCAGACCGAGTGGAGGAGACGGGTGGAACTTCATAGACGGAGGCCAGAAGTGTCGGGGACATTATGCCTCAACCCCTCTGGTGACGTAGGACTGAGATTGCTTAGAAGAGCAACAAGGACACTCATCCCGGAGGACCGGGAGAGGGTGTAGGGGTGGAGGAGCCCTCAGCTAGCTCACGGACCACTAGTCTCAATTTCGGACACTTCTGCATGCGCCGCACAAAAAGTCCAACTGAACCAGGAAAAACATCAAAGTCGTGGCAGGCAAGCGTGGCGCACGCAGACTGAGCAGAGAAGGGACTGGTTATAAAAAAAAAAAGAACGGACACTTGGACCGAACAGACAGGCGAGCGATCAGCTCGTTCACAGTGGTGCATTGGCCGGGAATCTCTATTTTTTCCGGCAGCGGCCTTCCTGACGCCAGTGGGTGAGGCCAATGGAGCACCAGGCCAGTTTAGCGGGCACGGAAACTCTGCAACAGGTCATGAGCCTGCTGGTACAGGTATTACAGCAACAGCAGCAGCAGGCCATGCGCCAGACCACTCTGCAAGAGCATATCTTGCAGCAAGAGTTATGGGTGCACAAGGGGTTCAGCAAATGTTGCATACCCAAAATGACGAAGGAGGATGACCCAGAGGCCTTTTTGGAAATATTTGAACGAGCAGCGTTAGCGGCAGGCATTGAGAAAACCAAATGGGCGGGTCAACTGGGGACATTGTTGATAGGTCAGGCACAAGCAGCCTATAGGGAAACATCACGGACGGACGCACTAGACTATGATAGAGTAAAAGCAGAGATATTACACCAGCTGGAAATCACGCCGGAAAAACATCGCCAAGCTTTTCGAGCAAAGAAGGCAGAGGAGAGGAAGTTCCCCCGTGTGCTGTGGCAATGCTTGGCGGACCTCCTGAATAAATGGCTGAGGCCAGAACTGTTGTCTAAGGAGCAAGTGTATGATCAAATTCTCCTGGAGCAATTTATTAATGATCTCGAGGAGGATACTCAAAGGTGGGTAAAATGACACTGTCCCACATCATCGAGAGAGTCTCTGCAGCTAGCAGAGCAATTCAACACAGCTCAAGGCAGCTGTAGGCAGGTGAAAACTGCCAAAGGGACAGAGGCCCCGGTGAACAAGAGCATAGACTTTAAGATGGGTCGTAAGAAGACCCCGCTTAACCTAGCTTGTTTTACCTGCAGGCAGAAAGGGCACATAGCCAGGAACCGCCCTCGAGGGAGTCAGTTCGGCCTAGCTAATGAGCCAGGTTTGGCAGATGGGCGACAGGGACAGGGACTTCCTCGGGAAGTTGAGTCCATGGAATGTGGGATAGGCGGCCAGGGACAAGACCTGGTACAACCATTACCACAGGTTCAGGCATGGGTGGAGGGGGTTCCGGTTCAGGCAGTAGTTGATACGGGCTGCGCGCAGTCTTTGATTCGGCCCTCTCTGATGCACTGGGAAAATACACCCCGATGTTTTGGGGTAAACGTGATTTGTCTGCATAGGCAGAAGAGTTACATAGAGCGGAGATTAATGACAGTACGGGTGCAGGACATCCAGCGGAGCCTACCCATAGGCCTCAAGGAAGAGATCCTGTACCCAATGATCTTAGGCAGGAACTGGCCAGAAATATTTGACCTGCTGGGGGCACAACGGGGGATTGGCGGAATCAGAGACGGGCTGGTGGGCGCCGAGGACGATGGACCAGGGCAGCTGGTTCTAGAAGACGTGGCCCCAGCCAGCCAATTCTGGGCCACACAAGAGGCAGATCCGGAACTTCTGTCATTTTGGGAGATAGACGCGGCGGGCCCCAGGGTTCAGGTAAGACATCCCGAACGCGGTGAGACATCCCTGAGGGTAGAACTCCAAAATGGCCTGTTATATAGGATCCAGCGGGGTGGGCCTGAAGGGAAGGAGATGGTGCAGTTGATCATTCCCCGGGTTTATCGGGAACAGCTGTTATGGTTAGCCCATAAGAACCCACTGGCAGGACACTTAAGTAAGAATAAGACCGAGGCACATTTGACCTGGTGGTGTTTTTGGCCACATTTATATGAAGATGTGGAAAAGTATTGCCAAACCTGTAAAGAATGTCAAAAGGTGAGCACCCATAAACCTCCGAAGGCACCATTGATATCCATGCCCTTGATCAGGGAACCATTTGCGAGAATAACGTTGGACGTGGTGGGACCGCTACCCCGGGGGGTGGCAGGCCACCAGTACATATTGGTTCTAATAGATTATGCTACCAGGTTTCCAGACACAGTACCCTCGAGAACCGTTACAGCCCCCAAAATTGCAGAGGTACTGATGCAGTGTGTGTCCAGGTTTGGGATTCCCCAGGAGATTGTTACGGATCAGGGGTCCAATTTTATGTCGGCCATATTGGGGGCGCTGTGTAAAGTACTTCGTATACGTCACTTAAGAACAGCGGAATATCATCCACAGACTAATGGTCTAGTTGAGCGGTTTAATGGCACTCTAAAGAGCATGCTGAGAAAATGTACCCAGAGAGAGCCCAGAAAATGGAGTTCAATGATTCCCCCTCTCTTACTTGCCGTGAGGGATGCCCCACAGGCCTCGATGGGATATTCGCCCTTCGAATTAATCTTTGGACACCGGGCCTGAAGCTTATTAGATCTGACGCGAGAAGGCTGGGAGGCTGACCCTAGCCCAGGCCAGAGGGCACATGAGTTGGTACAGGATCTCAGGGAACGGCTACAGACAGTACAGCGGATAGCTCAGGACAGGTTGGAACAGGCACAAGTTAAGCAGAAAGAGAGGTATGATGAATCCACACAGGTGAGGGAGTTCGTAGCCAGGCAGAAGGTACTCGTGCTACTACCTGATGCCACGAGCAAGTTCCTAACGCAATGGCAAGGCCCATTTGTGATCACGAGACGGGTGGGACCCGTAGATTATGAGGTGAGGCGTCCCGGAGCCAGGCAGGAGAAATAAATTTACCATGCCAATCTATTGAAGGAATGGCATGAACCAGAAGGCCTTCTTATGTCCCCGGACCCTGAGGGGGAGAGGTGGGAGACTGATCTAGAGGGTCTTCCGGACAGCCAAAGGAACAAAAGGGGGGTACAGTTAGGGAACAGTTGGAAATGGCCCAGCGTCAACAGCTGGAGGGTCTAGTGGAAGAATTCCAAGATGTTTTCTCAGAACAGCCGGGGAAGGCGCGTGGGGTGGAACATAAGATTGTCACTAGGGAAGGTCAGATAGTACGCGAGAGATGGCAGCGTATCCCTTATTACAAATGCCAACCGATTAAGAGGGAGCTGGAAGAAATGTTAAAGCAAGGTGTTATAACACCCTCGCGCAGTCCATGGCGCAGTCCTCTAGTGCCGGTAGAGAAAGTGGATGGCTCCCTGAGACTCTGAGTAGATTTTAGAAAGCTCAATGCATTCACGCGGTTTGACGCTTTTCCAATGCCGCAAATGAATGACTTAGTGGAGCGCATCGGCCAAGCACAGTTTATTTCGACTTTGGATCTGTCCAAGGGTTACTGGCAAATTCTGCTACGCCAGCAGGACCAGCAGAAAACAGCTTTTGGTACCCCTTGGGGCCTATTTGAATTTAAGAGAATGCCCTTTGGACTTAATGGGGCGGCAGCTACATTTCAGAGACTAATGGACTGGGTGCTTGCACCACACCAGGGGTATGCAGCCGCATACCTAGATGATATTGTCATCTATACTGAAACGTGGGAGCGGCATCTACAGGCTCTTCGGGCCGTTTTGAGGGAACTAAGGCAAGTGGGCCTGACAGCCAACCCGGGCAAGTGTGCCCTGGCCCGGCACGAAACAAAATATTTAGGATTCCTGGTCGGGCAGGGTTGGGTGCGTCCCCTGGTGGACAAAATTACAGCTATTAAGAACTATAAACCCCCAGTCACCAAGAGGCACATGCGGGCGTTCCTGGGTTTAACGGGCTATTATAGGCGATTTATTCCCAAGTTCACAGAATTGTCCAGGCCACTGGTGGAGGCCACGAAGGGCCAGCAGAGAGGGATGGTCAACTGGAATGAAGAACAACAGAGGGCATTTGAAGAACTAAAGAAAGCTCTGTCCCAAGAGGTAGTACTACATACGCCCAATTTTGCTGCCCCCCTCACCTTACAGACGGATGCATCTGCGTATGCCTTGGGTGCGGTGCTATCGCAAGAGGTGGATGGACTGGAACGGCCAGTGGCGTACGCCAGCCGGAAGCTGAATCAACAAGAAACAAGGTATTCCACTATTGAAAGGGAATGTCTGGCAATTCGGTGGGGGGTCGGCTATTTCAAATACTATTTAATGGGGAGAGAGTTTAAATTGGTTACAGACCATGCCCCTCTGAAGTGGCTTCACACAGCCAAAACTGACAATGCCCAGATAATGCAGTGGGCATTAGCGCTCCAACCTTTTCACTTCCAGCTGGCATATAAACCGAG
Organism: Crocodylus porosus; assembly: GCF_001723895.1. Lineage (NCBI taxonomy): Eukaryota > Metazoa > Chordata > Crocodylia > Crocodylidae > Crocodylus > Crocodylus porosus. The sequence goes on along the minus strand of NW_017728886.1, from coordinate 129,931,887 downwards.
GAAACTAAATGTGGTGGCAGACTTCCTGTCCACGTGTGGACAGGAGGGCCACAGGGTGCCTGGGGTGGAAAGCCAGGCTACAAGACCCCTTAGTAGCGTCTTGAGGGGCAGGAATTGTCTGGGAGTTACCCGGACTAGGGGACTCCGGGAGGACCCTTTGCCCTGGACGCAGGGGGCGGAGTGAATACTTACCCAATCCAGGTACCCGGACGAGGCAGCACAGTTAAAAGACAGCCCGGGATCAGACCCAGACCGGGGAACGGCGGGACCGGAAGCACCAGGGCGGATGCTAGCTGCCGGCAAGGGAGAGGAGGGGTGGATGCACACCGCCCAGCATGGAGCAGCGGGACCTGAGTGGCCGGGGCAAACGCGAGCTGCTGGCAAGGGAGCAGAGGGGCGGATGCACTCTGCCCAGCGCAGAGCAGCGGGACCAGAGCTGCCGGTGTGGACACCAGCCGCCGGCAAGGGAGTGGAGGAGCGGATACACGCCACCCAGCGTGGAGCCCAGACGTTCTGGAGCAGCAGTAAGGCGACGCAGGGACACACGGCAAGGAGGCTGGGATCCGGCGGTGAGTCGGGTGACTGGGGCCTGCAGGAGCCGCAGGATCCGGTGGGCAAAGGGCAGAGTGGAACCCCAGTGTCTGCCAGGGCGTATGAACTCCAAGTGGTGGCCCCGCTATATGAGAGCAGAGGAGGGGCGCGGGACCCTTCCTCTGGAAGGGCTACAGGAATAGGAGCAGACTGAGTGGAGGAGACGGGCGGAACTTCATAGACGAAGGCCAGAAGTGTTGGGGACATTATGCCTCAACCCCTCTGGTGATGTAGGACTGAGATTGCTTAGAAGAGCGATAAGGACGCTCATCCCAGAGGACCGGGCCAGGGTGGAGGGGTGGAGGAGCCCTCAGCTAGCTCACAGACCACCAGTCTCAATTTCGAACACTTCTGCACGCACTGCACAAAAAATCCAACTGAACCAGGAAAAACATCAAAGTCGTGGCAGGCGAGCGTGGCGCACGCAGACTGAGCAGAGAAGGGACTGGTTATAAAAAAAAAGAACAGACACTTGGACCGAACAGACAGGCGAGCGATCGGTTCATTCACAAGGAGGAAACTAAAGTTTTTGGCGCTGGGATTCAGGATGGTGTGGGAGCTGGTCTGAGACAGCGAGACAAACAGTCACAGAATATTTTTGCAAGAACAATCAGTAAAGTAACTACACCAATCGCTAAACTGTCACTTGCTTTCACTGCTAACATCTCTTTGAGATGAATGGGGTAGTTCACACATCTCAGCACAGAATAAACCTTGTTCACAGATGCAAGGCTCTCTTCAGAATCAAAAGGCCAGAAATATTTTTTCCCCTCTTGAACTGAAACTAAGATTCAGATTTCAAAACTACATTGATGAGTGGATTCTATATAGCTGAATATAGGTTCTTGACTTGCTGAGAACCTGTGAGAACATAACTATTAATCAAATGTCAGTTGCAGTTATTGTACACCTTCACTCAAATTCCAGCATACCAGCATCCACAGGCTTGCCAGAAAAAAATGTTTTTCACTATAGCATGGAAGTGAGCAGCAGCGATTCTCTGATGCTAAGGTCAAAAGGCTTAGGGAGTCTCTTCTTCTCAATATTTGCTCATCTTTCTTTCCTGTTGCACCCTTCTTAACTGTGGCTTATTTAGATTTGTTAAAAAATGGTTTATGTAAGATTCCTTGCTTGCTGAGACTTAGGGATTGTTCTACCATCCACTGCAATTTATTGTAACACTCCCATTGATTTCACTGAGGTAGGATCTAACACTGCTGTTGTGAGGACAATGGCAATACTCCCATAGACTTCAATGGCTGCAGAATTAAGCTACTTGTTAGGCTTCTACTTAAAGTAGTAACACAAAGGACAAATACTAATGAAGTGCAGCGGTAAATGGATCATATTAGAAGTACAGCAACACTTTGTAGTACATGTGAAATATAACAAATACACTGGAAAATACCCCTCCCCACCCCACATTCAGGAACAGCAAAGCTTTGAGGAAAAGCCATCTCTTACATAATCAATAAAGACAACCTTTTCTATCAGCTTACCTCACTAATCTCATACTTCAGGATATTTCCATTTTTTTATCTGAGAGCTCAGTAGGCAGAAGCCATGCTTCTAAACAGGTGTCTTTTTCATCTACATTGTTGTGTTTGAATATAATGCACTGGATTCCCCATTACAGCCATTTCCCAAACTAAAATGTAGATGTCCCTTCTCCCCACACCTTCAAAGTATGTGCCTCAATAATCAGGCACCTGGGCAACAAAAAGATACAAAGAGCATTCATTGTTCAATGTAATGAATTGCATTAGGAGCAAGAGTGTGTTTAGTGAACAACTGTATAAAATGCAATTGGTGGTTGGTTGGCCTGTTTTGTTTCCCTATCTTTTTTGTTTGGATCCAGTAGATGCCAAGAAAAAAATTTCTCTACTCTCCAAAACAATTTCCTACATTGGTAAGTACTTAAAGAGTAAGGATCTAAACTCATTGTAAGCTGCCAAAACATCCAGTGAACTAATAGTTTGTAAGAATCTAAGATTCTAGTTATGACATATTTGATGGACTGAAGAGAAGAATTGATGATCTGGAATGCCAGAGGGGAAAGTATAGACCCTAAGTGTGAACCAAAGTTTTGGCAGAAGAGTCACAAAAGAATGGATATTAGAATTACCAGAGACAGAAATGGCAAGAAAAGTGGCAAGAGTTGGTGAGACCCTTTGAAGCTCAATCCCTCCTTTCTGCTCAATTTAGCTTGTATTTTCTTAGTCCCCACCTCCTCATTGCTTTCTCTCTATTCCCAAGTTAATCAAGCAAGCAGAATTTCACTTGTATCACTTCATTTACATATCATTTCTGAATAAAGTAAGCTAGTCTTCTTTTCCAGATCCTGGCATATATTGCACAGATATTTACAGGTCCAACAGAAAGGCCAGTTGAAACTCCATCAAGAACACACGTATTGAAAATTCCACATAAGGGGATATTTTTAAGCAATATAATATTTCAAATGGAAAAACACATACAGTTTGGAGCTATTCAAGTGCAGCATCTCACAATCTTAGCTTCTCTCCCAGTTCCCCTGTCAGTCATGCCAGAAAGGGAATCAAAAGAAGCAACTTGGTCTTTTTCTGTTAAACAATACCAATTGGCTGAACCATGTTGCTGGGTTGTAAACCTAGAATCCACTTTGATTCTTAAAGATGAAGTACATGTATGATTAAATAGGAAACAGAGGTTTACATGGATGAGCAGTACGTTGCCTAACTACATGGAAGTGGTTACTCTTAATAAAAGACCCTTGACTAATACAAAGGGTTTATAGGACATCTTGTCTGAGACATGAACCTCTTCAAACTTGCATTGCTTCCAGCTGATCACAAATAAAGCAAATTAGACTGGCAGTTACTTTTATAAACAGGAACTAATTGGCTCTCTACTGTAGTTAAACAAATTTGTACACCAAAGATTATCTAGAGACACCTGCTAGAGGTCAGCTTCAGATTTCCTGCTTGTACTGATGGAACTTCACTGAGCAATGAAGGTTATATTCCTGCTTGGAAAGGCAGGGGCTCTGGCCCCCATTAAAGTCAACAGCAAAACTCAAGGCCTTAAAACAAAGCCAAAAAAAAGTCACTTAGAAAGAAAAGACATTAAGCCCAATGCTGCATAACCAAGAATATATCAGAAAGAAAGATGTTCCCTGTTCCTTAACAGCACCTGTCATTCTGTGCTTCTAAAACAGCTTTAAATCTAGTTGAATCAGTGGATGGAGGAATGTGTCATTAAACTAAAGAGAGTGATGATATCTGCCATTGCCTAGCTAGTCAGTTGCAGCAGGGATGACTGCCGTTGACACACCAAATCCCGGTTACCACATGCCTCTATGACAAGGGTGCAAAACTATTCAGTCCATTATGATAGCTAAATATAATGCAAGCACACATTTGAGTCTGCATCCTTGGAGGTTTTTAAAACCTGGCTAAACAACGCATTGGCTGGGATGATATAGTTGGGGATGATCCTGCTTGGAGCAGGGGGTTGGACTAAATGACATACTGAGGTCCCTTTCAACCCTAATTTTCTATGATATCACCACTTACCTTGCATCAGTAAATCTACTAAGTGGACATTTCATTAAATTATCCCAATATGTTGTTTTGATGCATGAAAATCATCATAGCAGATGAAAAGCAACTCCTGTCCTTTGATAAGGAAAGAAAACATTGCTTTTACCCAATTTTTTTAAAAATAAGTATTAAACAACATTTGGAGTATTTCTTTTAGACTAAGTAGTGGGCTTGAGATTTTTGCTTTACAGCAAACTGTATGTAGGAATACAGAATCATGTGTTTCTTCTCTCTACTAAAAACAAAAAAAGTGAAAGCATCATAAATTTTGAAGAGGCGGCTATCAAACAATAACATCCTTTTCCATGCTTTGGATCTTTGGCCATAGCACCAGAGAGAAAAATCACACTCTGTTTGTTAATATGCTTGGGTTAGCTACAACTCAGGGAACAGTTTCCTCATCCTAGTTATTCAGTAACTTCTGTTGCCAGGTCCAACTGTAGACCCTGTTGAGTAATTCGTGTTTCTTATTTGAAAAAGATAAAAAGTATTCAATACAGATTAAGTACTTTCTCTGCATCTTACATACGAGTCAGGCAGAGATTGAAAAACCACACGCCTCCTGTCTCCACAGCTCCGAAAGGAACTATCTACAGAACACTTTGGTAAGACACCCACTGGATTATTAGGGGTCTTTAAAACCTGTATTTCAACATCCACTGTTACGTGTAAACACATGGAGTACCCCCAAACAGGTCTGGTTTGCAACTGAGAGCAGAAACTTAAAAGTAAAGTCTTGCCTAGACACACGGGGCATTTGTACACATGCTCCAGGAGGCATGTTTAATTAGTAAGTTGCACTAATTAAAAGCATCCGATTGATGTAAAAATCGCAGTTCGTTTCTCGGGAGGCGAAAAAAACCTTCAGCCACAGACACACTCTATTAGCAACACAAAAGGTATATATTTGCAAATAGGGTCAGAGAGTGAGACAAAAGATCAAACACTC
>NW_017728886.1:129908256-129926446 GCF_001723895.1 Crocodylus porosus | reverse complement strand
CCTTCCCTCTCCCATTAAGGAGACAAGGAGGGCTAGCAGCTGTGTTTTTTTCTAAATCTGCTATTGATAATGCATTTTTAATAATATTTCTAACACGATCATCATATGTATCAGTGTCTCTGTGCTGAAAAAATGGCAGCAGGGTGCTTTGAACTAAAGCTTGCTCAACAAGCTTTAGTTCAAAGCACGCCACCACCATTTTTCAGTGGAGGAACAGTGATACATGCGATGCTAGAGTCTGCTGGAGCACGTTAATTTCTGCACTCCAGCGGACTCGATTAATCAAGTCAGGAGCAATGATTATAAACTCGTAGAAGAAAGTTTCAGGCAGGATTCTTCATGGTTCATGTGACCAGACTCTGGAATAGAATCCCAGTGCGGGTGGTACAGGCACCTACCCTGGAATCTTCAGAAGGAGACTGGATGCACACCCTGTTGGGGTTATTTGACCCCAGCAGTCTTTCCTGCCCAGAGGAGGGGGACTAGACCCGATAATCTCACAAGGTCCCTTCCAGCCCTAAACTTCTGTGAATCTGCAAGTCTGCTCCTACATACCGGATTTCCAGCACATCACAGCAGGCTCCCTACACATGGATAGAAGCCCACAGTTTGCATGAGTTTCGCAAAATACTCCCTTCCCCTCTCCCCCATGTCAGAAGGCTTGTTTTAATTTAACTATATCATCATGGTAAAACCCTGCTTTGTGTGCAGACTGGGTTGTAGGACAAGTTTTCCAAACTTTCACATGAATTTTTGATCTAACTGAATCTGGGGCAGTTTATAATTTTAGGGAATTAAAGTATACAAAACACAGTGGTTTCACATGGGGAAAAAATTACAGTTTTTCAAGACAATGCTTTTAGTTTTTGAAGTTACTAGAACACAGACAGCAAAGCAAAGTGCAAGAGTACAAACCTATGAAGCCTTTAACAGAAAAGGCAAGAGTCCTCAAGTTCATGAACTGCTGAGTTTTGGACAGATTTAATTGTTATGCTTATAGCTGACTCACAGCTGAAAGGGTTTTTTTCTTGAAAAGATGGTTTAGGGAGACCTACAGGCTCTTCAGCAAATCTGACTAGAACTCAGTCTCACCCCAGTTTTCTTCCCCTCCTCCCTTCTTCCACCATAGTATGCACACAGGGAGGATTCAGAAAAAACAACTTCCCTTTAAGTTTGAAGTTTAGGCCTATGCAGTTCTCCCCCACTCCCTCATCTATGAATTAACTCAATACTCAACTAGTATGCTTGTGCACAGACAAGCACAAAGGAAAAGCACAGAACAGCAATGATTGCTCAGCAGTCAGCACTATACATGAAGCAGGGATTTTCCAGGTCATTTTAATACAGTTCATCATTTCAACTTGCAGGGCTGATACTGCCAAATCAGCAGATGTACTTCTTAAAAAAAAGCCTCACTCATTTTGCACAGGGCAGCATTCTGAAAACTCATGGAAAGAGCAACACTCTGCAGCAGTGAATCACACTGTAAAATAAAGGCTCATGACGACTGGGCTGGAGACTCAAGTGCTGTAGACTGACTTAGTCCCCTGCTGATTTACACTACCAAGAGATCGGTCCTCCATCTAAGTAACAAAATTGCTGCTGCCAACAGCTGTCTAAAAAATGTCAAATGTAATTCTAAAATAGTTACCTCTAAAGACATGTCACAAGCTCACATGAAGCTATTGTTTCTCATGCTACAGAAATGGTTTGGCTATGGGTAAACAAAGAGAAAGCCAATGGTTTGGCATGTTGGTGTTCCGGTATCTAGACAGACTGGAGAATGCAAGGAATGAATGTAAACCATTAGAGAGATTAAAGAGAGTTAAGAAATTGAGTATTCTATGTACTTGGACTGTTGCTCCCACTTGGACTGAGCTAGTGATCCGCAAGCCTGCAGCAATTCTGAAATACCGTGTTATTTAATTACAGTTAGATTGTGGTCCCCTTCCTCATGCTAAATTGTGCTTTACATCAAGACTATTCTCAGATGAAGTCAATGGAACAACTTGTAAGTAAATTGCTATTCTGTATCTGCAATCCAACCCATATCTTTTTAGCTAAAGGTCATGAGTGGTCTGGTAAGCATTCCTCAGCTGTATTCAGAAGAAAACATTTTAAGAACCAAATAATCAGAGTTTGGGCAGAGGAGGTAAGTTCAAAGTGTTCTTCTTTTAAAAAAATAAGAAAGCAGGAGCACCACTGTTTTCAACATAGATATTTGCTTTATGAAAGATGATTCCCTAGGAAAAAATGCACACACAAACGTCTCCTGAAGAGCAGCATCCCTGCATAAGAGATGTGGCATTCTCCACATGTCTCACTCCAAATGAAAGCACAGAGAGATGCAAGAGAGTGCTGCCTCACCCGAGTACAGCTGAATTAATACACTCCAAATGAAAGCACAGAGAGATGCAAGAGAGTGCTGCCTCACCCGAGTACAGCTGAATTAATACAAAAAAGGAGAAGGAAGTAGGATCTGACCATGACTTTGATGGAGCTGCTAGAAATTAGACCTAAGAATGAAAAAAAAAAAAAAAAGGCTAGCGAACAGCAGGTGAGAGAGATCCAGAGTATAGGTGAGGGAGTGAGAGAAAAGAACAGCATCACAGGCACCTGATTCCAACGGTGAAATTAAAGCATGCCTGAGGATGGGTTTGAACTGGCCATAGGGAAGACAAGGGTCTCTGCATCTTCCCATAGGCCCTGACAGCTATTACTTTTTTGACCACTGAAGTCAGCCCTACCATCCTACCTAGCACTCGGGCCCTAAACCTTGGAGATTCTTCCTGTGCAACATCTCTAAGTAATACCCTTCCCTAGCCATTCCTACACAATCAAACCTCAATCTAGACCTTTGCCATGTCACATCTCTATTACTTTGACATCTTAGTCTGTTGCCTTGAAAAGTGCCATCTTGGCCATATGGGCCTATTCAGAATGGTCTGCAAAAGTCATTTTCCTTTATACATCACACATATTTGTTCTCCTCCTCCCCTGACTCCCAATTCTGTATCACATCAAACATAAGCTACTTATCTTCATTGTCAATGCCCTTCCTGGCCTACTTTCACCATACCTGTCATCATCTCTCATTCATTATTAAGAGTTTGACTGCCATCTCCATTCTGCCTGAGATGCCAAGGTCCATCACTGATTTGTTTGATAATAATATAAGAATCTTCTCATCCATTAGCTCCTCATCCTTACAAGTTCTCCATAAGCATTCACAAAATTATCTCATTAACCATCTATAAACTCTCTGTGTGCTCCCTCACCTCTATTTATCCATCTGTTGCCTCCACTCTGAGACCAAGATTGTTGTTTGTGGTCAATACTATCTTTGTGTTCTGTCTGTATAGAGCCTGAAGCACCTGGGCTCCTGGTCTGTGATTGTCTGTGCTATCGTGGTGCTGAGGGCCCCCAAAGTGACAAGAGAAGGATCAGGAGCAGCCTAGAAGAGTAGTGAGCTCCTGTGAACTAAATGCATACACATTCTTCGGTTCCCTAGCACACGTGTACACACACACACACCCTTTCTAAACAGCGAATGATGACAGATGCATTTGCCTTCCTCACTCACGGGACAATTCAAAATTCTGGGGACAGATTAGATTTTTATTAAGTCTTAGTGCAAATCTGGAACATCTTTTAAAATCAATTGGTGAGCATGTTCTGGCCTACTAGATATATCATGCACCATAAAATGAGGTACAATCCCAGCAACTGTGGTTGGAGATGTCCTCAAGGGGAGGTTTTCCTTCATTCCTAGAACTTCAACTTCAAAGTAAATCAGCCAAAAGACACACATACATCTCTTAAAACAGGATCTGTGGAGAAATGCCTAGACAGTTTTTTTATGCTTCAGTGGTACAGTGGCATTTGTGGTACAGACATTTCTTAGAGTGTCACAATAAACACAGGGGAGATGGGGAGGAAAACAGATTTTCTGGTTGTGAAACTGCATCTTTAGCCATAAGTGCCTTTGTATCAGAGGATACGTGTTAGAACAGTTGTGCTCGTCCTTCATCCCATGGAGTGAATGCAGCCTGCAATGCCATGTCATTCAGCCCATGGGGCTCCCCACAGGTCTAGAGATTTGGCATCAGGGGAGCGGTGGCAGTGTTAAGAACCATGGCTCTGGAAGCTATAGCAATTAATGCTGCCATTGCTCCCTGGCTACCAATTTCCAGTCTGCAAGACAGATGACAGCCTCATACATCTGATCACGCTGGCACAGGGGATTACTTTGCAACTGGATCCAGGCGTTGGCTCACACCTTTTCAGTGATCTGGTCCATGGACCAGCCCTGAACCATTCATTTTGCCCATGAAGCTGGAAGGCTGAGCACCAAGTTAAACATGAGAATACACATTTCTGAGAAATACTTTGCACAAACAAACAAGCAAGACTGTATTTTTCCCCAAACAATATATGACATTATATACATAACAAACTTACAATATATGACATTTCTCTGTATGTCATGTAACTCTGTAAAAGACAAAATGTAGAGTAGAGCTAGAAAAAGAAAACGCTAATGTAGAGTGCTTTCAAGATGATTAGTTACAAGTAACAAACCACTGGATAAATAGATTATAACAGAGGTTCCCAACCCCCTGGCTGTGGCCCGGTACTGGGTTGTGAAGGGTTGGCTGCCAAACTGAAAGCCTGGAAGTGACCAGCATACTTACACCTAGTGAAAAAAGGGGTTGGCTGTCAGTCTGCAGTATGCTGGTCCACGGTTCGCCGGTCCCTTTAGAAAAACTCCTAAAATTAGCATTCAAGTAAACACCTACAATCCAAATCTAAATCTGCCAGTAATCAGGCTATCACAAAACCAACAGCGTATTTCTCTTACGTCCTGAGACTTCTTGTTGCTTAGTGCAAAGCATACTGATGGTTACAAGTTCTGCACTATTGTACAAAATCTCAAACTACATAGGACTCCAGTTTTGGAAAACAGTGTAAAACCTGCATATCCTAAGTTCATGTCAACAGTGTCTTTCCACTGACTTGAATGAAGCTGTCAATTTAGATCAGCTGAGAATTTATCCCAGAATAAAATCAACTGTCCATTTAGCTTCATGCTAGCTATAAACATTTGCTTTTTCTGTGAATTAATCAGTTCTACCAAAGCTTCAGTCAACAATGAATCTCAGATAAAATATCTAAATTTTAGAAGATTTTATGCTCTGAAAGGTTATTCAAAACATAATGGGATTTAGATTGTTCCTTTATACCTTACCAATTAGGAGCCACTGTAATTTGTCTTTTGAAACAAAAATGCAATTTTGGGAACATTTCCCCTTTTTTAAAAAAATTAAAATGAAGAGCAGCTAACAAAGTTAAGATAATTAGATAGCCTTGCAGAACTTAAACCAACAATGCATTTATCACAGTCATGTGATAGCTCTTGAACTCTATGTAGTCTCTTAGCTCCCAAGGGGCCATTGCAAAAAACAATTATAAAAGTTTTTAGCCTTTCCTGCCCACTGTATCCTCCAGGCCCCACACAGTTTACGAATTATGCAAGATCTCAGTGGTTCAAAGCTTAAGATGCTAAATCTAAGCCATATAGAAAAGCAACCAAAATGTGCCTGGGAGAAACAAATATGGTAACAGGGAGAGATGTGGTCAAAATATAGACAGTGACCCTATCATTTTGTCTTCTTACCTTAGCTCTGTGGTCTGAGGTATAACGTCAGTCACTTGACTTCAGCTATGTAATGCTTTACAGCTTCTTCACATAAACGCAGGTTTGTTAAAAAGCATTAAGGGGATGCACAAGTATGTTGCATATATTTCAAGATTAGAGTCTATAACTTTGGATTATAGTTAAGCACAGAATGAAAATGCTAATTGCTAACCATGGTGAAAATCAGGTGAAATACCAGAATAATGGCAGCTGTACCTTTGGAATAAGGGTAACAATATTAGCAGCAGTAATATTGGAGAACTGGGCTCAAAGGGGCCTCCTGGATCTTTGGAGTATGAGTCCAGGCCCTTACAAGCTTGTCCCACAATCCCTTTCAGAAATGTATCAAGTCCTATCATAAAAAAGGTTTCTTTGCTCTCACCGTATTTCTATTTAAAGGCTTTTCTTTTTCTCTAAGGCTTAAAAACATTTTAACATCCAACCTAATTCCCATATCTAATTTATAGCTTTTTGCTTTTGTGCCAATGTTGCCTATTAGTTTATATAGCTCTTGTCCTGCCCTGATGTTTAGCCAACTAATGTTTTATAGAATAATCATGACGCCTCTCAGCCTTTGTTTCACTAGGTTGAACAAACCAAGTTCTTTTCATCTCTGCTTTAAAGATGGACACTTCAGTGTAATCACCTTAGTCACCCTTCTCTATGTCTGTCCTGTACAGGGAAATAGCCAGCCCAACAACATTTGAACAAATATTACTCATTTTGCAACAACTTGATGAAGCTCTGATTAAAATCAAGTAGCCAATGTCCATAGGAGTTCATCCCATCCTAATTAGAGCAATCACAAAGGATTATTTTTTCATCTTTTTAATGAACATTTGGAACAGAATGGAATTAGCTGATGCTTATTCGTCTTCTTGATGTGATACCATAAGGACTTTACAGCAAAACAAGACCCATGTGATTTAGTCAGACTATTCTAGGATGAAATAGCATTATTTGTATTGAATAAATATGCTTATTGTTAAATGGAAGATAGTGAACAAACAGACTTCCATAAGAGTGAGTGTTGTGCTTAGTACCCTCTTAAAATGGTTCAGAGATACGCTGGGAACAGGGAACTAGAGGCAATTGGGAACATTATTATGAGACTAGCTAAAATACAAAAGGCTCTTCTATGACATAAGGACATTATGTCAGCCTAGGTCCTGTGTTCGTATTTGAAAACATTAAACAACATACCTCACTGGCATCAATGTTGATATTCATCGATGATAAGACCAAGAATCGATATATTCCATTAGAGATGCATCCTCTTCTAGTACCAGAGATGGAATTACCATGGCAGCATAGGCAAACTTGTGCTTTCATTCCCTGTGTTGTATTTTTCCTCTGACTGGAAGACTGTAAATTCCAGGCTTATAAATTTCACACCCTACCCATGCACAAATGTGATATAATTTAAAAATAACATTCAAGACTAAGGTAGATGGTAAAACACTACAGAATGAGAGTAATATATATGTAGAGACCTAGGAAATAGGTAATGCACAAGAACATGTGACACCAAAAAAAAAGTAAATAATGGCTAGAGGCGAAAAAAAATTAATGCAAGCAGGCAATTAGATGGTTATGCAAATAAAGGCAGCAAAAACTTAATAAACAAAAGGTATACATGGAGGAACTAGTGAAGCACTGCTTTCTGCAGCAATGACATTGAACCTGGGATACAATTTTGTTGGTCATTAAACATGTGATCAACAAAATTAGTCACATACTCAGTGTGACCAAAATTACTAAATTAGATCAACCCTGAAGAAGATGCAAAACAGCTGCCAGAAGCTCAGGAAACAAAGAGCCTGATTCAAACAGTGCATTGTCCAGTTTCATGTCAGCTATGCAGCATCAAACAGGGGTATGAATTAGACCCTGGGAATTTAACTGCTCAGCTGAGATCAGTAACTTCTGTATGCAAGTAAGCGAAAGAAAGGTCCAGAAGTTTATCTAGTCAGTGACTGCTTAGTTATAAGCAGCAGTGCTTAAAGTGTAATGAAGATAGAAACCTGGGCCATGTAGAAAACAAATATGCATCTGCTAAACAGTTACCAGTATTTTTGTAATGGAAGAGCATCAGCTGCATAGATAACAAAGCAAGTATATTATCTAGGGGCACACTAAAGTAACACCACATGAAGTGTATAAATGTAGACCAGTGTTCAAGTAATAAGTATTTGTCACAGGTGTATCTCATTGTTTTGCCATGTTCCCATCTCTGTTGCAAAGATGTCAGAAAGTAGGTTCTACATACAGCAGCAGTCTCCTTTCTATTTCACGACATCTGAGATGTAAGTGCAAATAGGATTTTATTTTAAGAGGAAGACAGTGAACCTGGCCTCAGTGTTCAAGGTAATGCTGTGACTTACCTGCCCTGCACAGCAGTGGTGTTAAACTGTGTTTCTATCCTTGCAATGAACATGCTAAGAGAGGCAATAGCAATAACCTTCCTGTTAGAGACCACTATTTCCCAAACAAAATAACTTTTAAAAACTTTTCCAGGAAATGCTGAAGGCAAGTGCTGTTGAGTGCTTTTAAAAAACAGCTAATGTTTCCCAAGGTTTAGTTTTCCCCTCTCACTTCTAAGTGACGTGCTTCCATGAAAAGGGATCCAGGTTGTAGCCGTATTGGTCTAGAGGAAAAGGAAATCAGGACTCACAGTAGAGATGATATCTTTTATTAGACCAACAAGATTTTTGCAAAAATCATTTCTACCCAGGAGAATTTTTACCATCTTTTCTCCAATACCTGATGGGTTTATGCCCAAAAGCTTGCAATTTAATATTTTTTTTTTGCAAAAATCTTGTTGATCTAATAAAAGACATCATCTCTACATTAGACTGGAATTTAGGAAAACTGGATTGAGCTCCTATATGTGTGCTTGTGGTGGTGGGATTAAGAAAAGCAGTTCCCGGAGAACCACTCTAATTAAAATGACTCACCATCACATGTTGTAAGCCCCCATGCATTTAAAAATGGCCACAGGATGCTTTAGCTAAACCCCATTTTAAAATGCACAGGGGTTTAATACACATGATGTGAGGCAATGCCAGAGTGCTCTAAATTAGAATGCAGAACAGACTTGATTATTTGATTAATCAATTAATCAAGTCTGCCCCAACCCATTCTAATTAGAATGTGAAGGTGTGTATAGGCAGCAAGCTCCCTGTGTGATCCTGAGGCAAGCTATAACCTTTATACTTTGTATCTCTATGTGTGGAACAGGGTTATGATTTTGAGGTGATTTATCTGCTTAGCCTGTAAACTCCAAGGGAGGACTTTTGCTTTTACTGTGTGCATGCATGTATATGTATATAGTGCTTAGCACTGTGAGGCCCAATTGCAATTGGCTTATTCAGATACTACAATTAAGTCACCAGAATTTGGGGATGCAGTGATAAAAGCAGATTTTGCAATCATATGCACAATAGCACCATTTTAGTATTGCTATGACAGTTCTAATGTAGTGCTCATGCTTGCAAATGAGTTAAAGACACTCAATTCAGGATGGCCTTCCCAAATCTCTAATCTTTCCAAGCAAGTTTACCTTCTTGTATAAATTTCAAGCAACTTACTGCCCCCAAAATACATCAACCCAATTACCATGCACCATCTGCCTGCTAAGGAAATCCCTATTATCTTCATAACAATGAATCTAAGGAATGTGTGGCTGAATGTAGTGACAAGTACTGCTGAAATTCCTCGATGCTGTAGTGTTTTAGTTTATTTTATTCATCTTACCGCTAATGAGCCATTTATTGTAAACAAGCATCCAAGTTCTTCTCATTCATCCATGAACTCACCAATTTAGGATAGATCAAAAAAATACAGGTATTGCATGTCAGAGTATCTGTTTAGTCTAAAGTGAGAGAATGATTCATGCAGGGTCTTGGTTTTAGCTTCCCCACCTTCAATGCATATCCAGACTGAGAGGTAAAAGATGTGCCATGCTTATTCAGGTTTTGGGACCCTGACCATGATGGCAGGGTGCAAGCTCAGGACTGAACCACGGTCACAAATTTCTGAAACCCAAATAGAACTGGGCAAGACTTATTTCTCAACCATAAGCCAGATCTCATGAGGGACACTGTGTAAACATACTTTTTATGTCTCATGTAATCTTTGAGTTTGGATCCAAAGCTAAAAGAACAACTCCAGTTGACTCCAGGAGCTTCACATCTAAACCTTTGGTGCTGGATTCCCACCATGTGAATAGAGTATATAAATCTTACATGTTTCCAAATTCAGTTTTTAAAATATTGTTAGCAGCACATGGACCTTCAAGTAAAGCTTTCCAGAAGAACCCCAAGGGAAGAATATTCAGACATGGATTACTTATGCATGGGTAGCACCTCAGACTGACTTGTTCAGAAAAGCTAAGTTTTCACAGGCAACAGTCTTCAGCCGTGACTCTCAGCCAGGGTGCCATGGCACCCTGGAGTGTCTTGAGATTCTTTCAAGGGTGCCATGGGTTGCTACGCAATGTTAGCAGTTGGGTGTGCAAACATGATTTACACAATAAACCCAGAGTTTTCAAGTGGGAATCCACAGTGTTAAAAACATTCTGCCCTGTGTGGTCTTTCTGAGGTCTTTCCAACAGAAGAATTATTTTTCTGCCGTCAAAACGTTGGCATTTTCCAAGGGGTGCCTTGAGACCAAAAAGGTAGAAAAACACTGGTTTACTGCCTGAATGCTACCCCATGCAACCTCCCTTAATCTTGCTTTAGGAAGACTAGACTGTAGCTGGTAATCTCCATCTGTATCTGGCAAGATCATCATGTTTGCAATTACCTTGCAGTTCAGTGGAATAAAAAGTGACATGATGGGGGAAACTGTTGAAAGAATCATGTAAAAGGGGCAAGCTCTGTCCAGTAACAAAAGTTGAACTGTAGAAGTGTAATTTATCTGGCCTGTTATAAGCCCATGAGTTGCAGATAACTAGCTGCACACAGCTGACTTGAGAAATAAATGTAAAATGGTAAAATGAATCAGCAATATATATATTTTAATACTACTCCAACTCACCTAGGAATAAGATCGATTGCCTTATTTTGGAAGCTATGACTCCCGCAGAATTTTGTGTGTGCATCTTATTTCAAACAGAAATCAACCGTACACCTGTAACTTAGCGCAACAGCAGGTGAGCATTTGTTTCATTTTAAAGTCTGGCATGCACTAATACCAGTTCTATACTGCTTGGGTTTAGAATATTAATGGCATCCTGCTAACTGACCACTTCCAGGCTCTAATGGAGGCTACAAGGTGCCATGTAGAACTTTAAGGCATATTTTTACACCTTCACCAAGGCTGAATAGAACATCACTTTCCTAACCCACTGGTATGGGCAACGCAATCTGGGGAAGTTAATGATTTTCATTTCCTCTGATCATGTGGGTCCCAAATTCTAGGCTGTCAAAGATAAATAGGAAAGATCAATCTGAATAAAACTATTAAGTCTTTACACCTTTATATTTTTTAAATTATTTAACTTTTATTACTGTTGCACCATTTATACAATTACATATAATTTCAATGCATCCATTGTACATTTTGCTTTTCATTTGTTTTCCAATGAGTGGTGTGTTGGTGTCTGTGACACAGAATGGAAGAGAAACTGGAACTGCAATGAACGCAGACTTTTTCATTTCCACTGACCAATAAACAGAACTACAGGTGCACCCAACCACAGACATGCATTAACTCGTCATGAGAAATCTAGGTAGGCTAAGTAGGATGAGAATGCTTTTTTACTCCCAAAAATGTTTGGAGAGGAAGAAGAATCGGAGGATTGGCATTGAGAAAAATGTGGACAGCTAAGTGGGTTTTGTCTGAAAGTTGGCATTCATCCACTGCATTAAAAAAATATCAAAATAAGAAAGGCTGTAAATAAAAAAAAACCACAGAAAATACTGCTTTCATAAAGATCTGATTGCCTTGGCACAAACCCAGTGGGTAGAATCAAAACACATCACTCCCAAACCCCATTACAGAACAAAAAAAGATTTCAATACATTGGTGGAATGCATTTACAGCTGTTTAGATACAAAAGAGGTGCTGTACTTTCAGACATCCATTTTTTCTTTTAAATCCAAGACTGACTTGTCAAGTTGGCAGAAAGTATATTAGATATTTCCCCACAAAAATACTATTTGGATTCTCCCCCTCCCTCCCTCCCTCCCAACTTGATGGGACATCCTTTTTATTTTCTGGGCAATACATATTGTTATTTCAGATCTGAAACAAGTTAGTATAGCTGAAAAAATAAAAAACAAAAGACACAGGTTGTTTTAAGTGGTGGTTTTCAACAGGCTGTCCAATTTAATCTTGCACTGCTATGGTTTGATCCGAATTAGTTGCTGGAACTTCAGAAGGTTTAGCTTCCTCTGGTGGGGCTGCAGGCTCTGAGGCCTTAGGAGTAGAACTAGATGCCTCTATTGCTGCCTGGGTCTCCTTGGAAGAAGGTGCAGCTTCGCTGCTGCTAGGTTTTGAGTCTGAAGCTGGGGCCACTTCACTTTTAGTTTCTTGAGTTGCAGGTGCTGTGGGAGCCTCAGTCTTTTTGGCTTCCCCTTCCTCTTTGCTCTTGTCATCTGATTTACTAGTGGCTGTGGCTTCTGAAGGCTGGGAAACTTTTGCATCATTGCTGGACTCAGAAGTTTTAGATGCTTCAATACTGGCAGCAGGAGCAGCAGCTGAAGTCTGCTCATCTTGCTTGGGTGCCTGTTGTTCATTGTTCTGTGGTTCTGCTTTTGCATCAACAGTGGCCTCTGACTTCTCCGGTTCAGGTTTTTTAATTTCTTCCTGGCTCTCTGCTTTCTCTTTTTCTCCTTCTTTTTCTTCTGTCTTATTGGCAGTGACCTGGGAATCTTTATCACTCTTCTCCTCTTTGTTGTTTTCCTTTACTTCTGTGGTTTCTGTGGTTTGCTGGGCATCCTCACTCTCTTTTGGAGTCCCCTCTTCCTCAGTAACAGCTCCCTCAGCCTTCTTGTCTTTTTCTTTAGCTTTTTCATCATTCACACTGTACCCCTTCTTCTTCTTGCTAAGTTTGCCTCCCATGTTCGGAGCTCTGCAATAAAACAGAGAAGAGACTGTTACCAAAAAAGACCACTTATTATTGGAGGGAAGGAAGAAATAAAATAGGTCATTAATTCTCATGCCAGCAGATAGAGAATGTTGGTGCTGGATACTGCAACAGAAAACATGGTAACATGATCAGTCATTAACTACTGGACATCAAGAACCACTAGCATGCCAGATGTTTATCCTTCCTGCCTGCCCAAAAAACTCTGTACTGAGCTATCAAATCATCATCATCATCATCATCATCTTCTATAGTCCTTTAATCACACTATTTGGCTATTTAGACTAAGAGAGTGAGTTGTCACTGTTTGTCACCTCTCCACACTCCAGTTGTTTTCAACAGAAAGGAAGTAGTATTAAGACAATCCAGTTTTTTGGGTTTTTTCTCCCTTCCCCTTTCAGGGACACAAATAAACTCAGTAATACCATTTGACTTGCACACATACTGTGCTGGAATCCTTACTGGAGGTGTCCACCCCTGGTTACAAAAAAATCCCCTGCTACCTTGTACCCAATAGTACCATGCAAAATGGGCCCCATTTGATTTGGATTTGGTTTCAGCCCAAATCAGGAACAGTGATTCTATTCATTGATTCAGATGACTGTCCCAGATCCAATTTGGCTGAATCCGAATCTGAAGTTTTGATGCTGATTTGGAGAATCAGCGATTCAGCCACAGACACAGCTTTAAATGTTTTTTCTACATACCTCAACGTACCAGGTGCGGCTCGTAAATGCTTCAATGGTGGGGCAGATGGAGCATCCCACAGGAGTGGTGGTGGGGGGAGAGGGGAGGGGCCCCTGTGTGTTCAGCAATGAACCCGAAAGAGGACCGGAAGTACTTCCAGTCCATTTCCGGGTCCACTGGGGAGCATGTGGAGGCCCCACCCCCGCGTTCCCATGGGATGCTCCATTTGCCCCACCATCTCAGCGTTCATGAGCTGCCTGGTACCTTGAGGTATGTAGAAAAGACGTTTAAAGCTGTCTATGTCCAAATTGTCAAATCTTTCTGAATCAATTCAGAGGGTTCCAATTCAATTCAGAGAGATTAAGGGGTCTCTTGATTTGATTCGGATTTGGAGATTTGGCCACTGAGTTGGGTCGAATCTCCACCAAAATGAATCAGGGACCAAAACTTCACACAGCCCTAGTACCCAAGGCAGTTAAAGTAGCTAAATAGTTAAAGTAGTTAAACCTGGAAATAAACCCAAAACTTCAGTTTGGAGTTCATGAGAATAAAGAATTACCACCACTTCTCAATAACTGCAGTCTACCCATCAGAAAAAAAAGCAAGTCAAAATCATCAGTCCATGAGAGAGATGCTCAGTGCCACAAAAACCCAAATAAGCCATGGATAAAGCTATACATGCTTAGCAGCCAAATTTCAAGTGTTAACAACTCAGCCATTTATATTTTTCTCCATGGCTCAGATCATACATGCCAGGTTTCAGCCTAGAATGAATTTTTATAGCCAAGTTATAAACTGACGCAAACTGATTTAGAATGAAAGTGCTGATCCAACTAACATTGGTACTAAACAGATTTATATTACATAACAGACTGCACCTACTCCCCAACAACCTCCTGTGACCTACATAGCTGACTCCCAGCAGGGATGGAGACCGTCCCCTTGGTGGGCCTGTATGTATTTCTAATTGCAGAGACCAAATATATGCATTCAAGATACAATGATGGATATAGGCATTACATGCTCTTAAAATTAAACTCAAGAAGCAGAAGTTGCTTCAGAACAAGGAATGATCTGGTTTATTTTACTTTCACCCTATTTCTTTGAATTGTGGCACATATGGCATGCAAGAATCACCTGCTATTTCAGTCCTTTCATACAGTGAACCTTATGAGCAACCACACTTGGGCACAAGAGGTTGGATTAAGAAACAGGGCACTGACCATCTCAAATATAATAAAGCTTTTACCATTCTTCCTGAAAGAAAGAGATGCCAGAAAAGCCAATGTAGGGATTTTCAAATACAGGCTGGTATGCAAAATGTGATGTGGCACAAAGCCACGTACAGAGAGTCCCATCTCTTTCAGCATCTGGTCAGTGTTCCCAGAAACACCCAGTGACCCTACTTTGTCATCAAAAAGTACCCCAGCTTCCAGAAGCACTGAGGCCCTCTTTAAAATACGTCAACTTAGAAACCCAAAAAACCAAAGCACCCAATATCACTAATCATTTTTAAAATAAGGATGTGCATGTATAATTAAAAAGAGGCTGATATCCCCTTGGAAAGAAGTACAGATAATGTTAACTGTCCCAGCTAACAAGGAAAGTATCCCTGAACAATACAGTGAAACACAAACTTGGCCTGGAGAAAAGAGGCATTTATTTGCAGTGAGACCTCAACTTGAAAAGAGGAAAAAAACACACACACACACTTCTGTCTGAAAAACATTTACTCTGTATTAAAGGAAAAATACCCTGGCAATAAACACCTACGATTATTATAAATGAAAGGGTTGGGGTGAGGGAGCAAAAAAAAAAATCCCATTTTAATTTGTATATCTCATGAATACAGTGAACATTCAGTTTAACAGTTTCTTCAGTAGAGTCAATTTCCCTAGTCTATAGAGATCTTTCACCTACCAGAGATGAAACCTAGTCTCCTAAAAACATACAGAATTGTGACCATAAAGCCAGGAAAAATGACAACAGGAATCAAAACTACACATAACATCAGAAATTTCTATTACATTATTTTCAAAATTGGCCAAATTTTTAACACCTTCATCTTATTAAGACTGCTTTAAAAAATCTAGTCTATTTTGTGCCACTAGACTTTTTATTTATGCATTTCTACTAGCTTGGGTATTTGGCTAGCTTAAGCTAGAAAAAAAAGGTTAAAGTGCATAGTCCCATACGTACATCATAACAAAATGCTGAAATTTGTGTTAGAAGGACCGCAGTCTTCATTTCTTTGAATTAGACTTACATCCAAATTTGGGCTTAAAGGGGTACATTTACACTAGACATTTACTGTGCAGTTGACCAATTAACTGCATACTAAACATCTCAGCATCTATACATACACTTCTCTTAGGGTGCATGAAATTAAAACTCTGCAACAGGGTAGTCTTGTAAAATACAAGTACTACCTCGCTGTGGAGGGGGTTATTCTGTGCACAGCGGTGCATGTCTAGATGTTTCCCCAGCTGGCTCAGGCACAGGGTTTCTCAGTGCAGGTCTGGCCATCAGGCAGCCCCTGTGCTGAGGCACCCTGCACCCAAGCCAGCTGCTCCACAACACATGAAGATGGGAAGCAACCAGCTCAGGGCTGCTCCCCCATTTCCATGTGCTGTGGAGTGCTGGGTGGGATGCTGCGTGCCTCAGTGTGGTGGCTCCACAGCATGCAAAGACATGGGAGCAGCCCTGGGCTGGCTGCTCCCATCTCCATGTGCTGCCCCATAGCTGGCTGGGGCATAGTATGCCTCAGTGTGGGGTCTGCCTGCCAGCTAGCCCCACACTGAGGCACGCTGTGCCCCATCCAGCCCCTACATCACATGAAGCCCAGTTGGAGCAGCCCTGGACTGACAGGCTGACTCCCTGGGTCCCCCTCCATATTGGACTGCTCCAACTGGTCTCCACGTGATACACACAAATGCACTCCGGAACGTATTGCTCCAGAGTATTTTGCTCCTGGGAAAACATTCAAACGGTGCACCCAGGGGCAAAAAACTCAAGAGCAATAAGCCCCAGAGTTTACTGGTTCACATTAATTGCACATGTAGACATGCCCAATAACTATTTTTCGGCACTCTGGGCAAGAGAGCTCCAGAGAAGTTAATTGTCTTCTATTAGTAAGGCATATACTGTGAGGCTATGCAAGTCTCTTGTCTGTATGCAGTTGGAATTGGAAATTATGATGGACAAGGACTATCCAGGTTTCAGATCTCATGATCAAACAGAAAAGTAATGACAAGGGATTTTCCCCGTAATGGCTAAATAGGGAATCCTGAAAAGGCTGAGCATCTTAGGAACCTTATGTTATTGAAATGGTGTTCCAGTCCCAGAGAAGGATCCCAAGGTAACCACACTTGATGATCATGATCATTCCCCCTATTTCCGTGGCAAGGATGTTATCTTCTTAGTTAAAGAAAGGCTATGGATGTCATGCTTGCAGTCTGATAACACTATGGGATCCCTAATTCTCCTACTTGCTCCTCTGATACACTGAGTACTCCTCCAGCACTTCTTACAGAAACAAAGGATACTTTATATGCAGATAACTGGTGAGTTTTGAAGAGTTTCTGCAAATCAGCAGGAACAAAGATTTATATTAGTACTGTGTGCGCACTCAGATTGCCAATCCCTAACTAAGCCTCTATTTGTTTTCCTTGTCTGGCCTGGATATTATGAGCCCAATTTCACTTACTCTGCCTTCTGTATTTTTCCAGATTTTGCTATGCTAATTTGCTAACATTGCTTTTTTCAGGCAAAAAATCAAGTTCTAAATACTGCTAGTTGTAGAGTGCCCAAAGGCAGATGTCATCCAAGAAACAGAAATACACAATTTAGAGAAAAATATGCCTGAGAACTAAACAATGCACACTATTGTACTTTGTGGTTCCTGTGTCCTGACTTTGCATTATAGCCACTGGATTGTATGTGTAATAGGAAAGATGGGGAAGAGAGAAACTATTTTTCAATTTTTCTTGATAATCTTTAGTGTTAAAAGTAGACTGCCACTTTTCTGTCTTGATCATTATGTATTATTAAAAAAATACAAAGGGAAACCATTTTGGAACATGAGGGCCAACTGGTACTGCTTCTAGTATCATGGTGACTGTCATTTACTTGACTGAAAGCACTTCATGAAGATCCCATATGCCCTACAGTCAGAGCTGGCTCATCTCAATCCATTTTACAATCAGACTCCTATTTTTCATTGTCTTATGAATTTGAAGTACAAATTTTGTTTAAAAACAAAACAAAACAAAAAACTAACCTACAAACACCATTATATTTGTGTCAGGTGCCACAGCTAGAAGCCACCAGAACTACTGAGCTACACACAGGAGTACCTATTCTGTAGGCCACAATGTGATTTTATGGTTCTCTCCCTCACTCATCTGACAAAGGTACACCCCATGCATCTTTCTTCTCCAGAGATGGGTCTCTGCATGCACTTCACAGGCTGAAATATTTCCATTATTCTCTAGTTACACCTCAAAAAAGGCTCTGAGGTAGGTAATGCAATGGATCCTGGGATGCCTCAGACATAAAAAGGTTCCTGCTGCTCACCAACCCCATAATGTGTTTTTTCTAGAAGTAAGATGTATAGGGAATTTATTTCATAGACTTTCATAGATTTCATAGACATTAGGGCTGGAAGGGACCTCGGGAGATCATCGAGTCCAGCCCCCTGCCCAAAGGACAGG
>NW_017728886.1:129890400-129908245 GCF_001723895.1 Crocodylus porosus | reverse complement strand
GAGTGGGGGTGCAGCGGGCTTCACCCGCGCATCTCTCACCGCTCCAGAGCCTACCTGAGTCAAGAAGAAACTTCACTGGTAGGAGAACAACAAGTTATTTTGATACTGCTGTGACTTGTGGCCATTTCTCCAGAGCCACCTATCTAGACTACACACAAGGCACTCTTAAGGCAGACTTTGCCACAGAAGATTGCACACTGTAAGGGTCAAGCACAAGTGCTAGCATCTATTTCCAGGTCAGTTCAAACCAGAGGGGAAAAGAGATCCAAAACATTTTTATTATATTTATTCCATATTTTACCTATGTTGTTAAACATAATGCCAACAAACCACATTACTTAACGTTGGTCTCCATTTAGACTCACTTCAGCTCTTGGTTGGATAAGTGGGAAAAAGATGTAGTTATTCTCAAAAATGAAAGTGGTCTCAGCAGTTTGTATTGTTAGAAGAGAAGGGAGCTAAAGAAAATTTGAGTATGGTTTCTCAAGCGTCTGTGGTTTCCTCAGGTTTTCCCCTCTAATTTCAATAAAGTCAAAGGCTTAACATTTTTTTTAAGTTAGTTGTTTCAAGTTGGGCACCCACAGCCATATATAAGTAAATTAACAAAAGTGTTCATTTTTTTAGAGAAACAAAACTGCTTATTTGGATGCCTTGGCATGTGTTTTGATGCCTACCTCAAGCACACACACTAAAAAACGTAGGCATATATAACTAGTTTTTCTCATTCTTTATATGCCCGAATGTATCAAAATCCATGATCACTACAAGCAGGTTGGACAGATGCTTGGTTTTGTCAGAGATAACCCTGCCTCAAATAGGGGGCCAGACTAGATGACTGTGTGGGGTCCTTTCCAGCCCTACTTTCTGTGGCCCAGAGATCATATGTGCGTCACATGCATGCATCATCCACTAGTTTAAATCTAGGCAAAAGCTTATTATAAGCATAGGGTCCCCCCCTCCTATATTTTCACGTACTACCACCAATATAGTCAACTGTAGCTGAAGTGGAAAAAAACTAAAGAACTGTGTTAAACCTGAGCAAGTTTGATGGTATATTGTGATGGTGTGAATGTAGTACCATCTACAGTATGCTAAGTATTGTCAATATATTTGGGAAGACTATCCTTGAAGAGCTCATAAAACAACTGTTACTGGATGAAAAACACTATTTTATAAATGCTTGCACTACAATTGCTAGAGAAGGTCCTCAAGGCAAAGCCATGCTTGAGTTTCCCCCACTCTCAAAGTTTGGTGTGTACTAGGATCAGTTTAATTTTGAAACCAGGTCAATCACCCAACACTACACTCAGCTGGAAATTTCTGACTTGAGGACTTCTTGAACAGAAGACTTCATTGTTGCTATTCCCCTGAATTTGTACAGCATGAGGCCTGTGTTTCTCCACTTCTAAAAAAAGACTCTAGCATACAGGCTGTTTCTTGGTGAATACCAGCAGTACAGCAATAATTTTCTAGGTGCTTTGGTATAGTAGTTTAAAATGTTAGGCTTTTGTCAAATAGATCAGATTCTGGAACTCTGAAGCCACAAGAGTTCAGTCTTTCCCTCCATTCAGTTTAGAGGAAAAATTAACAGCTGCCCCTCCCCCCCGCAAAAAAACCCCAAACTACCCAGCATTAGAGATTCAAACAAAAGAAAATTCAAAAACTATCAAAACTTTGTTCAACTGATGCTATTAAGTACTCTCCCTGAAGTTTTGTCCCTCCCAGAAAACAGCACCACGACTGTGCATTTTTCACCAATTAAAATGGAAATGCCCCTTTCCACAGTTGTATTAAAAGTTTTTATTGCACCAATATAAAATGTGGGACAACATGAGGCAAAAATTGCAGTTTTAAGTATGGCACTGTTTTTTTCCCTCCCAGCCAGTCAGCAACAAACAGTAGAGCCACCACAGCCCCACAGTCAATCAGCAACGGGTGGCGGGTACGCAAGTGAACCTGCAAGATTAAAGGAGCTTCGGCACAACCCACTTCCACTATGAATTTGGCAGGTCCCTACATATTACTATTCACCTCTGGTTAGTACGGTTAGGCCGTAGCTGGAAAAAATGATGTAGAGAAGCTGGGCTTAGGCACAGACCCAAGCAAAAATATAAGGTAGTTGGAAGATAAGTTCCATGAAGAAAGGTTGAAAAAAACTAGATGTTTAGTTTGAACTATGTATGTTTAGTTTAGCTAGAACTCAAGCCATATGAAAAAAGGTTGAATGAGATAGGTATGCTTAGTTTAAAGAAAAAGAGATGAAGGGAAGACATCGATAGCAGTTTTCAAAAATTTGAAAGGCTGCCTGAAAGAAGGAGAAAGACTTCTTTCCCTTGTCAAGAAGAACAGGATGCAAATAATAAAGTAGGTTTCGATCTAATCTCAAAAATGTTCCTTTTGGAATAGTAGGACAACAGAACAAGCTCCAGAGGAAGTTGTAGAATCCTCTTCACTGGAGGTTTTCAAGAATGATAAAAGAGTTACCTCACTAAAGGGAAGAAGCTGAGAATAACCTTCCTTAACATAAAAAAGATGACAAGGAAAGTTGGAAAGATAAAACATGACTTGGAGCCTACGGGCCTGCATTTCACAGAAGCAAAGCCTCTGCAGTTCCCATGCAATTTCAGTGGCATTTAGAATGTCCAGACCTGCTAGGAATTATAACTCAAGTTTGAAAAGTACTAAAACGTATCTAAATCATGGCCTTCAATGGAGCTTAAGTGATCCCCTGAACAGAGCCCTAAATTAGCACAAGTTGCATAATACAAGGAATACAAAACAAGCTCCTGCAAACTGGGAAGCAGCAATAGAGCAGTCCCAGTTATATCCAAGATAAAAAAAACAGCTTGCCAAGCTACCTCAGCACTAGCTACTTCCACCTCACTCGTAAGTATGCAGTGTCAAAAGTCTACTGTTCAAAGTAGAATTTCAACATTCCAAACAAGATAAGATACCCTTCCCAGAGGTTACCTAATCAAACATGTCTTCGAAAAGACAATGCAATGAATGCCAATCAGCATTAATGTAATTCAGCAACTTGTTAAACTCTTTTAAAAAGGGGAGGGTGGGGAGAAATAACCTTAAAGTCAACATTTATGTTAAAAGTTTGGTTATCAGGTTCAGAATATGTAAACAAGTAATCCAGTTCCACAAAACTTTAAGGCCAGATTTTCAAAAAAGCGTTCTGTACCCAACAGGTTCCGCTAAGAATTCCAGGTACTTTATGGAAAAGTTTGGCTACTGAAATACCACAGCTTATTCCCAGTGCAGAAAGAAGAAAGGGAATTGAACAGTACAAATGAGCTGCTTTCAAATACAGGGATGCTGATCAGCTGATTTCCCACATCTCTTGTTGGAGAGTATGGATGTGCCTTGGTTCCTGGAGGCAAAAATTGAGATTGTTTCTATGCCAAAAGCTAAGTAGGTGGTACCTGAAAGCCTAGGCATTTCATTCTCCAGCAGATGTTTCATTTCTACTTCTCCCCTTGCTCTAGTAGTATATTTGCCAACTCAGGGGAAGAATTATTGAAGGCAATTTGCTGTTCTACTGCCAACCGTAATGACACCAATACATTTA
Source organism: Crocodylus porosus (assembly GCF_001723895.1). Taxonomy (NCBI): domain Eukaryota; kingdom Metazoa; phylum Chordata; order Crocodylia; family Crocodylidae; genus Crocodylus; species Crocodylus porosus. The sequence goes on along the minus strand of NW_017728886.1, from coordinate 129,904,668 downwards.
ATTACTTCCTAAGTGTACAAAGAGGGGCAAATGTAAGGTCACATAGCTGCCATATAGATTAGGAAAAAGGTTAGAAATTTTTTTCTGGATCCAAATAAATTCTCAAATAAGATTTTAAATCCATGACTGCCAGCAAACACAGACTGACCATGACCCTGTATAAAAGTCATAATACATAACAAATGGAGGACCAGACATTGATTAATGGTAGAGTGCAGAATTTCAAGATTCTCAAGATCCACTAGTCCAAGCACATTACCTTCTTGGGAACTGAATCCCCACAGGAAACTGAATAGCCAGTTTAACTGAGAATGAATAATGATAGCCAATTATCAGGAAAAATAATCACTCTCATAGCAAAATATATCAGTAATATGATCAGTACTAGTCAAAGTAGTATTTATTTTAAATGCTTGAGATCTCATATTTTTGCTGGCAGACCAATGAGGAATCATTTAAATAACAGAAAAGGGATTTGGACCAGTAGATTCATTAGACATACAAGCTTTGCCAAAGTTACTCAATCCATTTAGCATCAACCTGAACCCTTGCCTCAATGAGTTACACTAGCTACCATTGCTGAAAAAAACCCATCCCAATCGAAAGCAATGAAAATTTATAACTGATCAATTAAACAACTGAAAACTATTTCTTGAGCCTGCCCATATTTCAAAATTAAATGTCTGAGTAGAATTCTATGGGCTAAATAGATCCATGTATTTTAGACTACATTAACATCGCCCTGAGAACTTCAATAAACTGAGAAGCAGGTTATTTTGCCCTTAGTTTGTTGGCCTAATGTTGCAATGTTTAGTTATCTCATAAGAAAGCATTATGAGCAGCATTTGAATAGTGCAACTGAATATTGTTTCCCATATATTTACTAGAAAATGCCAGCATCTGACACCAGAATTAGTTTGATCTTCAGAGAAGCAGTAGAAACATGCTTGCCTCTTTCTGTTACCATAAAATGCAAGCCAAAGTTGTTTGAATTTGTGGCCTTTCTTGTTTTGTTTTTGTCAGCCTTTAGCTAAGACATTTTTTGTCAAATACTGTACAGCTTGGGCTCTTTACATTGTGACCACATCAGTTGTGGCAAAGCAGAGGTTTCGGAAACCTGCAACACCATTAAACCAACATATGTAAACCAATATGCTGCTGTCTTCCTAAAGTCACAGGTAGCCTGAAAAAATAGCTGTTACACATAAAGTGCCCTTTTATCTTAGCACGCTTTTTGCTGTTGAAATATCAACTCAATTCTTTTCATAACTGCCAATTTTAAAAACAAGACCATCTGATGTGCTGGCCATGCTCTGCATGCTTCAACCAATGTACCCTATACCACTGCCAAAGTCTACAGCTTCATGCCTGGTAACTTCTGAGGGCAGTTATTATATCATTTTTATACATGGTATATTGAAAACAAAAATGTAAATTAAACATAAACAAGATTTTAATGAACACTTTATGGGCTGATCTATTCAAATTCATGTTTACTTTATTTAATACAACAGTCTTTTATTCAAAGCCAAGATAGTTGAAATTAAAGAAACAACCACAGGTTTTTTTCAGTGGGCTGCACCATGGAATCTCACTGTAAAAACAAGGTCCAGTTTGTGTATGAAATACACAAAGATCAGTTATAGAGCTGATTATTTCACGTGACATGGTCGTATTTTTTGCTAGCTTTGTACAAAAAGCAAACGTTGCAAAAAGTCAGTATGACCCAGACCAGAGATCTTAATTACAATTCTGCTGTCCACACAACACAGCTAGAAGGAAGAATATGAACACCATTTTTCTATGAACGCCATAAACATTTTTTTTTTCCAGAGGCTTTTAAGTGACATTGAACAAGTAAAGTTTGGGTAAAAAATGAGCACATCTTTAACAATAAGCTAAACCAATAGCTAAAAATATTGATACGTGCCTTCTGCTGATTAATTTCAAGCTATTTCATTAGTTTATTTTCTTTTTATTTCTCCCCAATCAGTACTGCTTAATTTAAAAACAGGAGTCAGCTTTCAGTCCTAGTTCCTAAATCCATAGTTTGGTTGCCAAATAGAAGTGGCCAGATTTTCAGAGATGCTCGAGCATTCCAGTTCCCAGTGGGGTCAGGCCCAAAGATTTTTCATAGCTTACAATGATGGAAGATTCTGACTATACTATTTATGGCCAAACCACTTCTTTGCAGTCCCATATACTTAATATACAAATCTAAACATCTAGCTAATGAAATATTAAGAATATAAAAGACTTGGACAATGTCATCCTCGCAACCATTACATTCAGGTTCTGTCATTTATTTCCCACTACATTTATGCACACATATATTGATTCCATTTTTATATCAAACACATATAGAAAGAAGCCATGGCTATCATACTATGTTTTCCAAAAATCACTTTAAAATCTCACATACTCCTTTACACACCGAAAGAAAACCTAATACAAAGATACAGTTAAGAAAATAAAACAAATTAAAAAATAATTTAAGAAAGGTGTATTTTAGGACATAAATTAAATATTATCTCCCTTCAATATTTTACTTTAAGAACTCTATAATTTTCATGCCAACTTTACTGATTAAAACTGAATCAGGTTGGGAATCATCTTAGTACAAAAGCACTAGTACATTAGTATAGTACATTATACTGAAGTTGTCATTAGTTTCTGCCCTCAGATTTCAAGTGGGGATTAACTTGGGGAAGTTAGCACTATATACTGGGCATGTCTACTAGGCCTGTGCAAAACGGTTAGTATTCACTTAGCATTCAGCCGATTTGGGGGACAGTGATTTGATTTGGTGTTTTGAATCACTGTCCCAAACTGATTCGGTCGAATTTGATTTTCAGATTCGGCCACCAGCAAATCAGCCAAATCTCCAAATCAAACAGGCCTTACACCTCGCCCACTCTCCCAGCACTGTCAATGGCTGTCCTGCCCAGCCCCATCCTCCCAGCTCTTTAAAAAAAAAGCCCGGAACTCACTGGCTGCTGCCAGGTGGGGGGGGAGGGGGACCAATCCCTGCTGCCCCACATTGCCCTGCACTGCATGGAGGGCTCTGTCATGAGCCCCCATCCTCCATCTGGGCTCCCAGCCCCAGCATCCCAGCACTTTAAAAAGAAAAGCCCCCACTCACTGGCTGCTGCCAGGAGGGGGGGCAATCCCCTCTGCACCCCACTGCCCCACGTTACATGGGGGAGGTGCTGTCACAAGCCTCCATCCCTCCCAGTCCCCCCATGGCTGCTCCACCTGGCCCCAGCATCGGCTCTTTAAAAAAAAAAGCCCTGCACTTACCGGATGCTGCCAGGCTGGGAAGGGGAGGGGTGATCCCCGCTGCACCCCCACTCTCCTACAATACATGGGGGGCTCCGCTATGAGCCCCCAGAAGCCCTGACAGCTGCTGCAGCAACTAGTGAGTGCAGAGCTCTTTGTTTTGGGGGGGGGGTTATACCAGGAGCTGGGGCCAGGTGGGGCAGCCATGAGGGGGCTGGGAGAGCGGGTGGGGATCAGGTGGTGCTCAAGGAGTCTGGGGGAGCAGGCAGAGGATGGGGCCTGGCAGGGGTCCCCCATGGTCCCCTCCCCCTCCTCCAGCTGCCCCCCACCCCCTACTTACCAGCACAGAGTCTGGGTCCAGCTCCCTGCAGCGGTGAGTGGAGACTGCTTGAATCTCCGAAGTTCTCTGAATCTTTTCTGAATCAATTTGGAGAGCTTTTTATTGGTCTCCTGATTCGATTCAGAGATCCAGCTACCAAATCGGGCTGAATCTCCTCAGGATCAAATCAGCACCCGAAGCTTCGCACAGCCCTAATGTCTATATGTTCATTAATGAGCAGTAGTTACTGCATATTTAATTTAGTACTTGCTTAATGAAGTACTAACTAAATGTACAGTAACTACACTTATTGAGCAGAAGCACTGGCAAACACTTTTTTGTGATGCTTAATGAACAGTAGCCTAATACTACTGTGCAGTAAGTAGCATGTTGGAATGTTTTTTGCCTAGCGTGTTACTGTGCTGTGTTATTAGGCTACTGCTAATTAAGCATCTTGTGTAGATGCAATATCTGATTGGAAAATGGATTTTCAAAGTGGTTACCAAATTGTTAGAGATGTGCCCTTTACAGTTACAGCTCTCGTAGTCTAGGGACAGAAATTACACACAAACTGGTATAAGTGATCAGAAACCTATTCAAACCTGTAATACCACAGAAGTTCAGTGAACATAAACCACTTTCAAAATGATCAAAACTAGTTTAAGATAAACCTGAATGGATGGATATCAGCCTTAACTGATTTAGGTTAAATTGGTTTATTGAACTTCTGTCCCAGATCCCGTCCAGGTTCAAGTTAACTCACAGTCCCCTAGAATCCCAGGATGAAGAATGCTTTTCACCTCCCCTGCAAACTTCGCCCCTTCCTCACCCTTCCTCCCCACTGGCAGGGTAGGCAGGTTAGCCTGGCCCAAGTTCTCTGCTCCAGTTGAGCAGGGAGGCATGCTCTAGTACCCCCAGCTTCTGGCCTGGGCCACTGCAGGCATGTGGCTGCATTTCTGGAACCAAAAGTGAATGTCTGTTCACTTGCTTATCAGTTCAACCTATGCAGTTTAAACTAACCTTCAAAGATTAAATCGATTCAGCCTCAGACTTTTTGACTGTCTGTACTTAGCCATACAGTGATGGTTGCTTTAAAGGAGGCAACTCAAACTATGGGCCACTTGCAAGGTACTCTTTACAAACAAGAGCTACCACTAGCCAAATCCTCTCTAGTCAGATGCAAGATCTCAGCAGAGATCTTAGGAAACTGGATCACAATGCATCACCATGCTGCACCATGTGGAGAGGATGTTTTGAAGGAGAGAGAGGCTTAGATGTGCATCTACACCTGAATGATTCCTGCATGGTGTATATTAAAGCAGTATTAGATATGCCTCAAATCCAAGTTTCCCTCCAAAACACATTTATACATTGGGGATGGGGGTAAAACTGAACTTTAATTAGAGCATCTCTGAGAGCTACTCTAACTAAAGCACCCAGAGCATCATGTGTATCAGAGTCCCTGTGCTGAAAAATGGTGGTGGGGGCACTTTAACTAAAGCTTGTTCAACATAATTACATCACATCAGAGCAGTCTCTCTGAACATGTATAGAGACCCACAAGATCTACTCATAGAGAGGAAGATTGTATTCTAAATTAGAATTAATTACCCCTTTAAAGACTCCCTTTTTCCCCCTATGTTCCACTAAATATTAGTGTCTCAAAGTTTAGTATTGGAACATCTAATTTCTGTGATATACCTGATTTCAATCCTTAAATCTACCTTATGCTCTAGCCATGGTTCTTGTTTCTCCCCACTTCTGAAAATAGTGCAGAATAGTTATTGTATTCTAGTGTGTTGATAGCTATAGATTTTTACTTACCCTGCTCTCCTCTCTCTCACTTACACTCGGTAAATGCATTTGCCTAGCATGCAAGGGTTATTATGGAAGGAGAGGTCCCAGGAATAGAAGGAAGCCCAAGAGTGACTCTTCTCTCCCATTTACCTCAGGTGGAACAGGAAACACTGCCAGGGATCAGAGCACCATGCCACACTTCCAGAGCCAGATTAGCAGCAGCGAAGCCCAAAGAAGTACTTCCAGCCCCAGAGGGGTCGCCAGTAAGAAACTGCAGCATCCAGGCAAAGGACTCTCCTGCCACCACTAGCCTGCAGCCACCTGCAGCATAAAGGCACCTCACCAGACATATGGGTGGTTGGGGAACCACCAACTAATGGAATACTGTTGACAGATTTCTGGGGCAGCACACGCAAAGAAAGTTGAACCCCCACAGTCAAGTAGGTGCTGAAGGTTATGTGTGTGTAGGGCCCAGAGAGCTGATTCCTCAGAGAACTGAGGGTGAGGCACTGGAGCCCATCAATGGGAATTGTTTCTTTCATTGGATTTAATTGATGTCTGACTGTGGTCTGGACTGTTACAACATGAATTGATAAAGAGAATGCGGGGACGGTTGAGTGACCCTGAAGGCATACTGGTGCCTTTAATTTGATTTCTGAACATTATATCCGGACAGTTAATCATGAATAGAGAGAGAGAAACAGAGAGAGAGAGATGACCCTGAAGAAGGCTTGTCCTTTTAGTTGATTTGGTTTTGTCTTTTTGAAATTGCTAAGGAACAAATTGAGGGGAGGATTACCCTTGAAGGTTGAAAGATATCATGGTGAATGCACCTTATGAGAGGTGTAAACTGCCTTAATCTTGAAAGGCTGTGAGTACAGTGATGAAAGTAAGCGTGCCCTATGCAGACAGCCTAGGATAGGCTGTCCCCCAGCTTGGACTTCCATGGGATCAACCCAGAGGATCTGACTCAAATGCCAACAATCTAGGGGAGGCCTGTAAATTGACTGCAAAGGGTCAGTTACCCAAAACAAGAAGTCTGATTAACATAGAGGAAGTGGTACGGGTGGGGTGTAAGGGAAGCAGAGCCACAGGAAGAGATTCCTCCAATATGCCCGGATTTACTACCCAGTGGAACCAACTCAAAATAAGATCAAAGTTGTGGCGGGCAAGAAAAATAACGTTGGAGAGCAGCTAGCAAGATAGTGTCAACACCTCTTCATCCTGACATCATTCACCAGGAAGACATCAGGCCAAAGAGGGCCCAGGACTTATAGCAGCTACCCCCGACACTTATAAACATCACCCCTTTCTTTTAACTTACTTACCCTGAGCAACAAGTGGACATTCTTTATTATTAGTATATTCTCTGCCTTTGATCTGATAGCTCCTGCAAATTAACTTTTACCCTTGCATAATATACTAAGTCTCCTGAAGGAGGTTATATATCATACCATTTACACTGAACACTCACAGGTCCTACTGACAATATTGATGCTGAACATGCCTTTCTGGTGAAATGTAATCCTCTGCAGAGTGCCAGTATGAAAATCTAGATACTACTTTACTACCACTTGAATGATATGCAGATTCTGTATAGGTCTTGAAGAGGCTTGTATTTCATTCTCCAAACAATACTCTTTATCTTTAGGCCGTATCTTCATATAACATTTTAGGCTAGAATGCAGCTATGAAATCACTATACAGTCATAGAATCATAAAATAAGTCTGAAGGGACTTTGGATCGTCTAGTCTAACTCCCTACTAGAGGATCATCCCCCTACCAGGGTTCAATTATGGTGGGGCTGGGAGGGCTAATCCCCCCATAAGAGACAAGAGCCCCTGCATAAGAGATGAGAGCCCCAAGTCCAGTCCATGCCTTTCTAAGCAGCTCAGACAGCAGTGGCAGTGGCTCCTTCCAGCTTCTGGCTCTCACTGCCATAGAGCCCCACAAGAGTTGGAGTGTAATTCAAACCCTTCCCCCTCCAAGTCTTGTATAAAAACAACTCCTGGTTAAATCTTTGTGACCACAACATCCATGCCAGTATGCTATCAGCTACCTCAGCTCTTCACAGTGTATCATAAAAATACAGTAGAAAAGAAAGGGTCAAAAAAAGAACTGGAAAAGAGACAAGGATTAAATCTTACCTTAAATCAAAAGATTTTGAAAAAGGTTTATATTCACATCACTGACTAGTATTTCTACAGGCCAAAGCCTGAACTTTACAATGTCATTATTTGATTAGTTTCACTTCCTAATTCTCACACTAGCACAGCATATTTTGTAGCCCGATAGAGAAATGTGCAAAAGTAAAAAACAGATTCTCTTTCAATTTTTTTAGTTTTGACTGAGTTTTGAAAATGCCCCTAACAATATTCCAGTAAGACAGCTAAGAAAGTATGATCTAAATCAGAGGTTGTCAACTTACAGCCAACAGGCTGGATCTGTTCCATGAAGACTATATCCAGTCTGCAGCAGCTCAGGAAATCTGCAGAATACTTCAGTCACAACAGCAGAAGAAGAATATCCAAGGTCCTAAGTCCTGCCCTTTTCTATCTATTCCTTTGGCAACATCTGCTGATTCCTGGAGGGTGGGGCTGTGTCCCACAGCAGAGGTTGGGTTGAAATCAGCAGCCCACAGTGACAAAAGGTGCCAATCCTTGGTCTAAATTAGTATACTATAAAGTGATAAAGTGGGTGTATAGTTGGTTGGAGAATCAGACTCAAAGAGCCATCAATGGCTCAGTGTCAAACTGGAGCAGGGAATATTTTAAATGTGGTTCCTCAGTGGTCTGTATGAGGTCTGCAACTGTTCAATAGTTTCTTTAATATGCTGGAGGATGGAATAGACCCATAGTAAATTTGCAAAACACCACCAAGCTAGATAGCATAACAGACACTTTGGAAGATACAATTATGGATTCCAAATGACCTCGATGAATTTGAAAAAAAATGGTCTAAAGTAAAGAGGATGAAAAAGTCAGAAAGGACAAGTTCAAAGTACTGTACTTTGGGGGGAAAAACAAATAAAAGCACAACAAAAAACAAGGAACTAGTTAGACTGCAGCACCACAGAAAAAGATCTGGGATTATGGCACAAACTGAACACACATCAACAATTCAATATTGTTGTGGGGACAGAAAAAAGCTAGTGGCACATTGGGATGTATTAGGGAGAGTGCCAAATTCAAGCCAATCATATACTGTTCATCTCTGGCAAGAGCCAAATGCAGAATTACTAAGACTTGTTTCAGCCACTGCGCTTCAGGAAAAATCTGGAGCAGATGGCCTGAAAAGATTGTGACTTTTCTGCCATTTCAAACTTTGAAATTCCCTATTATCCATTTTAGGCAACTATTTTCGCAGCCACGTTGGATGAGAGTTCATCATGCATTCCTGTAACGTTCATTTAGAATTGCAGAGAACCACTTGGAATGTCCTAAGATTTAAAATCCTCTTAATAAGCATTAGGAACATAAGTGAATATATAGCACTGTTGCTACATGTTGCTTCATATAGGGATGCTACCATGCAGAACTGTTCCCGTTGCATTACAGTTTTCTGGTAAATTCTACTTGCTTTGAAATTTCTAATCCTCAAGGGAATGAATAGGAAAGCAGCCCACTTCTTTCTTCTGTTTCAATTATATTTATCAAGGAGAGAAACGCATTGGAATAAAAAAAAGAACATCTCCAGCAGAAATTCAAATAAGTGTTCCAATGAGTTGGTTAGATTTGAGAAATTCACTTTTGAATTGTAGATTTGCTTGTAAGAACTCAAAAGTAAAAGCTATGATATGAGCTAATCCATATAATGTGAACTCATATTATGCTTTACATTATTGGGGGTTGAGGCAGGACACTGTTGGTGCCTCCCACTTTATGGGCTGAGGCAAGCAGCCAGCAGGTGCTTGATTGCAGCAGCCATTTTAGATCTCTGGCCATCTATATAAACAGAGACTCCTCCATGACTGTTTCAGGCTGGACAGAAGGAAGAACTTCTTTACTGTCCAAGGTCTGGAATAGACTGCCGCTGGAGGTGGTTAAAGCACCTACCTTGAACGCCTTCAAGAGAAATGTGGATGTTTATCTTGCTGGGATCCTATGACCCCTGCTGACTTCCTGCCCCTGGGGCAGGGAACTGGACTCGATAATCTTCCAAGGTCCCTTCCAGCCCTAATGTGTATGAAACATCTTGGAAATAAGGGCAGGAGCTTAAGGGGATGGTTTGGAGGCTCCTGGTCCTGGGCCTGACCTAAAACTTCACCTTGCCAGGAGTGGGTGGCCTGGTGGGGCTCTCAGTGGCATGGGAGCCCCCAGGAAATGCCAGGCCTGGTCCCTAGTGAAAGGCAGGTCGGGGCACCTTAATAACCCCAACTCCCACAACCAGGTGGGTTACCTCATGATAGGGCCAAGAAAGTGGACCCGGGTTACAGAGTGGGCTATACACTCAGAAGCCTGACTTAGAAAACTCTTGACTGGCCAATGCTGGTGCCAGGACCAGAACGGTCAGAAGGGCCAGGGGCCCATTGCAAGCGACAACCAGAGCTGAGGGCCTGGGATTTCTGACTGGCCTTGGAGGTGAGGCCAGGGCCTGTATGGCCAAAGGTCCTGGGGGGACCAAGCCTGAGATGGGAGGAAGAGTTCAGGGAGCCAGGCAGCCCAGTATGAGGGTGGAGTAGGCCTCCTGAGGGGAGGAATCCCATTGGGGTCCAGCTTGGAGGATTCTGAGACCCAGCGTGGGGCCAGTAATGTTAAGATCTGTGGATGCCATCTACAAGACTTGGGCTGTGGTGTAGGGAAGGAACAGAGCCGCAGATAGCGCCCTTGGCATCAGGGCAAGAATGGGCAGCCTCCCACCTAATTAACAACATAATTATATATCTAGGCATGGCAGGAAAGAAGGCAAGTGGTTGTCCCAGAAACAGGTGGGTGGGCCATTGGTAGACCCGAGGAAGCCCCGTTACAGGCATCAACCTTTTTGGCAGGAGTGCCACAAATTATCCCTGCACTCTCCATAAGTGCCACTCTGATCCCTTTTCTCTGCCCAATCTACTCTCCTGCTTTTTTTCTCTCTGCCCTATCTGCCACTGCACTGCATGTCCCTTCCCTGACCTACCCTGTGCCCCCTGTGACATGTACTGCAGGTTGGCCACTCCTGCCTTGCACCATTGTCTAGTGTGAAATTAGGTTCCTGACACCTTAGAAGCTGATTGTGTAAACTTCCATTTGACATCTTCAGTATCTATATTTATTTGATTTCTACTTATGCATGTATGGGCATGGCTAACCAACCATGGCTGAACAACCATGCTAGTGTAAAAGTATCAGAAGACTGATCAGTGGCCTGTCTATGAGGCAACTATTAAAGACAGAAGCTAGCTGCAAGCCATGATTTCCATTGATAAATTTATGTTCAAATGAAACCAATGAGGCAGAATTCTAGTTTAATGGTTTCCCTACCAGAATCACTCCATGGTCTAGAGGCTAACAACTAGGAAAGCATCTAATAAAATTTAGAAATCAGGAAAAATGGATAGTATAAAGTGGAAAGCCTTCTCAGTTTCACATTCCCTTTGATGGAACAGCTGGTATTTCTTTGTGTTGCTAATCTCAGTAAACAGTTGGAAACTTGTCCATTTCAAAGCTATCTGAAAAAAACCACAAAATGGAAGCAGAAGGGAAAAGAATTTTGTCATCTGCATAATCACTGGCTCAGGGCTGGATTTTTTTTTCTGACTACTTGCTTGATCTTTGTGGAGAATGTAATGGAGAATGTAAACAGTACTTGATGTTGCATGAATTCATTTTAAGCAGTTCACTATGGCAAAGTACAGACAGTCAAAATGCTTAAGGCTGAATCGATTCAATCTTCGCAAGTTAATCTAAGTTGTGTAGGTTGAGCTGACAAGCAAGTGAACAGACAATTCACTTTTAATTCCAGAAATGCTTACCTGCAGCGGCCCAGGCCAGAAGCCGAGGGGCACTAGACCATGCCTCCCTGCTCTGCTCTCAGCTTGGAGAGGGGGGAAGGGGGGTTGCAAGCGTGGTGCAAAGCATCCTGGGATGCTGGGGGACTTTGCATTAACTTGAATCTGGAGGGGATCTGGGACAGAAGTTCAATAAATTGATTTAACCTAAATCAATCAAGTCTGATCCTACATCCACCCAGGTTTATCTTGTACTGGTTTTGAAAGCAGTTTATATGCACTGAACGTCTGTTGTATTACAGATTTGAACCAGTGTTTCTTTGAAAAAATCCTCTCTGGTGCCTCTCCCAACAAACTGTGTGGCTGATCATGGGAATTGCCAAAGAAATCTGCATCTGATTGACTAGCTAAGCATACCTTTCTCCTCCCCCAAGATAACAGGTAACTGAGAGCCACCATATTCTACTTCTTGATCAGTTGTATAAATAGGTGTTGACTCAGCTCCTCCGCCCTGCTCAGATACCGACAATGTGAAGACAGTAAATGAAAGCACTTCTATTTTAACACAGTGGAAAGAAATGAAAGCAAGGACATTTTAGTTCTGGGCCATTGCTTCAAGGGAAGAAAGTATACTTACTCTAATGGAATAAACAGTCTGCTACCAGTAAGTACAACACACAGCAACGCCAGAATAAAACCAGTGAAAACAATATGTCTTCTCAGTGCAGTTATCTTGTTAATGTTTTACATCCATCTGGAACACTTGACGCCAAAACTTCCATACTGGGAGCATGGTGGAGAACATGATTCACACACATAAAGTTAAGCATCCACATTTGAGACTAACAGACCTCAATCATACCCCAGTCGCTCTTGGATCCAGCCCTTAGCCCAGAGTCCCATATCATCCTGCCACTCTTGTTCTACAAACATAATGACTACCCCCTTTTACTCTCCACCCATATTTTCCAATATCTTTGTCCACACAGCCCTAGCACAAGGACATTATTCACTGACTGCAAACTCTAGGCGCTACCACAATACAAAATAATACATCAAATTTCGTATTTCCACCTATGGCTCCCCTCCCACTTTCAGCTTCTAAATACTAATCCAAGTAAAAAGCACAGGAGTAGGAGCCAAGAGCTCACATTCTATTTCCAATTCTTTCATTGACCTGCTGTATTATCTTCTTCAGGTCACTTCACTTCTATGCTTCAGTTTTCATATTTGTAAAATGGAGGTATGCTTTTAATATGTGAAGGGCTGCTTAAAATCCAGATACTGGGGTTGCTTTGATTTACAATCACTAGTCATGTATTTACAATCACTCTGGAGTTACACAGGAACACTAAACTGTTGCAGATACTTCCAAAAATTATTTTAGGACCAAGCCTTTTCATACTTGCTCTCAGCCCTGCAGCACATTTGCATACAGAGATTTTGATTTGTAGGTCAAAAATACATTTCATTTAGTTATTTTACTTGACAAAGAGGAATATTTTACCTACAAATATGCAAAGCACAGTTACATCCAGATGAATTAAAAATAAAAAAAAAAAATCAAGCTGTTATGTGGCAAACATCAAATTACTGAGGACTATGTACATAAGAAAGCTGAAAGTTATTTGGTTTGAATAGAAAGTTCTGATTAAAAAACTGCAGCACATCCACAGTTCACACCTTTCCTTAAGTTTCTCTCAGCATAAGTGGATTGTTGACAGGGCTGTGCTGAATGGATATTTTATATATACAGTGCACATCCTCCCTAAAAAAAAGCATTTATTGCAGAATAGTCAAATACAGGTAGGTGTGCAAAAGGAAGTGTGTCCAGAACCCCTCTTTAAAAACAAACGTGACCCAGGAAATTCAGAGTTACTTTTGCATTGATCCTAACTGCAATGTTACAATGTTACATGTACATAGGAGCCTCTCTTCTTGCAGAGAAGTTCCTATATACTGGTATTGCACTGTAGCTCATGTATACATGCAATAATGCAGAGCCATTTTGAAAACCCAAAGTTCCTTCCGTCCAGTTGAGTAACAAACATCACTAGTACAGATGCAGCAATTGAGTTGCTGGTGTGACTATACCCATGAGGAAGCCTGCTGAAAGTTGCTTTACATTAGTTGCTACAAAAGACGGAACTGAAGTTTCTGTTGTAATGCATTGGTCTAGTCCTGGAAACCCCAACAAGTAAGCAACAGAGAGGTTTTCACAGACCCTCTTCACTTCCACTTTACCTACTGGAGTGTTAAAGCTTTCATGTTTCCTTAGTAATTCATATATGCTCAGGTATATCAGAAAGAGTAATTCTTGCCTGGAGATCCGACCACATACTCATAAACAGACACAGGTTACAACGCACCACTCATAGAACATCTGTGCCTTTTCAGTTAACAGCTGTGAAGTTCCAGGACTAGAGACAGATATTCAAAAGGCCTAAGCCTGAATTTGGTGAGCCATGGCTCACCAAAAGCATCCAAGATTGTCTCCTTGCTAAAAAGGGGGCGTATACCCAATGGAAGGAAGGGGTCATCACCAGGGATGACTATTCTGCAGTCGCTCGGGGTTGTAGGGGGGGCAGTTAGGAAGGCCAAGGCAAAGGTGGAATTAAGACTAGCTTCTCAGATTAAGGACAATAAGAAGTCCTTTTTTAAATACATAGGGGGCAAAAAGAAGGTCCCGGGTAACGTGGGGCCCTTGCAGGACGCGTTGGGCAATTTCGTCGTCACACCAGATGACAAAGCTGACATGTTTAACGATTTCTTTGCCTCTGTCTTCCTAAGTAGGGACCAGAACATCCACCTCCCTGCTGGGCCCCCCTCGGGCCCCAGGGGAGGCACACCTGGGCCAAAGGTTAGTGTGGAACTAGTTAGGGGGCTTCTGGAGGGGCTGGATGTGTTCAAGTCAGCCAGCCCAGATGATCTCCACCCTAGAGT
>NW_017728886.1:129878040-129889341 GCF_001723895.1 Crocodylus porosus | reverse complement strand
TCCAAGAGAGGTGGTCCTGGCTCCTACCCTGGGGGTTTTTAAGGGGAGGTTAGATGAACATCTTGCTGGGGTTGTTTGACCCCAGTATTGTTTCCTGCCATGGCAGGGGGTCAGACTAGATGATCTACTCAGGTCCCTTCCAACCCTAGAAACTATGAAACTATGAATTAATTCACTCTTTAAAAGTTAGTCTAACCTGGCTAGGCTGCACCAGTTCGTAGTCATCCAGACATCCCCTTTGGACTGAAGAAATGCAGGTACACCTCTGGAGTGGCTCAGACTAGAATCTGGGGGGCACTAGAACAGCCCTCCTGTCCCTTCTGCAATGCAGAGCTGAGTGGGGTCCAGGTAGGGGGGGCGTGGCCAGGCCCTGGCAAGATACTCTGATTAGGGAAGGGTTCCCCCCCAATCACTGCTCCTGACCACTGAGGGAGCCATCAGGGAGTTAATAACAGAATATTTAGTTACACAGCAGGGAGTTACCCAGGGAGTTGATACCTTTTATCATCCCATCAGAACAAAACAAAAGCCTCTCTCATTAGTTCAAGCTCTTTTTAAACAACTTTTTTCAAAGAAGGAATGGAGAGACATTACCAAACTACCTATTGATTAGCTCCAAAAACCCCTAAGCCGGCACTGTCCTGTCTGCCTTTAACCTGTCTCCCACAGCACAGACCATACTCAGCATATGGCATGCTAGCTAGTGCTGAGAGGTGTCTGTGTAAGGCAGAGAGGAGGGGGAAATCCCTGCATGAGCAGGGAGTTGTGAAGGGGGTGGAGGGAGCAGGAGGAAGCCAGGCAGAATCCGCTGTACCTGCAATCTCTGCAGAAGCTCCAGCCAGGGAGCAGAGGGAAGGGGCCAGCACTGGGGCTATCCCACAAAGCCCTGCCCTGGGCTGCAAAGCACCTGGGATGCTGGGGGCCTCTGGTTTAAGTTAAACCAAGAAGGGGCCTGGGACCAGACCAGTTGCATAAATCAGTTTCAGCCAAATCAGTTAATTCTGATACAACATTCAACCAGATTTATCTCAAACTGCTTTCAGCCATTTTCAAACTGGTTTATGTGCACTGAACATCTGTTCTGTTACAGGATTAAACTAATTTCTGATCACTTAAACCAGTTTATGTGTAATGTCTGTCCCTAGCCCAGATGACCATTCTGAAATATGTCCTAAATCACAGATCAGCATGGAAACCTCTCACCATTCTGATCTTTGTGCAAAAATTGACCTATAGCTTGGTGTCAAGTTTTGGGGTTTGTTTGTTTTTTTGTTCTTTTTTTTTTTTTACAGATTCAGGTACTTGGTGCTTTTATGATTGCAAAATTATGGCATATTTTAAAATGCACAATTTTAAAAGGTCAGAAATTGAATCACTTTGGGTGTCCTAATGCAAAAATTCCCCATGGATAGGATTTTCAAGAGCACTCCACCTCTTGCCATTAATTGAGACCAACAAGTGCTTTTAAAAAGTTTTACTTCAGCCTATCCTGAACTTGTTCAGCACTTATTGCCCCTTGTACTCATTAGACAATGTTCTGTGTAAAAAAAAAGGTTTTAGAGATGCACTTCAAAAACAAGCACATCAAATTTCAAGTTTCAGCCATCTGTGTTACATAAGGGAAAAGATAAAAAAGTTTGTGTTATTTTGTTTGTTTGTTTTTCAAACTGAGGGAAAAGCTACTTTTTCATTCCCATCTGTAAGAAACCAGTGATGAAGAATGTTACTTATACCAAAGAGAATTTTGGAGGCCTAAGAGAGAATTGGGGACTAGAAATACAAATCAAATTACAACTAGGCATTTAACTCCAAAATAAACCCTATGCAATTAAAACACATACACAAAGTTGGCACTGGAACATTTCACTATAGTTCTGTTTTTGTTATTTATAGTATTAAAAAAAACAGCTTGCATTTCTAACTACCATGTACCCAGAAAAAATCTTTAAAGTATGAGCCCTTAGAGCAGGCAATTATTTCAGGCGGAGAACCACTTACCGAGTTTTGACAAGCTTTCAAGGGCCACATGGGCAGCCCCACCCCACAACATGTGCCCCACCCCCCAGGTCACCATGCTGTGACTGGAAGTCCTGCCCCCTAATCCCTGAGCTATGTCCCCCAAAGTCCCTCCCCTTGCCCCCAGAAATACTTCTTTCAGCAAGGGGTTTTGCCATCTTAGAACCAAAAAAATACCAAATTATATTCTAAAAAGCAAACATCTACAGCATTCATTAATTTGATTTCAAAAAATATTTTTATCCTGATTTACATGTTGGTGTAGTATACACAGGGATGATTACACAATAGCTTAAAATGATGTCTTACTCTTGTGTATAGGTTTGTGGGGGGCTATAGGTGTGTGGGTATGTGGGGTGTGAGTGGGTATGGGGTTTGTGGGGGCTCTGCATGGGGGGGAGAGTGGCTGGGGTGTATGAGGGGGTGTAGGGGTATGGCAGTGCAAGGGGGAGTGTGGGTGCACGTGGGTCTCATCCTATCAATGATCGCACACACACACACTACCCCTGCCTGCATGCGCCACCCCTGCCTGTGTGCATAAATATGTGCACTGCCCCTGCCTGCACATGCGCATGTGGCGTCCTGTGCTCCCCGGTCCAGTGATGCTGCCGAGAGCCATGTGATGTCAGAGCAGGGCCAAGGCAGGAAGAGTAAAATGGCTGGAGGTGGGGCAGGACTGGGCTGCTCACTTCTGCTGGGGGCTCCCCCGGGTCCTAATACCCCTGGCTCCTGTCAGCTTTGACAGGCAGCCATGAGCAAATAAATATTTACTAATTTTTTTAGGGGCCCCGTGGGTTAGAATGTCCTGGCAGGCTGTATTTGGCCTGCCCCTGCCTTAGAGAGAGCAAAACCAAAAAGACAAATTTTAAAAAAGATTGCGTTAAGGTCTCATGGTTTAAGTTACTTGTGATTTAAGCCCTTTTGTAATGCTTGGAGTTGGCAAAGCTGGATGCATTTATAAGCATTGTCAAAGATAAAGAACTTAAAAAATATATTGTATATTCACATGATTTTAAACACACATAATCCCTTACCCTGTCATTCAATAAAGACATTGAGACAAATAATCCTTTAATTCGATAATTTTTGCATTTCACCTATATTAAGTGTATGCTTAATATATGGGACCTGTTTCTCTTATAAGTAAAATTAAGCTAGCTAGAGAACTAATTAAGCTTTGCAGGAGTAACATGAATATATTAGTCACTTAAATTTACTGCCATGTTAGCTAAAACATGAATGAATCACATCTGGAGATATGGAACTTGAAATCAGCTACCTGATAGGGTTTGTTAACAGTTTGGGCCTAGACACACTACTTTACCCCACCTGATACTGTTTACACTGCATTTGTAAATCTGTTTCACTTCACATAGCTACTTGCTGTTTATCTAGAAAAAAACAAATTCTAAAACATGTTCAGAGCACTGTTGCCACTTCCAAATGGCACACTTTCATTTCATGTTATTGTCTACAGTAGATGACTGACACATATTTCAGTGTGCTATTCCAACACTGCAACAGAAAGCAAGTTTCCTCACAAAACAGAAGCTCAGTTCATTTTTTAAAGTACTCATTCATATTTTCATAGGTAATTTCCAAAGCTACCTAATTCGCAAAAGTGCCTAAATCCTTAAGACTTTAGGGCATTACTTGAAAATTTTACACATGATCTAGTCATTCTCACCTCCCCTACTTACTGTGCAGTTAATGTCTCAAAGCTCAAACACAGCCTCTGAAAGAAGGCAATCACTTTTAAAGAATAACACCAGTTAATTCAAATAGTAAGAGCAGTTAGTCATGCTAAAAGCTCTTTGTGATCTGTGACAAAAATAGGCAGTCTTACATTTTAAATGAACAGTTTAAAAAGCAGAGGGAGAACCACATTTTTGGAAAGTGAAGTTCATCTGAGACCTTAAAACAAACCCTAGTATTTTCAATATTTCATAATTCCCTGGGGTGTACTAAAGGAAACTTGCCTCAGGATGCCATTTCACCACGGTTAAGAATCACTGGACTAGGGCCTCAGAATACTTAGTTTACCAAGTTAGGTTATAAAATTAAGGGAATACCTGAATACTATATCAAAGGCATTGCAACTACTTGTACTTTAACTAGCAGGTTTACCAAAAAGTCATCGAAGGCATTGCACACCAAACTAATGACATCTGTAGTTATGATCCAAGATCTTCCAGTCATCAGGTATCTCCTCAAAAGAATAGTAACTGTGGTCTGAAAGCATCTGTGCTATATCTGGATGAAGACCAAGATCTGCTACTTGCAAGTTTGCCAAAGGAAAGAAGTTTAACAACTGCACATGGCTATTTGACCTTTGTAGAATGAGGGTGAGAGCTTACCTGATTAATGCTGTATGGCCAAACAAAGAGGCTGAGAAGGGAAATGTCCAGTTGGTATCAAAGCAGTTCTAGCAAGAAATTTGTGACAGCAGGTTCTTAACATTTCTGAACCTAGAGTTGTCTATTATTAACATGCTACAGAAGTAGGCTGACAAACACTGAGAACTGCATGATTTCATTCATGAGCCTATCTATCATGGGCCACATAATGTCATCATATATATCAGAGCATGTAAAGATAAAATCTCAAAGTAGAGGAGGTGTTTTTAAGTGTGTCACTAAAAGCTTTGTGCTTGGCTACAGCAATTTATCATAATGTATGGAAAGCAGTGTGTACTTCTCATGGAAAAAAGCCCAGTAAATTGAACCAAAGAAATGAAGCCCAATCCTCTGTTATATGAGATGACTGAGCAACTTGTCATTCTGCAAACAAAAAGGATTAGGTGCTAAGAGAGTTGCTTTTGTCACAGCCACATCTGTGTATTCTAAAAAATGGAAATATAAAACTGAAGTCAAGATTATATTTACCAGAAAGGGGAGTTTTCCATTCAGGGTTTTTAAAGAGGTAACAAGATCTACAGACCAGAGAAATTAATTCCCTTCTTTACAGATCAAGTTCAGTATGGGAAAGGCAGAGGCATAAGTGGCCAGGTCTGCACCCTGGGTTGTAGTAGCGCATGGTACAGGAGCAGTGGCCAGAGGTTTGCTGCTGTAAGGAAAGATGTCACTTTTTCTTGCCACCAAAAATCTGTGTTTATATGGCTGCTCAATAGGTTGAAAGCAAAAAGAAAAAAAAAAAAGGAAATAAATGACATCTCTGCAGCACCAATCCTCCAGCAACTGCTTTTTTTCACCATGCTCCACCACTGCCCAGGGCGCCATAGCCACTTTCAGAATCACTCTTCCTTTAGCCCCGCTCACCCACTCATTGTTATGCTACTGGGGTATGGCACAGCAAACACTCAAGTAGCCCTCCCAGCATACTTCAACCCTAACGTGAAACTAGTAACCTTAAGTGAATTTTATTCTGCACTTATATTCAGACCTGGGTAACTCTATTCAGGTTGTGAAGCATGTCAATTGTGTCATAGTCGCACATTGATTGGAAACAGGTCTTGAGGAACAGGACATTTCATGAAGACTTGAAGAACTACTACTTTCAAGCTAAATCCTTTTTGGCAAGGATAACCAATAATGTAATCTGCTAAACTCCATACCTCACCTCATCCCTTCAGAGATCTGAGATGTTCTCCAGTAGTGGTACTATTTATTCAACTTGACAGAATGCTGGAAGCAAAGCATCCAGCCACAACCTCAACCATCTTCCATACTAAAACTCTGGCCACTAGATTAAGCCATTTCTTCACCCTTAGTGCATGAACATATTCAAGTTTCATTTCCGTACTTCACTCCTTGAGTCTTTTATTTCTATGGAGACTTATCTTGATAAGTCTCTAATCTATGGAGATTTATCTTGCTGGGATCCTATGACCCCAGCTGACTTCCTGCCCTTTGGGCAGGGGGCTGGACTCGATCTCCTGAGGTCCCTTCCAGCCCTAATGTCTATGAAATCTATGAAATCTATGAACTTGCCAATACCTCATGTTTATGATCAGACACTTCCTAATAAAACACTGGTGTGTTAGGTTCATGTGGATTCCTGTATATACAAGATTTAAATATAAAAGTTAAAATCTCCTACTCAGACTTAAAAATTCAACCTGCACAAATCAAAACACAAAACAAACCTTCCCATAAAAAAGGGAACTCATTCCAGTGGCTCAGAACCTAGCCAAAAAAATCATGTCTGCACTGAAACAGGCTTTTCCACATGGTTTTCATAGTATACATTTGTTCCACTTATTATTCCACACTTCCTATATTTGCCTGTTCTACACTAGACTGTTAAAAGTAACTCTTTTAACAGCCCCGTTACAGCTTCAAAGCATATTAGATAAAAAAGAGACACACAGACAGGCCTCAAAGCAATAAAAGGATTAGCTAGGTTTAAAGTTTGTGCATTAAAAATACTTTGCCTTCAGGTTTTACCACAAAACTAGACAGAGACTAATATAAGGTGGTATATCTG
Organism: Crocodylus porosus; assembly: GCF_001723895.1. NCBI lineage: Eukaryota > Metazoa > Chordata > Crocodylia > Crocodylidae > Crocodylus > Crocodylus porosus. Next base: position 129,882,879 of record NW_017728886.1, on the reverse strand, counting down.
GTGCTGTGACTATCCCCCACTGCCAGTGGATGCCAACCTGCTTCCAGAGGCTGAAGTTGGTCATTTTTAGCATGTTCTACAGTAAGCAAATTCAGTGCGTTATTAGGGTATGTTCTATGAAGCTGTCAAATGATGTTTTGAGACATTTTGTCACAAATAACATGCATCTTTATATATCAGGCACTTTAAGACACCTCTCATATTTGAAGAAACCAACCTGGTTAATTATTAGAAGTGCTTTATTGTGTTGCAGAGTTTTGGAAGAAGAGCTATTCCCTATTGGGACGGTGAGAAGAGAGGGAAAAACACTTCCCTTAAAAGCACAATATAGCTCATGTCTGGTTTCATACTCAATATTGTCAACATGACAGACTACCCCCTCCCCTGGACAATTAAACAAGAGAGGACAAGGCAGGAAAAAATTCTCCTTACAGTATTTCTAATGGCTCAAACCAGCTTGTGGAGCAAGGTGGTCCCTTCACATGGACCAAGCAGGAAGTTCAGTCCCTGATTTCTGGTTGGACCTCACATCCTCTGCCAAAAGAGAGACTCATACAAACCACCTGTCACTCCCTGGACCCCCAGACTACCATCAAAATGTTCACCTCCTAGAACATAAGGGTTAGGAACAGAAGATACACATAAACTGGTTTAAGTGATCAGAAACTAGTTTAAACCTGTAACAGAACAGAAGAAGTTCAGTGCACATAAATCAGTTTCAAAATGGCTGAAACTGATTTCAGATAAACCTGGTTGAATGCAGTATCAGACTTAATTGATCTGGGTCAAACTGGTTTATAAAACTTCTGTCCCAGACCCCTTCCTGGTTCAAGTTAAATCACAGTCCCCCAATCCCAGCATGCTTTGCAGCCCTGAGCTGAGCTGTACTATCTGCTCCAGAGAGCAGGACTGGCCCCACCCCTCCACTCCCTAGCTGGAGCAGTGAGGGCTGGCTGACAGAGGGGCAGACACAAGCCCAGCTATGATGCAGCCCAGTCTGCAGGGTGGGACTGCCCCTTTAGGCAAACCCTAGCTGGGGTCTGCGGCCAGGGAGGGAGGGTTAAACACGCCTTCCCCTGCTCAAGCTTACTGCGAGGAGATGCAATTCTGGACTCCAAATCCCAGAGACATCCAAAAGCAGGAAGAGGAAGTAATGAGCAACCCTCCAGAGTCCTAGTGCTGTAAGTCTGGACTGCAAACCCCAGAGACCTTGAGGGCAGCAGGAAGAGGAAGCAAACACAGCCAGAAAGCCATGCTCTCTTGCGCTTCTGAGCTTTTGGCCTGAGCCACTGAAGGCACGTGGATGCATTTCCTGAGCCAAAGGTAAATGTTTGTTCACTTCTGTTTCAGTTTAATCTGTGCAGTTTAAACTAACCTGCAAAGACTGAATTGATTCAGCCTCAGGCTTTTTGACTGTTTGTACTTAGCCAAGGTGCTGTTACCTGGTACCAATCAACATTTAACATTCAGTTTGCACAAGAACTGAAGTTTTTACATGAGAGAAAAACCTAAGGATTTGTTTTACTGTTCTCCAAATGGGTTCTCTACTTTTTTCCAGGGGCAGGTGTAAAGTGCACATAGCAGGCCCATCCTTTTTCACACAGAATAAGGAACGGCTGCCACAAAACAACCTTCACCTATCCTGTCTGCAGAATCTCAGTGTGTACAGAGTTGTATACATGCATATCTGGACATGAGATAATAGCCCCATTGTGTAAATGCTATGTAAAACATAGGAAAGCTGTCCCTGATCCTACAGCCAAAACAGATGGATGAGGAACATACAGAAACAAAACACTGAAGGCCATTTTTATCTCATAGCTTGCTTAGAAGAGCTTCCAACAATGGAGAGACTTGCATGGTATTAGTATGCTAATTGCAGTGCTAAGAATTAATACATTAATACACCCTTTTAAAGTGCTTGACTTCCTGAATTGAGTTTAGTATCAGTGTGGTGGTATAAATCCATAAACCTGGAGGCAAATACCAGCTCACAAGACATTATAAACAAGTTAACAGCAAACGTCACAGGAAGTCAAAGTAGCATGACAATATTATACCACTGGCATGAGACCTGCAATGCCAAATTTCCCATAGCATAAAAGTAGAGTTTAAAAACCTTCAAATATTTTGAAAATTCTTGGCCTAATATAAACATTAGGGGTAGGGACAGACATTACACATAAACCAGTTTAAGTAATCAGAAACTGGTTTAAACCTATAACAGAACAGATGCACATAGACCAGTTTGAAAATGGCTGAAATTACTTTGAGTTAAACCTGGTTGAATGTGAGACTTAACTGATTTGGCTAAAAACAATTTATGCAATGTCTGTCCCAGAACTCCTGCTAGTTAAAGATAAACCAGACACCCCCAGCATCCTCTCTGGCTCGGTGGGGCTCTCTGCTCCACAACAGAGCTGGCCCCTCCCCTAATCTCCCTGCCTTCAGCTCTGGCAGGGACTTGCAGGCACAGAGCATCTGCCTGGCTTCTGCCTGCAAAGCGGGAACTATTCCCTGCTCCTTTCTACCTTACATAGACACCTCAGCATTAGCTAGCAGACCACATGCTGTCTATTGTCTGTGCTGTGGGAGATGACAGGCGGATATGGTTTTTGGAGCTAATCAACAGGTAGCTTAATGTCCTTCCTTGGAAGAGCTGTTTAAGAAGTGCTCCATTAGTTAACGGAGAAAAGCTTTGTTTTCTAAATGGGTTGATAAACACTGAGTTAAGTGTGATAAACATTCCCTGCTAGGCTGCTTGATGGGAGGGAGGGAATCATCAGAGTGTCCTGCCGGGACCTGGCCATGGCCCCCTCAGCTCAGCCCTGTGGAAGCCAAGGGAGGACTGCTCTAGTGCCCCTCAGCTTCTAGCCTAAGCCACTGTAGGCATGTGCCTGCATTTCTGGGATGTCTGTCCAGTTACAAAACTGATTTAGCCTAGCCAGGTTAGACTAACCTGAAAAGATTGAATTAATTTAGGCTCAGGCTTTTAGAATGTTTGTCCTTAGCCACAGTATTTAAGTTAGAAAAACAACATTGCACAAATTTAAATTACAAGGCTAATTAGGCGGCAGCAGGTTTGTACTTAAAGGACATCTGAAACTAAGTTTATTGAAGTAATTTTTACCAGTGCAAATGCTATAATAACTGTTTACATTAGTAGACTGCACCAATTTAATTTTGTTTTGTGTGTTTTATAGTTAAGTTAGTACAAGAACTATGTCCATACCAGTCCCTGTACAGTTTTTGTTTTATTTAGTTTTAAAAGAATTTTCCCTTTCCTCACCTCATTTACCATTTTGGGTTCATAAAAGAGCCTTTCTTTTATTTACATTGTCATTTACCTATCAGTTGACCAGTCACCAGCATACAGAATCTTTGAATGAGTCAGAAAATGTTATTTTCCCATCCTTTGGCATTTCCCCTTTTACTGGTTTGTTACGTTCTCACCCTCACACTCCTACCATTTAAACACTGGTATGTTGGAAAAAACTAATCTCACCATTTAAACATAGCTGGCTATATGCAGCTATAGGACTGCTGCAGCTATTCTTTGTTGTGTATGGTTTTAGAATACATTTTAGAAAGAGTTAAGGAGTTGTGCCCACAGTTCATGTGGACTGAATACAAACAGCACACAGGCTCAGTCTCATTAACAGGGTTCAAGAAAAGTGCACCGGTAAAAATGAAGAGCAAATGCACTGGTACGGCACAACATTTGCTGCAGTAGGCTGTGTTGACACTAGCCAGCTTGAATATAAACTCTTCCACAGAAAAGCTTGTTGCTATGGAGAAATAAATGGAGGAAGCAGAGAAAGGATGAATACAATACAAGCCTTTTGTGTTATCTTTAACTGAAAGGCTATACCAGTAACCAGTAATGTCAGAGGTGTATAGATGTACAAGAATTCTGCTCCAATTACTTAAACAAGATACTTATTTTCAGCTATGCATTTCTCATTAGGACATGGTCCAATACCCAGCCTGACCTGGAACCCAGAAGCTGTTTTTATCAGTAACCACTTGACCCAAAGTACCATATTACATTTTAAGGAACTGGGATTCCTAACAGAAAGGAGTTTGGGGGATCATATTGCAGCTTCAGTTTTTCAGTCATTTCATATGGTGCAAATCAGTTTACTGATTACATTGATTCACACCAACCATTATTCTGCTAATGTCTCTTCAGTAAATTGGTTCCTGTTGAGGTAGGGCAACTCAGAGGACTCCTGGGGTTCTGAGTTGCACTAATTTAATTTCAACTACTCTACACTGTTTTAATTAGTTGCTAACAAACTTAAGGCATTCTCTCTACCAAAGTGTTTTGTTTTGCTCCAGTTGGAGAAATAGCATTCAGAATATGTTACAGGAATTTCTAAAAGTTCATTCTCATTCTGTATTAGAAAGAAAACAAAAACAATATTAATGTTTTCCACAAATTTGGTAGTTTTTTCTGAAGGTGTGGGGTGGGAAATCTAAAGTTCCCCTGTTCCTTCTAACCAAAGACTCAGTGATACGGAAAGTCCCCTGAAGGAGATCAAAATTCTGATAGAATCTGGGATGAAAGCCTCTGCTCCAAAGTAAGCAGAGCTGCAATTTAACTTCATCCTCCTCTGGGCTTACAGCATGCAAAAGTTAATATGCTTCAGAAACAGAGGGCTATGGCCCCAGTAAAACTTCATAATGGAAAAAGCTTTGCCCTAACAGATGCATATCCACAAAACACGTAAGTTTTGATTAAACAAATTTTCATCAAAAACAATCCAGCAAGCTGAGGGACTGCGGCATTGATGAATGCAGTCACATGGGTGTAAAATCTGGCTCCAGGGGTGTACC
>NW_017728886.1:129854062-129877435 GCF_001723895.1 Crocodylus porosus | reverse complement strand
CTACTTCACTGTTAGGGTGGCCAGAGCCTGGAATAGGCTTCCCAGAGAGGTGGTGCTCTCACCTTCCCTGGAAATCTTCATGAGGAGACTGGATAGGCACCTGGCTGGGGTCTTAGGACCCCTCCCACCCCCAGTGCTCATTCCTGCCCATGGCAGGGGGTTGGACTCAATGATCTGTCTAGATCCCTTCCAACTCATTGATTCTATGATTCTATATTTAGCCTGATGCTCTTCTGGGGGGACCCAGAACCAGGCAGAAGCCCAGAAGTTCATAGGAAGCAGATCTTCACTTTCCCCAGGAGTATGAAAAACAACTCTCCCCACCTAGATATTTTCTCCTCTATTCCTATCCTCCTAATGAACATGAGTAGAATCCAGATTGTAGGCCTCATCTGTTGGACACCTTGAAGCCCCCCTGATTCCACCCTCATACACATAAAACAGTACACAACCAGGAACTGTAATGCTCTTTCCCCTTCATTTTATTTATGAGCTCAGTTTAAGGATAATTTTTAAGGGAGGAAAAAATGCAGTCAACATCTCTGCAGTTCTGGGCATAGTATTGGGTAATTTTTGCAGCTACATAGGCAGGCTCACAAGATTATAAGGATCATGTATCCATGGTGATTTTTATAAGAAAGCCTCTTGCAGTTGAGTATATTTGGAAGCAAGAAATTAAGTCAGAAAACTGTAAATTACATTCTGAAAATGCATCTCTGAGAACTGGATTCCAAAAAAATGCAGGGCTGGATAAGATTCTAGGAAGTCAAACAATGCTGCCCACCAAGACTGGGAGAAATTAGTCCACAGCATCACTCGCTAGTTTATCCCTATGCTATAGTTACCCTGAGTCCTCTCCTGTTCTCCAGTAAGTTGCTTATAGCTTGTCACATCAAGGTCCAACAGAAATATTTTTGTAAATAGTAATATCAACATCAGCATGTTACTTCAACTGCCACATGGTTCTTGTTATGTTACACTTTAGAGAGTAATGTTTCATTAACTCTCCCCCTCCCCCAGTACTAAACATAATTCAGTTCATATAGCTTTGTTTTGCCAGCAGTCATCTAACAGAGGATGTACAGCAATGCCACACAATAACACATCCAAGACAATAATAGTATAAATGCAAGAAGCACTCTAAAACAATTAATCAAATTGAATAGTCACTATGTAATATTACACTTTGAAGCTTCTTACAACAGCATTGGTTTGTTGTTTCTATATTCATATTAAGGTTTAAAATTGACAAATAACAGTGTATATATTTACTGTTGAGTATTAAACACTACATATTTAGGAAGTATATTCTTCCTAAATCCACCTTCAGTATCTTCCAAACCTACCTTCAGTTCCTACAATTGAGAGCTAGCTTTTTATGGAAAAAATGCTCATATTTTATTAAGCCACTTTTATCCAAGTAATTATTTGGCCCTCACCACCATAGCATACAACTGCAAGGGCATCTGTTACTCTGAGCCAAGACTGTCCAACTAAATCAACACAAGAATTTTTTGCTTTTTTTTTGGTATCTGTTCTCTAACCATATGCAATGAGTATCCCCTCAACCATGGAAGGATAGGGTAACCAAGAAAACCACTATAGACAGAGTACAAACAGATACAAACCTCTTGCAGCCCCAGCAGAGCCTGCTGAGTTGCCAGCTCCCGCAGGTAACACAGATGACACTGTAGCTACTGCCCCCACCCTCCCTAAGACCAAACGCAAAGTGTTGCTCATGGGAGACTCCATCCTGAGGGGGACTGAGGGGGTAATCTACCGCCCCGACCCCTTAGCCCAGGAAGTTTGTTGCTTCTCAGGAGCCCACATCCGACACATTACGGAGAAGATCCCAAAGCTCCTGCAGCCCACAGACCCTACCCCATGCTCCTCATCCATGTGGGCACCAATGACACGGCTCGGAGCACCCCCAGCCAGGTCATGAAGTGTTACAGGGATTTGGGTGCGGGGCTAAAGGGTCCAAGGGCACAGGTGGTGTTTTCTTCAATTCTCCCAGTCTCGGGATGTGGGCTGAGGAGGGAGAGGAGGATCCAGGTAGTCAACCAAAAACTGTGGCGCTGGTGTCATTGGGAAGGCTTTGGCTTCAATGACCACAGTCTGCTCTTTGGAGAGAGAGGCAGTGAGCTGCTGGGAAGGGATGGCCTCCACCTTTCTCCATTAGGGAGGAGGCTCTTCTCAGCCAAGACTGGCTGACCTGCTCCACCAGGCTTTTAATTAAGCCCGCTGGGGGATGGGGGACTACTGCCACTGCTGGCCCACTGAGTGGCCCTTGCAAAGCCAGCAGCCAAGGCACATAAGGGATCCCATCCCAGCCCTGGAACAAAATATAGGCAGGGCAAGGGCCCCCAAGGGGACACTTGCATATCTATACACAAATGCCAGGAGCCTGGAGAATAAACAGGAGGAACTTGTTCTCCTGTTAAATGCAAATAACTATGATGTCATTGGGATAACGGAGACCTGGTGGGACTCCACCAATGCCTGGACTACAGGTATAGATGGCTATACCCTGTACAGGAGGGATCGCGTGGACAAAAGGGGCGGGGACATAGCTCTCTATGTCAAGGAAAGCTACGCATCCCTGCAAGCCAACATTGGCACCTATGGTGGAGGACTTGAGACCCTCTGAGTTAAAATCCGTGGGGAACACAGCACGGGGGATACTATGGTGGGGGTCTACTACAGACCCTGTACCCAGAGTCAAGACCTTGACCAGGAGTTCACCAGGGAATTGGCTGAGGCCGCACAATCCCAGCGTATGGTTGTCATGGGAGACTTTAACTACCCAGACTTCTTGTGGGAGGAGCACTCCGCCAAATCCGAGCAGTCGCAAAGCTTTCTCTCATGTGTAGATGACCTCTATCTGACACACGAAGTCTACAGGCCAACAAGAGGTAAAGCGCTGCTTGACCTTGTACTGGCACCCGGGGATGACCTAATCAGCGACCTAATGATCAAAGGGAAGGTGGGTGACAGTGACCATGAGCTGATCACCTTCACCATCTGCTGTAAAGCTGACAAGTCAGTCAGTAATACAGAAGTCCTCGACTTCAGGAAGGCTGACTTTGACAAGCTAAGGAGGCTTGTCAGAGAGGCCCTAAAAGGTGAGGGGAGTTCAGGGACCCAATGGTGAGGGGAGTTCAGGAGGAGTGGTTGCTCCTCAAGGGAGCAATCCTGGATGTGCAAGCAAAGTCCATTCCATCTCAGAGGAAAGGCAGCCCTCTTGACACAGGGCACAGGAGCCCTCTTGACTCTCCAGGAAACTGGCAGACCTCCTGCATCTTAAAGGAAACTATACCAAGGATGGAGGACTGGAACCACCACCAAGGAAGAATACTGTGCTCTGGTCCGGACCTGCAGATAGCAAATCAGGAAAACCAAGGCTGTGATTGAACTCCAGCTAGATACAAATATCAAGGAAAATAAACAGTCCTTTTTTAGATATGTGGGGAGCTGGAGGAAAAGCAAGGGCAACACTGGGCCCCTGCTAAACCAGATGGGACAACTGACAACTGACACCCAGGAAAAAATGAACTTGCTAAATGGGTACTTTGCGTCAGTTTTTCACCAGTCCCATGGGACAGCCCTGCCCACTATGGGTCAGGGAGGCCCAGGTGAGGAAGATTCCTTGCCCTCCATTGAAGCTGACCATGTGAAGGACCACCTTGACCAGCTGGATACCGTCAAGTCAGCCAGCCCTGATAGGTTACACCCAAGGGTACTCAGGGAGCTGGCAAGTATCACAGCTGAGCCCCTGGCACGGATCTTTGAGAGCTCTTGGAGCTCTGGTGAAGTGCCCGATGACTGGAAGAGGGCCAATGTTGTGCCTATCTTCAAGAAAGATAGGACAGTAGATCTGGCAGACTCCAGGCCCATCAGCCTGACCTCTATACTGGGGAAGGTCTTGGAAAAGATTATCAAAGAGGCCATCCTTAACAGACTAGCTGAAGTCAATATCCTGAGGGATACCCAGCACGGGTTTGTTGTGGGTAGGTCTTGCTTGACCAATCTCATTTCCTTTTATGACCAAGTGACTTATCACCTGGACAGGGGGGAAGATATCGATGTTGTATATCCTGACTTTAAAAAAGCCTTTCATCTGGTATCCCATGATCACCTCTTGGCTAACCCGGCTAACTGCGGCCTCGACCTCACCATGATCTGCTGGCTTGGGAATTGGCTCCCTGGTAGGACCCAGAGGGTGGTGGTCAACGGGAGCCAATTGTCTTGGTGCACTGTGACCAATGGATCCCTCAAGGCTCTGTCCTAGGGCCTATACTATTTAACATCTTCATCAATGATGTGCACATTGGTGTCAGAAGCGAACTGGCCAAGTTTGCCGAAGTCACCAAACTCTGGGGTAAAGTGTCCACACCTGAAGACAGGAGGGTGATCCAGGAAGACCCTGGCAGGCTCATGAAATGGGCAGACAAGAACCTGATGGTGTTCAACACCAAAAAATGCAAGGTTCTCCACCTTGGGAGGAAAAACCTGCAGCATGCTTATAGGTTCAGCAGTGCTATGCTGGTTAGCTCTACAGATGAAGAGGACTTGGGGGTCATGACTGACCACAAGATGAACATAAGCCTTCAGTGTGACGCTGCAGCTAGTAAAGCAAGCAAAATGCTGGCTTGTATCCATAGATACTTCTCAAGCAAATCCAGGGACATCATTCTCCCATTGTAGTCAGCCTTGGTGAGGCTGCAGCTGGAATACTGCATCATTTTGGGCTCCACAATTCAAAAAGGATGTGGAGAAGCTTGAGAGGGTGCAGAGCAGAGCCCCACGCATGCTCAAAGGTCAGGAAAACAGACTTTACGATGAGAGGCTGAGAGACATGGGGCTCTTCAGCCTGGAAAAGTGCAGGCTCAGGGGTGATCTGGTGGCCACCTATAAATTTATCAGGGGTGCTCATCAGGATCTGGGGGAATGTCTGTTCACCAGAGCACCCCTAGGGATGACAAGATCAAACGGTCACAAACTCCACCGCGACTGATTCAGGCTGGACATAAGAAAGAATGTCTTCACTGTCCGAGCCCCCAAGTTTTGTAATAGACTGCCACCGGAGGCAGTTCAGGCACCCACTTTGAACGCCTTCAAGACACATTTGGATGCTTATCTTGCTGGGATCCTATGATCCCTGTTACCTTCCTGCCCTTGGGGGAGGGGGCTGTACTCGATGATCCTCCAGGGTCCCTTCCAGCCCAATTGTCTATGAAATCTATGAAGAAAGAACTTGAAAAATAGGCCTAAAGATTACATGTGTTGGGAAAGGGGAAGCTGATTTACTTGTTCCACAAAGTATTATCAGGAGCATCACTTAGAGTCTTAGACTATAAAGAGGCAAGCCCTCAAGTGGACAAGATGTCAGGTTTCTGTGAAAAGGACTATGACAACGATAAATCAAGCTCTTACTGTTTGCATTCCCTTTGTAGCATCTAGTTGCTCTGTTTCCATAGCTAGCATATGTTGAGATCTCTGATGTATATACAGCAACAAGGAAAGGCAACATCCATGTTCACTTAAAGTTGTTATCCTGTCTTTTTTCCTTCTTCTCTCATCCTTCCTCTGCCAATCAGCCAACAAAATGAAGTTTATGGTATCAACCTTTTTTCTTTGATTAAGTGGACTTTTTAGAGTAATTTATAACTGCTGTTTCTAATAGTACTAGAATGAAAACCCCAACAAGCACCCTACTCACCACCCTCCCCCCCTCATATACACACACTTCCTTCTCCTTTGGAGTAAACAAATTGCCTCACTCTATGATTTCACCAACTGGAGACAAACCTTGTTTTGTTTAGAGAAGGGCTATTGCTTCCTCAGTCAACAAGCATTTAGGCTTGAAGCTTGAAGAAGTCTAGTGCTCCTTAAGGTCATCCAAACCAAATCACTGATAGTATTCCCCCTTCTCAACTACTCCTGACAGAAGGTTGCCACCTTTGAGAAGGCTTATTACACATATTTAAAACTGTTATTTTAGTTAATCAGATACTTCATGCTACAACAAGGGTAATATTCCTGTGTCACATTCAAGTGTAGCAACACCTCCTTTGTAAAACTGACCTCCTTTTGTCCATATTGTCTCTCTCTCCACCCCAACATTATTCCAAAACAATGCTTCCACTTAGAATATTCTACAGGTTTCATGACAACTTTGTTCCCCTCAATGAAACTTATTCCCTGTAGGGGTTAAAAAGACAAGATGAGCCTCAAATATCTCACCAAACATGGAAAAGAGTTCAAATATAGGGATTTTTGATCTTTAGTATGATGGTTGGCATGTAAGTCATCTAACTGGGTAACAACTGGCAAGTGCACACACATACAAAACACAGCAATAAGATAAGCAATCAGATTAACCTTCTGTAATGGATTCTGACATGGGCTACCAGTTTGATGCCAAGTCAAGTCATTGACTTCTGTTTCAGTGCAATTAAACGAGGCCCATAGGTCTTCACTAACAGGTATGGTTTATCACAGTACTGTTTACCTCAATCAGGGGTACTCTATGCAGGAGTCTACCAGTTCCTAGCATATGGCAGAATCAGGATGCAATAATCATCCTTGAAAGATTCTGTTCATAATCTAAATTACACTTTCAGTTCTCGTGTAACTGTTATTTTTTTCTTAAAAGTTAAATAGATCGCTTAATGTTCAATTTTTCCTGTAACTATAAAGAGATTAAGGCACACTTAAGCCTCAATGAACGGTAACGCACAATCTAAATTAGCCTTGACCTACAGATTGGAAGCAATTTTGAAGAAGAATGGTTTAATGTGTGTAAAAAATTAATAAAACACAACTCTTAGAAACATTCTTGAAATGTTCCAGGATGGCAGCAGACCTATTGTACATATTTAAAGTTGTGCTACTGCTTTTGCAAGCTCATAAAGCGAAGTATCGCACAAATGTTTAGCTTTTTATACTGACATTATTAATTGGTTTGTATGGACACATGGATGGCTCAAATATTAGTATTATAGAATATGATATGGAATCAGCCTCTTATGTTATGGAACACGTTATGGAATCAGCCTCCCCTTCTCCCTTTCTTGGCAACAGTGAGTTTTTATTACTCACTGAAGATACTAAGCTGACCTTCATGAAGAATTAAGTTTTATTCCTTCACAGAACAGGTAATGCACAGGTAGCATTTGTTCAAGCTTTTCCTAGCCAAAGGGTTTTCCTAGTACCTTCCATGTGTTTTATATCAAACCGCAAGAATATTCCATATCACTGTTCTGGATTCACCTAGGCCTAGGCAAGAGGATATCTTGAGCCTGTGGAATCCCACCCCCCTCCCTCTCCCCACCCTAATGAGAATGAAGACAACATCAGTTACTGCTACTTGCAAGTTGAAAACTTGATTTATGACCTAGAGCATGATGATTGCTAAGCATGGGTGACTGGTACAGCCAATCACCGACCGGGTGGGGGGATGGAGAACAAAAATTGATGCCTGCCCCCCCCACCCCGCATGAAAGTCTGCAGGGGGAGGGGAAAGGGCCATGGGGGAGGAGAGAGCAAGGCTGGGGCTGACACCGGGCTGAGATCCAGCTCGGGGCCGGGGTCTGCTGCACCTGTGCAGCTACCCCTTCCCCCACAACAGGGTTCACTGCCCAGTATTGATGTCCACCACCTCCCAGCCCTGCACTGGCCCTGGCTGCCTCTCTGTACCAGGCCAGCCCCAGCCCCTCACCACCCAGGGTGGCCCGGAGCTGGAGCAGAGCCAGCCTCACCTGCGCCACCGGGCCAGAAGAGATGGAGACCCTGGGACCCCCACCCCACCCTGTCTAAGTCATCCCTGAGAAGAACCCGGCGACTCCTACAGAGTCACGGCACTGAGGAGCCAAGGGGAGCACATGGCCCCCCCGCCCATCTTTACATGGAGCAAAGGTGGGCTGCAGCTGCAAGGTAAGCTGGGCTCTGCCTGCTCCGCGCCTTGCTGCAGCCTTTGAAAGTGGTGCACTGCCATGTGTGTCCTGCCGCTGGGCGGGCCAGGAAGCAAGACACATGCCACAGTGCTGCATCACTTTCAAAGGCTACAGCGAAGCACAAAGCAGGCAGAGCCCTGCCCGAACCCCGCTCCCTCCTGCGCTGTGGGGGGCGTCTTGATCTCCCTCCCCCCACCCCAGCCAGAAACTAAAGGAAGAAAAGAAACCTTCCTACCTGCCTGCTGTGCTGTGCTGTGCTGTGCCGTGCTGTGAGTCCAATGTGCCCCTCCCCCCGCTGCAGCAGTCTGAAGTTGGTTGCCCTGGCATTTGGGAGTGCTGAGCCCTGTCAGCCCCCACTTTCTGCCATCCCTAGTGGCCAATCCCCACAACTGGCAGAAGTGCTTCCGACACTTCTCTCAGGGGGGGCATGGCCAATCTCAGGGGGTCCACGTGCACCTGCATGCACCCCTACATGTTGTCATTGTTGCTAAGAACCCAGTATTATCCTACAATCAAAACCTGTGCATTAGAATTCAAACTGAAATGTATAAGAGTTTTTCAGTGAAAGACACAGTATCTTCTTTGACTGTACCAGTTCCTCATAATTGAATTACTTCTAACACTTTCCCATTTCCAGGTCTGCCTAAGCTTTCAATGTATACAATGATTCTGGCCTCCAAGGAAGCTAAGAATTCCCTTTCTCAAAATATTCATTAATAAAGCACTTTGGTATTGTGATTAAAGGTGTGTGTGGTTCCAAATGGTAAAGTGTTAAATGACAAAGTTAAAATAAATTAATTAATACTACTACCTTGATCCACTGCCAGTGACCTGTAAGAGGATGCTTAGAATACTCAGATTCTGGTAGAAAAGTTTTAAACATGAGACATTTTATATTGGTGTTTTTCTAGCCTTACAATGTGGCTACCTCTCATTCACTCCCCAGGACATACTCTTCGAAAAAAGGAAAGTTTCACGGCCAAGTGCCTGTGCAAAGGAATGGGCTGCACATTTCAGTACCCTCTGATCAGAAAGATCAGATGCTTTTGTATTAAAACTGCTACACATTTGCAGTTTCTACTATACAGTTAATAAACAGAAACTCATTGGTAAGTAGTAAAGAAAGGTTGAGCTGACACTGTTCATCCTATGCCAGTCCTCAGTCTTCACAAACTGAACAGCTCATTGGGATAGGAAGATTAAGACATGCCAGTTTCTAGAGCTTAAAGCCCATGATAGTACAATAAGGCTAGCAACATGTCCAACCACTTGTGACCTCCCAGCCTGAATCACCAAGTATCCATTTACAGTTGGGTTAGCTGGGGACAGACTTCTGCATGAATCCAAAGAGGGGCTGAACTCAGGCCTCTGAAGCTGTAGCAGGATGCTTTATCTGCTCTTCTACCACACCCCAGCACTCACACTATACAGAGAGAGGAAAAATAGACTATTACAATTTTCTTTTTTTTTAATGAAACTTAGGAACAGGTTGATCTACTATCTGAAATATCATGTAATACATTTTGTTGTTGTTAAAACAGCCCTACTACACAAACTCCAACTTTTAAAAAAAGTGTCAGGTAAGCACTTCTTAAGACAGGTTGAACAGAATAAAACTTTTGTAAGTCACCTGGTAATCACTAACCTTTATACTGTACAATCATTCAAGTTGTGGAACTCGGTTCAAGGAGTGGATCTGTGAGATCACATTTCTAAATGACCTCTACCTCTGCAAATAAACTTAACATGGAGCCTCAACAATTTAGGTGAGGCTTACTTCGTATGTTCCAATTCTAAGTGAATTCCTAAAGCCCAGGGAAATACCTGGTATAGCCCAGGCAGTAATGTTTTCAGAACCAGCAGCAAAAATTGGAAGACAAGAACTTTACTGGCCAAGAAAGAGAAGTGTAATGCTTTCTTTAAAGCAGTATGAGAGCAGAGCTTGCCGTATTAAGTACTGTATTCAACTTCTTTGTGGAAGTAGAGAAAATCCAAAGACTAGTGGATTTCTCAGTGGTTACTAAGAGAAAACAAGTGTATTGGTAGCTCACCTGGAATTTTTTATATCAGAACCTCCTTGGAAAAGTAAGTGACTTGTTATTTTTCTTCAGTAGTTTCATAAAATATTCTTTCATAATTAACTCACACCCACAAAAAACATTCTCACCATATCACCTGGACAGCTTTGGTTTACCCTGTTGTTAACACACAGAGAGAGACCTTGGAAAGAGAAGTTTCATAAAACAATGGTAGCCCCTATTCCAGGTGGACATTGGCTTCCCTCCTAAACGCTTGTCATACCACAGAGGTAAAGATGGAGACAACAGATGAAGGTGATTAGTTCAACCTTATTGGCAGCAACTGTCAGTAAGTGCAAAAGTTAAAAATAACTTGGCCTTGGATTGTATTCAGGCTTCTAGGAGAACACAATGCTAGTGTTAGTTCTAGTTGCAGAGATGGAAACCAGAACTACTTTAGCAGACAGGTTTCCAAAGCAAAGAATGATGACATGAAGACCAAAGCATCAGTGAATATGACTTAAGCTCAGAGTACCCCAGAACCAAAATACCATAAGCAGACCAGCTGCTCTAAACTTAAAGATGTATTCAGACATTAAAAAAAAATACAGGGAACTCAGCTATAAAACACTATATACTATTGCCAGCTCCTGCTTTTTTCCTGCAACTACAGATAATAATGGGATATATCCATGATTATGTTGTTTCCTTACTTCCACAGTCTGCACCTTCTGAATCTTTGTACTAAGACCATAAATGCCTATTATTAACTCACACAGTGCATTCTCAGCAGAATTAACAGTCTAGGAAACTCTGCTTTCTCTTTGTCACACACTAAACTGTCTTGCCTCCAGCAATAGAGAGCCAATGCAGCAGCAACATGAAAGCAAAGGAAAGAATTTATAGCTGCTTGGACACCCAGGGCAGATTTGAGTAATTAGTAGTTTGATCCAGGCTGGTCTTTGCCTTCCTGATCTACTACAGTAAGTGAAACAGCTACAAGTGCTTGAACTGACTTACCAATAGCTAGCTGAGAGAGTCTTTCTGCATATCAGACTAGCAGCTCCAACAGAATGCTCACTACTGAATTGTTCCACCTTCCAAAATTCAGTTTATGAATTTAATAGCCAGGGTTCAAAAGTAATTAAGTACCAGATACAAAACAGTTTGCTTTCTTTAGTAGAACTGTGGTTCAATGAGGCTAAGGACAGACATTCAAAATGCCCAAGCCTGAATTGATCAAATCTTTGCAGGTTAGTCTAACCTGGCGAGGCTGAACCAGTTTGTAACCGGCCAGACATTCTCTCTGGACTCAAGAAATGCAGGCACATGTCTTCAGTGGCTCAGGCTAGATGCCAGAGGGCACTAGAGCAGCCTTCCCTTCCACAGTGTTGAGCTGGGGGGGGCGTCGCCAGGCCCTGGCAGGATGATTAGGGAGGTCTGCCTGAACCATCCCAGGCATTTTCCTTCTGGCTGCTCAAGGGACAGGAGTGTTGCCAGACTACAGCCCCCTGCTAGCACTCTTGAGGTAAGGAGGGGAAGGGGGGGAATGTGGTGAATTTATCTGTTGATGATACAGAGCTTTTCAATCTTCCTTCCTGCTTCTTTATACTGTCTGCAGCAAACTGACAGGCAAGCAAGCCAGCAGAAGGCTGATAACAGCGTTTATCACCCCATCAGCAAAACAACAGCCTCTCTCCATTAGTTCAAACTCTTCTTAAACAGCTTATCAGCTGACCTGTTGACTAGCTCTAAAAAGCTGTAAGCGGTCACTGTTGTATCTGTCTTTCTCAGTGAAATTGGAGACATACACATACAGACACATCTTGGCATTAGCTAGCATACCACATGCCTAGGGTCCATGGGGCTGAGGTCTGTGCTGTGGGAGATGGGGGGGAGGGGTTGCTGCTTGAGGGGGGTAGGGCAGTGGGAAGCCAGGCAGCCCCTGCTGTATCTGCAGTCTCTGCCAGAGCTCCAGCCAGGGAGCAGTAGGGAGGACCAGCCCTGCTGTGCAGCAGAGAGCCCAGCCCAGAGAGCATGCTGGGATGCTGAGGGAGTCTGGTTTATCTTAAACCAGCAAAGGGTCTGGGGTAGACATTACATAAACCAGTTTGAGCCAAATCAGTTAAGTCTGATACTATTTTCAACCAAGTTTATCGCAAACCAGTTTCAGCCATTTTCAAACTGGTTTATGTATATTGAATGTCTGTTCTGTTACAGGTTTAAAGTAGTTTCTGATCACTTAAATCAGTTTATGTGTAATGTCTGTCCCTAACCTAAGAGAATCAATCTCCACAGAAAGGATTTGTAAGAACGGTTTGAAGATCAAAGCTTCAGCATAGGCGGTCACTAATGCTAATACTAACAAAGGAGACAAGTAGTTATAAGAGGGTAGATAGCAATTTCAAGTGTATCCACCTTGTATGTTCAATAATAATAATAATACTCTTGAAGAGCTGGAAGTTAATTCAAACACCACTTACATCCATATTATTTTGAGAATGCTAGTAAAGTTGCCTTGGATCACATTTCGTTCCATTAGTTTCTGGTGTACTCTGATAGAAGAAATAGCCCTTTAAAAGATGACCAGCTGGATCTTAAATCTGAAGGGAAGCCAGTCAGCTCCCTATAGGCCAAGGGAATAAGTACTATATTGTTAGTTCTTAAACAATGATCACAGAAATGGGTTGGTCAAAGATAGGAAATAGAAGTTTCTAAACTTGCTGGTGTCAGTCATCGTCAAGGATGTAAAAAGAAAGCCTAAATTCAAGGACAGAGAGAAAAATCACTCTGGGAAATGTGATTTGTAAGAGATGCACAGTAAAGCTAAAATGACTCCTATGGTTAAGTACAGACATTCAGAAGCCTGAGGCAGAATCTATCTAAGTTGCACAGTTTTCTGTAGGCAGTGTAGTGTATATTGGTAGCAAACAAAACATACATTCACCCTTTGGTGGGAGGGGGGAGGCAAGTCTTAGACCAGGTTCCACCATTTTTAAACCAGTCTGTGTGCACCAAACTTCTGTTCTGTTATGAATTTAGACCGGTTTCTAATCACTTATACTAGTAAAAGTTTAATGTCTGTACCTGGCCTACATAATTGCTTCATATAATTTATATCCCCTCAGCTCATATTGGGAACATCAAAACCTAAGAACTTCAGACAGCATGCTACAACTGACTGGGCATGTCCCAACAAGCATGCACATGCAGGCGCATGTGTTTCCCACAGGACAAATAGCAGCAACACATATTTGTACCACTGTTATTTGTCTCCAGGCACACTCCTACACATGTGCTCCACAGCAAAGTGACTCAGGTGGGGCAGGGGCAGCTGGGGCTAACACCTTTACCTGGGGTCCTGGGAGCCTCCCAGGTACTGAGCATGCCTCTAGCCAGCCAGGCTCATTTCTGGCAGCACATGCTTCCACCACGTATACCATGCTGCTTTTTTTAGCAGTAGGTCATTTTTACACCAGGCTGCAAAAACTGCCACACTGCGAACTAGCAGTGCAGTGCACAGGTGCTCATGTGCCCAGTGATTTGCAGCACCTCAAATGGGTTGATTTACAGACTCATCGGGACGTGCCCACTGAGTTCAAATCTTTTCTAACCCACTAAAACTACATAGTTTAAGCTCTCTTTGTTTCATATATTCAGGTTACTCACTGCTTCTGATACAGAATTTTGACCATAGAACAAATATATGTGAAGGGATTGTTTTAAGTCGTTAAGTGAAGGCATTCACAATTCAGATAGTTGGCTTTCCTCCAGTAAAGTTGCTAACACAAATCCTATAGAGAATCCAGAACTCGTGTTTGGCAGTATTCATATGCAAAATAACTGACTATAAGGCAGCAGAAAACAAAACCAACAACCCAGGAAGTCTGCTGTCCAATAAAAGAATTTCAACAAGATCCAGTTGAAAAGTGGCCCCTGGCCAAGAACCAAGAGCATTGCTTATTCCAGAATATTCTGTATTTGTTAAAGCACTTAAATTGAATGTTCACCAAGTAACAGCACATTCATTACTACACCCATAGAGTGGAAAAAATTATGCAGTCAGCCTTAGCCCAGGTAAGCAAAACCAAAGCAAAGCAAAGCCAACATTTTTGGATGACCACATAGAACAACAGCATTCAGGCACATGAAATTCAACTCAGTTCTTCCACCTGATTGCCCTTTTATAGCTCAATTCTACAAAAGGCTCTTTCAACTGCTGTTGAAACTGCATATTCCAGTCACTGCTACAAGAAAGGAAGAAGAGAGTGAAATCAGTCTAGATATTGACTCTACATTTTCTGATGTCAAAACTATAAAGCTTCAGTATTAAAACCACATTGATTCATTTGTATCCTTAAGAACTTGGCATACAGACATATTCAGCAAGCATGTGTATGACCAGACGGCAGCTGATAAGTTTATGGACACAAAACCCAATGACAAAACACATCCACGCATTGGATCTCCAAATTATATGCTCCTGAATTTACAGAGTGGGTCAATGACTCACAACTCCCTCAACAACAGAAACAAAAACTAATCATAGAATCAATGAGTCAGAAGAGACCTAGACAGATCATCTAGTCCAACCGCCTGCCATGGGCAGGAATGAGCACTGGGGGTGGGAGGGGTCCTAAGACCCCAGCCAGGTGCCTATCCAGTCTCCTCATGAAGATTTCCAGGGAAGGTTAGAGCACCACCTCTCTGGGAAGCCTATACCAGGCTCTGGCCACCCTAACAGTGAAGTAGTTCTTCCTAATATCTAACCTAAACCTATCCTCCCTCAGCTTGTGGCCATTATTCCTGGTGACTCCAAGGGGGGCCCTGGTGAACAGACTTTCCCTGAGTCCCCCAGTGGTCCCTGATAAGGTTGTAGGCAGCCACAAGGTCCCCCCTCAGTCTCCTCTTGCAGAGACTGAAGACATTCAGGTCCCTCAGCCTCTTCTCATAGGACTGGCCACAGAGGCTCTCAACCATATGAGTGGCCCTCCTCTGGACCCTCTCCAGGTTCTCCACGTCCTTCTTGAAGTATGCCGCCCAGAACTGGACACAGTACTCCAGCTGTGCCCTGACCAGCACCGCATAGAGGGGGAGCAAAACCTGTCTGGATCTGTTAGTGATGCCCCTGTTGATGCATGACAGGGTGTAGTTGGCTCTGCCTATTGCTTCCTCACATTGGCAACTCATATTCATCCTGGAGTCAATCATGACTCCAAGATCCCTCTCTGCCTCTGTGCTGCCAAGAGGGTCAGCCCTTAACCTATAACCATAATGCTGGTTCCCTCTCCCCAGGTGCAGCACTCTGCACTTGTCCTTGTTGAACCGAATCCTGTTCAGATCCGCCCACTTCTCCAACCTATCCAGGTCTGCCTGGATGTGGTCCCTGCCTGCCGGTATATTCACTTTACCCCACAGTTTGATGTCATCATCAAACTTGAACAGGGTGCACTCCACACCCTTGTCCAGGTTGCTAATGAAGATATTGAACAGCACCGGCCCAAAGACTGAGTGGGGGACTCCACTACCCACACCCTCCCAGGTCGACATCGGGAACCTATTAACACATCGGGAATCTATTAACAACATAATCCTGTGTTTGACATGATTCATACACGATTTATAAATACACAATTAATAAGCAGAAAAATAAGGTATTAAAACCTTTGATTAAACACTGATGTTATTTCAGAGTACTAATTCACCCTTTACCTGTAAAGCCAGACACACACAACCAAAAGGTTCAGAAGAGACTGAATTCTCAAAGAGAAAGTGTGGTCATTTTTTTAATGCATCAAAGACTGTCACCTACAAGGCAATGTATATTAATCATTTTAAAGAACATTTATCTCAATAGTTGAGAGAAATTCAGATTGATAGAAATAACCCATAGACCCAGAAACAGAGCTAGGAAAAAGAGCAATTTTCTACAGCGAAATGGTTAATGGTTCCAAGATACTACATGCATGGCAACTCCCTTCTGTCCAGAAATAAAACCCCATCAGCCTGACCCTCTTCTGATGTGTTACATTATAGTGTTTTACTATTAGATGTGGAAGATTTGCTTCAAAATTAATGGTTTATTTGTTGCCTAAGAAACAGTATTACACATTTCAGTGGCCTGTGTTTCCATTAGCACTCTGCAAAACACATGATGTACTTATTCTATTGCTGGAACCATAATAAAGGTAGCACATTTGAAGAAGTGAAATATTTAATCAAAGTGAATCTTTAAAAATAATATCCCCAAGACTTCAGAATATACCTAGAAGTGTTCTAGGCCCTACTGGAGGACTTAAAGCACCCAAATTCTGGTTGAAAAACCAAAACGTAATAGAAAATGTTGGCATTTTGTTGTTGTTGTTCTGCATAGCATCCCTCATTTGACTACCTATGTTTTTTCTATGTAGATACACATGCACACTTGTCCACAAATTATGTGTTTAGTAGTAGGGGGAAATTTCCTTGATTTCTAATAGCATGAGGAAATTCATTTGGACACAATTTACAACTGAAATAGGAAAATGTGGAAGCACTGTTCACCCTTCCCCTTCCAGCCCCCCAAAAGAAAGGAAACCATCTGGAAGTTCTTAATTAATTTTCCATACTCTGCTACATATGACTAGTCAAGATAAGCTCACTGTACCAAGGGCATCCCACTCAAACCAAAACCAGATCTAATTCTGGCATGAGACACCCAAGCTCTAAAAAGAGAATTTAGAAAAGTTATGAGCACCTGAAAGAACCTCTCAGCCCTATTTAGAAGCCCTTAAGCCAAGCTGTCAATTGGAGAGTAATGGCTGGCTTCATGCCAATATCCAGATTGCTTTTTAAAAAATTGGTTGTTTTAGCATTGACAGAAATACATGGACAAACAAAAAAACACTTGTTTTACAGAAACAAAAACAGACAAGTCAGCTGTTGATGCCAACAACATCCTTCAAGCAATGCTTCAAAATTATTTTGTGGAAATGGCAGAGGAACCCAGATGAACTCAGAATTTCAAGGGAGAGCTCTTTATATCCCTCTAATTGGGCAGACATATCAATCCTTTTAGAGCACCCTGGTGAATTATTTGTTGTTAACTGTGGCATATGCTGGAAGATTCTACTGGCATGCCTTCAAGGTTCACCAAAGAGCCTCTTCCACTGAAATTAAAAATCAAGTTGTCTATCAGCTTTTTAATAAATAGGATTTAGATTTGACTCATATTAGAAACTTATTTTCATTAAAGGTTAGAAAAAAATGTTTGTCCTTCCAAACAAGTGATGAAGATTTAATATTTACACCAGTTTTTGTGTGTGGAGATGCTGTTAATATTGAGTTTCAGCACAAAAATAATCCAGCTTCCTTCTTCCTGATCTGACGTACTCTTACCCATCCAGTTTTCCCCAGCCATACAGGCAAGAGTAGCCTTAAGGTCATCCAGTCAACAAAAGTACTTCCATTGACTTCTGTGGGTTATGAATTCTGTCTTTAAGCATCAAGGCAGTAAACACCTTATAAATATGTCTACACTAGGCACTCTTGTGGCTGCAGTGTAACATAGCACTCACTGAGGTAGCTTTAAACCAGCTCTGGAACTGCCAGCAGTCAGGTCAAAGGTGCATGAATCTCAGAGCAAGCTAAAAGTATTTAGCCAACCTCTTAAATGAGCCCTGCAACCTGGTCTAGCTCCAGGATGCCACAAATAGTTTTCTACCAGGTATCAGAGGTAGGTAGCTTAAAGTTCACTCAACTGTATTTATATCACACTGCTGACACAACAGTACTTGCAGTGTAGATGTGCTCTTTGACTAAGTACAGATATGCAAAAAGCCACTGCCAGAAGCGCTTTAGCTATTGCACTTTACTTAGAGTGCTATAAGTTTGAGTGCAAGCGAACCAAAGAGACTTTCACTGTTTGACAGAGGGGACTTGGAGACTGCCCACACTAGCCACTAAGTGTGCTCCCGCATGCCTCCCAGGAGGCTGCCAGAATGGCCCTCTCTCCCCAGCCCTGCTCCCCGACCCTACCAGTTGGCAACTGTCAGCAGCAACTGGAGTGGGGAGGCCCCAGGCCCCTTCCCCTTAAGCCCCTCCCAGCCATGCAGCAGTATGCTGCAGGGCTGAGGCTGCTGCAGGGGGAGAGACCCCAATCCTTTCCCCTGTGGACCACCCCCCCAAGCTAGGTAGCCTTCCTGGCCAGCCCTAGGGGGGCTGCAGGGAAAAGGGGTCTGGGCTCTGTGTCCTCACAGTCCCCCTGGGCAGGCAGTGGTATGCCACAGGGACGGGGCCACTATGGGGAAAGAGCCCTTATTCCCCACCACCTCTGGCTGACTGAGGCTCACAGCTGGTCAGAGGGAAGAGGCAAGTCTGGGAGAGAGGCTGTCCCAGACTCAGGTCAGTGACAGCCAAGGGAACGGGGCTGACCCAGCACTTGGGCAGAGCAAATGATCTCTGCCCAAGACTAGAGCATAGTCCTGCACAACACTGCCTGGGATGATGGCAGTCATGTTCTAAGTTGACCCTTGATGGGATCTAGACAGACATTCAAGAGAGTGCTTTAGTCTAATACCTCATCCATCAAGGGTTAACTTAAGAGTGTGATCTACCATTTTTAACGTGCTCTAAAAGTCGTGAACATCTGTTCAGTTATGGCTTTAGAGCACTTGCTGCACACTTAAAGCATGACAGGTAGGGATGGCATGTGGATCTATTGTTGCAGCCACTAAAACATTTCTGTTACCCTAAATAAAAAAGGGATGCAGATTACATTATTCAGGAAGTAAACAGAATGCCACATCTGATCAGTCTCCCTCTGTAACACTGCTAACAAGACACACTCATCTTAATATCATTATCCTTATTATGCTTAATAGATAGCTTTCATACTATATCATGGATATGAAAATATGCCTGGTTTTATAGTCTTTGTCATCAAAATGTAAAATTACACTATGCTTTTACCTGATTAATCACCCTTACTCTTTGGGAGCCAAGAACAGCATGTTTTACTGAAAGGAAATATAAATTAAAGACTAGTGTCTCAAGTGATTTGGAACCGGAGTTCTCAATAACCATTATGGTATAACAGTATTGTGCACTGGGCAACTGTATTAAAAAGGATGGGCTCTTGAGATTTGTATTTCAGACTGAAAATCAATAATCTCATTCATTTGTATAAGATCTGTTAGTAACTGAGAACAAGAGCCCACTACCATTGTGTTTCAAATCACCATCTAGATAAATGTAAAAATTCAGTTACTTAGAAGCTCAGACTCATTCAAAATGCATAAGAGCTAATCTCATAAGAGGTCAGCATTTTAATAATGTGTTGAATCTATCTTCTCTACACATCAGTTCTGGGTGTGTGTGGGTTGTACACAGTACTAATTTTATTCTTTTCATTTAAACTCAGTAAAGATATGCAATAATCTGAACTATGCAGTTTTTACGCATGATGAAACACTGATATCCTCTGGACATGTCCATACTGAACAGTGTAGTACAGGAATACCTGAACTTGTTTAGGTACTAAATGCTGTATCACCTCATTGGTACAGAGCACATGGGTTATTCTACCCATTCTAAAAAATGGAAAGGAGAGAATGAATTAATCCACATTAGACTCCATGTTAATCCATCTTCCAGTAGATGATTTAGAACTAATTCATACATCTCTACACATCACTGCACCATGCATCACAGACATAACCTAGCGACAATTGTTGCAAAAAAAATCTGAAATTTACATATTAGTCCTCTTGGTTTATCAGATTAGGGTATAATCAGTTGCTGTCCAACTTTCCTTCATTATTTGAATGAGGCTGAATATGTGAGAAACCAATTGAGAGTAAGGCTATCAGCAGTCCAAATTCTCAAAAACTCAGTTTCTGTCCATCTGTAAAAAAAACATCTAGCATTAGGTCTGATACAGAATACACAACTGATGAGTTATTACAAGAGACTGCCATGTAATGTTTTGCAAATTTTTGAGGTGATATGTCTTATTGGACCAACTACCTGGTTAGAATAAAGTTAAACAAGAATGTGTTGCATTCAAAAACTTGAACTGCTGAAGAATGTCTTCCATTTGAAATCTAGTCCAAATTTATTCCAACCATGCAGTTGGTCCAATAAAATAGATCACCTCCAAAAAATCTTGCTTCTTGCATAATTCCTGGACCAACACAGCTACAACATCACTAACATTACTATGTTATGTTTTGGTCAGCCTTTTAAAAGCGGTAGTATTTGTGGTGTGTTTTGTTTTTTGGGTTGTTGTGTTTTTTTAATGTACACATACAGAAGTAGAGTTATCACCTTAGTGCCATGGTCAAACTTCAGTTTAGGCAACTGTCATATTAGTCTTCATTTCTCTTCAGTTGGAAAGCTTGTGCGGTATTCATAGGAAAAAGTGATAATCTAGAACTAAGGTAATGGTATATACGTAGGCCCACTTCTAGAAACACTTAGGTATGATGAGTCAAAATTATTATGGTAGTATTTCTATATTTACCAGTGCTTGTAGGATCAAATCCTTCTTCATAAAAAGGCTTCAGAATATCATGATTAAATTTACTATGCTGCGTTTGTTGTATACAAAGACCTTTAAGAATACTGAAGTTTTGTGCCTGTAAATATTTTAATGTTTGTTTACTGGCCATCCACCTTTAATTCCAAGTAACAGTACTGTTTACATTTTAAATAACCCACTGTTTAGTGAGAATCCATAACTGTGACACAAAGAAGTTGATCTAAGCCATCTATACCTTTCAGAACAGGTTATGATTGGTTCTTATATTAACAAAAGCCTTCAAGAACAAACACCTCTGAAATAATCATCAATAGGTATTAGGAATATCAGTTTTAATGCCTTTGTTTAAATTAACTGACAACAAGTTTACACATCAAGGGCAAACAAAAGATCACAAGAAAAACTTGTCACTTTGACTATACTGATATTTGAGTCCTCAAAACCTTGATTTAATGGTTTTGTCATAAAAAACCTAGTCAGCAGTTAATACTGGAGGCAGAAGGGAAATTTATAAAGCTGGAATCTGACACAGTCTTCAGTAGATACGTCAGCATCAAAAACATCACTTAAAATGGTTGCCTCCTAAGCTAGACAATGAAATGTCATATACTATGTAGGACTCTAGCAGTTTAACTCTGTTTTCCATTTCAGATTTATAGTGATGTAAGAGCAGAATTTGACCCCTGAAACCTTATTAAATGAATACAGTCTTTTTTCTTTTTTTTTTAATATAGAAAGCTCATAAAAGCTCAAGTTTCAAACCCTTCTGGTTTCTGAAAACAAAAATATTTTTCAGTGGAAGCATGCATGTATTTGTTTTTATTTGTAAAAGGGCTAAGTTCCCAAATGATACCATCACAAAATGGAATTTTTAAGTCTTCAAAATAAAAATAAGGAAACAAAAATAAGAAATGAAAATTTGATATCTATCACAAAACTTTTTAGGCACACACATACCAGGGAACTTTTGGTTCCCAAGAAGGGCATTCTAGAAAATTACAAAATACTTCTGGCAGCTCTTCACACACAAAAAAAGTTACAGCACCTGCCCCTTTACAGTCAAAGGAAGTTTGTCCATCAGCTTCAATGAGACCAGTATTTAACCCTGGCTGTTTTGTCATTAAACTTAAACTGGAGCAAGACCAAGCATTGTTTGCACAGTATAATTAATTTACTACCTCATATTTAATGGTGAAAACATCTTTTGTACATGCTTGTTCTGTTGCAGCTATTGATAAATTTTTTTAAAGTCTGATTTATGAGGCCAAGCTAAGGCACTAGTCTTCAAAGCTGGAGCTGGGTGGGAAACTGCTCTCCCACCCTACAAAACTGAGATTTCACCCATTATGCTCTACATCAATGTACCCTAGGCCTCTAGAAATGAAAAACTGTTGCTGAGAGACACTCAGTTGCCCCATAAGAAGTGCAAGCCCAGGGCTTTTTTAAACACTCACCTATGATATGGAAAACCTAGATGTGAGCTGTAGTTGTGCCCAGTTCAGACCAGGAGCTTGATTCTCAATTTCCTATTTCCTCATGTCCTCAGATCCACGCATACTCTTGTCCAAAGCAGAATAGCTCCAACAGAAGAGATTGAAAGATGACATCTGACAAACTAGGCAGTCATTTGGTGAAGACGCCACATGCCTAGGATATAGGAGACTTACGGTGTCTT
Source organism: Crocodylus porosus (assembly GCF_001723895.1). Lineage (NCBI taxonomy): Eukaryota > Metazoa > Chordata > Crocodylia > Crocodylidae > Crocodylus > Crocodylus porosus. The sequence goes on along the minus strand of NW_017728886.1, from coordinate 129,855,265 downwards.
CCTCAATGCCAAGCAATACCATACTGAGAGAACATTGTTATCATTCTTTGTGCTACCTCCCAAATCAGAAGTACTCTGCTGACCTGCATGCAGAAGTACTCTGTTGACTGGTTATACTACCACTTCAGTAGGTACCATGTTTAGAGTTGACTCAGAATACCTCCAAACAGAATATTTTCTGGCACCATAGCAGAGTGAAAGTGACATACTGAGATTCAAGTCCTACAGCAGATGTAAACAATTAGCTTCCCCCAATCCACAAGCACTTTAACCACGAGACAATTTGCTTCTGTAGCAGGGCACTGTTCATGCCTATCTCTTTAAGACTGGGGCCAAGCAGCCCGCGGGTGCTTAATTGCAGTGGCCATTTTACACGCCCATGTAAATAGGGCAGTTGGCTGCTGGCAGCCCAGGCAGCAACATTGCTTGGCTGCAAGGGTGCTGGTATCATCCTGGAGGTAAGGGAGGAGATGTAGAGGATGGTCAGGAGGCTCCTGGTCCTGGGCATGACCTAAAACTGCATCCTGCCAGGAGTGGGTGGCCTGGTGGGACTCTCAGTGGTGTGGGAGCCCCCAGGAAATGCCAGCCCAGTTACCACCCTGGTGAAAGGTGAGTCAGGGCACCTTAACCCCAGCTCTCACAACCAGGTGGGTCACCCACTAGTAGGGGCTAAAAGGCAGACCCCCAGGAGTGAGAGTGGGGCTAAAGGCTAGAGGCCTGATGGAGAGTACCCTCAACTGGCCTGGGCTGGGGCCAGGACCAGAACAGTCAAACGGGCCAGAGGCCCATGAGGGACAGCCAGAGTTTGAAGGACCTGGGGTTCCTGACTGGCCTTGGAGGTGAGTCCAGGGCCTATGTGGCCAAGGTCCTGGGAGGGGACCATGCCTGAGAGGGAAAAAAGTTTCAGGGAGCAAGGCAGCCCTGAATGAGGGCGGGGTAGGCTGCCTGAATGTAGGGATCGTGGAGGGGTCCTGAAAGGAGGATTCTGGGGCCCAGTGTGGGGCTGGTGATGATGATAACAGCTGGATGCCATCTGCAAGGCATTGGGTGTGGTATAGGTGAGGTACGGAGCCGCAGATAGTGCCCCCTGGCATTGGGGCAAGAAAATGGGCACCCTTCTGCTTAATTAAGATTATTAATTAACAAAGAACAAGGCATGGCATGCGAGAAGGTGGGCAGTTAGCCCAGAAACAGGTGGGCGGG
>NW_017728886.1:129843661-129853962 GCF_001723895.1 Crocodylus porosus | reverse complement strand
CTTCTGCTTAATTAAGATTATTAATTAACAAAGAACAAGGCATGGCATGCGAGAAGGTGGGCAGTTAGCCCAGAAACAGGTGGGCGGGCCAAAGGTAAATCAGCCCCAAGAAAACCCGTTACAGCTTCTCAAAGGTGAATGAGTCTCATTTAAACTAGAAAACTCCATCTTTGTCAGAACTATTATGTAGGTTCCTACACAAAGTTTCAGTTTTGGGCTAATCAGTGTTTTCCAACAAAATTAATACACATATTCACTTAAAGATTCCCAAACAGCTTGTTCAAGACCTTGTCCCTGCCAAGTTTCAAACTGCATTTTTTTCCTGAGGTTCCAATAAAAAGTTAGAAATGGCCAGTGTTCAAAATGGAAATTTCACCCCATATTATACTCAAACAATCAATTTGCTTCCTTTTCTTCCTCAAAAACCATCACTGATTAGAGAAAAAGCATAGGAAATGTAGAATATACCAGATCCCTGTAAAAAATAATTCTCTTTCAAATAGTTCACTGTACAGTTACTATGGCAAGCTACTTTGGGAGATTTCACACTGTCAGGCCCTTTTCCATTTTCTTTCCCAGGACCTTTCAATCAGCAGCACTTCTTAGCCTTTTTAAGAAATGTGTGATGCTGCATGTCTTAAGGCCTTCGGCACTAGTCACAAGACAAGACTCCAGGAAGTGGCTAGTTGCCTTGTGATGGAAAATGGAAACGATCTTAATCTTCATTGCTGCACATGAAAGTCAAAGTATATTTTAATCCTTTACTATGAACTTCAGGGTTAATTCTAAAGTTCACATTTATTTTCACTGGCTGTCTATTAACAAAAAAGGCTTTGGTAGAGGCACACCAATTGTGTCAAACATACCTGGACTTGACCAAATTAGAAATTTTTTATAACCAATCAATCCTGCTTTGCTGTGTAGAGTTTAATCTTCAGGATTCACTTAATTATTTGCAGGTGGTGGGGTGGTGAAGCAGATATTTTCCAGGGCATGGAATTCCGAATTGAGATAAGATGTGCAGTACTTCAGCCTACATTTCAATTTGTGCCACAGATTTCCTACCATAGTCATTAAAAAAAGTTTTAAATTCTTGTGAAAGCTGGACCAGGTTAGACTTCTAATAAAGCCCAGCCATAGGACAGTAGAGAGGTTGATGCAGCCTTCTGGGCTGCCCCAACTTACACATTTGCATCAAAGACCCCTTTTCAAGGATCTGCTGCTGAAATAGGAGCTTAATTTACCCATGGCTCACCTTATCCCAACACTCCCTTCTTTATCCTCAGGTCCACAGCACAGCTTCTATCCCTGCACCTTCCTATACTTGGGCATTTCAAAAGAATAGTTTATTCTGATCTGACCCCTTTGTGCCATTGTATTGAGGGCCTTCTGCTCCCACGTTAACAAGTGGCCTCAGCTCAAAAGAGTTCTTTCTTAAATCACAGCTTTTTTCTGACTTGACTACCTGCTGTGGCATAATTACATTACTGTGCTTCTAGAAAGTAGAGGCCACTAAAGCCAGTGCATATTTTGCCTTTATTTTCAATAGAATCTGATTTGGCCAATTATATTAATTTGCTCTGCCTTAACATTCCCTATACTGGAATAAAGTTTGTGCATTTGAACCTTTCAGAGTAATTTCAGGAACATCTTCTTTAAAATATCAGAGGTTTTGGTTGTAGCTGTGTTGGTCTAAGGCCATAGGCAGGCAAGGTTCTTTGAGTAGATGTGATTTCTTTTTATTAATAAGTAAAATAAAAGATAATAAAAGATATCTAATAAAAGATATCACATCTACTCAAAGAACCTTGCCTGTCAAAAAGTCAGTGCACTCAAGCAAAAACACAGAGGAGGTGAAGAGAAGGATGAATAGACATCAGTGCTGGACAAAGCCAAAAAGGGAAGCGTTCTTAATTTTTTAAGTATATTAATACATGGAGACATTATGTACGCATGTATCACCACCAAGGACTCCCAGTGAATTTCAGACTCTCTCTTTATACCCATCCAAAACTACATGCAGCTGAAAGACTTTATTCTTATTGCAGTGGTTTCATGGTAGTAAAATTTATTTTAAAGGGAAATATCCCCAATTTACAGCAGCATAAGCAAAAGCAAAATCAAGCCAGCTTTCTACTTTTACTCCTGAACTTCCTCCACCATCCACTCACTGAGTGAAACTACACTAGACAACATCCATAAGCAGACTTTACACTCAAATGAGTGTTCCTAATGCATGGAAGCAGGGCCTATTGGAAGGAGTAAATGGGGGTACAGTTTTACCAGACCCAAAATTATAACCTAAAAAGTTAATATGAATAGACAGTAAAATAATAATGGCAAGTAATGTGCATATATGGTGTCAAAGTATGACCTCTAGAAACTTATTTCAAAATTTAGGAATGCAGAATTCAAAGAAAATTCCCTCATTTCCTGTTTCCAAAATGGGGCATAAAGGCCCCCACTACCAGGAGGTACCAGGCCGCCAAATCTCTCATGTGCCCCACATGGAAGCAATCCTCTTCCAGCACCATTGTGCTTGGCTCAGAGACCAGGCTGAATGTTCTAGTTAGAAATTAGCCGGATGGTAAACATATTCCACCTCTGATGAAACTGAGACCTTGGCAGATGAACAAGAATCTTGGATTCATTACACCCTACAAAACCTTAAATATTTCTTCATAGCATGCTGAATAAACAAGCATGTTCCAATAAACAAGCATAGGCAAGCATGGAAGTCAAACAGCAGGTCAACTTCAGATACAAAAAGCTGGTATCAGTTGTGTAGTAGTCTGTAAGTGCAGAATGGAGAATCTGCAATATGGAACTGGAGAGTATCATTTCAGCTTCTCACCTGCACAGGAAAAAAACTGCAAAGTGTTTGTTTAGCCAAATATTAAGTCTATTCAAACAACTTAAGAACACAAACGGGATTTCTTTTGAATTGGCCAATATTTGTATTAAGATCAACCTCCAAAGCTATTGTTATTACACAATTACACTTGGGCAACCATGTGTTACAAATGTTTGTGTACAGCATAATGCCCTGTTCTATAGTTTGATCCCCATGTTGCTCTGTAGACCAACTCAAGAATGTCTTTCTTAGCCTATAGATTAGACAACAAAACAGATGCTACTGTTATCATTACCAGTCAACATTTCACAACTAATATTAGGTTTATTTGCTAAATTTATGAGATTAACTTTAATCTGAGATTAAATTTTCAGAAAGCACATAAATTACTAGGCTAAGTAATGCTTTAAAGCACTTTCATAGTTTCATAGTTGGTAGGGTCGGAAGGGACATGAGCAGATCATCTAGTCTGACCCCCTGCCATGGCAGGAAAGAGTACTGGGATCAAACAACTCTGGCAAAGTGTTCATCTAGCCTCCTCTTAGAGACCCACAAGGTAGGAGCCAGCAGCACTTCTCTTGGAAGTTAGTTCCAGATCCTAGCTGCCCTGACAGTGAAGTAGCGTCTCCTGATGTCTAATCTGAATTTACCCTCTGCTAGCTTGTGACTGTTATTTCTAGTCACTCCTGGTAGTCCTCGGGGGAACAGGGACTCCACCAGTGCCTGCTGGTCCCCTCTGACTAGTTTGTAAATGGCCACTAGATCCGCCCCCCCCTCAGCCTTCTCTTGTGGAGGCTGAACAGGTTCAGGTCCCTTAGCCTATCCTCATAGGGCCTGCCCTGCTGCCCCCTGATCATACGAGTGGCCCTCCTCTGGACCCTCTCCATGTTGTCCACATCCCTCCTGAAGTGTGGCGCCCAGAACTGGATGCAGTACTCCAACTGCAGCCTGACCAGTGTCGCATAGAGGGGGAGGATCACCTCCTTGGACCTGCTTGAGATGCATCTCTGAATGTGTGACCAGGTACAGGTGGCCTTCCTGACCCCCCACACTGTCAGCTCATGTTTATTTTGGCATCAATAATGACTCCAAGATCCTTTCCTGCCTCTGCACTGATGGGAAGGGAGTTCCCCAGCCTGTAGGTATGCTGCTGGTTCTTCCTCCCTAGGTGCAGTACCGTGCACTTGTCAGTGTTAAAACCCATCCTGTTCTCATCCGCCCATCCCTGTAACCTGTCTAGGTCCAACTGCAGCCTATTCCTCCCTTCAGTGTGCCCACTTCTTCTCTCAAAAAGCTTCCCCAGGACTGAAGTAAGACTTACGGGCCTATAGTTACCTGGGTCCTCTTTCCTCCCTTTTTTGAAGATGGGGACCACATTGACTCTTTTTCAGTCATCAGGCACATTGCCCGAGCACCATGAGTACTCGTAAAGTCATGCCAGAGGTCCTGCAATAACCTCTGCTAGTTCCCTCAGCACTCTGGGGTGGAGATGGTCAGGACCTGCTGATTTAAATACACCTAGTCCCTTCAGAAGTTCCCTGACTAGGTCCTTGCTGACCCTAGGCTTGGGGTCTTCATCAGCAACTTGGACAAGGGGGTAAAAAGCACCCTGTTCAAATTCACAGATGGCACCAAGATGTGGGGAGAAGTGGGCATACTAGAAGGAAGGAATAGGCTGCAATTGGAACTAAACAAGTTACAGGGGTGGGCCGATGGGAACAGAATGGGGTTCAACACTGACAAGTGCAGGATAATGCACCTGGTGAAGAAGAACCAGCAGCATAGCTACAGGATGGGGAACTCCCTTCTCGTCAGTGCCACAGTAGAAAAGGACCTAGGAGCCATCATTAACACCACAATGAACATCGGCCAACAATGTGGGGATGCGGTCAGGAAGGCCAACCATAACTTGTCATGCATCCACAGATGCACCTCGAGCAGGTCCAAGGAGGTGATCCTCCCCCTCTATGCAACACTGGTCAGGCCGCAGTTGGAGTACTGAGTCCAGTTCTGGGAGCCGCACTTCAGAAGGGATGTGGACAGCATGGAGAGGGTCCAAAGGAGGGCCACCCATATGATCAGGGGGCAGCAGGGCAGGCCCTATGAGGAGAGGCTATGGAACCTGAACCTGTTCAGCCTCCACAAGGGAAGGCTGAGGGGGGATCTAGTGGCCGTTTACAAACTAGTCAGGGGGGACCAGAGGGCATTGGGAGTGTCCGTGTTCCCCTGAGCACTCCCAGGACTGACTAGAAACAACAGACACAAGCTAGTGGAGGGTAGATTCAGGCTAGACTTTAGGAGGCGCTGCTTCACTGTCAGGTTGGCTAGGATCTGGAACCAACTTCCAAGAGAAGTAGTGCTGGCTCCTACCCTGGGGGTCTTTAAAAGAAGGCTAGATGAACACCTGGCTGTGGTCTTTTCACCCAGTACCCTTTCCTGCCACAGCAGAGGGTTGGACTTGATGATCTGCTCAGGTCCCTTCCGACCCTACTAAACTATGAAACTATGTTGAACAGTGCAGGCCTGAGGACTAAGCCCTGTGGAACCCCACTGCCCACATCCCTCCAAGTCAAAAAAGACCCGTCCACCACCACTCTCTGGGTGTGGCCCTCCAGCCAACTAGTGACCCATTTGACTGTGTACGTGTCGACGCCACAGTCTCCTAGTTTTTTAATGAGAATGGGGTGAGAGACAGTGTTGAAGGCCTTCCTAAAGTCCAGAAAGACTACGTCTACTGCCACACCTGCATCTAAGGATTTTGTGAACTGGTCATAGAAGGCCACCAGGTTGGTTTGACAGGACCTGCCTCTAATGAACCCATGTTGGTTGCCCCTAAGCATAATTTCCTGTGCTGGCTCCTCGTGGACATGCACCAAGATAATTCTCTCAAAAAGCTTACCCAGGATCGAGGTAAGACTGACTGACCTATAGTTTCCCCGGTCCTCCTTCCTCCCTTTTTTGAAAATGGGAACCACATTGGCCCTTTTCCAGTCATCTGGCACCACACCAGAGCACCATGAGTATTCATAAAGCCATGCCAGGGGTCCGCAATGACCTTTGGTTATTCTCTCAGCACTCTGAGGTGGAGATCGTCCGGACCTGCTGATTTAAATACGTCCAGTCCCTCCAAAAGTTCCCTAAGTCCTCACTGACCCTAGGCCTGGGTGCGCCTCCCCTGGGTACTATGGGGGTTCCGATGGGGGGTGGGGTGACCCAGTCCCTGCTCAGAAAAATGGAGGCAAAGAAATTATTAAAAAGGTTAGCTTTACTGTCTGGTGCGACAACCAGATTTCCTAGTGTGTCCTGCAGAGGCCCCACATTACCCGATACCTACTTTTTACCCCCTATGTATTTAAAAAAGGACTTCTTGTTGTCCTTGATCCAGGTAGTTAGAAAAGCCATTTGCCCTTTTTCAAGAAAAAAAAAAGTATTTATCTATCGTCTTTCATCCCAGCCTTCAAACTTTAAATGCATCAACAGAAATGCAAGCAAAACCCATGTTGTCAAGAACTCTGTTTAACCAGGTGGATTGCTTGGGTATTTGTTTAGTAGATGCTAGGTTTTGGGAAAGCCTGTTATACATACTTTTCAGAAAAATTATTAGCAGAAGAAATGTAGCTGAATGAAATGTCCCACTATCTACATACAAATTTTTCTGCTAATCTTTTTGATGATTTACAAATTTACAAAGTGTATTTATTTCACCAGTGTTTGTTTCAGTCACATCAAGCTCCTCAGAAGATTAGGGCAAGGTAACTCATAACATGTCAGAAATTTCCATGTTTTCAATCACTTAAATTCACACCAGAGTGTTTGCACACATTGTTTAGCTTTTCTCTTTCAGATGGTTTACGGCCAAAGAGTCACAACTAAATTTAAACATATTGAATAGAAAATATGTCAGGGGAATCCTCTAGTGCTTGTTTAAGATGAACATAAAGTCCCTTCATGCTATTTAGGTAGCAAAAGGAGATTAGAAAAAGCATAGGAACTGGCCTGCTGTACGAGGACATCTTTAGCCCATCTCGATGCCAAGAAAATCTTGCATTACTTTCATTTGCTCAAACTCCTGAGTATCTCCTTTAGATTTGGACTCAAACCTTCACTGTGCAGAGTACTCACTGGGAAGTCTTAAGATTCCATGCATCCTTTTCATATGATAGACAGCTCTATTACACCTTGCCATTTTAAGTACTTGCCAATTTCTTTGTTGTGTAGGTAGAGAAAAAAACTACCTTCTTTTGTAAATCACTTTGGCAAAGCAATCCATGTTTTTTGATTGTTATTATTATTTAACAGAATAATAATTTAAGTATGGAAGTTGCATATCTGTGCTTCTGGCAAACACATAGTGTAAATTACTTAGGAAATGTTCTCAACCTCAATATTTTCAAAATAGTCCCTGAGGAAATGCAATTAGATTTAACTGGGGAGGCAGTTAAAATATGTAGAATCTTGAAGTTAAATATAACTCCCTCCCTAGCTGATTGAACCAGGCAGCCAGCATCATAAAGCTACTGTAATTAAAACACATCAAAACACTGATAGTATTTGTTTGTGTATTGTTTATCATCAGGTTTTCTACATAGTGCAGTTAGCCGTTAGATATTGCCACTGACCTCTTGTTCACCGCAGTAACCAGCATTAGGTACTGTATACCCATAAGACAGCACTTAGTTCAGTTTCACTGATGGCATTATCATAGCAAGAGTATAACAGAAAGCCAAGGTTGGCGTATACTCTTTTTATCTGTATTATTCTGAAAGAGTTGGAACAATGTTGGTGTTAAAGTTCACCATGATAAACTCATGTGGCCTGAGCACAGTACTTGTCCTGACAGCATTCATAATGAATTCTCAAGGCAGTCATAAGATTGTCACCCATCATTTATTGAGTCTGTGCTCTAATGAAGCATGATGGAAGATGCAGAAGTTGAAATTAAGCTGAAAGAAGTGGGTTACCTGTTTTAATGCTAGAAATCCAAGACAGCAGGACTGAGTCAATAACAGCCCTTTATGCAACACCCACACTTGCACATCCACTACTTGCCAAATAACCCTTCACCACCATAATAAGGTAACAGTTACCACTACACAGTCATTTTGGGAAATGTTTTGCCCTTCGTTACTGTACAGTTAGATTATTACTGCAATTATTCAGCAATTTAACACCCTGCAGGAATCATACCCTTCTAATTCTTCTGGAAATTAGAAAACAAATCCAAGGCAAACCATCACTCACAGCTTTGCATTCAAGCAAGAACCAGTCACCCTTAAAATACAGCTTGGTTTTAAGAAGGAAGGGCAAAATGCAATTCTCTGCACCTCTTCAATCAGCATAAGGATTACTTGCACATTAACATTTCTTCCAATTCTGAAAGATTAGAGGCACAGAATGCTTGAGGCTGATTAAAGGAAAGGGTGATTTCTACATTCTCTCAAAAGTATTTGCTTTAAATTCCATTTAAGGAGCAAGCTTTTAAAGTTGACAAGGTCATAGTCAGAATAATTTTTCAAGTTGGGAGTCTCACACACACACTTTAATGGCTGCTTTCAAAGTTAAGATCTTTTAATAGGAAAAAAATTCACAGTTAATGTTCAGACAAATAGCTCCAATACCATATCTTCACCTGTCTCAAAGACATCACTGTTTACCACAAACAATTTATTACATTCTGCAAAATGATTAGCTCTCATCTTTTATTCCCCACCCCCATGACAAAATAGACATATATCTTTGGCAAAAATTGTCCTTTCATCTGCAACGTTAAGTGCACAGGATAAGGTCCATGTATTACTCTTCTTCAGTGGGAGTCTCAGGATGTAAAAAGACTAAGTATAATGGAAGTTCTACAGTAGGAAAGACTGGCTTCTCCTACATGCAAGGGAATAGAGAATAAAGAGGATAATGTTCTGGATCCCATATTTACAATAGTGCTATGGGCCAAAACCTCTGGACTGTAGAGTGTACACTGGAAGATAATCAGTGTTGGTGATACATGCCTCTTCATAGGATGTACTTTGAAATTGAACCTGTGCTGATCTGCAATTTTTTTGAGTTTATGGAAAGCTAAAGAAAGCTACTGAAGCAGACATTCCCACTCTCAACCTACCACCTCAGTCATTGTTGCACAGCATGTTTCTGCACTTGTTCCTCTAAATAACAAGTCTATTAAAGGAATAACTAAGAAGACATTTTTTTCAATTTGGTTTGGGGGTTTTTTCCCCAATGTTAATAAAGGGCGTTACTATTTGAATGTGTCTGTCCCCATAGCTAATTTCATGCCCAGGTAGCTGTCAAGGATTACACAATATAGACTGTTCCCTTCTCTCAGCTTTTGAGCAATGTTACCATACTGAATCCAGTTCAGAAGAGTCGAGAGCATTTGGATATATGTCTACCTCCACTTATTTCACAATGCTGAATATGTCTGTAGCTGGTGTGAAACTAAGTCTGTAGCTAATAGTTTGGACAAACAAGCCTTTTTTAAAGTTAACATTGTGCCTTGGTGATAGCATTGTTGTTACAAGATAACTTCACAAAAAGAAATACCTTTATGTTATGCAGTCAAGCTACCAAGTCTAGTCCTGAAAGCTGTTTTCAAAGACTTTATGCCTTAACGGACTCTGTCAATATAGAGCATTGTTCAGTGAAGTTTGAGTAGCCAGCAAAAGCTCCACATCCTTGCTATCAATAATTTATTTATAAATCCATTTGTCAGTGACTGACTCATCTACAGAAGACTGAACATTCAGTGACGTAATAAGTATTCAAAACTGTATGACAAAAGCTACTGAACAATTAGTTGTTGGGAGCTGTTTAGGTGGCTTTATTCAATCTTGTAGTAACAGAATTCCAAGCAATTTTGAGCAAGTTCCAGTACTGCTAGTACTATAGTACTGTACTTCAAAATGCCTGCCAGAAGTCACTTAGGCTAATACTGAAATTATTTGCAGTAGAACATCTTCTTTAACTTAAGGCAATTTGGCCTAAAATTGGATTTTTGAGCTTTCACTGTATATGTGACAATATGTTCCTCAGTGCTAGCCTCCTGAAGCAGCAAACACCAATATTTAAAGGAAATCCTCTACATAAAGATCAACTAAATAGGCAAAATGGTAGGTGATTGTTGAAATGCGATTCCAGGTTGCTCACAAATTACTGCGATCTCTGTAACATCAGTTGCTTTTTCAAGGTGGAGAAAATATTTTGAGGGGTAAAAAAAAACAGGGCTAGGGACAGACATTACACATAAACTGGTTTAAGTGAACAAAAACTGGTTTAAACCTGTAACAGAACAGACATTTCATGCACATAAACCAGTGTGAAAATGGCCAAAACCAGTTTGAGATAAACCTGGTTCACCAAACTTTGGGGCAAAGCATCCACGCCAGAAGATAGGCGGGTGATCCAGGCTGACCTGGACACGGTCAGCAAATGGGCGGAC
>NW_017728886.1:129819037-129843011 GCF_001723895.1 Crocodylus porosus | reverse complement strand
ATGACCCCAGCTGACTTCCTGCCCTTTGGGCAGGGGGCTGGACTCGATGATCTCCCGAGGTCCCTTCCAGCCCTAATGTCTATGAAATGTAGTATCAGACTTAACTGATTTGGCTCAAACCAGTTTATGCAATATCTGTGCCAGACCCCTTGCTGGTTTATGTTAAACCAGTCTCCTCCAGCATCCCAGCATGCTCTCTGGGCTGGATGGGAATTTCTGCTCTACAGCAAGGTTGGGCCCTCCTCTCTGCTGTCTAGCCGGAGCAGGAACAAGGAATGGTTAGACGCTGGCCTGCTATGGCCCCTGAGGCAAATTCCTCCCTCTGTCCCCTTTCCCACCCCCACCTCCACTGGCAAACCCTGGGGACCACAGCTGGGGTTTGCCAGCCCCAGCCACACCTCCATGGCTTGCCTGAAGCCAGGCAGGGATGGAGTTAATTCCTTCCTCTGTTCCCTCTCTCCCCCAGAACCCTCAGTGGTTTGGCTGCAGTCTTTGCAGCTTGCCTACTGCCAGGCCAGGGAAGGAATTAATTTCACAGTGTGTCCTGGAGAAGAGTTGGGGGGAGGGGGGCAGAGACAAGCTAGCCCTCTGTGTGTAGATCCAAGCCCTGCACCTGTGAGCCCAGAGCTAACACCTGCAGGACCAGACTGAGAGGTGGGAAGTGTTGGCAAAGACTTTACAGTCATCACACATGGTTGGAGATGTAGTTAAGGGCAGTTGCAGGCAGCTTTGCCAAAGAATGCAGATAGCTACATTTACATTATAATGCAGAATGTGTAAAAGGTGGGAATACCTAAACAAAGCCTTTCTGAATGCCTGGCTGTAAGGAGACAAGCTGCCCTCAGGATTAGTTAAATTAATTCTTGTCTTCCTGGTTTACATTTTAAGTTAGACTAAGTTGTATATCCTGTGTTTTACTGGGCTGTATCTTAGCTTAGGCAACGATTTTTGGTAGTTCCCTGTTATGTGCTATGCAAATTGCTGTTCAATAAATGCTTGCTTTAGAGAAATAACTTTTTCCCCATCCCCACTCCTCAATCTGGCAGCATCTGCCTTCCTTCCCCCTGCCCTCCCCCCACCAGGCTGGTGTCTGGCATCCCATGTGTTATGCTAGCCCTGGCTGGTGCCTGGCCACCCCGCCACTGCTCCAGCAGGGAGCGGTGAGAGCCTTGGAGGGCACCTCTCTTCCCTCCCCTTCGGCAGTGGCTGGCAGGCATGCTCGAGCACCCTCCAGCTTATGGCTTGAGCCACTGCAGGCACATGGCTGCATTTCCTTATTTAACAGAGAATGTCTGTCCAGTTATTTAAGCTGTCCAGCTTAGACTACCCTGCAAATAGTGAACCAGTTTAGGCTCAGGCTTTTTGAATGTCTGCCCCTAGCCCAAGTGAGAAGGCAGCACACAAACCCATAGGTCCATGGAGTCAAGTCACCAGATAGCTCATATCTCCGGATTTCTCTGCTGGACCTTCTGGCCCCTAGCAGCAGGACTCTGAAGGCTTCATTCTGCCACCAGCTAACCACTCCACAACTACTCAGTAGCAGTCCTCGGGTGGATATAGTATTAATGCAATTCCCAGAAACATTAAATCCCACACAAAGCACACGGAAAATGGGATCTATTCTCTACTGCCTCAAGACCTCTCCCACAAACCAGAACAGTTCCTGGGCAGAAGCACAGCAGACCGTTTTCTGTAACGTGCCAGAGAATGGGGGGCAGGGGGGACACAACACTATCATACCTCATCCCCATCTATTACTGTATCAGTAGTGAGGAATGTCATATGGACCAAAGCAATGTTCCTTCATGCACACTGCAAATGAGGTTATTGACCAGCAGCAGTTTGTACTTCCATCCTCCTCCTCAGGTAAAGGGCAGAGTAAGTAGTCATTAAATCTGGTAAGGTTTCTTGTTTTCACTCTTTGAGACAAGAAAAAGCATGCCTTAAGGAACTACAAGCTCTGAAAAGGAAAGACTGGATCACAAGATTACCCCAGCCCATTCCCAACCAGGCAAATAACAGCAGCCATGGCTATGACATCTCTGACGGTGTGCTCCCAGGAGTAAGTAATGCTACTCAAAGCAACATTGGCTAGACAAGATGGCCCTGGGCTCTCAGCTTCTGTCTGCAAAAGGAACTATGCTCGTTAGAAAAACCTGTGAACTGCGCTCTCCCCATTTATTTCAGTCCCATAGATAAAGACAAACTGCTTCTCTTTCCTGCACATCTCTGTACTCATTTTTGCACCCCACATACCCAAGTATAATTTCGCGCCCCTAAGAACAAGCATAGAGGCAACAAGCCATTCACAGCAGCAATCAACCCCCATACACGTGACAGCAATATGAGGGTTTCCTCATCAACAAAGCAAACAGAAACCTCCAGTATTTGTCAGGCAACACCTTGTTCACAATAGTGAACAGGTTCCTCTTCTCCACTGGTCACTACCAATGTAGTTTATAGTACTGTATTATCTCTGGCATTTCCCCACACGTACATACACCTGAGTTGTGCTCTTCTCTGCTTGGAGCATGCCATTTCCAAGGCACTGAAGTAATCAGACTCTTGTACTGCAAGATATCTCATGCAGACAGTTGTGACTGGGTACTTGTCTGTATCCATGTTTCCTTATGGTGGTTGCACACGTGAGACTGGGCTTCCTACCTCCCAATTAATACTGTATACAGCATATGCTGCTATGGAGGAGATGCATAGCAATTTTGTTATTGTTCAGCTATACTTTGCCATTGGTAGACCTATAAATATTCCCTTTGTGCCTAGGTAGCCATTTCAGCTTTATGATAATACAATGAATGTTTAGTATCTGATTTTCAACTAATTTGTAATTCTAACCATATAAATATTCAGTGTAGGCTCCCATTTCCTCTAAATATCAAAGAAGAAGGAGAAAATTGACAACTCTCAATTGAAATTTTCCTGGAAAGTGCAAAGGACTACAGAGCTAGAAGTGTCACAGTCTGCATCATATCCAGCCCTCTGGGTATTTAAAGATTTACTGAAGAAAACATTGCTAATCATCATTGGCTTTACTACATACACATGGAACAGCTTCCACTTTTTACTTAGCCTATTGATTCATGGGGTTTTAGCTAGTAAAAGTAATCCTTATTAAAAACTAGGCAAGAGATATTTCAGGTGCTTGCCTTTTGCCAGTAAATGTTATGCTTCAATAGAGCATTCACCTCTTACTCAGGGCAGTATGTCACTATAGCTTCTGTTTTAACATGTAGTTAGTAACTTTTGTAGCAGTACCTGTAGAATTAGGGGAAAGACAAGGATGAAGTCTGATTATCTTATTGTATTGCCCTTTCTGGGTGAGCATTTACTCCATATTCTGTCATTCTAGAAACCCATATTAAAGTACCAAAGAAGTTCTTTTCTCCAAGCAGCTAGCTGGAGTTGGTTGCAATTCTTGTCCTTTTAAAAAGCACCACAAATACCTACATTTGAGTTAATGGAAATGAAAAAAAACACCCAAAGTAAAATAATATCCTCATGTAAGCTGTAATGCCTTATGTTTCCATCCTAAAAACCAAAGGATTTAGTGTAAGTGTCTTTGCCATATTTCACTTTCCCAAAGTTAATCACAGTAGGACTACACAGTGATCTACAACCTAGAACAATATAAAAGTATGCAAATTAGCTTCATTCCATTTTGGGGGAAAAAAAGAAAAGAAAAAGAAAAGGATCGAGCCAATCAGAAAAGATCTGCCTTCTTCTGATCCAAGTCCTCAACAGAAGGGTTTTGTTAATAAAACTGTTTCCCCAGAGTTAAAGATAATGAACCGTGATTGCAAAGGAATTATTGCACATCTTTTATCTTAGGCAAATTCTAATCATTTCACATATGTTAAAAATTACTCTATCAGTGTTTTTCTGTTCTTCGGTGGACATAAAGTCATTTTGGTTAGAATCCGAAAAATCACAAACTTTTTACACATACACAGGTCTTTTCCAGACATTCTAAACATAATTATGAATTCTCACATCAGAATACCAAAAGCTACGTGCCTTTTGTATTAACCACATTTCTCCATTTTGAAATACAATGCGTATTTGGCATCACTGTCTCAGACAAGAAAGTTAAGGTATGTAAGATACTCCAAGAAAAAATGAATCTTTAAACATTTATTCAATTTTTTATCTTGAAAGTATTTCCTAATGCATTAAGCGTGTTACGTTGCATATGGTTTCTATTTTCAAGTCTCCAGTGCTTTCAGAAATTTCTTTTTTGACTTCTCTCATGGTTACCTCACTTCTATTCCCACTGATTGACATGAAAGAAACCAATCTGACCCTTTCCTTCATTTTCTGTTTCTCTAGCTATGGTTGAAAGAGCAGCTGTTCCAACACATCTACACTTTGGAACAATCTGGAACTCATTACCTTACCCTGTCTCTCTTTTTTTGGGAGGGAGGAGGGAGAAGGGGAGTGGGGACAGATGGAAAGAAGAGAGGAGAGACTTTGAAACTAGGCAGACATAAGTTCATTGTATTTGAATAAGTAGTACTGGTTATTTTCCTAGTTGGAAACCAAAGGTGTGTAACCTTTAGATTTAACATTTATAGAAGAAGCTACCAGAGCACAGTTTAGAGAGCTAAATCAGGATCTGAACATATACAAACAGAAGAAGCAGATATTGCCCTGAAGATCTAACAGCCTATATGATCAGAACAAAGGGAGTATGAACATTCCTTTTTGGGGAATGTTGGATGGGGAAGAGATTAATGGTCACATTTTTAGAGGAAGCGCGGTACCCATACTCGAGGCCAGCTACCCAAAAAGTTGTATCACAGTTAAGACCTGAGCACTTCAAAATCTGGCCACGAGTCACATTCCTAACAGCATACAGGATGTCTGTGGCAGAAATGAGATCTTGTGAGGTCTGGCTCTTTATTACCATCCAAAACATCCCATAGGCACCCTGTGAGCATTTGGTGTTGTTATAGCTATTCCCAATGACCAGCTACCACAATTTTAAATTTATGTGAATTAACATACCTTGTAATCCTTTCATTTTATTAAAACTTAACTCCTTTTACAGGTCTAGACATGGATTATTTCAGCTCACAGATGATCAAATACAGTTTTGAGTCTAGTTGTTTGAGCCTCAAGTTCAGCATGCTTAAGGATAAACATAGTCTTCAGCTCATTTCAAGGTATGAGCATAACTCTCACTAGCTTCTATTAACCCTGAAGGACTAGCCTTCCATATATTACAAAGAAGCCCATTTAAGGCATGCTGAAGCCAAGAAAGGTGCTTCTGATACCAGAATAATCTCCAGAACATTAAGAATTAAAACGTCTAAGTGATACAACTTGTTTCTAGAGGTTTGCCACACATTTCACTAAATTAATCTGAAACTAGTGCCTCTAAAATTTTTATTTATGAACATAGGATACGAGCAGGTATTATGGTTAAGTCAAGAGACAGCATATAAAGGGCAATACAATCTCCACTTGATTAAGACGTCTTGCCTATCTACAGCCAGCCTGTGAAATGCATTTTTGATTAGGGTGTGCCATTCTTATTCATTAACTATATACATGACTACAATTTTCATCATCTGCTTTAGCTGTTGAGAGGACATGATTTTGCTGAAGGCATGTGGGCTAAACTTTGCTCCTGGCTCTGCTACTGGCCTGCTGTGTGGCCTTTAGCAAGATACTTCACCTTGTTTCCCCATTTGGCTTCTTAAGAGTTTTGAGTTGTATTAAGCAGTATGAGACCTGACTATTAAGAGAGATAAAAATAAGCTGAGGTACGAAAGTACATCAGAAAAGGTTTTGGAACACAAATACTTTTGGCAAAAAAAAAATGACACAATACAAGCTACAGTCATACCATCACATAACCACCACCTTTCCATATAGAGTCTGTTCTGATGAAGGATTTCAAGGTATATTAAAATAAGGGAACTACTGGAAGGTGATACAAAGAGCTTTATTTCAAAATATTTTATTCCAATGGCATTATGTTGAGACTGATATATACACAAATATTCAATGGTTGCAAATTCAACGAGCATGTTCTCTTTATATAAAGTCAAAGTTAAAATTTCAAGGTGAAGGGATGGGAGCTGAAATTATGTCTTTGTTCATCTCAGTGCTCTGGTTTCAACAAGTACTTTCTAAAGGAGTGTAAGACAGGTAGAAAGATACTACATACAAAGAAACCAGTAGTAGTTTTACTTTTAAACCTAGATTTTATTTTAATGGGGTACAGCAAGATATTCAGAAGTTCATTTTGATATAGAAAATGTTTGGTATGCTGCCCCAGCAAGTATGTATTAAATCAGCATTTTGTGCATCAATACACACAAGAAGAGAAAACAACTAGGATTGTAGCCTCTCTGCAAATGTAATTCTACTTGTGGAACACAGGTAACATTCTCCAAACTAAAACTAAAACCCTATCCAGTGAGGAAAAGTGCTCTTTCGGTAGTCAAGAAGAGTAAAGCATCTGAATAGGAACATCTAATCCTGCAAGACAAACTGGGATGAAGGCAAATGCGAAGAATGTGTGTGGTAAAAGACAGGAGCAGAGGGAGAAAATGAACAGACACATCGTAAAGCTTGTTTTGTTTTTCTCCCTCTCCTAGTCTCTATATTAATCACAGAACCCAATTTAGAGAGCTTCTTGGTAGAGGTACCTCCACTGGAGACGCTGATATAAATGAGGCATTATCCCTTTCCTTAACACTGCTACCCCACCTGCCAAGTCTCCTGCTGCTGCTCCTCCTCCCATAAACATATGGGGAGGACAAGGAGGGGTCATGGCTTTAAGAGCAGTCTGAAGTCTGTACAAACTGTAGGTAGCATCTGGCAATGATCTGTACACCCTGGGGTACAAAGCCTCCACCAGGATAAGTGCTGAGGCTCCAACAACTGTTTCCTTTTCCCCTCACCCCCTCCTTAAGGAGTTCATAAAGGAAGGCAATCCTATCGAGGGCAAAAGGCCTTGCAATGTAAAATTTCCAGTCCACTGAGGTTTGTAATAATAAAATCCACAGCCAAGTTCTGTCTAGTAGCATGCTTGCATGAATGAGTGCAGTATCCCTCCCCACATCTATAACTGACATTTTGACAGAAATTAGTATCTGCCCTTCCTAGATGTACAGAAATATCAAACTTATAATTTACAGAGCCTGTGAGACTTATGATTTACAAATTGTCACCAGGTAAGGAAAAAAAATGATAGCCTGCATGATAATAGCCTGCATGATAATCCTTGGCAACAGCAGGTTACGGGCAGCAGGGAAAGGAAACAGGAATATCAGCTCAGATATCCAGGCATGGTAGTTGGCACCAGAGACACTGAGATGTCTCCTTTATAGACCACAAGATAAAAAATAATGTGTGTCTTGAGAGGCAGCTGCCTGGAGCAGGCGACCTAGACTAAAGCAGGATCTGTCAAGCAAAGATGTCCCCTGTAGCATAGCTTCTTTATGGCATCCTTCATGTGGAATTTAACTGCAGCACATAAATTAAATCCGCTTAATAATCTTCCAGTGAGAGGATCCATGCATACATCTGCCTTATTAGCATGGCTCTGTAAGAAAGACCCCTATATCTACAAAAAAGACCTGGCTAGATGACAATGTCCAAGGGATGGTGCGACACTGGGATGTAGCCAGGCCACGCCTTCTCCTCCCTCCCTCCCCCACTTTTGCTTTAGCCCCAATCTTGGAAAGCCATTTTATGGGAGGATTTGCAAGCAACCACTGCCAATTCTGCAGGCTGCAGCCAACGCCCACCTATTTTCCTGGGATTGATTTCCTTAAATCACCTTTGGGAGGGGAGAAGGGCAGGTGCCTCCACTCTCTCACCCCTCCCTGACAGACAGCTCAGCACCAGGCAAAGAACGTCTACAACCAGCACCCATGGTTAACACACATGACATGGGAGAAGGAGAGAGAAAAATCAGCATATTATGGAAAGGGGAGAGGAAAAGGGAGGGGGAAGAAAAAGAAGGAAAAAAAACCCTCTGCATTGTAACGATCTTTGTGTGCTTACAAAAAAAAGAAAAAGCAGCTGGGATGAAGCGGTGGGAAGCGAGTGCATAGGGACCCGGCACCCCCACTGCAGCATCTCTTTGTTCCCCCGATGCGATCGGAGCTTGATGGATGCCGGAGCGACCAGCGCCTCCTCCCCACGCCCACGCCCTGCTCCCCGACGCATGCGCCACGCGAAGACAAAGGACTAGGTGATGACAATAGGGTCCCGTTTATTTGCACTGCAGCACCACTCCGAGGGCAGAACGGGGCGGGGGGAGCCGAGCCCGGGGGGCTCCTGCACCCCCAGGAGACGGGCTGCGTGCGGCTCTTGCTGCTAGCACGAAACACACCAGGGAGCCGGGATCTGCAAGAACAGGGGGCAGATACCCACTCTTTAGTGCGCCCTGGCTTGGCGCGGTCATGAGGCACATGGCGGGGAGAGCAGGGGGAAAGGGGCATGGACGCGCAGCTCCTTTAGGGGAAAGGGAGAGATCTGCTGGAAGAGGGAGAAAGCACTCGATGAATATTCATAGCCGAAAAAAATGCCTTTAGGAGCCAGGCATTCATTATGAAAGCGCCTGAGGAAAAACAGGGGTCTCTGTCTGTCTGGGGGTTGTTGGCATCTGGATTGTAGCTTCTCCGCCCCCCAGAGCGAACTCAGGCTGCTAAACCGAAATGTGTGTGTGCGTGCATAACGAAATACATATATGTGTGGGTGTGTGTGTATACCGAAATATGTGTGTACGCACACATCCACGTATATATTTTGGAATACATATATTCATTCGTTCATATATATATATATATAGAGAGAGAGAGAGAGAGAGAGAGAGTGAGTTCAGTATACACACACATATACATACATACATACATATACGTAATTTCGGTATAGACATATATAGACACACCCATACACACACATATATATAATCTGTATGTATATTTATACACACGTATACCCACACATACATATATAAACACATACATACATATAACGATCGATAGACACACACACACACACACACACTGTGCATGAAGGGTTGTTGAGCACGGGGGTGAAGATGCTGCTGCCGCCTCTGCGGACACGACAGAGCCCGCTGCCGACTGCGCAGCCAGCCGCTAGCAGAGCTCTCTTCTCGCCTCCCCATAACAAGCCCAGTGTCGGGCGCCAGCCCGGGCTCACCGCCCGCTGCCCCGACGGAGCCGAGGCCCTAGCCCGGGGGCTCTGCCCGGCCCCTCACAAGCCCCAGCCGCAGCCCCGCTCCGCCGCCCCACAGGTGCTCGCAAAACAAGGCGTCCGGCACCGCCCGGCGGGGAGCCGCCCTCCTCGCTCCCCCACCCTCCTGGGGGGGAGGTTCGGGGTCCGGGTCCCTCCAAGGGGGGGGGGGCGCCGGCTTAACGCACTGCTTTCCTGCCCCCCTCACGCTGCCCGGGCATCTCAGCCCCCACACTGGATGCTGATTCCCCCCCCCCCTTCATTTTTCCTCATCTTCCTGCTGTGCACAGCCCCCCCCGACCACCTCCTCTCCACCCACACGGAGATAAAAAGCTCTGCCCCCCAAAGAAAAGGGCTGGGGGGCGCTTACCTGGCTGAGCCGGTGCTGTGCCCCCGGCGGGTCCGGCGGCGCGGCCGGGGCTGCCTGTGCGCTGGGACGGGAGCTGTGCGCGCTGGAGCAGTGCCGCCGCCGCTACTGCCGCTGCCGCTGCTGCCTCTGCATTTCTCTCCCCTCCTCCCCCTCCCGGTGACAGTCTGTGGGCAGTTCAAAAGCCACACGCGCTTTTTTTTTTTTTTTGCTTTTTTTTTTTGCCTGCTCGATTCTCCCAGCCACCCGAGGGGGGCGCGCAGCTCCAGCTCCCGCCAGCCTTTAAATAGGGGCTCAGGAAGGCTGCAGGGTGTTTCATGTGCGGGCGGGCGGCCCAGTGAAAGAGGGCCAAAATCGGGCCGGGGCTACAGCTGGAGGGTCCCAGCGCCCCGCCACGGGGTTGTGGGGACTGACGGAGGCAGCCCCGCAGCCCGGTGCGGAGGGACGGACGCGTGGACGGGCCTCGCTGCAGCATGCGCGGTGCGGGGCACCAGCGCCCCTCATGCAGCCGCCCCTGCCCCCAGACTCTTTATGAGGCGACGAGGCACGGGGGGGCGGGCAGCGGCTGCTCAGCGGTGCATCTCTGCGGCAGCCCCTGCAAGGAGCCGGGATGTGAGGCGCGGCCCTCGGGCGCCCTCTGTTCCTCCCGGCTGCCCAGCACAAGCTCCCCGTGGGCTCTCGGCAGCCCCTTGCCCTGAGGGGCAGCGCCCGAAGCACACGGCGGGCTCCCCGGGGAGTCTCCGGGCACGGAGGAGTGGGAGCAGCAGCCTAATGCCCTGGGATGGGGTTTCAAATTACTTTGACTCTTAGGGTGCAAAAAATATTGAGCTGCCCATCACACTGCCCTAAGAAAATGAGAGACACCCCCCCCCAGCTTATGATTTTCAAATCTTACAGGAGGGCTCTCACCTCTTATGGGGGGGCTCAGTCCTACTGAGCTCTCCAGTTATTCGAACCCTGGTTTCAGGGGCAAGGATGGGTGTGAGGTGGCCATGAAGCCAGCCTTGCCACCTAAGCCTCTTGTCAAGGTAGCCTACCAGTCCCCAG
This sequence comes from Crocodylus porosus, assembly GCF_001723895.1. NCBI lineage: Eukaryota > Metazoa > Chordata > Crocodylia > Crocodylidae > Crocodylus > Crocodylus porosus. The sequence continues at coordinate 129,832,363 of NW_017728886.1, read as the reverse complement.
CCAAGCAAGAGGGAGCTGCCAGATGGAGAAGACCTTAGTGTCTTCCCGCCCCAAACTAAACAGGCTGGTCCACCCCTTCCCATAGCAGCTGGTAGTAGGTGCCACCCCATGTAGGACAACACACAAACTCCAGAGGAGCATGAACTGGGCACTGGGGGGAGGAGGGGGAGCTGAGCTCAACTCCAGCTAGCGCATCCTATCAGGATTCCTCTGCAGCCCGGCCTACCATGACCGTGACTGGCCTCCAGGCCCAGCAACTGCCCCTGCATGAAGTGAAGGTCGTAATGCCCATGCTAAAATTTGCCAAACCTCTGTAAAAGGTCCTGCCCTACCCATTCCTCCCTGCATGCTCTACAGGGTGGAGGTGCTTGCTCTTCACATGCCCAACCTTTTCCTGCTACAACAGGAAGGTTGGTGCCTAACAGCCCTGATAGTACTTTGGCTGACCCTGCATTTGCTCCCTTGACTGCAGAGCATTGGTAGAAGGCTGGTAGGCAGCAAGTACTGGGATTTAGGGTCCCATTGAATACATCAGAGGGGCAATTTCTCCAGCCAAGTTCATCAGGAACTCAATCATTTGGGTATTAGCTGCTCCCGCAGTTTGGTTTCAGGTTCATCGGGTATGGATGTATGCATGTAGAGCCGTTGAAAAATGGAACAAACTGGAAACAGTACCTGGTAAAGAGAACAGAAAGCACACCAACTTTAACTGGGGTTAAAGCAGTTTTCCTGTATTATACTCCAGTATGCAGAAGAATTGGTCCTTGGAAAAGGGCAAAATACGGATGTGATACACAATGGATATGGGCTTGGGCCAGCCTGGAATGTTACAAGGTAGCCACCTGCTTCTGGAAGTGGACACAACTACCCTGGCCTGCCACACATGGCAGAGGATGCCTGACAAGTTTCATATTCATCATTCTTCCATCGCAGAGCTCTTGGAGGCACCACTGCAAAAGCTTCCCCTTAGACTGCATGGCTCTCATCTCCCCTATGGAAATGCTGCAAGCAGAAACTAGATACTACTATAGCAAGGTGGGGAGTGACTGTCCACATTTAAATGGGGAGAAGAAGTAAAGGGTTTTACAGGACAACGATGATAGTTAATAAAAGAAAAACACAGCTAACCTCCTCTGAAAGAAGCCTCATGGGAAGATGTTGGCTTTATGGTTATTTTCTTTTTTTCTAGTATTTTGGTGACTAACCTGAGATGAACCTACAGCCTTTGCACACAATTAAATATTAATACATATAGTTCACTGCTCCACTGTCTTGGACTTGTCACTTGGATTCATTTTGCAGATGTGTTCCCAATATGCTATTATTGTGAGTAGGATATATGCATTGCTAGAAAATATCTAGCAGGAGATAATCAGGTGATTGGATGTTTTTTAGTTTCCTTCGGTGGGAAGTGTCTAATGTAGGAACAAGCTGGTAAAAGGGAGCCATGCCTTCAAAAAAGCTCTGTTAAAGGTGACTTACCATTTATAGGCATGCTTATTTATTTATATATCCTTGCTTATTTATTTATATATCCTTGAACCTTCTCATGATTTATAATAGGTACAGAATTAAGCCAGACAGGCCAAAGGAAAAACAGATTTGCAAGAACTCTATCTGTATTTTCTTTCTACAGGCATGCAGAGAAGGGGAAACAATTGTAGGAAGTTTACTTGGGATACTATTCCCAATATGCACACAGCTGATTCCCCCTATTACAAATACCATTTTTTTGCTTTGATGCACACAGCCCAAACACATCAGCCTTCCTGTAGGCAATGAACAGTTATGAGACAAGTTAACTCACTAATCTATGAAGCACATTTGGCCTATTCTAAGCTGGCTAGTGTCACATCATAGTTGTGACCCCTCAGTATTAGCATGGCTACTAACAACCTTGGCTCTGGTAAAAAGCGCAAACTATTTTAACAAAATACTCATTTTTAGAACAAAACTCTAGATACTATGCTGCAATATGGGTCATTTCCTATACAACTCCTTTGTCATCTGTTCCTCAGACCTTAAAGGAAAAAAGGGTTTGGGAAAATTCTCAAACTGTAACAAGTTAAGTTAAAATCTGCCTACTTGATATAGTATAAACATGCAACTTATCAGAAATTGTGTTGATGTGTTACAGGTGGGAAGAATAATTTCCAAGTCAAATGAATGTCACTTTTGGCAGTAAACTTGTTATATAATGGCAGCTTTTTCAAATGCTTCCCGTGTTCTCCGCAATGTATTTTGCGGAGTAAGCTAGCTTAAGCATAACTACGTGTATCAAGAAATAATTAATAGAATAAAAAGAAAAACTGACTTTTTTAAGGGCAAATAGACTCAAAATAGTGTGTTCTCCCCCACCCCTCACCCTGCCCCCCCGTCTTTCTTTTCCTCATAATTCTGCACAAAATTATAAACTTAGAGCACTAAATCGGAATTTGACTTCTGAGACAATGCTACTCAATCAAAAAGTGTGTTCTACTAGTTAGAAATCCTAGAAGATAGCCAACTTAGTAAAGGCATTAAAAGAATGCTCCACTGAAGTATGATCCTTACTTTCAACCGTTTTCTTCTGAGATAATTACAACCAGCACATTGTCAGACACTCATCCATTTTCTTTCTGGTTCTCTAGCACAAAAGTTTCTACTAATGAAAATTTGCACAGTTCACATTAATACAAGCCACCCTTGCATTGTGAAGCACAGCATGCCATCTAGTAAGCACCGTTGCATAGCCGTTACTGTTAGCCAAAGTCCTGAAACAACTTTACCTCGTGGTTTACTTGGAAGCTTAATAAAGGTCAGTTTGTGTTAAAAGGCACATGCCATTTTTTCTTTTTTAAAAGGAGTCAGATCTCATTTGAGCCCTGATTTCTGATGCTTAAAAATACAGGCTTGTCATTTTTAACTGGTCAAGTTAGTTTTACCTGTAGCCATTCCTGCAATTCCTACTAAGTGCTAAGGTATGCAGAAGTCAGATAGGACAAATTGGAGTTGCCCAACAGTGAAGCACACCAAAGGCAATAATAATAATAATCAGGGAATATGAACCCCCCAAATAAAGATGACATTTTCAGAAGAGCTTTAACTGAAAAATATTCCTGTCCGCTTCTTTTGAATTCCAAAATACAAAAAGCAGAGCATCCTTCTCACAGGGTATGCTTTGCTAGTGAAGATATCCACACAATGAACTAGTGCCTATCCACACTTCCCTTTAAGAAACTGCTGTTAGTGCTTCCCTGTCCTGTGATTCCCAGTTATGCTAACTGGTCTCCCCAGTATGGGTCAGGTAATAAATGCATTCCGAACTGATTATAGAGACATAGCATACAGGGTTTTTAAACCAACCACTGATCTTTAAATACATTTAAGTTTCTACCCAAGCAAGCCTCTAGAGGGAGCAAGGGGATTACAGTTAGAGACTCTGCTTAGGTTTTACTGTCATTGATGTTTTCCTTCTTTTATTTAAATTCCAAAGGCATTTGTGATGTACTCCAGGATCATAGGATCGTGTTGAAACAAATATAACAATTAAGTGAGGTACCTCACAGTCCTGTGTACAGCCTCCAAAGTATGTGGTACCAAATAAGAAGAGACTAAATATTCCCCTCTCATGTCTGCTCCTATTTGGAGTAGACACAACAATGGGAAGGAAGAAGCACCTGAAACTTTGAGTCCAGCACTGTTCTATCGCTATAAAACAAAACCAAGTCACCCTGTCAACCTACCAACATGAAGCTCCCCCCACATGGGCCAAGTAAGTTCCCTGGAGGCAAGGGAAGAAGCATGAACCATCAATGTTTGCCTCTATCAGTTTTACAAGACATTTTTTAATTGCTTGCCATAAGTACATCTAAGAACTACTTTTCTCTGCTAATTAGGTGCCACATAAATTCTTAGTCAACTAGCATTTTGTCATCTTTTAAAAATGCATGCACAAGTAAAGGACAGGACACATGATTAGGAAGTCACCTATCCAGGGTGCCATTTTCCCTTCAGTTACCTTGCTTTTGTCAGACATACCAAGGGGCTGCACATCTCTGACAGACAATAATGAGCTGACATCAGAACTTTAGCAATGTCTCCCAGATGATACCTTTGCTCTGAACTAAGTGAAATGGCTCTAACGTTAACATGTACAAGTAACTGAGAAGGGAGCATCTTAAGCAGCCAGAAGCAGAAAGCTCCAGGAAGCCCAAGACTGCAGGACTTTGAGAACTCACTCACTGAAGCTCTGGAAATACTGTACATTTTGGGAGGTTTCTTTAGCATCCATATATGGACCTGACTACCCGCAGTCTTCTGTACATGCACCCTGAGGAATCACTACTGAGCCAGGGTGAGCAGCAGTGCTACCAGATACAGTATAAAAGCAAAGGTGAATAGATGCAGCAAGTCCCATACTGGAAAAAGGAACTTGACCAAACTGCCCTTCTGTACACTCTCACTGCCCTCTCCTAAATCTTTAGCTGTAAATGCACCATTTGACCTCAGCCAGCAGGCCCATCTCCACAGAACACTCCAGCCTGTTTTTAGCCCTTCTTGCCAAACTCCAACACAAGGAAATTCAGTGTTGAGTACCACAGCCAGTACTCCACTTTGACTATTCTGTTCCAAGCCGAGCTGAAAAATAGCTCCAACAGAGGAAAAGACAATACCTTTCATTTAATAAAGTTATTCCATATGCGGCAAGCATTATAAAGCTCATAATGCTTCAGAGAAACTTAACATAGTTATCTTGGGCTGTTATTCTGTTCATTGTGCCCACTTAGTTTCTATTTTTAACAACAGACCAGGACTGGGGCCATTTGGATGGGGAGGAGCAGGGCAGAAGAGGGAGAAAAAGGAGTGGGGGGAGGGGTTATCCATGCCAAGAAAAATAAGACCTCAATCCATGGCTAGGTCCTTTAGGGACTAACAGTACAAGCAATAATCATCAAGGTCTTTCTTGTGTCTCCATTACCCTAGATCACATTTTAGTCTCTTTACCTACTATATTTGTTCCACCACCAGAGAACCTTTATCACCTCCACACTCCTCTTCCCTCTCCACACAAATTAATTTGATCAATCAGTAACACAGATTCACTAAAAGTAAACTGACAACTTCTTCACTTCTCAGCTTCAACTTCTGGGGGGGAAGGTAGAAATGTCAACAGAAGTCAACAGAGGAGGTGGAGGAATGAGGTGTACTGCATTCGTCTTCCAGGTTCTAAAAAGTAGGGTTACCAACATGAAAGGAAAAACTCTTTTCCCATTTTTATCTTGGTAAAGACAGTAACATCCACACCCCCTCCAAGACTGGATATGCCAATTCCAGCTGCATGCTCTGCATCAGCATTCTGGCATTTGGGAAAAGCCCAAACCTACAAAGCTGGTGTAATAAAAGCTATCAGATTCACACAAAGAACCTTGTAAACCTACAAAGGACACTTCTATCAATTAGCCGCAAGGGGGAGCATTCAGTTCACCACAATCTCTATTGTGGAAGCCCCTTTCTTTTCATTGAAAGAGAGTAAGATGTAAAATTAAGGTATTTTTAGTTCTTTAGATGTTTTCCCAATACATGCAAGAGTCATTTATTCAGTGTCATTGTTTTTCCCTTTACTGTATGATGATCTGCTTCACTGCTTGCATTTCAACAACATTGTCTTGCAGACTAACTATACAAAGGGGATTTTTGAAGTTCATTAAGGCTGAGGACAAACATTCAAAAAGCCTGAGCCTGAATTAATTCAACCCTTGCAGGTTAGTCTAACCTGCCACACTTGAACTGATTTGGAGGTGGATAAACATTCCCTTTTCATTCCTGAAGTTCAGACACATGCCTGCAGTGGCTCAGGCTAGAAGCCAGTGGCACTAGAGCAGCCCACCCTTCCCTTCTGCAGTGCTGAGCTGATGGGGGGTGTGGCTAGGCCCTGGCAGGACACTCTGGTTAGGGAGGGGTCCCACCCCCACCCCCACCCTTCCCCCACTCGCTGTTGATAACAGAGCATTGAGTTATTCATCAGGGAGCTACCCAGGAAGTTATTAGCATCTGTCAGCCTATCAACCAAACCAAAGCCTCTCTCATTAGTTCAGCTTTTCTTAAACACCTTTTTCCAACGAAGGAATGGAGCAATATTACCAGCTACCTGTTAATTAGCTCCAAAAAAGCCCTGAGCCAACACTATCCTGTCTGCCTTTGTCCTGTCTCCCACAACATGGACATAGCCAGCATGTGGTATGCTAGCTAGTGCTGAGAGGGTTTGTGTAAGGCAAAGGGGAGGAAGAATCCCTCCTTGAGCAGGGAGTGGGGGGGGGCAGCAGTGGGAAGCCAGGTGACCCCACTGTACTGAAGTTTCTGCCAGAGCTCCATCCAGGGAGCAGAGGGGAGAGGCCAGCCCAGCTGTCTGGAACAGATAGCCCTTCCCAGAGTTGCAAAGCCTCTGGGATGCTGGGGAACTCTGGTTTAACTTAAACCAGGAAGGGGGGCTAGGACAGACATTGCAAAAGCTGGTTTGTCTCAAATTGGTTAAGTCTGATACATTTAACCCAGTTTGGCTCAAACTGGCTTCAGCCATTTTCAAACTGGTTTATGTGCGCTGAACATCTGTTCTGTTACAGGTTTAAACCAGTTTCTGATCACTTAAACCAGTTTATGTGTAATATCTGACCCTTGACCTGCCCTCTATGCAGTTATTCACAGTAGACCAAAATTATTTCAGAGTGGACATTAAACCTCTCTACTCTGCTCCAGTAGAATTTACACATCTAGATACCTAAGTCACAGTGAGACAAAGGGTTTTGCATGGCCTACTCATGGTGTGCACAGCTGAATTCATGGGCATTTTGTGGCAGCCCCACCCCTCACCGCTGCTTGGCAGAGGGCAAATTCACTCAGTCTTTGTCACCACCACTTTTCTTTTTTTGGTTGATTTTGCAGGAAATGGCATCCAATGTGGATTTTCTGGCAATTGTGACTATCACAGACAACACTTTTTTTCATGGTTTCTACAAAATCCAGAAAACCTCAATTTAGTTAGGTCCCTACATATAAACTATCCAGCTGTCAGTTAACAAATGCCATGAACTCTAGGTGGTGATATTTTTGCAAGTTTAAATGGCCATGTATTTAGTTATTGGATTAATTTCTAAAAGAATAGGTGCTTAACTTTATGCTAAGATTACATTTTGGTATATAATGTAGGTTTCCCTCGCTTTATGTGGGTTCTGTAACATGGAAATTCACTCTTATGCGATGATCCTTTTTATACCAAAAATTCATTATATGGGAGGTAAATTCACTCTTATGTGATCAGTGTGGTGGAAGCCTACAGTCAGCTGCTTGTGCAATGCATTGTGGGAGTGATGTGCACCAAAATATAGTCTCCTGTGTGGTTCTTGCTTGTTGTCTGAGACACGTGTTTCTGTAGTTGCCATTCCCATTATGGTAATGTTTACTACCACCCTGTGCTTGTGTGTACTGTCTGCTGTTGGTAAATAACAAAATTATCTTGTAAAAGTGATAGAAATGAGTCTGGGGCTCAATACAGTTGAGGTCTTGGAAGGTATCCCTGTTTGTTACATTGTAAATTGGGTTCTCTTTATGCAAATTCGAGTTATGCGCCATTTTCCAGGAACACATAAAGCGAGGAAAACATGTATTAACTTTGATATTACCTGAAAGAAAATCATGATGATATACCATGGCTGTATTTGTACAATGTCTATCATGTTTGGTCACTGTTTACTATTTTTTCCTATATTTAGGTTCTCACACCTGTTGTAGTGTTACCTGCCAACTAAGTAAATCACTCCACTTTATTATGCATGTAGATAACCAGCCACAACAAGGCTAGAAAAATTCAGTTTTGAATAGTAGATCCTAAGAAAAGCCTGCAAGAACTGGATATTTGCCTATTCCGTTTCTGTGAGCAGAATGTTTGAGTAACCTTTCCCTGCCCTGGAGAGAGAGCTGCTGCTGCCCTGGGTGCAAAAGCTGATCAACTATACTTGTACCTTTATTCCTCCCCTAATTGGTTCCTTTGAACAAGACCATTTCCCAGTTCTTTTGCATTTAACTGCTCTGGTTAAAACTCCAGCCATAATGACATCCTTGTCAGAATTCCCCATGACCTTGCTACTTCACCCCAGAGTCTGATTCAGAAGTGTTCTGCAGTCAGAAGGTACTGCCAGTACTCACCCCTCTTCCCTCAGTGAAGCCCAACCCTAGGGGCCAGATTTTTTCCATATTACATCTTGCATATTTTTTTTATACCCCAGAGAGTCTTAGATCAAAAAATGCTGCTTGCTACTGGAATGCAGAATTCTACCATGGTCCAATTTTGCACAAGTGTAAAAGGCATTAAGGTATGACGAACCAGGCCACTTGCGGTTACTTTCAACCATTAGGAACTACAAGTCAGCAACAAGAACAGATGCCTGTTTCACCAGTGTAGTCAGATGACCCATTTCTTACTATGCCCCTCTTGCTCAAGGATACTGTTGAGGTGATGGACTTAGGTTCTGGCCAGTCAGATGGTCCCTGAAAAAAGCTCTAAATGGCTTTATTTAGGAGTAGCTCTATCTTGCACAGTGGTGTTGTTCAAAACTCAGATGACTACAAATTAAGGGAGACATAAAGGAGCTTTATATCTTTGTCTTTTGCCTCACTACTCACAGTTTTCCCAAGTCAGTCATGATGAGACACTTCCACTAAATGAAAATGATGCAGTAACTCCTAAATACACATGAAAAGAGTCACAAAAAGGGCTCAATGCCATCACATCACTTTTCAAGCTGGGAAACTATATAGGTAAACAGGTCATTAAGGCACAGCCACTTAGGTTGCTGTTACAGTATAGTAGAGTACATTCTCCAGAAGTGGTGCACCAAGCATTTAGCCACAGGACTCCATGCTGTCTGTCTCCTAAGCACTGCTCTGAAATTTCACTCCACTCTGAGATATTTATAGTTTTTCTCCCTTTTTGAGCTCAGCATAGTGATCATGGAAGAAGAAAGTACTTGAGCTTTAAATAAACATTATAATATGCATTGCCAGCTGTTCATAAGCTGAGTGATTAAGGCTTTGTGTCTCTGCTATACCTTTTGCCTATATTGGGTGAATTGTGTGGATGCCACAAATGAAAGAACATATGGGAAAGGTCCAAGACATATGGCAGGATAAAAGTTGTTTTCAGTATTAAATTATTTATATACACTAATAGTAATGAACTTGCAGTTTCATTGCAAAGCCTTAAAAAGAACAATATAAAAGGCAGGCAGTGTCTACGGCAATAAACAGATTATTTACTGTGTCAAAATGACAAAGCATTACGTACCTTCTGCTTCAGCAATTACAGCTTACTGACCTATGGAGCTGCATGCTTATGAGTGCAAATCTGTTGCTTGCTTGCCCAGTGACTACTAGGTACTGAAATAGAGAACAACCATTAGCAAGAAGCACCGACTGCTGCTGCCACTGGGTCCCTCAGGCAAGATTAACTTGTTAACTATAGCCATCCAAGTTGCATTAAAAAATGGCAATCAGCCTTTATATATAGCTATGAAGGGAAGAGATAAAAGAAAATGAAGCTGGACACAAGGTAAGGGCCTAATCCAAAGTCAGTTACACAAACATCCTTTTTGAATAGGCAGCACTAGCTTCTGTAATGACCAGATCACTGAGTTGTTCATTCAATCCTAGTTTAATATATAGTAGCAGTGGAGTAATTCTACAGCAGTTTATACCTTCAAAAGAGCTCCTTCTCTGTCATTAGCTGGTCACAGAAAGACCTTAGCCAACTTGGTTCTACTATCCAAGCTAGGCACAATTTTTAGAGTTCTGTAAAACCCTATCATAAAATGTATGAAAACACAATTCTGTTGAATAAACAGCCCCTTACTCTCAGCATCTGAAAAAAACTGAAGTCAACACAATCATCATTTGTGTTTCATGGAGCAAGCAGCTGGGACAAGAAGTGAGAAGGATCTTGGCTCTGTTCCCCAATATAGTCAACATAAAAAGAAAATACTGTCCCAGTACCCTAGCATGCAAATACCATGCCTTGCCAGAACACAGGTGAGACCAAGTTAATGCCAAGGGATGCTGAGTCATTCTAGGTATTTACACTGATTTGTGAAATTGCTGTTTATTCCACCATGACTATTCAATGTCCATTCACTAAAGCTGTTATGCAAATTATGTAGGAATGCTGGCTGGCCCAGAAAAAAACATACTGATCCATTTCAGTTTTTTGCACTACCAGTTTTATCTAATGAGTTTCTTCAGTCTTGTCCACAAGCAAAAAGCAGCATGCTTGTAAGAGAGAAGAAAAATGCTTTCTTCCCTTCTCCCTCCCACTTCCGCCTTTGGAGAAACTCTTGTGAAAGTAGCAGATTTTATGCTGGGAAGGGAAATAAGCCAGTATTTGAGCAAGGAATAAGTGTAATAGGAGCAACAACACACAAGTTTCTCCACACTAAGTGAATCTACACGAGACTGTTACTGTGGAGTTTAGTTGCCTAATTAGCTCTTCAGTAAAATCTCAGAGTCTACACATGCAGCCCTATTAGTAAACTGTAGTAAACTAATAAATGTCACTGTACTTGTCAATACAAATGTAAATGTGGTGGCATTTAGTGCACTACAATGCACATGTAAATGCTGATGGAGCTGGTTGGGCTGGTGAGCCCTGTACGGAACACCCTCATGCCCCAGCCAGCCCCTCCATAGCACACCGAACTGGGTCAAAGCAGCTGAGGGTTTAACATGCTGCAGTCCTGAGTGCACATGTAAACACAGCACCTGGGAGCAATAAACTCTGGTGCAAACTACATTGGAGGGGGTTTTTTCACGCTAATTGCATGTGTAGACGTACCCACTGGCCTGCAAATCACAGAAGAAATAGGACTGAAAAGGACCTTATTACATTAGCTAGCTCAAGCCTCCACTCAAGGCAGAATTATCCCTTCTGAAACATCTCAGCTAAATGTTTCCTAACACAAACTCCTTACATCTTAATAGAATCTCTCACTATAGAGGTAAAAATGCTTTCTCTCTCATTAAAGGCCTTTGGCCTCTCACTGAAGTTATCAGTTCTAATGCAGTTCACTCAGCACTAGAAACAAGGCTGACTACAATGTCATACAATTCACTTAAGTTTTTATGATTCGATGTATGTTGTAATTTACAAGCCCCAGCCAGATTTCTTTCTTTAACTATCTTATAAGGCTGTTTTAAAACTAAATTATAAAGCAGTTCAAGTTCTTGAGGAAATGAAGGAAAAGGCAGCAGAATAAAGGTGCTAGCCTTCAGAAAAGCAAACTTTGACAAACTTGGGAAACTGATGGGCAGGATTCCATGGGGGATTCCAAAGTCTGACAGGAGAAAAAATATAGAAGGGCTGTTTGTACCTTAAAGGAAGAATATTAAGGGCACAAAAACAATATCCCACCAAGAAGAAAGGATGCAAAGTGAATGAAGCCTGGCTAAACAAGCTCTTTAGTAAACTGGAACTCAAAAAAGGAACCTTACAAAAAGTGAAACTTTTTTATACTAGTGGGAATACTAGGGAGGAACAAGAGAATCATATGTGCATGCAGGGAGAAAGTCAGGAAGGCCAAGACACAGACCGAGATGCAGCTAGCAAGAAATGTAAAACAAAAAAGATCATTCTATAACTATGTCAGAAGAGGAAAATCAAGGAAAGGATAGGTCCCTTCCTGGACAATTAGGGCAACCCAAAAACATGCAGACTTGGATGTTTTTGAGAAGGCTGAATTAATGCCTTTTTGCCTTCAGTCTTCACTAATAAGGTTGACTACCACTTGATAAGCACATCAGGTAGAAAAAAATACAAGAAACAACAGGTAGAAAAACATAGGGCAGCGATTCTCACACAAGGTGCCACCAGGTCCTTTAAGGCATACCTCAAGGTGTGAGGAGAACCAGATAAATGCAGGCCCAAGATTGTCCCTGCCTGGGTGATTGCCCACCCCCACTGCCAAGCGCCTCTGCAAGAAAGTAAGTACTGTAATAAACTCATTTTTTAAATCAGGTACCACTCAATTCACCAAAGTTATTGAGAGATGCCTTGATTCCTAAGAGGTTTAAAACCACTGGCCTAGAGTAAAGAAAGAGTATCTTGGAGATAAAACTGCTTTCATGTCATCAGGACCTACTTTCAGGCCAGCAGAGATTCACCCTAGATGTACTCATGGAACTGGTCAAGGTTATTGCAGAGACATTGGCTATTATCTTTGAAAACTGTGGCAGTAGTAAGGTCCCAGATAACTGGAAAAAGAAGCAAATATAGTTTAAATCATCAAGGCATCTAACTGGAGAACAAGGTAATAAGCAACAGCCAACATGGATTCATCAAGAGCAAGTCATGACTGACCAACCTGATTTCCTTCTATGAAAAGGTGCTGGGCTTTGTGGACCAGGAAGGGGAAGCAAAGGATGCAGATATCTCAACTCCAGCAAGGCTTTTGATACTCTTTCATGACATTGTTATTATGAACAAAGAAAATTACCAAGACAATTATTCCTATTTGATATTACTGTAAGGTGGATGTGTAACTGATCAGATCACTGTGATCAAGGAAGTCATCAATGGATGTCTATCTATTTGGAAAAAGTTATTGAGGGGGATTCCCCAGTGCTCTGTGCTAGACCCAATACTGTTCAAGGTGTTCATAATGATTAGGAAGATGGGATCAAGCACAAACTTAAATAATTTGCATATGATACCAAGTTGGGTTGAGTTGCAGATGTTCTGGAGGGTAGGATTCATAATGACCTGGACAAACTGGAAAAGCTGTTCACAATAAAGAAAAAAAATCAGATGTAATGCTACCAGGATAAGTGCAAAGTCTTGCACTTGGGACAAAATAATTGCATGAACAAATAAGGAATGACCAAGTAGGCTATAGTACTACAGTAAAAGGACTTTTTTGGTGGGGGGGAGGGGGGGAGGGAGATGTTACAGCAGACTATAAAGCTACGTTGTGAGTCAGTGTGCTCTTGTTGCAAAACCAAAAATAAAAATCAGCATACTGGGCTGTATTAGTGATAGCATCATATCCAAATCAAGCAAAGTGATTCCTGAAGGCTTTGTCAACTTTTGGGTACATCACGTCAAGACAAACAAGGACACACTAGAGTGCAGTGGAAAGCAATGAAACTGATTACAGACCTAGAAAACATGATTTACAAGAAAAAGCTGAAAGAACTGGAATTGGAGAAGACAAGGCTGAGGAAGAATTGATAATAGCCTTCAAACAATAGCCACGCGCATGATCAGAGGTCAGGAAAACAGATCTTACGATGACAGGCTGAGAGCCA
>NW_017728886.1:129765269-129818790 GCF_001723895.1 Crocodylus porosus | reverse complement strand
CTGACTTCCTGCCCTTTGGGCAGGGGGCTGGACTCGATGATCTCCCGAGGTCCCTTCCAGCCCTAATGTCTATGAAATCTATGAAACAACTGAAGAGTGATTATGAAAAGGATAGAAATACTGTTCTATGTGACTGAAGAGGACAGGACTAGGAGCACTGGTCTTAAATCACAAAATAAGTTTAGACTGAGTATTAGGAAGAACTTTCTCACAATAATCATATAGTTAGGCCTTGGAAGAATCTACCCATTCTACTCCTGTCACATCACTTTGACAAAACCTTACTCACTTTACTTCATTCTATTGTCAAAGAGAGGGCACAAACCCAATTAGTTCTCCTTTTCAGCTCACCATTAAGACTTTAAGAACACTCCTTTTGTGTTTTTGCCAGACAGGTGTGCACTACACATGTAAGAAAAATGCACTTGCCTGCCAGTTTTCTGCTAAAGCTGGGAGAGGCTTGTTCTGTTCTAAACACAGATTTGAATTCTACATTCCAGTTGGATTGAAATCTATATACTTGCTAGAATATTATTAGCTTTCAGCCACTCTCAGAAGCCATATTAAACTTTGGCATTTGAAATGCCATTTTTTCTTGGACCAGATGACAGGAAAATCCTAGGTCCCTTTTCTCTAGGCAGTATGTTATGATTACTGCAGTTGGAAAGATGAGACAGTACCACTTGCTAGACAAGGAGACATAAACCAGCTTTTCTAAGGCATCGTCCTACAACTCTGCAACAATGTATTTTACTGGTATATTTTAAACAGTTATGAAGCAATAATCTTTGCTGCTTAGGTCCCCCATTATTGTAGTAGCCTCAGAGCACCATAGAACAGAGTGCAATTCTGTTCTACAGGTGAAACAGAGACAGACACACACTAAGGTTTTGTCTCTGCTTAGGTTTTATAGAATAGTTACACCTGATCAGGGTGCATTAAATAAACAAACAACCAAACAAAAACAAGCCAAAGCTCTAGTGTGGATGCACATTTAGCTATATAAAGCTTTGCACCAGCACAGGTTACCTTGGTTTCCTGAATGCAATAAAAATTGGTAGTTGGCTTTGCTTACTGGCTATATGCTCCAGAAAGGACAGGGAATGAGAAAGATTTGGAAAACAGAAGCAGAGGTGGAAAGGAGTATGCCATTAGGTTAAATTTCCCTATCAGTAGAGAACAGCAAATGGGAAAGACAAAGTGCTTGAAATTGCCCTTAGACTGACACTGGGGCAGAACGTCCATCTAAGGCTAGAAATAAAGGTCACCAAATGAAGAAAATCAGCTGTTCTGGGATGTGTTTCAACACAGCCAATCTGCTTCACTGGGCAGCACTACCATTATCCAACAGCATCGCTGGACAGGACAACAAATGACATGTTCTCTCTGGGCTGGAAGGGCTCTGGCCTATGCACACCTTGCATTCCCACACTGGATCAGGCCCCTCAAGTCCTGAGAGCACCTGCCCAACTCTTCTCACTTACAGAAATGCATCTCTTAGATTGGTGGGGGTATGTCTTTAAGCAGGGAAGTGAGGCAGGTAGTCGAATGCTTGAGAGAGCTGATCCAGCCCAGGAATTCCTGGAGTGTTCAGGACCAGTCCCTCAAGACTGTGAAGTCTCTGCCCTAGGGAGGTAGAAGGCATAGGCAGCTTACAGCTGCCTATAAAGTAAGGAAATGTCCATCACTAAATAACAGCACAAATTGATACCACCTTTGCTGCAACCCCAAATTTGGGCACTTGCATCATGGCAAGAGGTATTGATGTCTGTCTGTTTGGTCTTTGTGTTGCCATAAAAGTTATGGCAGTAGAAAGGAAACATCTGTTTCCACCCTTTGAGGAATTCAGGCAAGAATATGTTTAAAGTTAATCTGCACATTGTACACTGGACATTTGTAACAGCTAAATGCAGACAGCCCCTTAACTGCATTCTATAGAAAAGCTAGGGCAGCTAAAATGGGATACTGAGAACGACAGGGCTGCAGCTAGGATAGATAGCAGTTGGCATTAAGCAGTAACCCCTCTGGCCTCACTAGCCAGAGCAGAAACAGCACTCTGCCCTTGTACTTCAGAAGTTTAGGTCCTCATCTCTTGATCTAAAGAAGTATCTGGTTAGTGAAGTCAGGCAAACAAACACAATAAAGTTTTACAGTACTAAATAGCAGCTACCCACCGGCCAGTCCACTTCAGAAGACTCCAGCCAAGTTGTGTACATTTAAAATGCTATCATGCTAATGACATGAGTTATTGCAGAGCACATGGCAACCTAGAACACCACTGCTGACAGAATAGAAGAAAATCTTCTAACTGGAGACAGTTCTATTTCACATGGAAAGCTTAGTAGACTTGAATGACAGAGAACTTGCAGATCAGAAAAAGTCGTCAACTTCCAGATCAGTGCTCATGAAGGATTATTATGCAAATTAATATTTTCAACTAGTTGGTTTTAAGATATTTAAGCAGCTAGGTATGCAAGCATCCAATAAGGGGAAGTCATGGTGTTAGCCACATTGACAAAGTTAAGTTTAGCATTCATCTATACAAGAAAACCCAAGTAAGATTGCATGTGCCAACTTCATCCTGACCCAGTTCGGCAGAGAGCAATGACAATGGTTAGGGGTCTGGGGAACATGATGGAACTGGGCTTATTTAGTATGGAGAAGAAAAGGTTGGGGGAGGGAGGGAGGTGGGGTGGAATTTAATAGCAGCCTTCACCTACCTGAAAGAGGATGGAACTAGACTGTTCTCAGTAGTAGCAAATGACAGAACAAGGAGCAATGGTCTCAAGTTGCAGTAAGGGGAAGTTTAGATATTAGGAAGAACTTTCTCATTAGGAGGGTAGTAAAACACTGGAACAGGGAAGTTGTGGAATCTCCAGCCTTGGCAGTTTTTAAGACCTGGCTAGACAAAGCCTTATCTGGGGTGCTGTAGTTGGCGATGGTCCTGCTTTGAGTAGGGAGGGGGTTGGACTAGATGACCTCCTAAGGACCCTTACAACCCTAATTTTCTCTGATTCTATGATTTCATACAGAAGGTGATACAGGCTAATTGGTGATATTGTGTCCCAAATGCATAAAAATTCCTTCCGTATCCAAAGGTACCTGTACCTTTTTTCATAAGAATATCAGTTCAGTTGTGGAAAATATTAATAAGAACTGACTTTTATGGAAGTGCATTTGGTGCTACCATAAAAGATGGATGGCAACAGTTGAACCTGAAGCAGATTAATGTATAGGCCCTCAGGACACAAGACCAGGGGTCCCTGCCAATCAGTGGCCCCTTGAGAAAAATCTCCAGCTAGGGGTCGCATCTGGATGGGTTGGGGTACTGCCTGCAAGAGTACTGCCCCATGAGAGCATGAGAAGTCTTTATGCTCCCCAGCCACCTGAGGACTCAGGCACTTGCTTCAGGGCAGGCAGCTTCCACGGCATGTCTGTGACTTTGCAAAGCAGGGCCCTCGTCCACAGCTCTGAGCTTCAGGGCCTCCACTTGGCCCCTCCAATCCCTGGCCTCACGCTGGGGGATGGCAAGACAGAGGAAGGCTCCCAGTTCCCAGGAGCCAGTTCTATAACAATAGTAAAATGTATATTTAAAAAAAAATAGACAAGTCTACATGACCACTAAACTAAAACATCAGTCCTTTCATTTTATTATACATTTGTGGCAATCCCATGCATCTGAGTCATTTTCCTAAGACAGTTATTTTATTCAGTTTTGTGTGTGGCAAAATTGAGTAGTTAATTTCAACATCATATGTTGTGCTTTATTTATTAATGCATCTTGTAAACATTTAATGGGTCTATTTATCAATGCTTTCTGATACATTCATATTTAAAATGAGGTGTAGGGAGCCTCCAATTTTCTATTTTCCCAGGGTCCAATAAATCTTAAATCACCAGTGATTTGAGTACATAGTTTGGGGGCTCAGCTGACAAACCAAAGTTATATCTGGGACATGAAAAGAGCTGTACTTCTTCAGAGTACACAAATGACTGAGCAGGACATCGCTGTTTCTCATGTAGATGCAGCATTAGAATTTCTCTAGTTCTCCAAGCTATGACCTCCATGTGCAGCAC
The DNA here is from genome assembly GCF_001723895.1 of Crocodylus porosus. NCBI lineage: Eukaryota > Metazoa > Chordata > Crocodylia > Crocodylidae > Crocodylus > Crocodylus porosus. Next base: position 129,814,713 of record NW_017728886.1, on the reverse strand, counting down.
TAGCTCTTCAGGCCAGAAAACTGTGGGTTTCTCTTACCCAGAAAAAAAAATCAGTTCTAAACCTAAAGCTAATGGTAATCATGCCAAAATACTTCAGCGCTTAGTTTTTCCTTATTTCCCAAGTTTGTGTTTAATGTAGGATTCTTGAGCAACAAATATGTACTAAAATAGAACCAGAGACAGTCATATGTATCCATAGTCCACAGTTATATTGTCTGGACTCAGTGGTCTTATCAGACCAACTCTATCCTAGAGTACTTAGGTTCTCCTATAACCTCTACCACCATGCTATGGAATACTGTTTAAGCAAAGCAAATATCAGCTGAGAAGGTATTAGCTGTGGCAGATAAGTGTGGTAAAATAATTAAGGGCATCTATGAAATACTACCAGCAAAAAGACCTGGTAGGGTACCACTGGAAGGGGTTTTAGTTACTCAAAATGGCACAAATTCCATTATTGAACCAGAGTCCTAGCACGGTACCATCAATGCCAGCCTTGGCTGGTCACTTAAAAAAAGGTCTGACCACTTGTGAGCAATCATCCAAATTAATATATTGACAAGCTGAGAATGTTTATTCTGCAGTTTTCTATGCATTTGTTCAAACTGGAATATCCCTGCCTAAAATCTCCCTTAACTTGGATTTTTCATTTTATTTCTCAAATCAACTGTTACATAGCAGTGTTTCCATGTGCTATGAAACCAAACCTGTTTTTTCATTCCAAGAACTGGCTTTACTTCAGCGAACCATAGCTGGTAAATCAGTTAAGCCCATTCAATACACAGGCACAAATATCAGCAGAAGAGCTAAATGCTAAATGATAAAACAGTAAACCAGATTTTACTCAGTTACACCACTGTAAATGCAGATTATGTCATCTGGAGTAGAAGAGTAACTAGATTTTTTTTCTGGACCAGCTAATGAAGAAGTTGATAGGATTGGTGTGGGGGGAGCAACACGTTATTCTGTTTTATTTTGTTTTTTGTGACTATGAACATTATTTCATCTTCCTTAATTGGTTCCATATATCAGATACTGAGAGTAAACTAGAGCAAAAAGTAACAAAACCATATTACTAGTATATTTGCATTAATGGAACTGGACATCATATGAAGAACAGTGAAGCATATGAAATGTCTTTACTGTGAAAAAAATGGAATACAACAATTTATATTTGTTGACAGTTTTTGTAATTTTTTGGTGAACAATTAGGCTGTAAATGTACTAACAGGAAATTCCATTCACAAAATAAACAGCTGTACATTCCAAATATTGCAGGAGATCATGGGGCTGTGCAACTTCTGTGTACAACTACTGATTTCAGGAATAACCAGCATTCCATCCTCACCCAAAGTAAATGCTTTGAGGGCATTTCTTACAGATACAGTTAAATCTCAAGTGCTTGTGAGACAAGACAGAAGGGTGCCATGGTTGCGAAAGAAATTTGAAAAGTTACACTTTCACTGCAAAGCATTTCAAACTAGTCATTCTAAAGTGCCTAACAACCAGCCTGTTTTGCAGCTGGACATGCTAAGGGATTTTTAATCTATTAAAAACTCTAGACCAGATAACATCACTGACCTGTTTATTAATCCTCTCAATATTAATGAGGCTGTTTCTCATCAATACAAACTGGAGATTCAACATAGTTCACAGTTTAAGCAGTACACCACTGAAAAACTCCACTGTAATGAGCTTTAAACATTATACTTATGCAATACTTTGCTCAGCATCCATTCTACAGACTAAATACATTTTAGTGGCATTCAAAGTGAACTCTAAAAAGAACAAAAGTAGAAGCAGTGGCTTGTCAGTTTTAGTGATTTATTACAATATCCCCAAGTGACATGCCCAGGATCAGTGGGCCAAACCCTCAGCTGGTATACTTGGCAATAACCTAACTGAAGCCAAAGCTAAGCAAATTTACCTCAGCCAAGATTCAAATCTAATGAGTCAGTGGTGTTTTGGCAATAACTCATGTTCAGTTCCAGAAAAACTTCTGTTCCTGGAAATAAATTTTGGCTCTGTGCCTTATCCATACAACATATTCCAGTCAGTCAAAATTATGTGGGGGACCTCTAAAATGTTCAATCTAGCTTTCTCTGCAACACAGATCCAAGATTCTTGAGAACCTAAAGTCAATTTAACTTTAGGGGGTAAGACAATTTCAACATGCAAAAATAAAAAATTGCGTAAGTTACTGTAGAATCTCTATCTTCTATTTGTAGCTGACCAAGGAAACATTAGAACTCCAAATTCCTCTTGATGGAAAAAAGCTTACAAGAAGCCTGGCATTTATGCAATCTTAATCCCAAAATGCTATAGTGTAGTAAACCATACTTTTAGCAGAAAGTCAGATGTGATTATTTTAAAACCAAATAAATAATCTTTAAGTCCCAGATGATAAATACTGCTGCTAAACTTAGACCAGCTTGGAGTTAAGCACTGTTTTCATTAGCAAATGATGGACCAAATTCTGATAATCACACTTGACTTCACACAGCAGTAGCTGGTGTCATCTTCCACATTTCCTCCACACATCCTCATTCACAATAATTGAGGCAAGTTTTATTTGATAACAGATTAAAAGAAATGCTAGCATGTACAAATCTGTATGGACTTCTGGTTTGGATTTCTATTGTGACATTTCCTCAAGAAAAAAATAAACCTTAATTTGTGATCAGACAAGAAACATTCTATTTCTATTTCAGAAACTGAAAAGAGCTAATACACAAAAAGAAATTTCAAACTACAAAAAGTGTGTTCTCCATCAGTAGTAATTAGATATTTGCTCATGATTTGTCAAAAATATGGGTGAACGTTCCCTAAGGCAAGCATCTGATTCATTCTGGCTCCTGCATTCTCCTCTCTGGGCACCTCTACATGAGGTGCTTTGAGCGCAGTAGACTAATTCTACTGCATGTCAGAGCAGCGGGCAAAACATGTGCTAATACGCTAAGGTAAGCAGATTCAATAAACTCTTCATTAACGTCACAAAAAGACAATTCGTTTGCACTGATGTGAAGTAGGGCTGATTACAGTGTATTAAGTTAGTACCTGTTATTACAGGCACTAAACTTAATGCACCATAATTGTGGCAAATTAACAAACATGTAGATGCGCCCAGTTAGCATGAGATAAATTCTATTTCCATTTCCCTACACACAGACCACAGCATCAGGACATGCTGGGTAGCAGCAGGGCCAGACTGCTGCTGTACTTTGAAAGTCCTTGACTGGTAGGTAGCCTAGTAGGGTCATATTTAGCTGCCTTAGACAGGAGGATGTTCAGGACCTCCAACAGCTAATCTAATGCTCTACCTTGAGCCATGTTTATGCCAAGGAGATACACAATGCAGATGTGATTAGACTTTGACATGATGATCATAAGGAAGATGTTTCTTAAGTCTCATTGGCACTGAATAAAAAGTTGAATATGCGTTGTAGTTTGCTTCCTAAATAATCCCTAGAGAAAAGCTCAAAAAAATAGACATTCATACTTACCAAACAGCATTAACTGAACCGTTCCACAGATGGAGCTGATGTGGCTTTTTGCAACCACCTCTACTAGAATGGTTTAAAATCATGTTGATGAAAATCCCCTCCTCCCCCACTGTCAAATGCAGTTTCATTTAAACTAGTCTTCCGTGGTTGGCAGAAAATGCAAAATGTTTTACCTTGGCTCTGTCAGTTACCTTCAACTTCATAACATTCAATAAAATACATAAATAAAAGAATAGAGTTTCAACAACACATTTCCACAATATTCTGGATTCTGAACGAGCATCTTGTTTTGATTTTTTCCTTTTTTTAAATTTTTGAATGAATATTCAGCAGGGAATTTCAACTTTTAATTTTCAGAATTCCCTGTGGAGCAGAGTCTCATTTATGTTCCAGTTCTGGGGTGCCTATACACATGCAGTGAGGCTGCTCTGATGCACTGTAATTACAGAGCATTGGAGCAGACTCAATTAATTGAGTATCCTAGAGCATGGTATTACTGCTCTCCAGAAGACTTCAGCATCACATGTATCAGTGTCCCCACACTGAAAAATGATGGTGGGGGCACTTTAACTAAAGCTCATTCGACAAGCTTTAGTTAAAGTGCCCCAGACACCATTTATCAGTGTGGGGATGCTGATGCACATGACAGAGCCACTTTAATTAATGCCCCACTCTCACCACCACCACCATTCCCGGAGCAAGTGTATAAATGTGCCTGGTTTCTAGAATTTTGGATGCCGAGGACTAGATTCTCAGCTAGATGCTTTGTTGTTAGGAGCAAAACAGCATCTAAGCATATAGTAACAATTTCTTCACATCCTTATTGTTTTCCGACCTCCCTCACTTCAGATTCTTAATGAGTTGCACCATACTAACATCCCCAGGAATCCTACAAACTATCCATAGATTGTATATCATAGTATTTAGGTTGTGAAACCTGCTGGTGCACAAAAAGTATGTTTCTAGTCAACCCCATATTTGATTAAAATAAGCAAGCCAGCCGGCATTCTGTGTTGCTACTAGGTATTAATATTTCATTAAGAGCATGAGGCAACTTCAAAAAAGTGCTAAAGACTTGATAGTGGGCACATGCTACTGCATTAGTGAACAGGGAATACGCTAGTTTGACATCCAGGAGGGCAGCAGAGGTATTTTAAACTTGTTGGGATAAGTACCCCAACCACACACTTTGGTGGGAACAATTAGCATTGATGTAATGAACCACTAATAGTATGTGAGAGTTCCAAAAGCTGTTAAAGGTTTCCTTCCACTTCACTGACAGAAATAGCAGAGTTCCTCTTGATTTCTAATGGGAACAGAGTTAAGCCGAGTTGAACTGTCATTTTGACATTTCAGAGTCAAAGACAGAAACAAATGGTAAATTTTATACCAAGCAGAGCTGTTCTCAGGCTGTCTGCCAGTTCAAAATAACTGCATTTAGTGTTCAAATCATGCTTTCTTCACAGCCATTAGGAGGATAAAGGGTAGGATTTTATGTTTAAGTGAGTTCAGATTTTGAAACCTAGCACTGCAGCAAGGGATGAACAGCTGCGGAATGCAGAGACCTGGTCATATTTATCATGAATGTGAATTTGTTCACTACATACTTCCTAATGGCAAAAATATAGATCACTACAGAAAGAGTGGGAGGCAATGTACAGTTATTTACTTTTTGTCCTATTTTGCCATTCAATAGAAATACTGTCTGGTGGAAGCCTTACCCCTTACCATGCTGCTGGGGAACCAGAGGATCCAACAGGGAACCGGGCTTCATCCTGTGCATCCATGCTCTCAAAATCCTAAAGCTTCTTTTCCATGATCTTGCTTCCACTCAGACTTCTCTAGAGCTGCTTATGTACACCCCCAAGCTTCCCTTCTCTAATGCTGCTTTTCCTTTTGCCGTCTCTAGAATAGGGCACATCTTTTTTATATGGAGTCTAAGGCCCTTCGTACTCCCAGAAGCCTTTGCCAAGAATTAGTGAACTAGAATCAGCTGTACTATACCTTAGTTCACTGATTCCAAAAGGGTGTGCCACAGCACACTATTGTGCCACTAAGTAATGGAAATATGCCATGAGATCCCCCTATGTGAGGAAACAAATGCTCTCCTTCCCCACTTGTCACTCTCTACCTGCCCTAGCTATTCCAGCACCTGCAGCTGGTCTTCTGGGGACTGTAGCTGATGCCACTGCCTTCCCCTACCCTTCCCCACAGCCAGCAGCAGGCAGACAAAACTGTATTTTTCAGTCCAGCTTGTCCACTCCATTCTTTTCACGCTCCCAGGATTGGCAGGAGGGGATGCAGGAGTGATCACCAGTATGTTAGACCCTGCAGGAGCAGCCTCAGCAATGGGGGCTCTCCTTGCCCCCTGAGGCCAGGAATCAGGAGGAGTCAAGCAGTGGCAAGAGCAGGGCACAGCAGGGTGAGGTCCTCCTTCCACCACAAATAAGTGATACCAGATAAATCACTGATTCTCAACTATTTTATCCTCAAGACCTGCTCAGCCTCTCCCTCCCCTTATCTTCTGTATTTAGATCTCAGAGATTTTCAGATGGGGTGCCAAAAATTAAAAAAAACAAAAAAACTCCATAACTTTTTGAACAGTATATCTCAGCACTGGTCTGATTTCCTCAGCAGGGGAATGGAAAAAAACATATACACTTTTTTGGGTGCAAGTGAAGTGTACTACCACTTTTAAACCAGATAAAAAAATGTGCACCAGGTATCAAACGTTGCAAAACACTGCTCTAGTTCCAATTCCTTGATCAGCCAAACTTTATACAGTTTTTTTTTAGATCTACTGTCTCAAAAGCTGTCATTTTTTTTCCTTTCACCAGTGACTACTTAGTCTTATCACCAGTCTTGTGTACCACATCTGTTGAGATATTTTGAAGTTACTTCCATTTATGTATAACACTTTAGAAGTAACCCTCCCTTGTCCCCTCACCCCCATAAGTAAGCAGGGGTAGTCATTCATATTTTTATCTGAAATAAATATTTGATAGTTCCAAAGTTATAATTAAGAATTCTAGGATAGCAAAATATAGATAGTTAGGATGGCAGCTGTATTTCTTTTCCCCCAGTCCCTACTCATACTTCAAATTCCTTTTTGGTTGAAACTTCCCATGCTTGACCTTTGTCCTGAAGTGATTCCATAGATTTGAGCAAGAACTGTTGAGCCATTTTTTAAATTATTCAAGTGTAAAAAGATACTGTCTTATTTTCTGGCCAGAGATGCAGTGATCACAAATATAAAAATAAACTGTTATAAGAGCCCAGTTTAAAATAGTTTTAACTATGTAGCTTAGAATTTTTTTAAATTATTTTCTAACACAGTTTTAGGACACATTTCTTAAGGAGATTGCATTTCATATCTTCTTTTCCACTGACAACCTATATAATCTACAAGCTTAGCTGCACCCACTGAATTTAGCAGAAACAGTGTTGACAATGACTTCCACACAAGCAGGAACAAGCCCCCTTACAATTTAACAAGCAAGTCATCCTATCCCAAGAAGTTTACCAGATCCATTGGCAAAGACTGTAGAGTTGTTAAACTACACAAACTAAATATTTAGTTTGAATGACTTTGAGGATATGGGCAGTTCTCAGATTCCCTTGGTACAACCATATCAGTCAAAAATGGCACTACTATGAGAGAAATATAGGAATTAAAGCAATGGTATAAAAATAGAAAAACCTGTGCAAGATGGGAAGATAAAGCATGTGATCAAATTAAGATTAGGAAGTCATAAAGTAAACCATCCTGAAAACTGTTTTCAAAGTCATTAGAAGTGTATTGCCTTCGGCTTCTATTACAAGTTATAAAGCAAAAGAAAAAAAACAATAAAAAAGCCATTGTATGAGGCTGAATCATGCCCCAGAATGGAAGACTGTCACTGGAGATTAGCAAAAAAAGGAGTCATTACTATGATGAAGTCAGAAATTCCCAAGTGGATTCAGTTTCATGGATGATGTAAAGCCAAAATAGTAGTGATTCATAGTGGCACAATGCTAGGAAAAATGAAGATCAGGAAGAGGAATCAAAAGATGAGAACACTAAGTTACAGATAATGTTTGAATTGGATTTGGATGCAGATTAAGTAATGAGAGATTTGCCATCCAAATTACTAGGTGTAATAGGGCACCTTCCTGGTCTTTAGTGATCACACTGGTAGTCATCCCCTTTTTGGACTCTCATGCCATGCCTTAATGGGAGAAAACAAAGAATGTACCAAAAAAGGGGGAAATTGGCAATTCACATAGGATGATAAGTGCATAGTGTACTGGCCTCTGTCGCAGGGCTTCACCACCCCTTAAACCCTGTCCATGCCCAACCAATTCACGTTTCAGAGATCTGTCTTTCTGGTGGCTGTGAACTCCTCACTCAGTTTGTAGATTCAGCAGGTTTGTTCAGCCAGCATCTCTTTCTATAGCTGTAAATTCCCTTTGAGGATCAGGACTAAGAGATTGGAGAGAGAGCGGTTTTCTTGTGAGAAATGTGCCCCCACTGGTAATTGGGTGTTCTTGTCTTTAATAGATTTCTGGTGTGCAGCCTCAATTTCAGAAAGTTCCTCCTAGATCTCTCAACCTCAATTTCCTCTGCTGCTGCTAGAGGACACTGACATTGCTCCTACTCCTTTCAGGGCCATAGAAGAAGGTAAATCTCCATCCTCTCTATAATCCACCTTCAGGTATTTGAAGACTTGTAAAATCTGCCCTCCCCAGCTCCTAACCACCCCCATTATTTTTTTTCCGCGCTAGCTCTTTCAGTCTTTGCTCGTAACTCATGCTTGCCAGGCCTCTAATCATTTTTGGTACTCTTCTCTGGACTCTGTTCACACCTTTAAGAATGGGGCCTGAAACTGGATATAGTACTTCATGTGATACCTTACCAGTGCTGAATCAAGCAGAAGAATTACTTTATGTGACAATCCTGTTAATACTATTCTGTATGCTGTTAATTTTCTTTGCAATAAAAGCTTGCTGTTGGCTCACGTTCAGTTTATGGCCCACTGTAATCTCCAGATACTCTCTGTAGTATGAAACTTTGACTGTTATTTCTCCAGTCTGTATTTGGGCATGCAGTTATTTCATCAGAAGTGCAAGACTCTGGCTGTTCCTTGTTGACTCATCTGATTGACTCATTTTTCCAGGCTACTCAAGTGTTTCTGAGTATAAGGCCTGGCCTCCAGAACATCTGAAACTCCACCCAATTTGGTGTCATCTACAAATTTGCTAAATAATGCACTCAACACCATTGTCCAAATGATCCTTGGATATTTACAGATGGAGATGAATTTTATAATTAACAGTAAAAGGGTATTTTGCAAAGAGAAAAATGTTTGAGTTAAAAAGCTCTGTACCAGAAGCTAATTTTTAGGGCACAATAGCTTCATTCAGTTCTTCCTCAACTAATAGCTATGTTGTTTTGAGCACTGCGTGCTGGCTTGATAACTATTATATTAGCTATTTTGTCTCTAAGTTCTTTTGCGCAGTGTGAGGGTAAATATTCATCCTAGAAAATGTGCATCAACACATAACAATATTTTGTTGCCAGCTATCATGATTGTCAAAATTTAAAGCCTAGCTCCTGTTGCTTACCAAATAAAGATTTCCTTTCTAAAGAAGGAATACATGACTGGAACACCCTCCAGCAAGGCAGGATCCCCACCCACAACCCAGAAGTGGGTGGATAGTGTAGTGTAGTGTGGGATCATTTTGAGGTGGCAGATGATCCCAGGTATGCTACCTGCCAGCACTGACGAAAGCAGATTGGCCAAGGAAAGGACAAGAAACACTTCATCACCACAGTGATGCTGCTGCATCTCAGGAGGCAGTACCCCCTTGCCCTTGTTCCTCCTCAGCCTGGGACCAGTGGGATCATGCCCAAAAAAAAGTCCCCCCTCTTGGTTCAAAGCCCCCGTCCCCAAGAAGTAGAGGCAGGCCACCTTGGCACATTCCCAAGGCAAGTAAGGTCACCCAGAGCACTGGGGAGGTGCTTTCTCTGGATGGCCAGCCCTTCTCCTTTGTTGAGTGTCCAGGGTTCAGATGACTCATGGTGCTTGTGCCTATGCAGGGGGTTGGACTCGATGATCTATTGAGGTCCCTTCCAACCCTAACATCTATGAATCTATAAATCTATAAAGATATCTGGCTTCATACTGCCGGTACACAACATCCAACAGATGTGAAGGGAAAGGGTGCAGGGCAGCAGAGTGCCAAGAAGTACTGAAGTGTGTCATTTGTGGGGAGGAGGAACACTTAGAGTAGCAATGTCTGTGGTCCTTCTCAAAGAAAGCTAGATCTACGGAGGAGCAGCAGACACGGGAAAGGGAATGGAGGGAAGAAGATGATGTTCAGTCAGAATTTATGGCAGTGGAGGAAATGCTACAAGAAGGAAAAGCTGGGGAGAAAGAAAGTGAAATCTTAGTAGTCAGAGTGGCACAACTGGGAACAGGAAGAAAAAAAAAAGAAAGATAAGTGGAACAAGTGACTGAGCCAGAGGAGAGAGAAGGGAAAGAGGAGAGAATGCTACAGGAAGAAGGGGAAGGAGTGAAGACAGAGCAAGAGAAAAAAGAGAACAAAGTTGGGAAAAGAAAGGAATCACATGCTATGAAATTTAGAAAGAAGGCAGACAAAGAGATGGGGGAGAGAGACAGATTGATGAAGAGTTTATTGGAGCTAATGTGGTCTGGAAGTAACAGAGATGGGAAAGGGAAACCTTTCTTGTATATCAAAGCAATAAAACAACTAGCAAAGACTAGAAGGATGCAAAAACATGGAGGATTAGAGCATACTGCATCAAGCAGCAGCATTGAAGACTCATAAAAAGTGGTAGAGATGTGTAGTTTAAATGGACAAGCATAATTTCATAGATTTCATAGACATCAGGGCTGGAAGGGACCTCAGGAGATCATCGAGTCCAGCCCCCTGCCCAAAGGGCAGGAAGTCAGCTGGGGTCATAGGATCCCAGCAAGATAAGCATCCAATTTACTCTTGAAGGTGTTCAATGTAGGTGCTTGAACCACCTCCGCTGGCAGACTGTTCCAGACCTTGGGGGCTCGGACAGTAAAGAAATTCTTCCTTATGTCCAGCCTGAAACAGTCTTGCAGGAGTTTGTGACCGTTCGACCTCATCATCCCTTGGGGCACTCTGGTGAACAAACGTTCCCCCAGATCCTGGTGGTCACCCCTGATAAACTTATAGGTGGCCATCAGATCACCCCTAAGCCTACGCTTTTCCAGGCTAAAGAGTCATGTCTCTCAGCCTATCATCGTAAGATCTGTTTTCTTGACCTCTGATCATGCACGTGGCTCTCCTCTGGACTCTCTCAAGCTTTCAATTTCAAGCTTTTAATTTTGTGTATTGCATCTATAAATGTTAGAAGTGTGTTATTGAGGATAAGATTATACCAGTATTGAGTGGGGTCAAAGCAGATATAATATGTTTATAGGAGTATGGAATCCCATGAGAGAAGGATTATAAGCACTTTGTAAAGAAATGGGTATCAGGACCACCTTGATGGACAGGGTCAGATTTTGTTCAAGAGTGAGGAATTAGAAGTGCAGGAAGTGCAAGTGATTGTGGAAAGGAGACTGCAATGGTGGAGTTTGAAAAAAAAGTGTTAGAGATTTTTAATATACAAGCACCAGCTAAAAGAGAAGGAAGAATTGCCCTTTTTAAGAAATTAAGGTGCATGTAGGTGGAGGTAGGCAGCAAATTCTGGTGGGGGATTTCAACTGCATTACTGAGGAGTGGGATAGGAGAAGGAATAAAAGGAGAGCTAGACAGCTCATCAAAAGTACCAAATAATATAATGAAAGAAGGTTGTTTAAAAGATCTATGGGCTGGTGAGGTAATTATGATGATGGAACCAAACAGGAGTCACATGTCAAGAATTGATTTTGTATTAACATCAAATGGGTTAGGTATTGGAAAGAAGAAGGTCTTAGATGTGACCTTCAGCAATCACCAGTTGTTGAGAGTGGAAGACAGTTTAGGTAAAAGCAAAGATAAAGGAAAAGGGACATAGAAGTTAAATGTTCAATCATTACAAGATGAGAAGACCCCTCAATATGTGGAACTATTTAAGGGATGGAGGACACTAAAGAGATTCTACAAAAGCATCTGGGAGTGGTGGCATCAGAAATGTTGGTTGAAGAGAAGCAAAAAGGAGATTGGAAAAGCTAGAAGAATTATAGGCAAGGAAGCAGTAATTATTAAAGAAGGAATTAAGAGGAGTACAAGTGAAAGAAGAACTGGAAGACATAAAGCAATGGACTGAAGAATGGTTCAAAAGAAAAACAGATGAGAAAATCTTTCTGACTAGAGCACTTTGGGTGGAAAAGGGAGAAGAATGATACAAGTATTTTTTGGCAGAACTGAGGAAAAGAAGAAAGGAACTGAAAATAGTAGGAACGAAAGAAGGAATTCAAATAGAAGAGAGGGCAAAAGTGTTGGATGTGCCAGCAGAGTTTTATAAAGGGCTTTACAAAACAACAAGAGTGGATGGAAGAAAAATGAAGCTGTTCCTTTAGGGGATAAAGGAAGGAATAGTGGATGGAAAGAAACAAATATTGGAGGAGAAATTAAGTAGAAGCGTGGTGGAAAACTGCTTACAAGCTTGTAAGAGATTGGTGCTGAGAAGAAACAAACTTCTGGTGGAATTCAATGAAACTTTTGGCAATGACTGCAGACAGATATAATAGACATATACAGGGAAATAATGGAGGTTGGAGAGATAGGGGAGGTTTTTTAAGGAAGTGTGGTAATTTTGATATTCAAGAAGGGAGAAGAAGATGTGTTAGGCAACTGGAAGCCAATAATCTTTTTAAAAGCAGCCTACAATTTAACGGCAAAAATACTGGCCAAACAAATGTGTGACTGTTTAGCAGATAGAATCATAGAATCATCATCATAGGGCTGGAAGAGACCACAAAGGATCATTGGGTCCATCCCCCTGCATGAGCAAGAAAGACATCTGGGGTCAGACCAGCCAGGTGACCATCTAGTCTTCTCTTGCAGACCTCTAGGGTAGATGATTACACCACCTCTGTGGGGAGCTTGTTCCATAGTCTGGACACCCTAGCTGTAAAGAATTTTTTTCTAATGTTCAGCCTGAAACTATCTTCCAGGAGTTTGTGGCTGTTGTTTCTAGTTTTCCCCCAAGGCACCTTGGTGAACAGTTGTTCACCGAGCCCCTGATGTATGCCTCTAATATAGCGGTAAGCCGCAATCAGGTCCCCTCTCAGCCTTCTTTTCTTTAGGCTGAAGAGTCCAAGATCCCTCAGCCTCTCCTCATATGGTTTGCCATGCAAGTCCCTGATCATGTGGGTGGCCCTCCTCTGAACCCTCTCGAGCATTAGCACATGCTTGTTGAAGTGTGGCACCCAGAACTGGACACAATACTCCAGCTGCAGCCATACCAATGTTGAGTAAAGCAGGAGAATCATTTCTTTGGATTTACTGGAGATGCATTGATCGATGCATGCCAGAGTTTTATTAGCCCTAGAGGCTACTGAGTCACACTGCTGGCTCATATTCATGCTGGGGTCTATTGTTATCCCCAGATGCCTTTCATTTGTAGTGCTGGTCAGGTTAGCAATGCCCAGCCTGTAGGTATGCTGGGGGTTCTTCCTTCCCAGATGCAGCACTTTGCATTTCTCTATGTTGAACCTCATCTAGTTCTGTTCTGCCCAACATGCTACCCTGTCTAGGTCTGCTTGTATCTGCAGCCTATCTGTGTGTGTGTCCACACAACCCCATATCTTGGTGCTGTCTACAAACTTGGCCAATGGCCTTTTCATCCCCTCATCCAGGTCGCTGATGAAGATATTGAACAGCACTGGGCCAAGTACCAGCCCCTGAGGTACGCCACTGCCCACATCTCGCCAGGACAATGCCGATCCATTTATTTGGATTCTCCGTGTCCTACCCCACAAGCAGTTTTGCACCCACTTGACAGTCCCACAGTTGACCCCAAAATCTGATCGGTACATCGTGGGATACCAAATCAAAGGCTTTCTGGAAGTCAAGGTATATGATGTCAACCACCCTTCCCTCATCTAGGTGACAAGTCACCTGATCATAGATAGAAATGAAGTTGGTCAGACAAGACCTGCCCACAATGAAGCCATGCTTGCTGTCATTCAGTATCATGCCTTCTGCAAGTTTGTCACATATAGCCTCTTTGATGAATGTTTCTAGGATTTTCCCTGGAATAGAAGTTAAGCTAATTGGCCTGTAGTTTCCCAGGTCTTCACACTTCCCCTTCTTGAAGATGGACACAACATTGGCCCTCTTCCAGCCCTCTGGGATTTCTTCAGAGGCCCATGATTTTTGTAAGACATTTGCCAGGGGCTCTGCGATTACTTCAGCCAACTCTTGCAGCATTCTTGGGTGGAGTTCATTTGGTCCTGCTGATTTATATACATCTGATTTCTTTAATTGATCATACACCAGTTCTATGGCAATGGTGGGAACAGTGTCAATCCCACCCTGCTTGTTCTGTGCCCTACTTGGCATGTTGTTCCCCTTGGTCTTCTGAAAAACTGAAGCAAAGTAGTCATTTAGGAGTTCTGTTTTTTCCTGAGTGACAAGGTATCCTGAGGCACTGAGGAGAGGCCCCACACTCCCATTAGTTTTCCTTTTACTCCCTATGTAGCTAAAGAAGGACTTTTTGTTGTCCTTGATTCTTGTATCTAGTTTACGTTCAATTTCTGCCCTGGCTTGCCTAATCTGTTTTCTACAAGTGTGGGCCATTGTCAAGTAGTCTTCCTTGGAGGCCGTCCCAAGTTTCCACTGTTTGTACACCTCTCTTTTTCTGTAGGAGGGCTGCAACTTCCCTGCTTAGCCAAGAGGATTTATTGACCTTTCTATTACTTTTTCTCTGTAAGGAAATGGACTTTCTCTAAGCCTTAAGTATTGTATCCTTAAGGAACAACCATTCTTCTCATGCTCCCTTTACCTGTGGTCTTTGGTCTCTCAGGGCATTCTCTACTAGTGACCCGAGCTTATTAAAATTTGCATTTTTGAAGTCTAAGACTTTGAGCTTGGTATCTGTTTTGTCAGCCTTGCAACAGACCATGAATGTAATGATTTCATGGTCACTATCACCTAGGCTGCCCTCTATGTTTAAGCTGGTCACCAGGTCATCCCCTTTGGCCAGGACCAGGTCAAGAACTGCATTGCCAGTAGGTGCATTGGCTGTGCACCTCCTGAGTCAAAAAAACCTCTTCAGTGCTCGTCAGTAAGGATTGTGATAGATCCGAGCTAGCCAAGCACCCTTCCCAGGAGATGTCTGGGTATTTGAATTCACCCATGACAACCATGTCCCGTGCACATATGGCCTCCATTAGTTCGCAGGCAAATGCTAAATCAAGTTCCTCTCCTTGGTTAGGTGGCCTGTAGTATACGCATACAGTCAGGTCTCTCTCACTGCGCCTCCCCTGGAGCTTGAAATGTGATATAAGAAGAACAAATGTGTGTTGTTCCTGAAAGGAGGATATCCCAGACCTTATGGTTAATGAGAGGATAAGAAACACAGTAATAATGAATTTAGACCTGGAACAAGCTTATGGTAGGGTTGAAAATGATTTCATGTTTGAAGTATTGTGGAGTATGGGGTTTCCTGTGAAGATGATTGAATGGGTCAAAGTGTTATACAATATAATGGGACCACAAGTACCAGTAAATGGTTACTTGAGCAAAGCATTCCCCATACAAACAGGGGTAAGACAGGGATGCCCACTGTCCCTCTATCATTTGTGTGCATGATGGAGCCATTGGCAGAGAGAATTCATGATAAGCTGATAAGTGGTATGAAGATACCAGGAAGAGGATGGATTGGGCTATTGCCCATAGCAGGAGTTTTCAACCTTTTTTTAAGAAGTGTACCCCTTCTGGTGTCGATGGCCAGAGGTGGGAGGGGGGGCCTTGCATGTGACCACTGCCACTACTGCAATCCACCACCTCTTGCCACTGCACCCCACTTTTCCATGGCCAGTCACACATGCAGCTCTTCAGGCTGCTGATCCTTGCGCCTGGCAAGTCACGTGCCAACCATCAGCAGCCCGTAGAGCCACATGTGCGACCAGCCGTAGGAAAGTGGTGTGCGGCAGTGGCACAGGGCAGTGTGCAGCGGTGGCAGCACAGGGTGGTGGATGGTTGTCACGGCGTGGAGTCTAGGAGCGGCCGTGATCCCTCTAGCACCCCCTACCATGTCAATTAGGCAATCCAGCACCCTCTATCCTCGCCTGTCACGTCTTTGCTGTTAAATAGTTCAATTAGGGAGGCTGCCTTTTATCTCCTAATACACGGTATTTGCTGAACTATCCCCTGTTCCGTATGGGGTGACTCGATACACCCCAGACTTAAGGGCTATGCGTGCCTCCTACCTCCCTTTAGCATGCCCCAAGCCTCGCAGCTCTTCCAGATGTTGTCAGGTCCTTCTCTTTTCTGCGCCCTGCCCGGCGCCCCTGGGCTTGTCACACAACCGGCACCCCTCTCTGGTGCCCTTGGGCTTGTCACGCAACTGGCGCCCCTCTCTGGCGCCCCTGGGCTTGCCACGCAACCGGCGCCCCTCTCTTTGGTGCCCCCTGGGCTTGCCACGCAGCCGGCGCCCGTCTCTACTAATTAGCCCTATCGGGCTCACAAATGGTATTCTTCCCCACTGGGCTAGTGGCCTAAGCCTCACATAGCCCCTCTGGGTTCCTGTCAATAACAACTATCCAATTAGGCTCAGGCGACCTAAGCCTTACCTGGCCCCACTGGGTCCTGTCAATAATGTATGTCCAGTTAGGCTCAGGTGGCCGGAGCCTTACCTGGCCCCTTTGGTTCCTTGGGGTTCCTATTACTATGGAAACTCTCCAGAACGCCTTCTAGGTCACACCCCTCTTGGGATGACTGTCAATCAAACACGCCCCTCTTGGGGTTGCTTCTTACTACACGTGCCCCGCCTGGGGCTTCTCTTCAACACATGCCCGCTTCCACGGCTTCTCGGCACTTTCTCTGGGCTCTGTCTAGCCACTGACTCGCCCTCGCCGGGCTAGTCGCCTTTACAGCACCCACCCTAGGCTTTCACTCATGTGGCTCCCACACCTGGAGCCCACGAGTCCCTACAGGCTTCGCTCTGGTGCTAGGACCCTTGGGCGGGATCCTCTGCCCTGCTTGGGCTTCTCACTATCACCCATACAGGGCTGCCCGCTGTGCCGCCTCGGCACTGAACAGCTGTGCCGTCCCAGGCACCACTCGTTTGCCCACACAGGGCACCGAGAACCCCCAACTTCTTCTTGGCTGGGGAAGTTTCACAAGAGGTTAGCGTGTTGATGGTGGAAGTAGGCAGACAAGATTCTTTGGGTAGGTGTGATATTTTTTATTAGACCAAGTAAATTTTAATGGTGGAAAGTGTTGTAATAAGAATAAGGTACAGTTGTAGTGGAGTTTTTCAAGTTTTGTGTTAATGTAGTTTCTTCTAGTTGTTTTATAATAAAAAGGTTCCCTTCAACATGTTTGCCCCATATGGGTCACATACTTTATAGTCATGCTTAGGGTTGACTGCAGGTAATCAAATTCATAGCTGGTTTCCATTACAGAGCACATGCTGCTCTTAGCAGCAGTTCAAAGACAGGCAATGTATTTAAAGTTGTTTCCTTTTATGCAAATATAAGATAAGGGGATACCCCCCTCATGTCGGTTGGGAGGAAAAAACCTCGCCTTACATTTGAGTAAATATAATATTTTGGTTTTTCTTCAGTCATACTGTTTCAATAAAACTATTAGAATTTGTTCCATAGTTATTTAACTGAACCTCCCAGCAGCTTTGTGGATGAGGTAAGTCCTCTTAGATGGGTAAAGAGGTATAGGAAAACTACCTGACCTGCCCCAAAGGTCAAATAAATGCATTTTACATCTAGGCAAAGGGGAAAGAAGTTTGGGGGGCAGAGAGCAAAGGAGCTATCTAACCCCCTCCTCCCCAGATTTACTTTCCCTCCTATAGCAGTGGGAAAGGGACAAATTCAAGGCAAACTTCCAATAATTAGATTGTACACCTGAAAAATTATATCAAATGTATAATTTTTCCATATATAGAATCTAATTATTGAGGGGGGTCATCTTATACTTAAGTAAATATGGTAATCAATCAGTCCTGGGAGTGAGGGGTGGGGTAAGAAGTCTCTAATTCTTAAAAATAAATTGCTTTCCTTAAATGGCAAATACTTCCTTCCCCATCCCCAATGTTTTCTTGGTTTCTGGAAATACATTGGTTCAGTTTCATCTTTCTTTCCAAGCTAGTGGCATAGCTATGCCTGGATGACAGACACCAGAATAGATAGGGGGGAGAGATTCATCAAGTGTTGCAATAATATGAAGAATTTAGGTAAAGTATTTATAGAGTTCACTTTCTTTTTAGTACTGTCTCTGTCATAGCAGACAAATGATTCCACAGCTGCAGAATCAGAAGATATTTAATCTTTTGATGTTCCTGTAGGAACCTCACTGTCTATTCTCAAACAGGACCCACAGAAAGTTAGAATAATTGAATCATCAAGGAATGATTCCTTTTATTCTTATTACTCTTACTATCAGCATGAGGATAAGGAGGCATTAGTCTGAGATGTATAGAAAGCTGAAGCCATGACCCTGATTCTGGCCCCAGCCATCTGTCCTGCTCCTGGACACCACTCCCTGCCTGCCAGCCTATGGCCCCATCCCATCTGGCTGCCAAAAATGCCCTGCCTACTGGGGTCCCAGGCCAGCCTCCATGGAAACCCCACCTACTCTCCTTCTCTGTCTGGCATTCCTGGCAGTGGATTCAAGACAGATGGGTTCAGGGCTGAATAGGATCAATTGAAATCTCCCCACTCCCCCCCTGCCTGAGCCCCCACCCTGGGTAGTGGGAATAACCATGATGGAGAGCCAAAGCTGGGTCAGCACCCCCCAACTACAGCCTTCAACAGTTCACCCAAACTCCTTAAGTGACCCTCCAGTTTAAATAATCGAATGCCACTTTCCACCTGAATTATAACATCTATAAGGATGTTGAATGTGCTGTAGTTCACGCATGGTAATTTTATACTTTCAGTTGTTTCATTTCACTTGTTTGTGGTCCTATATACACACTCTCTGCCTCTCTGATCTTCTTCCTGTGTGTCTCTCTCTCTGCCTTTGCCTTCTCCCCGATCCCAGTCTCTTCCTGCCCTCCCTCCCCAATCTTTCCCATCTCTCTCTCTCTCTGTTTCCCTGCTTCCCATCTCTGCCCTGCTGCCTCCACAATCTCTCTCTGTGTCTCCCTCCATTCTTAGCTTTCCATTTCTGCCCCACTGCCTCCAGCAGCTCCCCGTACCCGCAGTCTCCTGATTTTTGTCTAATTTTGGTGGGTATACTGTGTATGTCCTTGAATTGGTGATAGGTGTGTATGTGCTTAGACTAGTAATCTTGGATGTGTGTGTGTGCCTAATTGATTTGTGTGTGTGTGTATGTGCAGTTGTATCACACCCTCCCATCTAACAGCGCAATTTTGAGATCCTAAGAGTTGGCCTGGACAACAATCAAATATAAAATAATAGATGGATCCTCCCTACTTCCATTTCCCCTTGGGTGGCAGACGTACCGTCTGTTGGGCCTCTCCCGCGACCGTCACCAGGGTAGTAGCCAGGCAATTACCCGACCAGATCTAAGCTTGCTCTAGCCCATTCTGGGGGCAACTCTACATACATAAACAGACTGGGCACTCAGCCCTCTGGTTTTCCTTCCCCCTCCCCCGCCCCCACTGGGGCTTTTCATCGCCACACCTTTCTGGGGCCACCCCTCACCAGGGTGTTCTTATCCCACACCACAACTCATGCTCCAGGGTCTCAATGGGACTCTCACTCCCCCCTGGAGCAGCATGTCATTGTGCTCCCTCTATATATAAACATATTGGGTTCCCAGCCCTCTAGTTTTCCTCCCCCTTCACTGGAGTTCCTCATCTCTGTCCCCTTACTTGGGGCTCCACACCACGCTCTCATTTGGGACCACAGGTCTTCACTCCCCAGCGGGCTCAGGTGGCCATAGCAGTGCTTAGCCCCAACTACCTTTCTTCAGGATCTTGCACCTCACAGGGCTCAAGTGGCCACAGCTGCACCTGGCCCCCACTACTTCAGCTGTTACTTAAATCCACTCGAAGGTGAGGGCTAGGGTTAAGGCGCCCCTACCCGCCTTTCACCAGGGTGATAACTGGCATGGCATTTCCTGGGGGCTCCTTCAAAGCCGGCTCCCCTCAGAGCCTGTGAGAGCTTCAAGTGGCGAGAACCCCCAAAGGTGCTCTGCCACATGCCTCCCCCCTTAAAATGAGATCTTGGGGGTTCACTTGGCTGCCTTCCCTGCTGGGCACTGCCCCAGCCTACTGCAGCCCCTGCCACATGGTGAGCACCCCAAAGGTGCTCCGCCACAAGTACTTCAAGCAAGCTCTTATTTATACACATGCTTTGGGAGTTGGGGATGGGGGAGGTGCTTTAATTAGAGCAGCTCCCAGAGCCACTCTAATTAAAGAACCCCAAGTGTCTCATGTATTAGTGGCCCCACACTTAAAAATGGTGGCAGAGACACTTTAACTAAAGCTCATTTGAGTTTGGCTAGCTTTAGTTGAAGTGGCCCTACCACCATTTTCAAGTGCAGTGATGCTAATACACAAGACACTGGAGTCTGCTGGACCATGGTAAGTACCATGCTCCACAAGACTCAATTAATTGGGTAATTACAGTGAATCAGAGCAGCCATGCCGCTCATGTATAGATGCCCTTAAAGTTTTACACATAGACTGAACAAATACAGTTTACACAGGTCATAGGAAATTAGCACCAGGGATGGTAGAACTAAACCAATTGTTCTGCCATTTATAGTAGGATCATTTCAACCACAAACTCACCAGCCAAGGCCTTATTGATGAGATTAAGAACTGCCAAGCAAAATCAGCTGTAACGAAAATATTTTCTTGGAAGTTTAACAAGTTCATTTTTCGCAACCCCTTTGTTTAGAGCTCTTAAGTTTTCTATGGGTATTGAGATACATCCTATCTTTCTAACAGAACATCAGTCAAATTTAGACCCTGGTCCTCCTAGTAATTCAGAATAGACACGGGGATTACTTACCAAGACCATTTCATTTAAATTGTATTTGCATTCATAGTAGAGAAGTACAGTGATACTTAGGGTTTGAGAAACACTGGTTGCTCAGGGTAAGCAACAGGGACCAGGGCAATGCTGCAAGTAGGGAGCCAGTGCACACATCCTCAGGAGGCCTCAAATGCCTCTACACAAATGCTCATAGTATGGGAAACAAACAAGAGAAACTTACCCTCCTGCTAGCTGACACCAACCCAGTCATAGTGGGGCTCACTGAAACATGGTGGGACCCAGCACATGACTGGGCGGTGAATATCAAGGGCTATAGGCTGTACAGGAGGGATAGGACAGAGGTGGGGACGTGGTGCTATACATTAAGGAGGAATACACATCCTCATCAATTAGCAAAGAGTCAGAGGAGGGGTACTTTGACGTGCTCTGGATTAGAATATAAGGCAGTCAAAGGGAAAGAGGTTTAATGGTGGGGGTCTATTACAGACCACCCAACCAAGGGGAAGAGCTAGACCAGAAATTCTTAAGTCAGCTCACGGAGGTAGTTAGGTCAAAGGACATGGTCATCATAGGTGACCTGAACTTTACAGACATCTTCTGGGAAGAGCACTTAGCCAGGTCTGATCGCTCACGTAGGTTCCTAGCCAGAATGCAGGACCTCCATCTAACCCTGGAGGTGCACAGCCCCACCAGGGGAGATGCTTTGTTGGACCTGGTGCTGGCCACCGGCAATGACCTGGTGAGGGGGCTGCAGGTGCTCAACCACCTGGGCGACAGCAATCATCGCCTGCTGGAATTCACCATCCAACACAAGGTGGCAAAGGCCTACAGCAAGGCAGCAGCCCTAGATTTCAGGAGGGCAGACTTCAATGAGCTAAGGAGAATAGTCGGGGAAGCACTGAGGTCCCGGAGGGGAGGGGAGCCAGATGTCCAAGAAGAGTGGTCGCTCCTTAAGGAGACAATCCTCAAAGCCCAAAAGGAAGTAATCCCAACACGGATCAAAGGGGCAGGAGGGCATAAAAGCCCCCATGGCTCACCAAAATCATCCAGGAATGTCTCCTAGCTAAAAGGGAGGCATACACCCAGTGGAAGGGAGGGGCCATCACCAGGGAGGATTATACTGTGGTTGCTCAGGGATGCAGGGGAGCAGTCAGGAAGGCCAAGGTGGAGATGGAACTGGGACTAGCTTCCCAGATCAAGGACAACAAGAAGTCCTTTTTTAAATACATAGGGGGCAAAAAGGAGGTATCGGGTAACGTGGGGCCCCTGCAAACATGCTAGGAAATTTTGTCGTCACACGAGATGACAAAACTAACCTATTTAATGACTTCTTTGCCTCCATTTTCCTGAACAGGGACCGGAACAGCCACCCCCTCTCTGGGCCCCCCTTAAACCTCAGGCGTCAGGAGACAAACTAGACAGTCACCTTGTTGGGCTCACCTGACCCCCAATTATATTTCCTGCTTGGTGCAGGGGGCTGGGCCCAATGATCTTCCAAGGTCCCTTCCGGCCTTACAATCTATGAATCTATGAAAACTCAGCAGAGTCTGGAACCCAGCACTCCCTTCTCCAAAGTGGCTCCTGCGCAAAGTAGCCTATAGTTTATCAATTAAAACACCCTCCTGGGAAATGGGAGATGTGGATTTAAACTCCTGGGGCATGTCCTCACGAACATGCATGTGCAGTTTGAGGCACACATGCATGCATTCTCTGAGCAGCACAGTGAGTTTTTTGGACACTGGGAGATCCCAGTGTAAAAAAAAAAAAAAATGCACCAAAAAAGCCAGCACAGCGCACGTGGCTGCAGTATCCACCACTCAAAACCAGAGCCTGGTCAGCCAGAGCCACACTGCAGCTGCCAGCCAGGTTCCATGTGCCTGAATCACTGCCACTGTGGCCCCAGGAGGCCCCCAGGACCCCAGGTAAGGCTGCTGGCCCCAGATGCTGGCTCCAGCCTCCCCTAATCCACCCGAGTCATTTTGCCATGTGCTAGAGCATGCATGCAGGCACAAATATGTGACAGTACTATTCATCCCTGGGGAAACGCACATTCCCACTCATGAGGACGTGCCCCTGGAGGAAGTGGAAGACCCATTTTATTACCCTCTAAGTGCTCTAACCACTAGTCTATTATATATAAGATGTGTGGCATCACCACCTCCAGCAGTGATTTAAAAACAAACTGGCTTAAGCTGCATATTGAGAGGGGCCAGATCCTGTCAGGGCATTCTCATAGAATACTGGGCAGATAAGGCCTCTCAGAAGGTTTCAGTGCAACTCTGCCTAGATCCTAGATCCCAACAGTGCTTAGGCTGGAGGTTGGCACCCAGCTGCTCAGAATTGGGCAGCTCCATGCATAAGCAGAACTCACAATGCTTAGAATTTCCGGTCGCACAACAAAATATCTAGAGAGCATTTAGGTGCTTCCAGGATTGAGCAGCTGCTGAGATCAGTCTCATACAAGGAGTCATAATTGGCAGCAAGACTCCCAAAGGCAGTTCATTCAGATAACTTCAGCCAATGTGAAAAACTTTTGTGGTTAACGAATATAAAGAGTTTTATTTAGAACTTTTGTGTTAAGCACTGGAGACTATATCCAAAGAAATGGTAAGACTGCATGTAGGTCAAGTAAAGCTTGTTATTTTCCTCAGATCACAATGCTGGTGTAATAAGAAGGGCAAGACTAAGAGAATGACAATCCAAAACAAATGTTTCTGAAGGTTGAGATCTAATTCCAAGTAACTTTTTGCTTATTTACTATGAAAACAATACAGCAAGAGACAAATAGAATCACTCATTTCAGAACAGTTCCCTGCCTCCAGTGTGAAAAATACTGGATGCCTTTGGTAAGTGGGCCTGTCCTCACAGCCATTTAAAAGAGTTCCACAAGGCCTTTCACTCCAAACCCTTTACATTGAAGTGCTCTCCATTGGGTTCCATGGGTGCAAATAGACACCTTGAATCCACTTAGGAAACCCTTTTTTTTCTATTGGTAACAAAGAATAACAAGCCCTCCATTTATTTTGATATAGTAAAGCATATTAGTTTTACTTTTAACATTTGTTGATATCAAAAGCCTGTTTCCTTTTAAATAAAAAGAAAAATCAGGAAGATGGTACAGCACAAAAATGATGGTTCATTCACTTTTTCACATGTATCCTTGACATTTATGAAATATCAGACCTCACATGAGGTATGTATAGATGTTCAGGGATGTTAGAAATGTTAAAAATGGGCATCCAATCTAAGGTTAGCCAGGTTGGAGTGGTTTGGGGGGGGGGGGACTTTCCCACAAGGGCAGCATCATTGATTTTGAAGTTAATTTAGTCTTTGATATGACACAAATAATTACCTTAATGAGTTGGGAATTCAGTGCCAGGTGACTGGAACTCCTGCAGTTGACTATAAACTGGAGACAGCTAGTTAGTGCATTATATTCTATGTAGAACAATTGCATTAGCTGACACTTGCCTAAAGAATCAGTTGTAGCTCTGGACCTGGGCATCTCATCTCACCCTAGCCCAGCCCAACCCATGACCAAGAGCAGAATGTTTTTTTAGCTTCCTGGTCCCTCTACTAGAGGTACAATCAATGTTTGTTTCTGCAAAGTCATGAGCTTGGACTAAAAAAAGCTTTAATTTTAGCATAGGAAAGCCATTAAAAGCCAAGTGTGTTTGTAGATGATGCTTTAAAGCAGGTTTTTAAAGCGGGTTAAATGCCTTTTGCGCTGCTTCAATGGCATTGCTGCTTACACATTTGGTGCTGTATTGCATGTTAATTCCAGCCGCTGTGGTACTTTCAGTGGCGTAAAGTGCCTTAAATGACTTTGGGGCACTGCAAAGTAAAATACCTTCAAGGAGTTTTAGTTTCTAAACCTTACAGCTGCAGAGGGAAGCATATGCTCTTAATTGCTTCATTTATAGCCGTTAATGCTCAATTTCTCTGCAAATCAGGCCTTTTAGGTATGATGTTTTGCAGATAATTGAAAAAATAAAGGGGTTAAAGTGATACCAAGGGGCACAGATGGAAATGACAATTTTTGCCCATTCTGACCACAGAAAGCCAACCAAACAGAGCATCTTCTGTAACTTGTGTCTACACTGCCTCCCAGACTCTCAACTGTTTTCAGAATGGAAGAGGGAAAGGGAGTGGAGAGAGTTTGGCCTGGGGGGTTTTCAGCCCCTGCTAGAGAGTGAGACAGGTGTATTGGAGCCCCCACCCTCTACTGCCAGCTGGGGAACCCCTAAAGCAAACTTTCTCTTTTCCCTTTCCCCCCTCCCATTCTGAAAATAGGGACAGGCTGGGAAAGAGGAGGGACCTGATTAGGGGAAACTGACTGGAGGTTTGCAACCAGCAGCTAGATTCCCCTCCCTGCAGTGACCCCCTGGAATAAACAGAAGTTCATTAGTAAAAAAAAAAACATTCTAGCTTTTTACTTTTCTGTGAAATATGAAAAATCATAACCAGAAGGAAATACGACTACTTCCTGCTTTCCACTAAACAACTTTGAGGTAAACAGACTATTCCAACTTTTCTCTGAGCCTAACCTGTGTAAAATGAACAATGCCAAACAGGAGATTTTACCACACCTTTAATTCTCCTATGAAGTATAAACTTTCACTTCTACCTGGGAGGATTTTACAATCTTTTCTTCTATGCCTGAAGAAGGGTGCTTGTGCCTGAAAGCTTGCAATTAAAGAAAAAAAATTTGCAAAACTCTAGTTGGTCTAATAAAAGATATCACCTCTGCCATGTGTTCTGATTTCTTTAGCATAGATTAATACGTTAAAAAGAAAACAAGCATATCTCACTAAATGCATGTAGATTTCCTTATTAAGAATGTTTGCAGTTTATTTCTTGTTCAAGTAAAACTAACTATCCAAGAGAGTGTTGAGAGAGTATGTGAGTGTGTGTTGTGGGGAAAGGGAAAAATTTAATTTGGCACTGTAGTAAAAATGGTCAATTCCAAAAACAGAGCAGGACACATCACATTGCTACAGTATGCAGAAACATTGCACTGGCAACAAATTCACAAAGTAAAGATTAGAAGGAAATTAGTGTCAGTAGGTGAGTTGCCACTTTGAGACAGTGAGAGCACAGCTGCAGCATTAGTCAACAGTTCCCAATCTGTGGTAAGCTTACCACCAGTGGTATACCTGCAGCCTGTTATAAATGTTATAATAATTACTCTATATGACAAAAACTTGCTGGGGGTACTTAAGGTTGTGTTGTTTTAAATTGGTGGTGCACACTCTGTCAGAGTTTGGGAACTACTGAGTTAGGTCTGTGCTGCAGTTGGAGTGACTCTGCTGCTTGTATCTACCTGGTACAGGTATCCGTGCTACAGTGAAATCAGTACCTGCAGTGTAGAAAAGCCCGAAGTTACACTTGAGCTTCCTTCTCAGGTAGAGTCCTCTCTAGAGGATTAGATAGCCACAGTAATTCCAAAGTTGTAAAGAGGTATGTCCTGCAAGTTCAGAGGCCCATGGTAGGGTGGGGAAAGCCTGACCTAAGCAAAAGGAGGGCTCTGGTCTCCCTGTCCTAAGATAGAGAGAGCCTGAACCCAGCAGTGAGGACCTGGAAGAAAACTAAAGAAAAGGGATCTCCAAAAAAGACAGAGCTAGTAGGTAGGAAGTGTGTGTTTACATTACAGGGAAGATGACCCATCTGCTTGGCATGCCCAGGGAGGACCTATGCTGGACTTAGAGGTCTTTTATGCTGTCACCCTGTGCAGCAATACCCACTATGAATGGGCGGGGGTAAAAGGGAAATCAGACTGCCCTTAGATGAAGCATTGTAGTGCCTCCTGTGAACAAGGGGAGGAAGGAGACCCTAAGTAGAAGCCAGGTGGTGCAATAATAGAGCACAAGTAGAAAAACGCTATTAGAGCAGAAAGAACCTTAGGCATGAGTCAGAGAGGAGGCCTGGCTTGCAAGAGCTTGGACCTTGATTCCCTAAAAGGAATGTGTGTGGCTTAGCTGGAGAGCTAAGCCACAGTAGTGATTATTGTGCTGAGGGAAGATCAAGATGAGGGATGGTGACTCGGGTTGATTGCAGAGCCACAGCAGGTGTCCCCTGGTTCTTTAAGTGCTATAATTCAGGCTGAGTACAGACATTCATGGAGGTTAGATCACATTAAAATAGCTACCTGTTCTAACTTACTTTGCCAAGATGTGGGCCATATGCATTGGGCTCAAACAGAAGTTACAATTTTTGCCTGACATGGCCCCTAAAAGCACTCTAGAACCATGACCAAGCAGAAGTACATTGCTACAAAGTACTTTAAAAGGCCTCAATCCCATGAAAATCTGAACCCTCATTGAATGAGGGTTCATATTAAGATGTTTCAAAACAGAGCATCTTCAGTAACTTCTGTCTGCACTGCTTCCCAGCCTTGGAGCTGTTTTCAAAATGTGGGAGGGGAAAGAGAGCAGAAATAGTTTGTTCTGAATTTTTTTCAGCCAGTACTGAACGATTGGAGGCTCTAATCTACGCAGCCACCCTACAGCACTGGCTGGGGAACCCCTAGAATGAACTCTTGCCACTCCCCTTCCCCTGTCCCATTCTGAAAACAGACCCCAGGCTGAGAGGGAGGGGGTGCTATTGTTAGGGGAAACCAGATGCAGGCTTACAGCCAGCAGCTGGATTCTCCAAGTCCCTATCCCTCCTGGACCCAGCAGTGAACTTCTGTTCGGTTCAGGGAATTGTTGTAACTCAGAACTTTTCCGGCAAAGCATTATGAGTGGGGAGCTACTCTTCTATCTGCGCTTTTACGTCCCTAGTTAGATGGATCTAAGTATAAACTGCACAAAAGTTCAGCAAGTTTAGACTGGTCTAAAAATGGCTGACCCAGTTTAAGTTAACCTTACGTCCATAGTAATCTAATTTAGTTTGGGTCCTGTAAGACTGATCTAACTGAATTCCTGCATAGTTTCCAGCACAGCCTTGAGGCTGGGAAAGCCCAATCACTTGCCTAGCCTCAGGGCTGTGCTTGTTCTACCCCCTCCAGCACCAAGCTATTTTTAGTTTCAGTCCCTCTCTCCACCCCCAGATGGACACCCCCACCCCTTCTGCAAACCAGCCAGCCCACTGCCAAACTCCCCATCCCACAAATCTCTCCAGCACTGGTTTTACTAGCATTCACCAGTGCTGGGAATCAATGGAAGTCAGTCAGGGTCAGGGGAGAGGCAGGCAGAGGTGTGTGGTGGGGGGGGGACACTATTTGTCTGGGGTCGGAAGAATCAGGGAGCTAAAAGTAGACCCTGGTCCTAGTGGTGCAGAGAGCCCCTCAGTCCCCCAACCCCCAATGAGCCACCAGCTCCCCTGATCTGCTTGCCCCTTTCCCCACCTTGACTTACTTCAATCAGGCTTCCAGGATGGGACTGGTGAAACTGGCCCTGGAAGTAGTTTCTGGGATCAGGAGCAGTTCAGTAGCATCAGGGTAGGGGGAGGCCAGGACCAGGGTTGGCAGAATCAGGCAGCCTCTCTGATCCCACCAACCCACCCCCCAATACCCCCAACACCTTCTGCAGACTCCACTATCCTCTCACACACACACACCCCCAATCCCACCAAATGCTTCTGGATCTCACTTGTTCCCCAGATCCCTCCCATAGACCTCACCAGCTCCCCAATCCCTTCAAGCCCCACTGTTTGCCTCTCAATCCCAATTTACCTTAGATCAGAGGGTATTTTTATTCACTCTAATCTCCCCAAATGTCTGTACTATCCCCCCTGGACCCAACAGTGAAATTCTGTTTGGTCCAGGGAATAACTGTAACTCAGAACATTTCCTGCATAGCATTATGAGTTCCTGCGGGGAGCTGTTCTTTTATCTGCTCTCAGTGTAAAATTAGAGGTGAACCAGATATGACCTGCTGTGTTTCACTGCCCTTTGAAAAGCCAAATTTTGCCTTTGCATTAAGTACTTGCACCCTTAGACCTCCAGCTTATCAGAACTAATGTTATACGTTTAATATGCTGTAGAATAGAACAGGCTCTGGATATTTTATAGAAAATATTGTCCTTTTGCCACACCCTTCTGCTCATTTCTAAGATACAGTGTTCTGCATGGCTTAGTGCACCTGCCATTCACCCTGAATTTATCAGGGTGTTGGTGCTAGTAGGATTGTTTAACTGTCCTGCAAATTATTTAAGTTTGGGAGAACAAGAACATTGTCAGTTGTCTCTCAGAGCCGGTACTGCTTTAGAAGAAACTTGAGCAAAAAAATTGTTACAAATGCAGAGCTGGGACTCTGATTTGCATTTTGTAAAGCAAATTTTTGAGCCTTTATAGTTTCAGAATTATAGGAAATCCCATCTATAACAATGGTTCTGAATTGGAGCTGTAAACTAGATCTGTTAATAGAGTGCAAATGGGAACAGCTCAGGCAGTTCTAAGTGTCAGGATTCCAAATGTGCAAGGGCCAAATCTCTGAAGTTTGTGCATCTCCTTGCTTTTGAATTTTGGACTGTTGTGTATTTAAGAGTTCAGCCCTCCAAAATGCAGATTACCTGAAGTCTCAAGCACTTGCTCAGTGGTCAAGTGTACTTTGCTTCTCTGCCTCTTGAAGGCTCAGATCAAGTATTACTTTGTATGTTTTGCTGTTGAAATGTCTGCTGGAAATTCATTTACACGGCCATAACACTCATAGGGGTGGGGAGAACTGTGGTAGTCACAGAAGGGTGTGGGGGATGTTGGCTTCAAAGACCTTTGTTTAGTGTGATCTGAGCCTGTATTATCCAAATATTATAATGTCATTACAGTGACAGGGCATTGGCTGTGCCCTTGTCTACCCCATTTTGCCTAAAGCATATTACAGGGTAGTGTGGGTGCTCCGACTGCCAACTGTATGAGGGCTTCAAGTGGTGATTTGGGGGATTCCTTGGGTAAATTATTGCCTTTGAACTCAGCAACAGGGTTTCATGGCCCAGGAGGCCTCTTGTGTTTCTAATAAACTATGGAAACATGGAATAAAATGGTTTGATTATGTTCCTTTGCTCTCCTTACATGCATTCTCCCCATGATTCTCTCTCACCAGGACTACCACACTTTGCAAACTTCTACTCAAATTTCAAAATCTCTGTAAAAATAGAACATCAGTGTGAGGGAGTGGGATCTAGGAGCAGCTATGTGCTCCCTAGCGCCCCCCTACCGTCACTCAAGATGATTCAGCACCCTCTGGTTCTCGCCCAGCACGTCTTTGATGACAATTAGTTCAGAAGGGAGGCTGCCTTTATCCCCTAGTGAAAGGTGTGTGTTACTACCCCTACTCTGTAAGGGCAATGCGTGCCTCCTAGCTCCCCTTCAGCACACCCCAAGCCTCGCAGCTGTTCTCTGGATGTTGTTTGGGTCCCTTGCCCCTCGGCGCCCTCTCCGGCGCCCCTTGGGCTCGTCCTGCCCTGGTGCCCCCCTCTGGCACCCCCGGGCTTGTCATCCCCCTGGCGCCCCTGTGGCTTGTTACTCCCCGGCGCCTCTCTCCAATCCACCTGGGCCTACCACACCACTGGCACCCCTCTACCAGCACCTCTGGGCCAGTCACACGCCTGTCACCCTTTTACCGGCACCCCGGGCTGGTTAGGCAACCTGCACCCCTGATACCGGCGCCCCTGGACCGCTGCTGTGACCTGCACCCTGCTACCAGTGCCCCTGGGCTTGCCGTGCCCAGGTCTCACCCCACAGGGCCTGTCTCTCTGATTTATCCCGCTCCTTGCCCTCTGTGGGGCCTGTGCCGCGCCTCTCGCACCCGCTGCCCCACTCTGGGGCCTGTGCCATGCCTCTCAGTGCAAACCACTGTGTCGACTGCGTCACACACTCCATGCCCCCCTGCTGGGCACCAGGAGCCCCCAAACCACTGGGGCACTCCTGTGAGGCCTCCTCACGCCCCTACAGCCTCACCCGGTCCTCCAGTTCTAACCATAAATAAACCAAACGGTCAGCCAGCCAGCTACAACATAACAAAAGGCCTACCAGCTTATAATCCATACTCCACACAGTGCTGACTCTCTGTCTCTGTCTCTGTCTCGCATCATTGCAGCCAACCAAACCACCATCATTGACCCTGCTGCTCAGCTCTCCCACAGAGCTGCAACTGCCAGAGGAAAACTGCTGCTAGGCCCCAGCCTGAACTGTTATAAAGGGCCCGGCCCTGCCCCCTTCTGGTCACCTGACTGGCTGGTTGCCATAGCAACCCGCAGCTGCACTGCACTGCAATTAACCTGTCGATTGACAGCTCTGTTACTTTCACTTATCTAAGGCACAGGACACCTCGGTGCTCCTGTGACAATCATGTTAGAAATGGAATATTGTTAGAAATGGAGTATTGTTAGAAATGCACAGCTTGCATCTTGCACCCGATAAGTAAGAAACACTGCCAAGGACTTTTTTCCTTTCCCAGCCTTGCCACAGCTTTTCTTATACTAAATCGCAGACTCTCCCCCAGCTTCTCCCTAGCCTTTCTCATACAGATTACAGAAGCTGGAATTCAACTGACTGTGTCCTTGAAAGGGGGGGATTTGAACTCTTGGTGACCTATAGTAGTCTCTGAGCATGCTTAATTAGCTGATGCATATTTACCTCTCCGCCCTGCATACTTAAGTAGTTAATTATACTATACATGCGATGTATGTAGTGATGTAACCACATGTATGCTTGTATGAAACGGAAGTGAGCTGTAAGAGTTCCTGTTTCTGCACACGTGCCCAGGAGGGAAAAGATAAATACAGCCTGCAAAATTCCTTTGTTGGTTCGGAGTAATCTGAGTTCTTGACTCTGCTCTCACCCTACTTGCAAATACACCTTTTGTGCCATCTAATGACTGTGTGTCTGTGATTTTTGTGGCCTCCAGAGAAACGAACCACTTTATGCATCAATCAGGCAGGAACATTTTTCTCCCCTGCTATTTATTGGGTAGAATCAAGGATTTAGCATACCATGATTGGAGATGCAGGATTAGCAGTGTTCAGTTCTGGGGCAGATGCTGTGTATGTCTCCTATTTCCAGGACTGAAATCACTGCTATCCCCTAGAGCAGGGGTCAGCAATCCCTGGCACGCGTGCCGAGCATGACACGCCAGGCCATCTTGCTGGGCACACCACTGCCAGCCCCAGCTCTAAGAAGCTGCTGCCAGACACAGAGCCCAGGCTGCTCCCAGCAGGCAGCTGGGAGGCTACAAGCCCTGCTGCAAGCAGACTGGGCTCTGTGGGCCAGGTGCAGCCGGGAGGCTGCAAACAGCTGCTTCGGGCTCCTGCATGTTGGCACTCCAGCACCTTCCAAGGTAGATATTGTGGTTGTTTCTGCACTCCAGCCAAAAAATTGTTGTCTGCCCCTGCCCTAGAGCAAGTCCATCCAACCGCTGAGGCCCCGTCATGTGAGCAACGTGGGCTTCCTCTGCCCCATCCCCAGGGTGGAGAGAGATCATGGACATCTCAGCAGCCGCAGCTGTAGGAGGGATGGGATGTCAGTTTGACACCACTGCCCTGTAGGACAGTCTCTTTTCTGGAGATGGAGGGGCTTAAGTTATCTAGGTCTTTAGCATGATAGTTAAGGATCTTTTGTTCAGTGTTTGTACAGTGTTTAGCACAAAGTTGTGTTCCATGAGTGGGACTAC
Source organism: Crocodylus porosus (assembly GCF_001723895.1). Lineage (NCBI taxonomy): Eukaryota > Metazoa > Chordata > Crocodylia > Crocodylidae > Crocodylus > Crocodylus porosus. Next base: position 129,782,484 of record NW_017728886.1, on the reverse strand, counting down.
AATGCCTATGCTTATGTATAAGTATATATGTTTATATGTGTGTACAAGACTTAGTCAAGCTCAGTGTAGTCTGTGATTTGCTGACACGCTACTAGCATGAATACTAGCAAAGAATTAGCATGGATCAAGTCTCAGCTGTATTCCAAACAACAGGATCCCAGAAAAAAGTATGTAGTTTGTGTGATAGTTTGAAATTACTGCAGAGTGACATGGGTGTCACTGATAGCAGAAGACAGAGCAGAAGTCCAGAAAACAGTGTATGCAGTACTGAATTGGATATTCACATGTAAATATTGATGAACTGGAGATTCCTTTAATTATGGTTCTAGATGTTATGAAGATACTCTGCGGTTCCAAACCACTAGAGGCTTTTATCTTTGGAGGAACTTACTCAATTATTCAGTTTTAAGGATTAAGCACCCACAGCATCCAACATTTTTCTGCTTACGGACTATACACTAAGCATATATAAGTGTTTATTTTTAATAGGACATCCCCCCAGTTGTGCTTGTGTTTCCATTGGCACTGCGATATCACAAGTGCTCTTGTCTTGTTTACATGCTCAGGGTTAAATCAATTGCTAAATGTAGGGTCACAAAGAAATTTTCTTTAGGTCAGATTAGCCTCCTGATGCAAAGGGCATGATTTATAGGATCACTACCTAAAAAGCCTTTTGCAGGTTCATACTCAATTTCTGTTATAAACATATTTAAAGGGATCACAGCTTCTCATAGGTCTTCACAGGTCCCTTTGGGAAATGTATGCCAAAAGTCTTCTTCAGATCTCACTCTAGTCAATATTAGCACAATAATTTTAGTGAAATTATTTCTAATGTTAAACAATGTGAGGAGACGTCAGAACTGATTTTCCTGGCCATTGTATCATGTACAGTGTTTGCAAGCCAGTGTTGATTGCTCTTCTCCCTGGCTTAGGAAAGGAAGCATTCTTTAGTCTGCATACATGCTGTTTTATTCCAAATTAAGCCAGAAATCCTAGCCTTCTCAGATCTACAAAAATATATACAGGCAAGAAGCTTTGCACTCAATTGTTCCTTTAAAAAAAGTATACATTTATCTTCTTACCTCTATCTCATGTGTGCATGTGCATGTGTTCATATGTACTGTATATCTATAGGATTGTACACTGCCTGTTGGAAATCTGTACATTGAATGGCTAATGACAGGCATGAGTCTTCAGAAGTACTTTACTAATGAGACGAAGCTCTGGTGGACAAGTGATACTAGGGCCTCATTCAGATAAGACAGAATAACAAGTGGTAACTCTTGATTAATTATAGGGTCATGAGAAATGATTATATCATATAACTATTTTCACACTATCTGAGATTTTAGTTTTAAGACTTACAAATGGGAAGCTTAAACATTTGTTAGCATCTTGAATTCCTTTCCCTTATAACTGTTTTTCAGAGTCTGAAAAGCAATATTAACTAATTATTCATAGCTGTACTAACATCACACACATGTAAATGACTTATTGCCTCACAGAATGCTGAAGTCCCCTGCTTTTTTCTCTTTGGCATATTCAAATGAACTAAGTTGTGAAATGGAAACAAAAAAGAGGATTCCTCTGTCTAACTCTGAGATCTGTCCCAGAGAGGCCCGATTAGTGCCAGCTTCTCCATCCTTTAATCCTCTCTTTGATTTCAATCTCTCATTGTGTCCAGTGTGGCATCAATAGGATGTTGCATTATTTCCCTTCTTATTGTAGCTTCCTTTTTCTTTTTTCCTAAGAGGCTAGCAATTGCTGCAAGATCAAGCATCTATTACTAAATGACTGGAACCCCATCATAAACCAGTCACACAGTGTGAACAATGTACTTATTCTCTTATACGGTAATGTTCAGCACATATAGTATGGTATAGGTAATTAATGGGTAACAGAGGTACTGAGTAATAAATAATATCTAACGCTAATATAGTAGCTTTTTCTGTAAGTCTTAAGAATTACAGAAAAACCTTAGGATAAATTTACAGAAAAAAGCATTCTGTAAAGGTAAACAAGTATCATGACTATTTTCCAAGTAAAGAAACCAAGGTAGGGAAATGGGATGCATTGTCCATGGTAACAGAAGTTGGTCAGTCAGGTTAGGAATTCAATTCATGCCCCACCCTAGTCCCACCTAACCACACAGTCACAATGGTGCTCTAAAAAATTACTTGTATGGATTTATGAAAATAAGAAACCACATATTACAATACAGGGCATGGAATCCAAAGGAATTTGCATAGATGTAAAGGAAGGCAGAATGGTTCACTGGATTTTCTTTTTGAATTCAATGCTTAGATGATTTTGCTCTACAAAACTTGCACATTATGCAACAATATGTCCTTGAGGAGGGCCTTTGCTTCTAGGTACCACAGATATAAGGGCAAAATCAGCTGGTCAATTTAAAGGTATATCTTACTACCTATTTTTGTTCGACTGACTGCTGTATGTTGTGAAAAATGATACAACCTGTATTCTACTACATCCTGCATGAAACATAATCCCAGGAATTCACCTTCTCATTTACTAAATCAATAGAAGATGCACAAAAGGATGATAACCACAGTGAAAATTACTCAAATATCATGAGAAGCAGATGTAGAATTGATTAGTCTGCTATATTTTCAGTGTTTAAATAAAGAAGTCAAACTTTTTTAAAAAGACATAATTTATTTGGTTTTCAATAAACCATAGTATGCGAGTAGTACAAGCAAGGCTTTTTTAATTGAATCAGTAGAGTTAAACCTAAGATGAATTTGACAGTGTCCCTGACTGGTCTGCAGAGCAAGCAGATCAGATGCTATTTGAGGGCTTCAGTTTTGCTATGCTTCCCAGATTCCATCTCTTGAAGAAAGGTTCTAACTGCTTCATCTGATAACTAGAGCATGTACTTGACATGAGTTAGTGGCTGTGCTCTGAAAGGATGCTGAGCAAAATACTAAATACCTCCTTCTTTACTAGTCTTCACCCAAACAGGATAAGATTAACATTTTCATAGGGAATGGAAATAGAGCTGTATTGCAGGCCAAATCACTGGAGAGAAGTATAACAGGTTGAATAATAAACAACATGGTACCTTTTAAGATGCTTTTTTTTCTGCAGTAGTTGTTAGCACTACTTTTTTTCAGAGCATTTCAGTGCTCTGACAAAATAGTTCTTGGATGCAGATAAATAACTGCAGGTGAAAATCAAAGATGCAAAAGGTGCAACCCATAGAGAAAGGCTCTGTCACAGCTCTTCTTTGTGCTCCAATACTTTGCTCTAGGCAGTAAAGACCTGTGGTGTAACTCAAATACAGGGGGCATCTTGAAGTTTAGCAGCCACCCAGGGACAGAAATAACACATAAACCAGTATAAGTGATCAGAAATCAGTTCAAATCTGTAACGTAGCAGAAGTTCAGTGCACATAAGCTGCTTTCAAAATGGCCAAAAGCAGTTTAAGATAAACCTGGATGGATATAGTATCAGACTTAACCGATTTAGGCTATTGAATAATTTATTGAACTTCTGTCCTACATCCCCTCCAGATTCAAGTTAATTCACAGTCCCCCAGAATCCCAGGATGCTTTGTACCTCCCCCAAAAACCTCCTCTCACAGGGTGGATGGGTTAGTCTTGGCCCAAGTTGTCTGCTCCAGCCAAGCAAAGAGGCATGCTTTCATGCCCCTAGATTCTGGCCCTTGGACTTTTTGACTGTCTGTACTTAGCCCCAGAGTTACCCTCTAGTCTGCAGCACTGGGTATTGTTGTCATACTTTCACATGTCTGTTTTATGCTAGGGCTTGGAGGGAAGCCTTATGGTGGTCTTCCATAATACCAAGGGAATAGTCACTTAGCCAGAAACAGATTCCCTTTTTCCTACCTTATCCCTTTCCCACTGCAGAAAAGGACCCAAAGTCTTTCCCTGTTTAAATAATTCAAAATACACTTGATGAATAAAACCTTTTTCCTGTCTAATGGAAGTTAAATGGCCTGCAAGGTGGAGGAAGGGTTAAAACCCAGTCAGGTCAAGATTTTAACCGATAACAATTTTATGAAGCCTGAGTAGGTGGAAGGTGATCAAAGGTCATTCTAACCTACAAATGTAGTAAGTAAAAGGCTGGAAATGAGTGAAGTATTGGCTTGAAAGTATGGGTGATTAACTGTGTTTAGTCTGACAAAACATTTGACCTGGAAATCTCCAGGCTTAATCAGAGACCTTGTAATTGTTGTGAGAAAGATTGACTGAAAAATAACTAGAGTTCCTAGAATTAAGGAGATGCTGTAGCTGCCTACAGAGGCACAGAATGGGCTTGCTTTTTCTTTTCTTTTTTTAATTAGATGACAATACTGTGTGGATGCTCCCTTCCCTGACTGCTGCACTGGCCCCATGTGGGCACCCCTTCCACAGCTGCACCACCTGCAGACCTGGGCTCACCCTCAGCTCCCTAAGCCATGTAGTATAGGATACTCCTACAGCCATGCTGCTATAGGAAGCAGCAGGCAAAGGAGAGAGGGGAACATGACATGTCTAGCTTCTGTTTTAGTTGGAGTGATGGGGGGGAAGTGGTGGCCTGACAGAAGCCTGGAGGCTGCAACTTAAACCTTTGCAGGCCACATGCAGACAATTGGCAACCAGTTGGATAGCCTTAATTTAGGATATTAGGAGGAAGGGGAGCAGGGAAACATCATTTCCCACCTTAAATGAGGGAAGGATATTTTTGTGGGATTGTATTGCACCAACTGCATGGTAGTGTGAGATTTAGACAAGCTTTCAGGTGCAAGGCAAACTTCTTTAGGTTTGACAAAGTAACAGGTACAGCTTGAGTGAAATAGCAGCTGGATGAATGTCTGTGCAAAACACGGTATGAAAATAAAAAGTCTGGTTAAAGGAATGGAGGTAGGCTGTGGAATAGGAGAAAAGAGATATTAGCAAGAGGAGTGAACAAATGATAAAAATGAAAGGACTTGGGTTTTTTAGTGTCTGGTAAGCTTTGGTATAATTGCTCTATTTAAACAGGTTTAATACAAGTTTCTGCATGTAGCTTTGCTGCAGTGAGATTAATTTCCTTTGTTCCTTACCCAGTTGGACTATGCTAATGTTGGCGGTAGCGTGTGTTTATTCCATTTTGCAGTGAAAAATGTACAGGTCATAAAGTCAGTTATGCTTTGAGGACCCCAGAGAGTCTGTTGGTAGAACAGGCTTACTGCTCAGTGACCTATTTATTTTCAGCTGTTATTTTGAATTGAATACATTTCATTGATTTTTTTTTTCCTTAGCTACCCTTATACTTGTGGGTATGTTGGGTGGATAAGTAGGTTGCTGGTAATTCTAAAAATCTTCTAAACAACAAAAGAAAGATGTTCAATGTTGTACACTTTCAGGGATATGTGGGCCAGAATTTCCTACATATTGTATTCCACAGGTAACTCCTGGGCTCAAAAGATTAAAATATAAAGTAGTTCATTTTGGACTCATGAAACTCTTGTAAAATCACAGAAGGAAATGTTCATTTTTTCCTTCAGTTAATAGTTCCACATTTTTCCTAGACAGAATAGTTCAAAAGTGGCAACTGTAAAGACAAGCAACCCAATGATCTAGAGGACCTATGAGGCAAGATTGGGCAGATTTCGTCTGCCTGTAAAACCTTTTTTTTGAAATTCCTCTAGCTTGCTCCAAACCATTGGCTTTTAACCTTGTTTTGTCCTCTAAACCACAAAAACCCCTCCAAACTTATTCAAAAATATTTTGTTTAAATTGGATTGTACATTTCCCTTTTACCCAAAAGCAAAATAATGCTTGCCCAAGCCAGCTCTGTTTTAATTCCTGTCAGGTAATTCCTATTGTCACTAAGCTAGCTATGCAGTCTTTTATTTTTTATACTACCTTTTGTTTTTTCCTGTCTCACAGGCAGTGTCAGTATCATTCACAGCTGGTTTATGACAGACCTTGCCTTCAAGATAAAAGAACCCAGAGAAAGTGTTTATTAAACATTTTTATAGCAATGATTGCTGCATTTAAAAGTGAGCAAGGATTTTTGCAAGTATTACCTTTTTTGTTGGACAAACTGCATAGTTGGGACGACTTAGAGAAGCATTTAAAAGTGTAAGACAAGGGTTACTTTTGATAGTTAGACCTGTTGATGGGCTTCAGTTTTGTTCTGTCACTAGAGCTAGGGCCAGAAATAACACATAAACAGGTATACGTGAATGGAAACTGGTTCAAATCGGTAACACAGCAGAAATTCAGTGCACATAAACTGCTTTCAAAATGGCTAAAACCAGTTTAAGATTAACCTGGATGGATGTAGTATCAGACTAACTGATTTAGGTTAGATTGCCTGAACTTCTGTCCCAGTTCCCCTCCAGATACAAGTTATCTCACAGTCCCCTCTTTACATCTCCCCTACAAAACCCATTTCACAGGGTGGTTGGACTAGCCTTGGCCCAATCTGTCTGCTCCAGCCAAGCAAGGAGGCACGCTCTTGTGCCCCACAACTTCTGGCCTGGGCCACCGCAGGCATGTGGCTGCATTTTCAGAATCAAAAGTGAATGTCTGTTCACTTGCTTATTGGTTCAATCTGTGCAGCTTAGACTAACCTGCAAAGACTGAATCAATTCAGCCTCAGGCTTTTTGAGTGTCTGTACTTAGCCTAAGTTTTGAGATTTGTACTTGCAGCTAATAAGCCATTAAAAAAAATCTGAGTCTCAGTGCTCAGTGCTTGCTTTTTTCACAGTGGATGGCTGCCAATCTTTTTCATAACAAGCAACCTTGTGTTACAACAATGACAGGTCAGAGACCCTTTTCCAAGATTGGCATAAAAATTAGGGGAGCAGAGTGGGAGGGGATGGGGTACTAAAACTGGGTAATAATCTGAGCTCAAAATAAAATCAAATAGGAGCTAGGAAGATTATTTCATTTTTTCCCACTCTGCATGCTAGAAACTTATTGGTGTGCTCTTCACAACTCAGGAACCAAAACGGAAGACCTTTTTCGATAAGCCTGCCAGCTAAAAGGCCCAGAGACTAAATACTACAAAGTGAGCCTTGCAAGCAGCAAGATTCCAAAGTGCATACATTTTTAAAAAACCAAAAAACTTTATCTTCTAATAATCTTGCATTTTTTTCATAATGGTAATCTCTTAAAGCATATATTGTAGGTAGTAACCATTACGTTGTATATGCTTGTTTTTAATAAAAGCTCTACAACAGGATGACCAAGTTTAAATTAATTCTTTACAGCAGTGTCTAAACTGAGTAAGAAATGATGGCAGAATGTGCTACCATAGCCATAAAAGCACTAACCTTTAAGTCACATAATGAAAACATTTTCTGATACAAGTTCATTTTTTGACAATTACATTTTAGTAGAAACCTTGACCTCCCCCCAATCAAACTGATCTCTGGTAGTGCCTGGCACTTTAAGAACTAAGCCAAGGAGGGGCAGGTGCCTATGAGGGTGGCCATTTTAAGGCCCAGACCCCTGAACTGAGGGCGGTTCAGGATCAGACAGTAAAGGAGATGCATCTCTCTGCTAAGAACACCTTAGAGGTAAGGGTGAGGCTATGGGAATGGTTTGGAGTCCTCATTGGTCCTGGACATGACCTAAAACTGTACCCTTCTGGGGTAGGAAGGCCTGACAGGGCTGCTGGTGGTGCAGCAATCCCCACATAAATGCCAGGAGTGATCATCTCCCTGGTGTAAGGAGGGTTGGGGTGTCTTAACCTCAGCCCCCGCCTTTGAGTGGGTTATTTAATGCAGGGAAGTCCAAGGAAGTTTCTTGGAGTGCCTAAGCCTGCTGGGGTGAGTGACCCCTCATGGCCACACAGGGCCAGGCACACTTTTTGAAGCCGCTGAGCCGGGAATGGGAGACCCCTAAACCCTGTGGATGGGCATGCAGCTTAGACTTGACCTGAGATACCTTGACTGGCCAATGTTGGGGCCAGGACGCAAAGGGCAGTTGAAGGGCCAGGGGCCCACTGTGAGGGGTGCCCAGAGAGCAAGAGGTTCGGGATCCCAACTAGCCTGAAATGGGGCCAGGGCCTAAGGGAGAGCCAAAGGTCCCTGAGAAAGCTAATGGGGTGGAGTGTACAGCTGAGTTTGCTGCCTGGGATATCATCTGCAAGACTTGGGCTGCAGTGTAGGGGTGGATGGAGCTGCAGAGAGCCCCCTGAACATCAGGGTTCAAAATGAGCAGCCTCCCACCTGACTAACATCCCAATACTATTACATCAAGGCATAGCAGGAGAGTGAGGTGGGTGACTGGCCCTTAGACAGGAGGCAAGCTGGTGCTTGCACTGACCATGAAAGCTTGCCCTGTCACAATCTCCTGTACTGCCATTCAGAAATCTCCACCACTAGTGTTGTTACAGGCATTATTCAGGCTGATATTAAATAACAGGGAAGAAGAATAGAGGAGGAGGAGAACCACCAAAATGAGCAATGCATTGTGAAACAAGTATTAGATCCAGTAAGTTTTTTAAGAACATAGAACTCGGTTTCATAGTTGTTAGGGGCTGGAAGGGACCTTACAGATCATCAGGTCCAGCTCCCATGCACATGGGTAGGAAAGACTGCTAGAATCAAACTCATGATGGGAAGTAAGGCAGTAATAGCTGCAGTATTTCAGGGTGGGGGGGAAGAATTTTTTTCTTTCTACCAACTGAAAGAAAGAAAATCTTTTAAAGAAAAAGGAGTTAGGTAAGGTAAAATTAAAGGTGAATATAGAAAACAACTAAGGAGGGAATAAAGAACAGAATGGAAGGCAGGAGATGTCACTTACCTTCAGTTTTTGGGTTAGTTAGTCATACAATCATACAATCATGGTAACAGATTTGGTATTCCTTTGACGGGCATCTTGCAGTTCTGTAAGTACCTTGCACATTTATAGGCATTGTATTGTTTCTGTGAGGACTTGAATCTTGTTTCTGAATGCTATAGCATATAAGTGTTCAAAACATGAAACTTCCTGGAGTTTGTCTGGCCATTTTTTTATTACAATTGCATTATTACTCTGACATAATGGTGGGAGCCTTCCAGCTCTACCTTCTGAGGCAAGTTGTAAAGTTAAAGGTACAGAATGAATTAATTTTTATGGTAGTATTACAGTGATGTTGCTGTGGTCATGTTGTAGTCAGAAAATCATAGAAAATTAGGGTTGGAAGGGATCTTTGGAGGTCATTTACTCCAACTGCCCTGTCAAGTGACACAGGTGTGGAAAGGTTTCAAAAGGAATTATTTCAGCTAGGGGACATAGGTATTGTTCCTATGGCCCCTCTTGTCTGGAACTTTTCCAAATTTGCCATGGCTGTATGCAACTACAGCTCTCGAGCTCCAAGGTGCTATATAGGGTGCAAGCTGTCTGTATAGAGGTGTGAGGCGGGGCGGGGGTGGGGGGACAGCAGGGGCCTCCTGGCTATCCACTGCTGGGAATTTGACACTCCAGCTCCAGTCTTTCACTGCAGTGGAGAAGTAGAGGGGTCTGCAGCTGGAGAGCCTGGACCTTGTATTGGTGGGAAGCCTCAAGGGCAACACTCCCTAGCTCTGTCTGGCAGCCTGACAGTCAGCCTGCAGAATGTCCATCCTTCTCTTCTTCCTCTCCCCCTGGGGAGGAGGGGAAAAGCAAAATATTGTGGGATTCTAGAGGACCTGTGGGTCCCCTATCCCTGTGCACAAGCAGAAGGAATTGAACCCCTACAATAGTAGTACCTTGTTTAAAAAGGTACTGGTTTAGTGTGCTTCCACACTTCAAAGGGCACACATGTTGGTAGAGGCCCTTTGAAATGTTTCAGAGGTGTTTGAAACATTTAAGTTATTACTTCTGTCTATACCCTAAGTGGGAATAAAATATTTCCTGTGAACCCTTTAGCTGTTCTGCATGTAGTGAGCCTTCAGAGAGTAGTGGACATTCAACAGATATTTGGGATGCTGCAGCTGATGTGGAGTTATTGAGCTAGAGAAGCATAGTAGCACAGCTTTGCACCTAGGGCAGCCACATGATTTGTGGGGCAACACCGGTTGCTGTGCTACTGATTGCAGCAGCAAAATCAGTTGCTGCTAAGATCGCAGCTATTTTTCTGAAGACAGAAGGAGAGAAATAAGGTCCCTGGAGCTACTGACCCAGTCATGCACTCCCCCTCTACCCCGGTTACACTATTGTTGAGAACAGAACTAGCTAACTCAGGGGTAGGATAAACACAGCCTGAGGGCCAAATCCAGCCCACCAAGGGATTTTATCTGGCTCACAGCAGGTCCCTTGGCCCCACCCAGACCAGGCAGAGAGGACAGCTGAGGCTGTCATGCATGCAGCCAGTCCTGCCACCCCCACACATGGCAGGGTGGTGGCAACATAGCAGCTGGATGTCACTATCTCTGCTACTTGCAGACACTGTAGGACACCACCTGCCAGCCAACTCAAGTGAGACGGTTTCTAATTGGAGCTCTACACACCCACGTTTCTCCTGCCATGACTTGGTGTTAAAGGAGTTGGTTCGGTACCTGGGTGTGTAGTCCCATTGGTCACCCTACCGTCATCCCGCAAAGGTCCTATGTTCCTGAGGGCTCCGCAACCCCTACACTCTCACCCATTCCACTGGGTTCTGATCAGCCAGTTGGTCTTTCAACATGACCTCCCTTCCAAGCAAAAACAGGAAAACACGAAAACAAAACCAGGCACTCCTAGCCTGGGTTCTTGTTCCGGCTGCTTTTAGCTAAGAGCAAACAAAATTGACTTTTGTGAGATCAGTCCCTCTTTTCTCTCTTTGGTGGCTCTCTCTGAGCCTCTTGTTGAGGTTGTCACCATTCCCCTTATCACATTACGTCCATCAGTGACACCATTTTGACTTGTGCCACTTTTAGGGACGTTATGGTACCGAACATCTACAGTACCCCTCTATTAGGGACTTGACGTTACAAAACTCTGCCAGGCTCCATGGGCTCCGTGGGATCAACAGTCCTTGCTCTAAGTTCCCTCTGTGGGGCTTAATCTCTGCAAGAGTCTCTTACTGGCTCTTGACGTCACTCTCAGAGTTCCCTGCAGCATGTGTTGGCTCGCTCCTCCTCCTCCTTCTGGTTCTACTCTCCCTCTCCTTGCCTGTTCGGGGCTCTTCTTTATGCCGGTGCTGGAGCTCCCTGCCCCTCCCCTCCAGAAACACCTGGGTAAGGGAGATTTCTGCCTGGCTCTTTGGGGCTGTGGACCTGGGGTTGCTGAGCCTTTGTTTAGCCCTTATGCTTTGCAGCCCTGTGACTCTTTCTCTTTCTCACACTGGACTAGGCTTCCTAACAGCCCCATGGCAGCCACTCACTCTGCCTGGCTGCCACTGCCAGTCCATGCTGCACCCACTGCCAGCAGGAGGGTGGGGTTCCCATGGAGACCAGTGAGGGACCCCTGTGGGCAGGTTACACTCAGCCAGGCAGATAGGATGGGGCTACAGGTGGGCAGGGAGAGGTTTCCTAGAGCAGGATGGATCGGCAGGGCCAGGGCTGGGATCAGAGGGTGGTGACAGCATGGGGCTGGAGCCAAGGGTAGAGCCACAATCTGCTTCCCTCGTGTCCCTGCCTACAGAATTGGTGCCTGTTGCAGGGACATGCAGGGAGCAAATTATGGCTCTGCCCTAGCCCCACCTACCCATCCCACTTGTAAATGTTGCTTCCCTGCCCGCCTGCAGCCCCATCCCATCGTCCTGGCCAAGAACAGAAGGTCCCAGGCCAGTCTCCATGGAGTCCCTGTCCACCCACTCCATCTGGCACTCTGATGCTGAGTGTGGTGCAGACAGCCTTGGGCTGGATAGGACCAACTGCCCCTGCTGCTGCCATGCTGGGTCAGGTCAGGACCCCCTTCAAGCCCTCTCCCCCCCCCATCCCCCAGGTCCACAACTCCCCAAAACTCCTTAAGTGGCCCTCCAGTCCAAATAAATGGCCACCCCGAGCTATCTCAAGTACTGCTACAGTATCATCGTTGTAGCAAGGCTAGAAGCACCAATATTTTTCTAGCTCCTCAGGTAAATGTTGTAGTCCATGCAGTAATTGAATTAAGTTTCAAATAGTTAATTTAGATATATTTACCTGAGTTGAAGTCACTACAGTGATTTGCTGTGTAGACATCCTAGAACTAGAGAGAAATCAATTCCTGGCTTATTGTTTCACTTGCAGTGACCTTGAGCAAGTTCATTTCACTTTCACTTTCTTCTCCACCTTTATTTTGTTTAGGCAATATACTCTTTGGAGAAAAGAACAATTACTAACTTCCCTATGAACACACCCCACACTACCAAGGAGTCACATTAGACTGTTCCTTCCTCTATAAATAGCACACCAAATCTCTGCATCGGTAGCTGCCTTAAGACATTTAGCCATCATGACATAGGGTACCAACTTCAAAGTGCTCAGAACCACCAGAGCTGGTATATGCACCAGCAAATTACTCTGCTCCTGTATCGTCCAGAAGCTGTCACACTAAAAAGCTCAATGCTGTACTTACCAGTGTATGCAGACGCATAACGGGCTGTACAACTTACACACACAGATGTACTCCCTGCACTCTAGGACATTAGACCAAGTGACATAAAAAGATAGACCCTAACCACTCCCTTGCTACCAAGTTTCTGGGACCATGGAGAGCCTGGCAGGCTGCATACTGTGGTCTTGCATGTTGCACTAAATTTAGGTAAGGGATGGGGTAAATGGAAATTAAATTATCATTCTGACTAATGCAGCCTGAAATCTATTCCTACAGCTTTTTATACCAATACAAAACGAGTCCTCCATTGGGCATAACCTTAACAAAGAAGCATGAGTCAAGCTGAACTTACTGAGATATGGATATGGGTGCTTCAAAACAACACTATACAAGACAAACATCTTGGATACGCCCCTGCATGAATGTGGTGTCCAACAAACAGCACAGCACTAAATCAAAAGCTGCATTGTTTGCAGTAATTGAGACTGAGGTGAGATGAGGTGAGATGGCTAGATGGAATCTGCACTAAGGTGATAGTGGCTCATAGCTGGCTGGATGGAACAAGGTGGAGAGGTGAGGGGTTGGAAACAGGGGTTTCACCACCTTCGGTCACTGAGAGCCTGAGGGTGGGGCAGGCAGGGTGAGGCAGAGCTGGCTTGGCACTTGAACAGACCACGTGAGCTATGGCCTAGACTAGAGCCCTGGGAGGGGGGAAGTGAGTGGGGTACCACAGTAATTCATAGGATGTCAGCAGAATGTGGCCTACCAAGAGTTGCAATGGAATGTGGTACAGATATTTGTTATGGCACTCTAACTTACAGTGCTGAAATCAGATACCGCATCAATCCAGGGTTGTCTTAGAGCAGGATCTGCCATTTTTTCAGTGCTTTATGTCTCCTGACAGTCTGTTTGGTTACAGCTGTAAAGCACTTTCTGTGTGCCTAGAACACAATGAGTGTAATTTCTGTGCTTGACCTCTGGTGCCACCCTGCCCTGCTTTCTGCCAAATCTTGTTTGTACAGTGATTAGCACAGCAGGACCCTAATTCCAATTGCAGCCCCCTGGTATATTGTAATATAAATAATACATTTGTTTTCTCAGAATCTGGCAGTATTTGCTTACAGTGAGCAATCTTCATATGTATCTGGAAAATGCACAATAACTATTTATAAAGCTTTCTTTTACTATCTATACTTACAATTAAACAAAATTCAGGAAATTATTGTCCTCTTCATTATGGAACAAAGTGAATCAAAGAAAAGAAAGACAAGGAGACAAGGGCAATAAGTACGGATTACATGCTGTGATAGTAAAAGTAACATTTCCTTGAAGTGGTCTCTAATATCCCAGAAAAGCTGGTAATATGAAGACAGAGAAACTATGAGAAACTAACTCAAATGCAGGTACTAGCCACAATCCAGCTTTCTGTTCAAAGGTTCAGTGGGTGACCTGACTGCTGATCTAAAATAATCAGGGGATTAGGTTCCCAATCCCCCTGTGAAGATGGGAGTTTGCATGAACTGAGGTGTTTTGCTGGGGCTAATCAAGGACATGGTTCTTTCATTACCTGTCTGGGATCCCTTTTTATTTTTTAGTTTTTTCCCAGATCTTGGGAGTGAGGGCATTTACAGTCATGGGGGCTTACAGCCTGCCTTTGCCTGGCTCTGGAGAAGGGCAGCCTGCCTGAGGACCTGTTGTCCCTCCCTAGATTCCAGGAACTCTTCACACTTTCTCCCCTTTCTGGGTAATCTTGGTCAAAGGATTCTAACCCCACATAATGGCAACAGTGCATCTAAGGATCTTGGCATCAGTGCAAAGATGGATTTTGTCCCCCTTCTCGTCTCTAGAGGGATCTCAGCGATAGCACCAGCAGAAGTCTCTAACAACAGATAAAGAATCAGTCTGTGCAGATTCCTGTGGGGAGGGAATTGGAAAGTAATAGACCAAGAGCAATTCCCACACTCCACCCACCTCCTCTCAAGTGTATTTTGCTAACCAACCTCATGGAAAGACTAAACAAGATAGCAGAAATGATGCTATGATATGAGGAAGGTCAAACTGTTGTGTGGCCCTGAAGCTAGAGAATACAAAAACATGTCAGTGGGTAGCACTGGAAGCCAATATTCCTTCCAAAGAAGAGTAAGTGAAGTCATGAAGAATAATGGAAAGTGTGTTACACAACCTATACAGTGTGGTATGTTTCAACAGTGTGGTTAAAATAATTTAAAGGGTAATGCTATAGATATAGATAAAAACCAACATTTTTGGTCTTATTGACATACTAATAAAATTATATTTGAGAAATTGTAAATATAAACTTTATTACACCCTTGTTTCATAAAGAGACAGAACATCTACTATATTCTATTGAGCAAGGCCTTAAAGTGTAACTTCTCTAAAATCCTGCCTTATCTCTTTTAAATTCTACAGGAGGAAATCAGGATAGCAGTTACACTTTCCTTTAAGCCTTTTACCAATAGACAGCCAAGGTAGGATTCTCAAAAGCATTTGGCATAGTCTTAACTCTGCACTCACAGTGAGCTTTACCATTGGTTTTAAGGGAGCAGAATTTCAAGTCAAATACATCTGGAAACAGCTGTCAGGACTACAGAAAATCTTCCTCCATAAATAGGGTGACCATGTTATTTTTAAGGGCACTGCCTCCCCATCAAGTCAGCAGCACTACAGAGGCAGAGGCAGAGACAGGGCACAGTTCAATGGGGAGGCAAAGTACCATGGTACGCCAAGCCAGCAGGCAGGCACCACTGCGGCTATGCAGGAGCAAGGTGGATGGACTGGAGCAAGCACTACGTCACCCACACATGCCCAGCCCCTGCTTGTCCTGAATAGCGGTGAGGGGCAAACTGGGTTGGCCTGGGCACCACTCCAACTCACCCACCTTGCTCCCATACAACAGCAGTGGTGCCTGCCTGGCGCACCATGCCACCCCACCTCCCTGCCAAACTGTGCCCTGCACCCCTGTGATTCTGGGACTTTTGTTTCAATTTTCACCAACCATGCAGGACGAGCCTATGAAATCTGGGACTGACCCCGCCAAACCAGGATGTATGGTCACCCTATGCATACAACTATTATCCTTCCTTTGCTTCTAGGGGTGTTTTTGTGAAACTTTTTGCACATCAGCCCCTCAGACAGGAATATCTTTATCTGCTTCCTCTTTCAACCTGAGTAAGAGTTTGTCTCTGAATATAGTGAAGAACCTTTCACACAATCTGAAAGGCATAGGGATGACCATATCTCCCATTTGTTGGGAGAGTCCCATTTTAAAACCTGTTCTGGGCATCCTGTCGGTGTGTTCAGAGTAATGCTTTTGTCCTGTTATCAGTGGGATGCTACGGACGGTTGCCTAAAACAACTTTCCCAAAACAAATGGAACTTTCTCTCCCCTCCCCCTGCCCTACCTGGTTTTAGGCACTTCACTGAGATAGGAGGTCTGAGACTTCAGAACGTGGAAGATTAGGATGCAGAACAGAGTACCTGGTTTGACCAGGGAAACATGGTAACTGTATAAATACAACCCCCTTTATTTCTTTTGCAATCCCATCTAATCAGTTTCAGAAAGCACTTTCCTGACTCATCACAGCTATTTGATTCTCTCTTAGGGTGTTTGCTGTAGTATCTAGAATTATACAGAGCCTATAAATTAATTTGTTTCTTGAATTTTGCCATCCTGCATCCTGATCCTCAATTGTACAAGTAATATTATGCCATACGCAAAGTGGAACTGCTGCCATAAGAAATTGGGCCATCTAAGTTGACATTTGCCAGTGGCTAGCTCACTACAGAGTATGTCATACAATTCACATGCCCTAACCAATGGAGGCATCTCTATCTCAGGAACACAAACATACTAGGTATCTTGGCCCATTCTAGAAAAGCAAAATTGGAGATTTTGTAATGCCATGTTATGTCCAGGATACATTGAAGATGGAAATAGTTCAGTTTTCTGTCTTCCTTAGCATGAGGAGTCCATGTTTTACTGCCGTGCAGTAGAGAGCTAAGTATGCAAGTGTTGTAGATGGACATTTTGTCAACAGAGTGAGCACTCTGTGTTTCCAAACTCTCTTTTTAAGTTTAGCCTTGGCATTGCTTGCCTTTCCAATGTGAATGTTAATTTCAGCTTCCAAGCCAAGATTTTGCAAGATGATGAAGCTCAAGTAAGTGAATTTTTCAACCACTTCCTAGCTTTCATCATTTATTCTAACTTTGGGAGGGTGGTTTAACTTGTTGACCCATGATTTGTTGACCCATGACTACTTTTTTAGGTGAATGGTCAGACTGAAATCATCACAAACACAAGAAAGGTGATCCATGAAACTTTGCAGTCCTGCTTCTGAATGACTAACAATTGCAATGTCAACAGCAAAGAGTATTTCACAGACAAGAACTGGTTGGCTTTTCATTTTTGCTTTGAGGCAAGCAAGGTTAAAGTTTCCAATCAGATCTGGTCTGTAAGTATACTCCTTCTGAACAGCCACTGAATGCATATTTGAGTAGGACAGTGAAGAAAATCCCGAAAAGCATTGCAGCTAGCACACAGCCAAATTCTTCTGAAGGTGACCTATCAAATTGCACCATTTCAGGCATACTGACATGAAAGGACTTGATGCTCAGGAGCTTAGGAGGGCAGCCAGTCTTCTTCAGGATTTGGAACAAACCATTTCTGATGACAAGATCAAAAGCTTTGGTGAGATCAACAAATGCTATGTACAGAGATTTCCTTTGTTCATGGCACTTTTCTTGTAGCTGTCTCA
>NW_017728886.1:129762933-129764556 GCF_001723895.1 Crocodylus porosus | reverse complement strand
GGTTCAAGCACCTACATTGAACACCTTCAAGAGTAAATTGGATGCTTATCTTGCTGGGATCCTATGACCCCAGCTGACTTCCTGCCCTTTGAGCAGGGGGCTGGACTCGATGATCTCCTGAGGTCCCTTCCAGCTCTGATGTCTATGAAATCTGTCATGGATCTGTCATGGATCTGGATCTGAAACCACACTGAGACTCAGGGTAGACTTTTTCTGCATGAATCCTCTCTAGGATCTCCTGGCATAGAGCATAAGGTGTCAGTACTCTGTTGAGAAACATGACTAAATCCCTAAAACCTGGAAATTGAGTTTCTCTTGTTGGTATCTCATCAGCTCACAGTCTTTGAATCTTCCTTGAGGTCATTCTTTTAAGCAGTACTTCTTTATCTATTGAATCTAGCTCGTTCATAAATGACATTTCTTTTACCTAAAAAATGTTTAGTTGGTGCCTCTACCACATCAGCATATTGCTTTTTCTCTGTATTTGTAAGAGACAATGAGTATGCCTACACATGCAATTAATGTACGTGAATAAACTCTGGAGCATATTGCTCTAGAGTTTATTCATGTGCAGCATGTGAAGACTAGTCAGAGCAGCCTGGGCTGACAGGAGACCCAGGGTCAGCCTAGCAGCCCAAGACTGCTTCGACCAGGCTCCACATGCTGCGGAGTGGCTGGTTGAGGCGTGAGGATAATTCAGCTGCCTGCCAGCTAGACCCACATTGAAGCCCTGTGCCCAAGCCAGCTGGAGTTGTGTCTATACATGTGCTGCTTGTAGCAGGGCACTAAGGTGCCTGCTACTCTGGCACCTTAGCAATGAGGAAGGAGCCCAGGTGCTGGTTGCTAGGGCAACCGGAGGGAGCCAGTGACTCATACCTGTCAGCGGTCAGCTGACCAGAAGGGGCAGGGCCTGGCTCCCATTTAAACCCTAGTGCTCAGGCCAGGGGGCAGTCCCCTGCCAGCAGCCATAGAGGTAGGAACTCTGCCAGAGTGAGGAAAAGGACAGGACCTGAATGATTGAATAAGGTGATACCGGTGAGATGGAGAAACCCTGGAGTAGCAAATGTTGTTATAGCCAGACAGCTTGAATTTATGTTACAGCCTAGGGGCTTGAGCTTTTTGTTTACTGTTTACGACCGGAGGTTTGGGTGAGGCTATTAGGGGACAGAGGTGGCCTCATTTTTGGGGATGCAGACCCCAGCGTCAGTGAAGGCACAGCTTTTGGGGGGGCACAGACCCCAGCGCCAGTGAGGGCACAGCTTTTGGGGGGCACAGACCCCGGCGCCAGTGAGGGCACAGCTTTTGGGGGGCACAGACCCCGGCGCCAGTGAGGGCACAGCTTTTGGGACGAGACTAACCCCGGCACAGGAAGGATGAGCTTAAAAAGGCCAGGGACGCCTGGTGCACCTCGGGGGTGCAATAATACATATATATATTATGGTGTTGTTGGGAGGGACCTGTGCAGATCATCTCAGTGGCTTGCCGGAGGTTATTAGGGGACGGAGGAGGCCTCATTTTGGGGACACTCTGGGGGGTGCAGACCCCGGTGCCAGTGAGGGTGCAGCCTTTTGGGATTAGACTAACCCCAACACTGGAAGGATGAGCTTAAAAAGGCCAGGGACT
>NW_017728886.1:129761434-129762513 GCF_001723895.1 Crocodylus porosus | reverse complement strand
TTGCACAATAAATGTCTCATGTAGACCTGCCCAGTGAAATCATAATTGCATTGGCCTGATTCCCTATTGAGTAGATAACAGTAATTGTTTGGTAAGGTTCAGACTTTTTGTCCAAACCTGACACTTCCCTGAAGTGGTTAAAATGTTTGATCTATCTAAGCCACATTCTAGGGGACTGGAAATCAAACTGTTCTGTTGGTGTAACTTTAACTGGCTGCCTTGTCTCTATAGCCAGCCTGTGCCTTGAGCTGGACTTAGCTGCTCTTCAAGCTTGATCTGTCATTTAGGAATCACCCAATTGCTGACTGACATGTTATTCCTGTTGGTGACAGGATTCAGCCACTTTTGACTCCAAGTGCTATCTCATACCTCTAAAAAAAGGCAGAAACTTCTTGCTCTGAAAAGGGTTTCATTGCAACTAACAACACACACAAAAGATGGGTTACAAAGATGGGTCAGCCCTCAAGAGGGGAGATAACCTTTACTATTACAGTTACTACCTGTAGGGTACAGAAGTTAGACATTTAAATTATGAGCCATGAATCCATTATCTGTTTAGTCCATGGTGTTTAGTGTCTAGCACAGTTATCAGTTTTTGATCCCAGGCTTGTATTTTGCAGGTGTTTTATAGGTTTCCCTTGAGTTACAAGAATTGTGAGCTCAGAAATGAAGTGGTGGTTCTGTGAAGTGTTCTCCCATAGCGAATTTGGTATTTCTGTCTTTGAATTCATTCTGGAATGTAGTGGTAGCTTAGTTCCACCCATGTAGTTTCAGTGAAGTCATTTAGATTCACAGATTCATAGACATTAGGGCTGGAAGGGACCTTGGAAGATCATCAAGTCTAGCCCCCTGCCTGAAGGCAGGAAGTCAGCTGAGGTCATAGGATCCCAGCAAGATAAGCATCCAAATTTTTCTTGAAGGTGTTCAGTGTAGGTGCTTGAACCACCTCCGATGGCAGGCTATATCAGGCCTTGGGGGCTCAGACAGTAAAGAAATTCTTCCTTATGTCCAGCCTGAAACAGTCTTGCAGTAGTTTATAACTATTCGACCTTGTCATCCCTTGGGGTGCTCTGGTGAAC
>NW_017728886.1:129718594-129760904 GCF_001723895.1 Crocodylus porosus | reverse complement strand
ATAGGTCCAAGGACAGAGCCTTGGGGGACCCCACTGGTCACAGGGCACCATGACAATTAACGTCCATCAACCAGCACCCTCTGGGTCCGACCACAGAGCCAATTTCCCAGCCAGCGAATCGTGGTGGACCCAAGGCCGCAACTGGCCAGTTTTGCCAAGAGGTGATCATGGGATACCAGATGGAAGGCTTTTTCGAAGTCAAGATATATGACATCAATCTCCTCTCCCTTGTCCAGGTGATAAGTCACCTGATCGTAAAAGGAGATAAGACTGGTCAAGCAAGACTTACCCACAACAAACCCATGCTGGCTATCCCTCAGGATGTTGCCGTCAGCCAGTCTGTTAAAAATGTTCTCTTTAATAATCTTTTCTAAGACCTTCCCTGGAATAGAAGTTAGGCTGATGGGCCTGTAGTTAGTTCGATACACTTTCCTCCCTTTCTTGAAGCCAGGCACCACATTGGCCTTCTTCCAATCTTCAGGCACTTCACCAGAGTGCCAGGAGTTATTGAAGATCCATGCCAGGGGCTGGGCTATGATGCTAGTGTCCTTGAATACTCTGGGGTGTAGATTGTCAGGGCCAGCTGACTTGAAGGTGTTCAGCTTCTCAAGGTGTTCCTTCACAAGGTTAACATTGATGGAGGGCAAGGAATCTCCCTCACCCAGGCCTCCCTGTCCTGTAATGGGCAGGGGTGTCCCATGGGACTGATGAAAGACTGATGCAAAGTACCCATTTAATAGGTTGGCTTTGCAGTCATGGTCCCTTAGGGCCTCACCAACAAGCCTCCTGAGTTTGTCAAAGTCAGCTTTCCTGAAGTCAAGGACTTCTGTACTGCTGACTGACTTGCCAGCTCTATGGTGGATGGTGAAAGTTATCAGCTCATGGTTGCTGTCACCCAGCTTCCCGTCGATCATTAGGTCACTGATTAGGGCGTCCCTGGTTGCCAGTACTGGGTTGAGCAGCGCTTTACCTCTCGTTGGCCTGTAGACCTCTTGTGTCAAATAGAGCTCATCCACGCATGAGAGGAAGCTTTCAAAATGCTCAGATTTAGCTGAGCATTCTTCCCTCGAGATGTCTGGGTAGCTGAAGTCTCCCATGACAATCATGGACCTGGAGCATGCAGCCTCAGCCAATTCCCTGGCAAACTCCTGGTCAAGTTCTTGACTTTGGGTGGGAGGTCTGTAGTAGACTCCCACCATCGTGTCCTTTGTGTCGTGTTCCCTGCAGATTTTAACCCAGAAGTTCTCCAGCCATCCACGCTGGTCACCAATATCAGCTTGCAGGGATGCATAGCTCCCCTTAACATGGAGAGCTACACCTCCGCCCCTTTTGTCCCCTCAATCTCTCCTTTACAGGGTATAGCCGTCTATACCCATGGTCCAATCATGGGTGGAGTCCCACCAGGTCTCCGTTATCATTATGACATGGTAATTATTTGCGTTAAGCAGGAGGACAAGTTCCTCCTGTTTATTCCCCATGCTCCTGGCATTTGTGTACAGGCAGGCAAGCGCCCACTTCAGGGCCCTTGCCTTGCCTACCAGTTTTTCCAGGGCTGGGGCAGGGGTGGGCTTCCTTAAGTGCCTTTGTCTGCTGGCTTTGCAAGGGTTGCTCAGCAGGCCAGCAGTGGTGGTAGTCCGCCCATCCCCTGGCAGGCTTAGTTTAAAGCCCGGTGGAGCAGATCAGCCAGTCTGGCTGAGAAGAGCCTCCTCCCCAGCGGAGAGAGGTGGAAGCCGTCCCTTCCCAGCAGCTCACTGCCTCTCTCACCAAGGAGCGGACTGTGATCATGGAAGCCAAAGCCTTCCCAATGACACCAGCACCACAGTCTTTGGTTGACTACCTCGATCCTTCTGTCCCTCAGCATGTTGCCCGAGACTGGGAGGATTGAAGAAAACACCACCTGCACCCACAGACCCTTTACCCCTGCTCCCAAATCCCCATAGTGCCAGCTGGGAGCGCTCTGAGCCATGTCATTGGTGCCCACATGGATAGGAAGCATGGGATAGTGGTCAGTGGGCTGGAGGAGTTTAGGGATCTTCTCCTCAATGTCTTGGATGCAGGCTCCTGGGAAGCAGCAGACTTCCCAGGCTAAGGGGTCAGAGCAGCAGACTGCCCCCTCAGTCACCCTCAGGATGGAGTCTCCCATGAAAAACGCTTTGCGTTTTTTCTTGGGGAGAGCGGGGGCGGTAGCTGCAGTAGTGCCCGTGTTGCCTGTGGGAGCTGGCAACTCGGCAGGCTCAGCTGGGGCTGCAAGAGGTTTGTACCTGTTGCATAGCTCCAGCAGAGCAGGGGCCTTGGTGCGGCGGGCCTTGTGGCCCTTGACCACCTTGGTCCATTCCCTTGGCTGGATGGAATGGAAGTCCCCAGGTCCTGCCTTGCTCTGGAGGGACATTGTGGTCTACCCTCCATCTCCCAGGGGAGAAGACTCCTATTGCTAGGTCCTATCTCCTGTTTGCAGTCCCCGATGGCATACAGTCTCTGGACTGTGGCCTGGAGCTCCTCCAGCTGGCACGTCAGAGACCCCAAAAGGGAGCAGACCCCACAAGGGGAGGTGGCCATGCTCCCAAGCTCCAGAGCCTGAAAAAGCAACAGGCAGCCCCTGCAGCCGAGTGCCAGGGGCTCCATCTATGTGGAGCCCAGAACCATGCGATCCGTCTGGATGGAGGCTCTGAGGAGCCAGAGGGGGGACCTCAGACCCCTCAGGGACCCTTAGGGTGCGGTGTGTGCCCATCCATGTCATGCTGCTAGTGGGCTGGCTATGCCTGGGACTGGCTTCCCTGGGGTGGGGGTGCACAGGGAGGGCCTCGGGCCGTCCTGCTCACCCTCCTGTGTGAACTCCGCACTAACTCACATGCCGGGCAGACAAGTGTGCCTGTTTGTGCAACCCATTCACGTGGCTCCCTGGGGGCTAGGTGAAGTAGGGGCTGGGGGGTGGCGAGACCCTCCCTGGTCCACTCAGCCACCTCCTCCCACTCTCCAGGGTTTAACTCCCTCCCACCAAGGGCCCCACTTACCTCCAGCTGTGCTGGGGGTCAGTGGGGCACTCTGCAGCTGCTGGAGGTTGCTGGGGGCTTCGGGGGAGTGGGGGCTCAATGGGCTTTTACCCACACATCTCTCGCCACTCCTGGACCCTGTCTGGTTTTTGTTTTGGTTTGGTGGGCCAAACTGCGCACATGTGCAGCAGGCCCACTGTCAGTGGAATGCTGTTCCTGGCTAGGGGGTACCCTACCTGGGATTTAGGGGACCCTGCCTCACCAGAGTGGGACTAGTAAGTACCCTCTCTGCCTTACCTACTCTCTCCCTGGGGGGCTGGGCCAAGTAGGGGTCAGGGGGGCGAGACCCTCCCTGGTCCACTCAGCCACCTCCTCCCACTGTCTGGGGTTACCCCCACTTACCTCCAGCTGTGCTGGGGGCCGGCAGGGTGCTCCATGGCTGCTGGGGGGCTTCAGGGGAGTGGGGCTTTAGCAAGCTTTCACCCACGCATTTCTCACCATTCCTTCATCACTTGAGCCAGCCTGAGTCTCAGCTGTGGTCAGCAAGGTCTCCACAGCAGAGGACAACTTGGAGTTCTCTGTTTGTATCTGTTCAGAGCGTTCAAGTACCTCCATTAGTGGATGGAGGTACCTATAATGCAACATGTCATGCACTGGGGTGCCCTGCTGCTGTACTCTTGCAACATCACGGTGGAAAGCAGCCTGAAGAATCTTGGCCTTCACCCAGCACTGGGCTGCCATCTTGTTGTACCCCCGCTTGGCAAGTCTCCTGGACAGCAGCAGGGCATGTACTTATTCCTGGGTGATGGTGGTGGGGGCTGCGGGGAAGCTGAATTTGGCTGTCATGCTGTTCCTGCCCTGTGGCTCCTCTATCCAGCCCTGTGGACTACAGATCCCAGTGTGCCCAAGAGCCATGCTTGGGACTGCAGCGGGCTGCAATAGGCAGCACCAGCGGGACCAGCTACATGTACCATAGCCCATGCTGCCCCCAGTGCCTGGGCTGGGCAGGGCCAAGAGACCCACCATAAGCCATACAGAAACTCTTGGTGGGCTGGATCTGGCCTGTGGGCCATATTTTGCCCACCCCTAGTTTAGACTTGAGCAGAAGGTGAGAACTAAATAGGTTTGATCTTTTGTAGTATGTGCAAGAAAACAGGGTGTGCTGCTCCCAGGAAAAAAAGAAGGAAAATGTCACGGTTGAAGTTGGATGCAGTCAAGAACCAAATGTGTGCTAAATTAGGGCTGTATATCTTGTTTTTCCTGTTATTAATAGTGGCTCAGGGGATACTGACTCACTGGATGACTGAAGTGTTTGTGGTTTGAGGCTGCTCTGAGCTAGTAACATCTGAGTCAGTGAACTCCTTTCTCTTCTTTTCTCCAAGTAGTGCCAGAGTAAATTGAAGTCAGTGGTGGTTGCTTTGCACCCACTACAGTTTGTGCAACAACATTCTTGAATTGTGGATCTGCAGATATGCTCAAGCAGTTATCTGTCCACATTATTTACTTATTTTAAAGTTTTCTAAAAGGAGGTGATCCTTTCAGTTACAGAAACTATGGGGACTAGCTCTTTCATGTGCACTCTAGCTGAGGATTGATTTGCAAGGAGTCAATACCACATCTTAACCCTGGGAGCAGTGACTGAACTTGTGAGCCATCAGGTGACAGAGGTGCATGTGAACTCGACACAAAATCCAGCTCAGACAAGCCAGACTAACAGGGCTGAGACAAGTCAAACTGGATTTATTTAAAAAGGACGGGAATCCCCTCTGACCTGTATTCCCATCCCCGCCCAAAATCCCTTACTCATATTTCCACCAATGTCATCTTTCCTTCTCCTTCCCTACCCTTTGTATTCTAATCCCTACTTTCTACTTAACAGCTCTGCTTCCTGAAGTCCCTTCTGATGTAGCCAAACCTCTACTTACAAAAGCTTATGATATACATCTCTAATTTAGTTGATCTCTAAGGTGCATATTAACCCTGACTTCTGCCTGATTTCAGTCCCACATAGCTAACAACCTCTCATTTTTTGTTCCACCATGCTTGTGTGTTTACATGAGTTTCTTCTTTAGCTAATGCACACTATATATAAGGAGATTCAGAAAAAAACTGAGCCACAACAACACCATGGGATGCAGCTGCATAACTAGGGATAGGCAGGAGGGGCACCATCCCCAAATGCCAACACTGCTCCCTTCCTCCCACAATACACACACTAGCAGCAAAAGTAACCCAACAGTTTTGCTCTTGCAGCAACAACTGGTGCACAGACACTGCACTGCTGTGCTGCTTTAGGAGCAAGAGCTGGGGTGGGCAGAGCATGTGGCGGCAGTAGCTACCACTGAGGACTGGGTAAGACTCCGGGACTGCCTCCCTTCTTGTTACACCCCTGCTGAGATGTATTTAGATTTAAAAAATGTGATTTCTCAAAGTTCTGCTTACATGAATGCTGCTGTGGATGGCATCTGTCCCTGTGGAGAAGCAAATGAACAGTGAATCCTGGAAGGTCCCATATATAGTCTCTGCAATACTCTGATATCACTGTAACTTTCTAGCCAGCGGAACCATCCTGATGTTTCCAGCATGTGCTAAAAACACCTGAGAGTTCTTCTGTGATACACAACATGCAGAGTCGCCAAAGTGTATTCCCTCAACCTTAAAGGAAAAAGAATGCTCTCTAGACTTAGTTGTGTCTTTATATTTTCTCCCTTGTATTTAATGGGTTTGACCTGATCTCATCTGGTTAGTGACCCTATCTTGAAGGTTAATTATTAGTTCACCTTAAATAGAAGTTGTGCATTATTTTACTTGTACCCACAGAGACACACTGTAATATCCTGAAATCTGGATAAGTCATCGTTGTGGTTTCATTAGTTACTGCATTGACTCCCACCAGGTCCCACTGATTTGCGCGTAAAACATTTCAGCTAATTCACTGTCATCTGTTAAAACATAATTAGTCATTTCCAAGTGTATGTGTACTACATCACAGTGCAATTTGCTCCTAATAATTACTCTGCTTAAAGGCATTGAGCTGTTGCCTGCATGCTGCCAGTGAAAATCAGCTGGCTTCACAGAGCACTAGACACCTTGGGTTCTCTTGGTTCAACAAGACAGGTAAACAGCTGTTCCATTTGCCAAAATTACTTCTGTTTTGGTGATGAGTACAAAGCAAAAATCTTTAATTTCATTCCATGAGAACAGTGCAATTCTTACACAGTGGGTGTATCTACATATGCATTTGATACAGTATTGGTTTACTTGCAAGTAAACTACTTGTGAGTAAGCGTTCCTGGGCAGGCATCTACACATGCAGGGACATGATAGCAAATTTGCTGCTCCTGGAAGCAAACTGCTTTTGCTTCCTGGGGCCCTGCAATGAGCCCCTGCCAACACCAGGGGTAAATTGGAGGCTCCGGCTGTAGCTGCCTGTGGCTAGAGTCCATCTTTAAAAGCCAGCCCCACTCCCTGGCCAGGAGAAGTGTGCACAGCAAGAGGACTGCATGCAGCAGCTCTTGCACCGCAGCCTCTGCCTCGCCTCAACATGGCTGCTCCAGCCTCTGGCCCTGCTGCTTCCCTGCACTGCACCAGCCCTGCTGGCCCACCACACTGGTCACCAGTGAGCCCATGGCCATCTGTGATCTGCTACCTCCCCCATGGGCAGTGACCACCTACCTAACCCCACCACACCATCTCAGGGCCACCACTGCTGCACAGCTGCTGCCTGGATCCCATCCTGCTGACTGAACTCCAACAAGGACACTGACAACTGGCTACAGGATACCACCGCTGGTGCCTCCCTCACCCTCCTGGGCCTCCAGCCCCAATGCCTCTGGGTCCACTGGGCCAACCAGGACTGGCGGCTGCATGTAATCCAGCACACCAGAGATGATAAGCAGTGGCTGGAGGCATTCAGGATGATCCAAGCCACCTTCCTGGACCTCCTAGAGCAGCTCCACCTGCACCTGGAGTGGAAGGAGACCACTGTATGGCTGCCCCTGCCTAAAGACATCCAGCTAGCCATCACCCTGCTCAAGTTGGCCATGCCTACCCATCTCCACTATGTGGGCCACCTCTTTTGTGTGGGCAAGGCCACCACAGGGGAGGCTGTCCTGGAGATGTAAGGTGCCCCCAGGACATTCTGGGGCATACGGTGCTCCACGTGCATGACTCCCTGGAGGTTGTGGTGGGGTTCTGTGCCTGGGATTCCCCCAGTGCACTGGAGCCCTGGACAGAACCCATGTTCCCCTCACCTGCCCACCACACAGTGACAGCCCCTACTACAGCTGGAGGGGCTTCCACTCTGTTGTGCTTCAGGCTATCGTAGACCACTGTGACACCTTCATGAATATGAGTGGCAGCTGGGTGGGCAGTGCCCATGACTCCCATGTCTTCTGGAAATTTGTCCTGTCAGCCCTGGAACAGAGCAGGCATTTCACACTGGGGGTGCTGGACCTCCAGCTGGGTGCCATAGTGGTCTCGTGACTTTTCACCAGGAACCCTGCCTACCTGCTCCTGCCCTGGCTCATGTGGCCCTGCATTAGCCAGCTTGACCTCCACCAGACCCATTTCAGCTGTTGCCTGGGACAGATCTGTGCCCTGGTGGAGTGCACCTTTGGCCACCTCAAGGGATTCTGGCACACTCTTACCTCCCACCTTGAGTTCAATGAGCAGAACATCCCCCAGGTCATCATCGCAGCCTGCATACTGCATGACACCTGCAAAGCCTAGGGGGAGCTGTTTCATGAGGCCTGGGCAGAGAAGGCACAGTGCACAGAGGACACCTGGCAATGGGAGCACCAGCAACACACCTGCCACTGGGGGCCAGGGCACTGAGTGTGAAAGGCACTGGCCAACCACCTCCTCCTGCACTCCCTACTATAGCCTGGCTGGACAATCATCCACAGCCTCCCCACCCCACCACCCACCCCCAGCATCATGTTCACTGTGGACAGTTCTCAGAAAAATTAACTTTATTGCCCTCACAACAAACAGACCTCCCTTCCCCTGTCTCCTCCACAACACAGCCTCTCCACCACCCACCCCACCCACCAACAATAAAACACTTCTTCCCTGTACAAACTGTTTACAAAGTGGTTTGTGTGTGTGCCCTTCTGGGGTGGGTGGCCATGGGATGGGGGCAACTAGGGGGTAGAGCCCAGGGACAGGCAGCCAGCACCCTGGCCTCTGGCTGTTCTCCTGCAAGTGTGCATGCCACGGTGAGTCCAGCAGGTAGGGGGACTCGTGAAGAGATGACAGCACCTGCTGGTCCCATAGCGCAGGTGGCTTGCCCTCCAGCATCCTGTGGCCAGGGCCAGCACGGCCAGTGCACAGTCCTGGCCCAACTGCATGCAACTCTGATTCTATGCCTGTGTGGAGCAAGTGGCAGTGCTGGACCCAGGTGGTGGGGCTGGATGGTGGGGGACCTGGGGTAGGGTCTCCTGGCTGGTGGAGGCAGCACTGAACCTCTACCGAGGCCCATAGGGGCCTGTTGCTGGGAGGTGGGCAGTTACCAGGGGGGGCTAGGGTTGGGAGTAGGGCCATGGTAGGCATGAAGGCAACTGTCAGGGCCAGGGCAGTGTCTAGCACCTGGTCATCCTCTATGGCCTGCACTGCCCTAGCCACAACCATACCCTGCTCCCACAGGACCTCCAGGCACTCGTGCTCCAGGGTCAGGAGCTGCAGACTGAACACCCGGTCTGCCCACTCCCACACACCCTTGTGGGCCATGTTCTCTGCCCACCACCTGTCCTGCCAGGCAACGTCCTCTGCCTGCCATGTCTGCGCACTCTTCTGTTGGTTCTCCATGGCCGTTACCAACCAGTCCAGGAGGAGGGTCCAATCCTGGGTCCTCCTCCTGCAGAGCTGGAACATCCCCAGGACCCCCGCTGTGGGCAGCAACCACCCTGAGGCTGCATCCTGGCTGCTAACTGTGGCCTCTCCCCTGTGTGCAGCTGCAGGGCCTAGAGAACCATAAGAAAGAAGCTGTTTGTGAGAATTTGCAGCATTTCTGAGATAAGATGCTCTGTACCAGGGCTGTGTGCTGCATGCATGGGTGCCCAGGGACCATGGTTGACTGGGCAGGCCTGGGCCTACGTGATGGTGACCTTCTGTGTCAACAAGGCTGCAGCTGGGCCCAAGTGCTGGCAGATCTGGCAGAAGCCTGGAGCAGCCTATAGTGGTAGATGGCATGGGCCTGGCAGCCAGGCAGCACTGTGGCATAAGGCAGCAGTGCTGGAGTGTAGGAAGTTTGGCACCGCTAGCCTGCAGCCTGTGCAGAGGCAGCAGAGGCCAAGAATCCCCCAGGCTCCCTGCTGTTGTGCCTCAGGGCTCAAAATGCCTGCAAGCTTTTAAAGGACCTGTGGCTGGTGCTGCTAGAGACAGCCAAGCCCTGGGACTGTAGTGACATTGTCCCCCTAGTGGCAGGGCTGACCGGAAGCAAATCTGCTCCTGGTTGGCATCTACGTGTGTTACTGTGCAGTAAGTACTCACAAGTAAATTTTCTACATGCCTTTCCAGGAAGCAAATTTACTCACGAGTAGCAAAATTTACTGCATGGTAAGCATGTGGAAATTTATTGCATGGTAAATCTCACAGTTGTGACCACACAGAGATGGATGACTGCAACTCCACAGAGAAACCTCAAGTCCATGGGCATGGAAATTTGCCTGCACATATGCATGTGCAGGATCAGGACATCAAAGACTTAAGCAGTAGTTCTGCACAGCTCCTTGCAGTTCCACAGCTCCCCACAGGTAAGTCTGGGTGATGGGGATTGAGGCCTCCATAGTGAGGGAGGGAGGGAGTTGGGCAGGGCTGGAGCTGCTGCCCAGCCTGGGCAGTGAGTGGGGCTTGGGACCTGAGGCCCAAGGGCATATGCAGCTGCAGGGCCTGGGCAGGGAACAGGATGGAGCCATAGGCAGCTCATCAGAAAGGTGGCAAGGGGGCTGGTTCACCACTGCTGCATGCACTCCCAGAGAGGGCATGGGGGGCACATGCCCCCAGATTTGAGCATGGGATAGGGGCTGGGACAGGCTGCCTGCTGCAGGCTTGGGCTCCCTGTCCTGCTGCCCTCCCCTTGGGGCCTCTGCAGCCCAGCAGGTGGGACCTGCTGCGGCAGGCCAGAGCAGGGCAGGGAAGCTCAATGTCACTGTCACAAGCCCCAGGCTGCCATGATGAGGCACCCCTGCTTACTTGGCAGCACCAGCTGGCACAACCCTGCAGCACCACCCCTGCTGCTGCCAGGTGGGCAGGGAGTGCCTTGCCATGGCAGCATGGTGCTTGCGGTGGTAGCATTGACATTTCCCACCGCTCTATGCACCAGGTCTTATGCACTAGGCCATGGAAGCCCCAGAGGGAGGGCAGAAAGGTGGGGAGCCTGAGCCCGTAGCAGGCAGCCCACATCCACCCCTGCTCCCAACAACCAACAACTCCATTTTATATTAAAAAAATAGCTAGTAGAATTTGATCAGCTAGGTTACAGGTTCAGCTTCAATGTGTTCAGTCTCAATTCCAGTATCCTTAAACCATCCAGGTCCTATGCAAGTGCAGCTTCTGACAGTGCATGATCTAAACCCAGCTCTTAACTGATCCTTCAAGCATCTGTTCTCATTTTTATAATGAGTATCTGCATGTCCTCATAAGAGACTCAAGACTGAGAGTCCTATGGCTACAGAAGCTCAGTGAACACAAGGTTATGCCTGGAAGCATGTTGTTTTACTTAGTGGCCTGGGCCTCTTAAATGCTTTGTTTTATTGCAGAAAGGGTTGCAGGAAGGAGAGCTTGGCTTACATTTCTGGGTTGTATAATGCTAGTATTTATAGCAGGATAGTAAGGCATAATCATGCCACTTTCAGTTGCTGTTTTATCAGGGTAAGTGCAAAGATCAACTACAAGATATCCTGTGGGATTATCGTATTACAGGCACAAAGTAAGCCACTGGTGCTGCTCTGACAGTGTTCAGATTTTGCTGTGAAGTTACATATAGATAGTTGAGTGCTGAGGTCAAAGTAATCTGGGCAAAAAACTGCTTTGCAAAATGGAGACAATATTTCCTTTGTTGATCTGTTTCTCAAAATGAGAACACTGCAATTTCCATACTGTTTCCTGCTGGCATTACTCTTTTGCTAAATCAATTCTGCCTTTGTGAATTTTTCACAAATTGTGCAAGCATTAACAAGGAACCTTCTGTGAATGGATCTAACACAGTTAGGACAAAGGACTCTGGGGAAAGTCTGCAAAGGAAGGAGTGTTCTATCGTAATCATTCCACACATTCTAATGTTTAGGTAATACAAGGTCACAGCCAGGCACAATTTTGTTTTAACAAAAATCACTTCATTACAACATGGAACCAATAAAGTGCAAACCTGCTCTTCCTGGCCCATCCAGTCTCTTCCTCTAACTTCAGCATAGCTGCAATTATTTCATTGCATAAGTTGGGAAGTGAGGGAGAGAGAAAGTACACCTATGCACACTGAAGCAGGCACCCGCTGTCCAAGAGAATGCTCTGCTCTTGAGGAGATTCCCAAAATGTGGAACAAGAAAAGAG
The DNA here is from genome assembly GCF_001723895.1 of Crocodylus porosus. Classification (NCBI taxonomy): domain Eukaryota; kingdom Metazoa; phylum Chordata; order Crocodylia; family Crocodylidae; genus Crocodylus; species Crocodylus porosus. The sequence continues at coordinate 129,749,364 of NW_017728886.1, read as the reverse complement.
CGTGGTCAAGACACAGGAAGAGGCACAAGGATTCAGTCACATACACAAATCCACAGTAGGGTTGTATTGAAGGGTATTTGGGAGCCATACCACTTAAATATGAACCTTGGAGCAGCTCTGCAGCCACTTCCAGGCTTATATTGGAGATACTGCCTTAGTGCCCATCTGTTCCGTGGAAAGCCCCATTCATAGCTCAGACTGGATTCTGGATGTGTCCCTTGTTTAAACAGATTAAAATCCAGTGTGCTCCACTGAATTATTGAAGCTACTCCTGACTAAGTCAAAACATTAAGGGTATTTTAAATATGCCATTATTTGTGTTATTGATGATACCCAAATGGGAAGTTTTAACTTTGTCACTGTGTCTGTACTGGAGGGTGGGGAGAGATACAGGAAGTGAGTGAAGAGTGCAGTTCAGTTTGGGACAGGGAAGCAAAATTTCAGGAGGGGTGAGTGAAGGAGGGCAAATGCAGTTGCCCAGATCAGGTACCTGCAGATCTTGAATCTCCACTACCCAGGCTTACCTGCAGGGAGCTGTGGAAGCTTTTCTCCAGGCTGTATGCAGGCCATGTCAGGGAAAGGGGAAGACAAGGGAGGAGGAAGCCTTGGACCGCTAAACCAAGGACCACTTACAAGTACAGCCCAGCCTAGACTGATGAGCCGAACATATACACAGGTAAGCTACAGGGGCCAGGACAATGCTATGGTTAGGGGGCTAGTGCACACATCCACAGGAGAACTCAAATGCCTCTACACAAATGCTCGTAGTATGGGAAACAAACAAGAGAAACTTACTCTCCTACTAGCTGACACCAAACCAGTCATAGTGGGGCTCACTGAAACGTGGTGGGACCCAGCACATGACTGGGTGGTGAATATCAAGGGCTATAGGCTGTACAGGAGGGATAGGACAGAGAGGAAAGGTAGGGGCGTGGCTCTACATTAAGGAGGAATACACATCCTCGTCAATTAGCAAAGAGTCAGAGGAGGGGCACTCTGAAGTGCTCTGTGTTAGAATATAAGGCAGTCAAAGGGAAAGAGATTTAACGGTGGGGGTCTATTACAGACCACCCAACCAAGGGGAAGAGCTAGACCAGGAATTCTTAAGTCAGCTCATGGAGGTAGGTCAAAGGACGTGGTCATCATGGGTGACCTGAACTTTCCAGACATCTGCTGGGAAGAGCAGTCAGCCAGGTCTGACCGCTCACATAGATTCCTAGCCAGAATGCAGGACCTCCATCTAACCCCGGAGGTGCACAGCCCCACCAGGGGAAGATGCCTTGTTGGACCTGGTGCTGGCTACAGGTGATGACCTGGTGTGAGGCCTGAGGGTGCTCGACCACCTGGGCGACAGCAATCATCGCCTGCTGGAATTCACCATCCAGCACAAGGTGGCAAAGGCCTACAGCAAGGCAGCAGCCCTAGATTTCAGGAGGGCAGACTTCAATGAGCTAAGAAGCATAGTCGGGGAAGCACTGAGGTCCCGGAGGGGAGGGGAGCCAGATGTCCAAGAAGAGTAGTCGCTCCTTAAGGAGACGATCCTCCAAGCCCAAAGGTAGGTAATCCCAACATGGATCAAAGGGGGCAGGAGGGCGCAAAAGCCCCCATGGCTCACCAAAAGCATCCGGGAATGTCTCCTAGCTAAAAGGGAGGCGCACACCCAATGAAAGGGAGGGGCCATCACCAGGGAGGATTGTACTGCGATTGCTCGGGGATGCAGGGGGCCAGTCAGGAAGGCCAACCGCACCTTGTCATGCATCCACAGATGCATCTCAAGTTAAGTCCAGGGCGGTGATCCTCCCCCTCTATGAGACACTGGTCAGGCCGCAGCTGGAGTACTGCATCCAGTTCTGGGTGCCGCACTTCAAGAGGGATGTGGACAACATGGAGAGGGTCCAGAGGAGGGCCACTCGCATGATCAGGGGGCAGCAGGGCAGGCCCTACGAGGAGAGGCTACAGGACCTGAACCTGTTCAGCCTTCACAAGAGAAAGCTGAGGGGGGATCTAGTGGCCGTTTACAAACTAGTCTGAGGGGACCAGCAGGCAATGGGTTTCCCCAAGCACTACCAGGAGTGACTAGAAATAACGGTGACAAGCTAGCAGAGGGTAAATTTAGATTAGATATCAGAGTCAGGGCAGCTAGGATCTGGAACCAACTTCCAAGAGAAGTGGTGATGGCTCCTACCCTGGGGGTCTTAAGAGGAGGCTAGATGAATACCTTGCTGGGGTCATTTGACCCCAGTACTCTTTCCTGCCCATGGCAGGGGGTCAGACTTGATGATCTGCTCAGGTCCCTTCTGACCCTACTAACTATGAAACTATGTGTAGCTGTGCACATACATGTTGCCCCCTGTCTGATCACCCTTTTTTCACTCTCCCCAGCCTCTTTCAGGCCAGAACGCTGCCAGCCTGCAAGGGGAAACTCACCACCATTTCCCACTTTTTCTTAATTTTTTTTTTTATACCTAAAATGAGAAAATCCAGGTTTTACCTCATTTTTCCATGGTGAATGGAAAACCTGGATTCCTACTAATTATTAATTTGTCAACACAAATACTGAAGGCTAATGGGTCATAGGAAAGCACAGACGGGACCATCAACTTTCCAAAATAAATACAGGCTTTTTTTCACCCTGGATTTCTTATTTGCTTTATGCTGATAGTTTTGAAGGTACATTCACAACTACCAGAGAACACCACAGGAACAGCAAGCAAGCTACTGTTGATTCAGTTCAGGGACACAAGATGTACACTGACTCATTCTGAGCAGCAAGTTACTGCCCATGCTCACTGCTACCAGTCACTTAACAGAAGAAATCCTTGTAGCCTTTATGTCTGTGCTACATATATATTCTGTTGTGCTCAACTGTTGAAAACAGAACACAACATGTTTCAAAATCTGGTGTAATAATAAAGAATCATAATGAAATAAAGGAATCTGTACAAGGACACAGCAAAACAAAATCCTCTCCTGGACACACAGCAATAATTGAGCAGTAAGTTTCAACATGCTGAGGATTTTATAGAAATATGTATATCTAAATTTGCATCCAACTGAAAACAAGTTCAGATTTTCTTCACATGCTGCCAGAAACACATGAATAAGGGAAGCTCAATCAATCATAAACTAATATGAAACATACTGATTGTTATGCTTTGAGCTATGTTCTTGTGGTTTATGATATCACTAGCAGTCCTTGACTGATTTACACAGGGAATGAGTTACAGGCAATTTGTGAATTACAGGGTTATAATTTCATCAGAAGATTCAAGACATCTCATAAACCAGGAGAGTGAAACTTGATTCACTGAAACCTCTCCAAGAAATTACACATGTAGATTCCAACTTGCCTGTTATTTTATGTACAGCTCTATATTGATAAATTTCCCCACGCTGCATCTTCTTGCCTTGATACCCTCCTGACTTAACCTGCTTATTTTCTTTCCCTTCTCTTCTACTTCCTCCTACCGTTCCTTTCCTTTTGTTCTTCTTACTCCTACTTTTGACTGCAGCATAAGCAACGGACTGCACTATAATCTTAGCATTTCTACTGTATCAGTTTCCTTTTTATAGCATTGATTTATCAGCCAGTCCTGGAGAGGTAACCTGTCATTCAGGGATGCAACTCCATGCATGTGGAGAGCAGGTTTTGTCCACAGACACTTTTACTCTTTTACTCATACTGACATGCATTTCATTGTATTACACCTTAGGAAATGATGTATCATTGTTTCAGTGGCAGATAATTACCAAAGAATTAAAGTTTAGTTCTGCTGCTAGCAAAAAGACCTAACTATTTATATTCATAATTCATGCCTTTTGTTTAAAGCTGGGGGGGTGCTAAACTTGTTAGCAGGAGTGCCACATATTAACTCTGCACCATCCTAAGTGTCACTCTGATCCCTTTCTCTTGCCCAATCTGCTACTCTGCTCCCTGTGCTGTCTACCCCTGTGGTGCCTGTCCTCTCCCTGATATGCCAAGTGCCACCCACAGAGGCTGCTCATGCCACAGGTTGGCCAGCCCAGATTTAAAGGATGTACTTGAAAAGAGATGCTACCATAATCTCAGTTAATTAATGTTTTGTGGCAATAGTGAGTATTACTAGGCAAACAGGGAACAAGCTCAGCATCTAGTGTCACTGTGGCAAGGCACTGTGTGTGCCTGCCACTTTAAGGCCCTGGAGCTGGCAGCCACCAGGTGCCTAATGAGGGCAGCCATTTTAGGTTCAGGCCTGCCCATATAAACAGTACAGTTTGGCTACTTTGTGTTAGGCATTAATACTATTTTGTTGGAGGGCTGTTGAGTTTCATCTGGTGGTAAGAGCAGAGCTGTAGGGGATGGTAGGAGGCTTCTGGTTCTGGGTATGACCTAAAAGTACATGCTGCTGGGAATGGGTGGCCTGGTGGGGCTCCCAGTGGTGTGGGAGCCCCCAGGAAATGCTAGGCCAGTGATCACCCCAGTGAAAGGTGGGTTGGGGTGCTGTAACCCCCAGCCCTCACCTTTGTGGGGGTTGCCTTCCATTGGAGATAGTTGTGGGGGTGCAAGCCCTGAGAGAGAGAGTAGGGAGCCAGGGCCAGGGCCAGGTATGGCTGAGGCTGCCTGGGCCCTGTGGGGGTTTGAGACCCTGAAGGGGAGAGTTGGAGCCAGGCATGGCTGTGGCCACCAGGGCTTCCAGTGGGGGAAGAACAGGAGCTCAGTGTGAGAGTGTGAGCTGAGTCCTGACCCCAGTCAGGGGGCAATGCTGGGAGGCAGAGGTTGGGTCAAATATAGCATCTGTAGGAGCACCATGACCTGCTGCCTGGGGGTGGGGAAGGTGGTGAGAGTCCCCTGTGAGACCCTGAGGCACCAGTTGTGGTGTAAGGTACCCCAGCTCCCCATGTCTGTGAAGGAGGACCCAGAGAGGGGGACCTGGGAAAAGAGTATGGGTCATAGTGAGGCCTGCCAGAGCTTCCCCTGACTGGCGCAGGTGGGGGCCAGGACCAGAAGGGCAAGGAGGCCCACCAAGAGGGATGTCCAAGAGCCAGGGGTCTGGGGTCCTGACTGGCCTGGGGGTGGGCTGAGGCTAGAGGAGCCAACATACACCCTAGTGAGGGCACAACACCCAGAAGGGAAACGGGTGGCAGGGAGATGTGGCCTGGTATGCTAGTGGCAGAGCCTGCCTGAAGGGAGGAACCCAGGTGGGGTCCTGCAGTAGGATTCTGGGGCTCATCATGTGGGACTGGGGTGTATGAGAACATCCTGGTGTCATCTGAGCCCAGAGGGTGGACCCTGGGAGGGAGTGAGGGGCTACATACTCCAACTGGTTGTGAGTACCCTTGGTTGGCCCATGGTGGGGCCAGGACCAATCAGGTCAAAAGGGCCAGAGGCCCACCATGAGGGACACTCAAGAGCTGAGGGCCAGGGGTTCTGAATGGCCTGGAGGTGGGCCTGGGTTGGTAGCCAAAGGTCCTGGGAGGAGACTACACCCAAGAGGAGAAAATGGTTTTGGGGAACAATATTGCCTTTATGAAGGTGGATGAGGCTGCCTGATGAAAGAATTCTAGGTTAGGGTTCAACCAGGAGGATTTGTGGCCCAGTGTGGGGCTAGTGATGATGAGAACTTGCAGATGACATCTAGGTGGCTTGGGCTGCAGTGTAGGGGAGGAATAGAGCCACAGATAATGCCGCCTAGCAGTGGGGCAGAAAATGGGCAGCCTCCTGTCTATTACCAGCTAATTAAATCAATTAAGATCAAAGCATGGCAGGCAAGAAAGTGGGTGGTTGGCCCAAGAACAAGTGGGCAGGCCACACAAAGATCGGGCCCCCTATTACAGTCACACAGGTGACAATTTTAATGTTCCGACATGATGAAGGATTCAACTTCTGGTTCTGCAGCTTTGCCATGAGGATGATTTTTTCTATTTCTTAAAGAACCAGGCTGTTGCTATATCTAGCCCTTTTTCTGATCCAGTGCAGTCTGTTTTGCCATAAATTTAGAAGTCACAGGACAGAGGGATTCCCAAACTCCTTTTTAATGAGCACCACAATCACAGAGACTGCTCCTTACCTGATCATGATCTCTGCATTTACCAAAGGGCTGTTCTGCAGTCATTTACAGAGAAGAGTAAAAGAATGTTTGGAGCTACTTTCAAATGAGATTTGGAAGCTGTAAAGGAGAGTGACACAATTTCATGTTGCCAGTCAACATTCCAGGAAGAATCAAGCCAGTGCTCAATAAATCCCTACTGGTTTATGGGCTCTTATTTCCCTTCCTCTAGCTTAACCAAGGGGTTGTCTTAAAATATTATCCCACTTCTTGAAAAAGTTAATTTAGCTCAGCTGGAAAGTGCAAGAAGAGAGGTCCCCTTTTAACTTCTTCTTAGCCACAAAACAGACACAAAAAGAGGCAGTGGGATGTAGGCTTGCTTCCCATGTTTTACCAATGTGACTCAATCTTCTTAATTCAAAGAACATGCTGGATTGGAATACTCAAGTTTGCTACATGTTTACGGTTTATACAGTCATGTTTCAAGATGCATTTTATTCAGCATATTTTCTTCATTCTGCATAGAGCAAAAATGTGAAATTATCTGCACATGTGCTATAGATCAAACTGCATTGGCAAAAAAAAAAAAAAGCTTAAATAAATCTAGCAGCTGATAAGGCATCCCTTGGCCCTGGAGCTAGAAAAATCAAGGACTTCTGGAATTTCGAACTTAAATCAACAACACAGGTGCAGAACAGTGACAGCTGTATGTAATCATGACTACAGAATGAGCTACAATTGATTTTTGAAGCTTCCTTTCCTTGCTATTGCTGCAGGAGCACTGCTAGCCATCAAACCCAGTGCTCACAAGTAGAGGACCTTACGAAAGTAAGTAAACACTTGTGACACTATCCATGCTCCAGTATAATTACTAATAATTGGACAGGGGAAAATTCCCAGCAGATCAGTTTGACTTACTTTTGCAAGATGGTTTCATGCTGTTAGTTGACATCAACAGCTGCGATGGCAATTTTAGTAGGAAGTGTACTTGAAATGTGCATGTATGTTTAATATGTACAACTCAAACCAAAATGAATGAATAGTCAATCAGGGTGAACAGAGAAGCACCCAGTGGTCAGCGAATACAACTCCCTCCCCTCATGCTGCCACATCCACTATTGTATTTTTATATAATAAAAGTACCTAAACTACTGTGGGTTATTGCAGCCAAAAATAACAAGTGAGTGAGTTTGGCCTACAATAACTGGACAGACTGTTGTATTTGGACAGAAGGGAAGATGAAGAGGCGCACAAACAGTAAGTAACCTTTAAACTTTTGATTCAACAAAGTACTTAATCAAGTGCCTAACTTTAAGCAATAAGTTACAAGTGGTCTCAGTGAAGTCTGTAGAACCTCTCAGCTGCATGCTTATACCTTACTAAACTGCAGCCTAAATTTATATAAAAACAAGAATTTTAGAGGCATCTGCTTTTCAAGGTTTTGCTGGACATTTAGTCTTTGCTAGGGAACTTTGTTATATATACATTAACTCAACTACTTAATATTATCTTCATGTGAATTTTTCATGTAATATGTAAGTCAGAAAAACAATAGCAAAAGCTTCTTGCAGAATTAATTTGATGTGACCAGGTGTTTTGTATTCTTTTTCTTGATGCAATGAGGACCATATTTACTGCATAATCCATGCACCCCTTATTTCCCCCTCAATCAGTCTTCCAAAACTGGGATGCAACACTAGGCAGAGGGAGAATTTTTTTTTTTTTTTTCCTCTTGCTGGAATAGAAATGGAGAGAAACAAGAGTATGCACACTGTGCTTAAAATAACTGCCAAGATGGTTGCTCCTTCTCTCTGGCCCCAGCAACCAGAGAGGAATGAGTCCCCTGTTACCCCTCACAGCCACACTAGCTGTTAGCTGACCACTGTAGCATGAGGCTGAAGCAGCAATTGAGCTATCTCAGGGCAAGCAAGATGCTGCATGAGGCTTGTGGTGCTGAAGCAACACATTATTTGCAGGAGCTTAAACAAAGAATTGTTTCCAGTAAAATAGTACCACTCTTGCTTTTGCCCTTGCAAGGGTTTGGAGCCTAGCCATGTTGCTGCTTTGCCCAACGAGAAAGCTCCTGCTACCTCAGCCAGGCTGTTTGCTGGGTTGCCACAGTTCCTGGCCCCTATATTTCAAGATGGCTTTTTGTCACAGCCCCCAGTGACCCAGAAAAAAAAATCTGTAGTTTTTTTTCTACATTATGCCTTATAAAAACAAGGTGTGTATTTTATTTGGGAGGGTGTATGATATGTGAGAAATACGGGAAAAGCGAAGTACCAATACTTAGCTGAAGGTATTGTACAATAGGATAGAGAGCTGCAACATGGAAGATGTGAGAAACACAAGAGAAGAGTACATTTATAGAAAACATGAATGTTTTAAGGAGGCTGTCAAAGTCTTAAGTTCTCCATTCCCTGATCTTCTCCTGAGTCCTGCAAAAACTGATGCACGTGCTTATCTTGATACACTGGTAATACTGCCACACTTAAAGTGTAAAGCGTAAAGCACAGATGAAAGTTCTTTGTAGGATTACAGCCTTTATGTGGCTTTTATATACACGTTCTTCACATTAGGCATACATCCTTGATCATGCTGTGTGGTTTTGAGGCATTGAATGTGGGGACCCAAACTGTAGGCCTGTGCAAATAGGGAAGTATTTTATTTGGATTTGGCCTTTTTTTTGAGAACAAGTGATTCAAATTGCTGTCCCTATTTGATTTAAGCTGAATCAGAATTGAAGATTCAGTGCCAATTCAATGCTGACTTTTGGATTGGCTGGGGGGAGGCTGGCTGGGGGGAGGCAGGCACAGCTGGGTAGCTGCAAACTCTCCTGCACCTCTTCCAGCTGTGCCTGCCTCTGCCCCAGTGGGAGGAACGATGGGAGAATCCCTCATGGCTGCCCTTCCTGACCCCATCTCCTGCCTGGTTCAGCCTGTGTGGGGGCGGGGGGCGTGATGCAGGTGTGGCTCACTCCAGGTGGCAGCAGGGCATAGCCCACTTCCAGTGCCCACATTGGTGCTGGGAGTGGGAGCTCTGCCCTGCTGCTGCTTGCTTGCTTCTGCCTGGAGTGAGCCATGCCCACATCCTGCACTCTGAAAATCAGAGCTCCCCCTGCCCCCTTGGCTCACCAGGATGCAGATCCAGGTCTCACATTCCCCACCCATAGCCCTGCTGGAGCCCCACAGCCCTCTTTCCCTACCTACAGCCCCCTGCTCCCTTGAGCACTGCCAGAGGAGGGGCCCCCAGCTGCCAGGGTTACAGGGCCAGGGACCCAGGTCTGCAGCCCCCTGCTCCCCACAGCAGTGCCCAAGCCCTGGCTACTGCTTGTGGGAGGTGGTTGCTGCTGCAGTGGAGTGGAGTGTGGAGGCCACCTCCACCTCCCCCATGGACCTCAAGGCCAAAGCAGAGCCCATGGACATAGAAGTAGGTATGGGCTGCCTACTGCAGGCCCAGGGCTCCCTAACCTGCTGCCTTCCCCGGAGGGCCTTCTTTGTGCAGTGGTGATGCAAAAATTGCAGTTTGTTTCTTTTGGAGGCTCGCGAATAATAATTTCTCAGGCACACGCTATTAGCAGTACAAAAGGTGTATTTGCAAATAGGGTCGGAGCGGAGACAAAGGACTCGGATCACTCCGCTGCCGAGGAAACCCCAGATGGGACTATATATCCTCCCTCTTGGGCACGTGTGCAGAAACAGGAACTCTTACAGCTTATTTCCGGTTCATACAAACATATATGTAAATACGTCACTTCATACGTTGCATGTGCCTTATAATTAACTACTTAAGTATGCGGGGCGGATAGGCATATATACATCAGCTAATTACGCACGCTCAGAAAGCTCTCTAGGTCACCAAGAGTTGAAATGCCCCCTCTTTCAAGGACACAGTCAGTTGAATTACAGCTTCTGTAATCTGCATGTGAATGTCAGGGGAGTGTGTGATTTAGTGTAAGAAAGGCTGACAGATTGGCCAAGGGAGTGATTCTTTAGCACAAAGCGTCCTTCGTAGTGTTTGTGCTTATCAGGTACGAGATGCAAACTGTGCAGTTCTAACAACACTCTATTCATTATGCATTCCTAATAATATTTCTAACAGTGGGAAGGATCCATCATGAAAGGACACAGTGGGGCTGGGTGGGGAAGCTTGGTGCCACTGCTGCAAACCCCATGTTGCCATGGTGATGCACCTGCTGCCCTTCTGGCAGCAATGAGGGGCACAACTCCATGGTGCCACCCTTGCTGCTGCTGCTGCTGCTAGCAGGCAGGGGGTATGTAGTTCTTGCAGTGGCAGCACTGAGCTTCCTTGCTCTGCCTTGCCATGCTGGGTCCTACCTGCTGTGCTGCAGAGGCCCTGGGGGAGGGCAGCAGGGCAGGCAGCCCATCCCTGCCCCATGCACAGATCTAGGGGACACATGCCCTCTCTGCTGCCCCAGAGTGTATGCAGTGGCAGGTAGCCAGCCTCCTACTACCACCCAGATGAGCTACCCAATGCCCTGTCCCACTCCCTGCCAGGGCTCGGTAGCCTCGCATTCCAGCCCTGGACCTCAAGACCCACACTACCCCAGCTAGGCAACAGCCCCAGCCCTCCCCAATTCCCTTCCTTTGTCCCTATGGGGGCCTTAATCCCCTCTTCCCCCCCCCCCCCCATTTACCTGCGGGAGATGGCCACCAAGCACTCTGGAGAGCATGTGCATGAATGAGTGTGCATATGCATGTGACACCTCCTCTCCCCCTATGGGGGCCTCAATCCCCTGTGTCCCCCTCAGACTTGCCTGTGGGAGCTGCTGTCCAGGCGGCATAACAGCCATGTGCTCCCTTTTTTTTTCCCAGCCCCTTGCAGGCTGCAACTCTGCCAGCCTGCAGAGAGCTGTTTGCAAAAGTGGAAAATTTGTGTGTTCCATCTTTTCCTTGAGTAAAAGAGGAAACCCACATTTCCTCCCCCCCTTGTTTTTCCATTGGAAATGGAAAATCCAGATCCCTGATCATAAATTGTCTCTCTTTGCTACAGGAGACCATCCACCCTGCCAGCTTTGGCAAGGGTCTGAGGTCTCGTCTTGTTGATGTCCTATTGAACCATGGGGAAAAGGCTAAAGCTCTTCTTGGGCCCGTAGCTATATTCCCCTCCTGGCCAAAACTTCTCACCACTGGGTGTACACTATTTACTATTTCAAACTCTTAAAATTTTACTTGCCTACAAGTCTCACTTCAAAATGAATGAAGTCGGGTTGCACAGAGAAGCATCAAGGGGTCAGCAAATACCAAAGTTCTTCAGAGAATGGGAACTTTTCTTCCCCTCTGTGCAGTCTTGAATTCTGTAATGCCACACTAAGGGAGTCCAGCTCTTTCCTGATCAACAAAAAATAAGTAATGGCTCAAGCACACCACTCACCCAAATTAAATTCCCTTGGGTAGTCCAAAAAGGTGGTTCTTCAAGTGCGCTTCTTGGAGCATGAAGCATACTGTAAGGGAACACAGCAAGTCATCCGTATTTTTCGGGGGAGGCGGGGTTTAAACCTATTTATAGATATGAGACATGAGAAACCTGGTTAACAAACCCATATTGGTGTGCTGTCTGTTTTATAGCTAGAGCCAGGGGAGAAAAAGGGAAGGCTTTTTTGAAGCCACAACAGTACCATGTCAAGGTAAGAAAATCATGCCAGCACACTAACCTGCACACTGATTGACGCATAATACTCAGCACCAAGACATACTTGCAGTGTATAGGAATTGTTGGGAAATAAAGGAAATAACTGTCCAAACTATCTTTTTCCTTTCTTACTAGACTGAATTATAGTGCTTCATTCCTTGAGGTTTTCTAAGTATTGTCCTCATATCTGTAAAGTTTTGTCATTTATTGTACAGTAGGCTTATTTTTTCTTTGATATGTCTGCTAGCATTTTATGTTGAGAGAGTTAAGGCACTGCAGGGCTCGGGGACTGCTGGAGCACTATGGCAGCTGGAGTCTCTGGGGTAGACACAGTTCTGTTAGCAGGAGTTTTCTGGATAGTTATAGTAAGCTCACAAGCTATGCAAACTGCTTCCTACCAGCACAGTTTCTTTCACAACAGGGTTTAGCTGACAGAACCACAGTGACTACAGGGCACAGTTATTCACACCCCAGCCAACATTGTTGCATCAGCTGAACTTAGCCTGTGACAGCCTTGGAACAGTTTGTTAAACAAACTGATACCAAAAAAATGTTGCCTTTGAAAAAGAAGCCTGGAGTATCCATTGCATAAATACAAGAACATGCACAAACTATAGACATTAAATAAGGATGCCAGTAAGGCAATAGCAATAAATCTGGCATGGAATTCATGTAAGCCTTGCAAACTCTTATTTAAATACTGCAAGGAAATCAGATTTCCTTCTTGTACTGTCTAGAGAATTCCTGAGTTTTCTAATCTCTCTACTACAAGGACTGTAAGAATGAAGCAAGCAGACTGAAAAATTCTATTAATTGCACTAATGACTCTTCTGGGATTAGTGATCCTTTGCAACAAGGCTAGCATTCCAACCAACTTAATACCAAATGTTGGTGTCTTGTTTTGTTTCTGTTTTTTTTTTCCCTTTCTAAAGTTTAAGGTTCATGATGATCTTTTTATTTTTATATATCCATAGGAAGGGCTTCCACAGCTTTCAAATCACTTTGTAGCAGTAATAATTAGCTGTGAAGTACATTCAAAGTCTTTGAGTCAATATTAAATCAAAAGACTTGCATTCCAAGTACTAACCAATTACTTTGATAAGGCAGCATGGTTCTGTGGATGACATTTCCTGTATTTTCTATTAAACAGAAGAGAAAGATGAGATGCTCAGTGCTTCTTAAAAAATTAGGCTCCTAAATAGGGAGCCTGATATCTACATTTAAGAGTTTAACGATCATATTTTTTTAACATCTTGGCCAATGCCTTTTGAAGAATTTAAAACGCACAAGAAAAGTTTTGATAAGAAAGGTACAGTAATGAAAGAGAGAACCAGGCCCTTACATGTCTCAGTGTCGCACATGGCTGTTGATCTCCAACAATGGCTACAGCTCTGCACTGAGTTGCAATCTAAACACATTACAGTAACCCCAAACATGCCAGCTGGGATCACTGGAAAAAACAAGCAAACTTTTGTAAAAATGCCAATTTGTCCAAATCTAGCAGAGAGGCATCAGATTTAATGAACATCCTGTACCTGAAGGAGGGAGCATCAAGGATAATGAGAGACTACAAAAGTTTTAATAGTTGTCATGTTCCAGCTGGACTCTGCCAGCTTTGCCCAGCAACAGATGCCGTCAGCACTCTCACAATCTGGAAAGCCCCTATTTGGCTTGCTGCATGGCCCTGGCCATGTGCTGGGGAAACCCTGTCCCCTGTGGAAAAACCCCGCAAACACTTTAGTGTGGAAATGTAACCAATCGGGGCTTGAAATTGGGCTTGTCATCTGGCCTATAAAAGCTAGGGTTGAGTTTCCACCCAGAGAGAAGCCAGAGCATCCACTGCTTAGTGGGTAGGCCTGGCCAGCTTCCCATGGCTTCTCCTGCCTCTGGAACCATAGGCAATCATTTGTGCACTCATTCGTATCCATTTGTTCATCGTCATTTTCAATCTCGGATCCATCATTTTGTGTTTTGTTCGTTTGTCCCTCACCCGAACCAGGACAGATCCAAGTATAGCCACCTGAGCAGCCACATCCACACCAGTGGTGCGTAAGTAAGAGATCAAATAAAATTTTCTGGGACCTTCATGAGTCTTTCTCTTCCTCTCGCAAACTAACATCAGGGGCTAGAACCCACCGGGGCAACAGTCACAATCTGGCTCATGCCCCGCACAGTTTGGTGGTTAAGGCACTTGGGTTGTTACACACTCAGGTTCAAAGGCCTGCTTTGATTTGGATTCTTGAACCAGAGTAGGGGCATGGATGCTTAGGGAATGTGCAGCTTTTGGGGGAAAAAGGAATAAAATGACTGGGTTCAAAAACAGACATTTCTGTTTAAGAGGATCATTTTATGGGAAAACAATGAGGGGGTTTTTTTTCCATTTTTCCTAATAAAGAATTCAGTACTCTTTGCTAGACCTATAATCTTTAAGGCTGTGGATCTAGGTATAGATTTTAATAAATACCATAAAGCAGCAAGTAAGGGAAAGACATAAGACTCTTGAGCAATCAAATGCCCATTAATTTATGTATGAATGTTACCATTTATTCCCAGAGCTGCAAATCCTCATGTTCACACTGAAGTGAATATGAAAGTTTTTCCTGCACTATTGCAAGGGTCAAGATTCATAGATGTTAGGGTTGAAAAGGACCTCAGTAAGTCATTGAGTCTGACCCCCTGCCATGGGCAGGAAAGAGTGCTGGGGTTAGATGACCCCACCTAGGTGCTTTCTAGTCTCCTCTTGAAAACCCCCAAGGTATGAGAGAGCACCACCTCCCTTGTCAGCCCATTTCAGATTCTAGCAACCCTTACTGTGAAGAAGTTCTTTCTAATGTCCAACCTAAATCTGGTCTCTGTCAGTTTGTGGCCATAGTTCTTAGTTACTCCAGGGGGTGCCCTAGTAAATAGAGTATGTGGCAGGCCAGTAGGCAGAGGTCCAGCATTGAGTCTCCAGCCTCACCACACCCATCCACCTTCCAGACTCTGTGTGTCTTTCCAGGGGTGCCTAAGCCCTTTCAAGCCCCACCGCAGAGTCTGGGGGTAACATAAGCTGCCACCACCCCAAGGGGAACCCTCTTCGGCTCTGTGTCCTCGGGGGAGGACAGGCCTACTAGTCTAATAGGTACTCAACCCAGTACAAGCACTTGGGGCACTTCCCCAAATCAGGGGCCAAAATTAGTCTCCCTTAGTCCACAAACCCAAGGGGCCTCTTGGGCATAATGTAAACCCACCTCTCAATAAGTCTCCTACACTGGTCACAAAGGAGGACTTTATTTATTACAGGGGGTAGGGTGAAATTAGGGTCCAAGATAGAGCAATATCATAGAAATCCCATAGAGCAAAACAGTTTGGCTGAGGTAGCCTTTTGATCATGTATCTGACTTACTGCCAGCTATATATCTAACCAGATCTCGAGTAGCTTACTCACAAGTCTCATCCAGAGGCTGTTGGAGATTCCCTCTGGAGGCAGGCCATTCCTAGCTCATGAGTTATGGGGGAGAGAGCCAGTTTCAGATGGTAAAGCTCCTCTCTAACTCTGAGTCCCTCGCATGGCTGCTGCCCCCTCCTGGACAGGTTTAACTTATATAGCCCCTGTGACTTCATTTACCTGGTCCAATGGAGGCCAGCACTTGCTGGCTGTTGGCCAACCAATTTGAAATACATCACTAGTTGCCAGGCAGACTCTAGCCCACCAGGTAGAAGCCCCTCACCCAGGTAGGTGATACCAGTCACATAGGCAGAGGGAACAGGTTTCCCCCTCCCCTTAGGAATGTATCCAGCTCAGGTTACCTAAAGAGAGAGGGTAAAGGTGTCTCCTCTGCTGGGCCCATCCTAATCAAATTGTCACAGAGCAGAGATTTTGGGGAGAAACAAAGGTGGCTTCCTGCCACAGAGCATCTCCTATTCCCTGCTGTCCTCCCATGATGAATTTATGGGAAGCCACAAGATCACCTCTGAGCCTTCTCTTTCAAAGGCTGATGAGATCTAGGTCCCTCAGTCTCTCCTCGTAGGACCTTGCCTGCAGGCCTCTGTTGCTTACTTCATCACATTGACGACTCATGTTCATCTTCGAGTCGGCTATGACTCCAAGATCCCTTTCTGCTGCTGTGCTGCTGAGAAGGTCATCCCTCAGCCTGTAAGTGTGTCGGTGGTTCTTTTTGCCCAGGTCAGCACTTTGCACTTGTCTTTGTTGAACTCCATCCTATTTCATTCTGCCCATTTTCCCAAGCTGACTAGATCCACCTGGATCCATTCCCTACCCTCTGGTGTGTTAACTTTGCCCCATAATTTGGTATCCTCTGCAGACTTGGACATGGTACTCTCCATGCCCTCATCCAAGTCACTGATGAAGATGTTGACTAACACCAGTCCAAAGACTGAGCCTTGTGGGACTCCACAGCCCACATCTTTCCAGGTTGATATTGACCCATCCACCACCATTCTCTGGGTGCAATCCCTAAGCCAATTTGCCACCAACCTGACCATGTAATCATCTACATCATAGCCTGTCAGTTTATTTATGAGAACAGAATTCAATACCGTATCTAAGGCCTTTGTAAAATCTAGGTAGATGATATCTACCTTGACTCCTGCATCTAAGCATTTTGTGACCTGGTTATAAAAAGAAACAAAGTTAGACATGCAGGATCTACCTGCAATGAACCCATGCTAATTTCCTTTCAGTATTATTTCCCCTGCTGGACTCCCACAAATGTGATCCTTAATGATATTTTCCAGAGTTTTCCCACGGATAGAGGTGAGGCTAACTGGCCTATAGTTTCCCGGTTCCTCCCTCCTCCCCTTCTTAAAAATAGGGACCATATTGGCTCTTTTCCAGTCCTCTGGGACCTGACCAGAGCACCATGAGTACTCGAATAGCCATGCTAGCAGCTCTGCTATGACACTGGCCAATTCCTTCAGCACCCTTGGATGAAGTTCATCTGGGCTCTGTGATTTGAACACAGCCAGCCCCTCCAAGTGCCCCTTCACTAAGTCTGTGCTAACAGTTGGTGGGCTGGTGTCCCTCCTTTGTCTATCTGTGATCCAATTGGGAGATTTGTCCTGGTCTTTGCATCTGTATTCCTAGACACAGAACTCATTGATGAGTTCAACTTCATCCCCTGCCCCTTTGTCACCAATTGCCCAAGTTTGTCCTGTAGGGGTCCTACGCTACCCTGTGCCTTCCTTTTGCTACCTATATGCCTAAAGAAGGACTTTTTGTTGTCCTTAATTTTTGTCGTCACTCTAAATTCTAATCCTGCTTTGGTCTTCCTAACTGATTCCCTGCGAGTGCGAACTAGGGAGGTATACTCCTCCTTCGTAGCTACCCCCTGTTTCCACAGGCTATATACCCTTTTCTTTGCCCTTAAGCTTTCCTGGACTTCCCAGTTCAACCAAGAGGGTTTCTTAGCCCTTTACCCCCTTTTATGCATAATGGGATTGTCTCCTGTGCCTGTATTGTCAGGTTAGTACCATAACTAAGTATTTTAGGCAGAAGGCAAAGTAGATTTGCACCTTATAGATTAACTAAATCAGAAATGTATAGCACAAGCTTTCATGAGTCTGAGCTCACTTCACTGGTGATGCGTAGGGGGTGCATGCGCACCCTCTGTGAGTGGTAGTGCACCCCCTATGAAAAGGCACTGCCAACATGCCTGTGAGCTGTTGCCACTCGCCACCCCCGCTGGCAGTGTGTGCAGGTGGTCAGTGATCGTCGCTGGCTGCTACTGCTGGTGGCATGTGCAGGTGGTCACTAACCTTGGTGGGCACTCGCCACCAGCTCCCTGCCCCCCGCCAACAGCACCGGTGGTATCTGGGGGAGCTCCCAGCTTACTGCCACCGCACTCCTGTTAAAATTAGAGATGGACTCAAATCATCTCAGATCTAAGTTTCTGAGCCCCCTTGACAGCTTCTTTAGTAAGCTCACAATGTTTATAAGCTACTACAGCAGTGAAAAAAATAGGCCTGTGCAAAGTGGTAAGTGTTTGCTTCGGATTTGGATTCAGCTGATTCAGAGGACAGTGCCTGTTGGAGATTCGAATCACTTTCCCAATTGGATTCAGCTGAATCAGATCCAAAAGATTCGGCACCACTTCAGAGATTTGGCCATAGACTAAACAGCCAGCTGACACAGCTGCCTCCAGCTGGTAAGTCAGTTGAGGGAGGGAGGGATTGAGGCTGGAACAAGCTGTCCAGCTGACGGGGTGAATTACTTGGAGAGGGGGGTACAGGATGCGGGTGTGGCAGCTCTCGGAGTGGGGGCTCTGTCCTGCAGCCTCTTACTTAGCTGGAGGGGGGGCGGGATGTCGGCGCAGCAGCTCTTGGAGTGGGGGCTCTGTCCTGCAGCCTCTTACTTAGCTGGAGGGGGGGCGGGATGTCGGCGCAGCTTGCTCTGGGTTGAAGGGGGCGAGTGGCAGCAGGGCATAGCCCCCACTCCCAGTGCTGCCATGCCTGCATCCGGTGCCTCCCTGCACTGGCTGGGCAAGCAGTGGCAGGGCAGAGCCCCCACTCCCAGCACTGATGCAGGCACAGCTGGGGTGACAAGGCAATGATTTTCTCAGTGAGGTGGGAGAAAAAATCTAATCTCTTTCCAGCACTACTATGTGTTGTCCTTTTCTCATAACATTTACTTGATCTTATAACTGATACCTTCAGTATAAGGTAGCACCATACCTAGGCTCCTGGTAGCCCCAGGCAAACTTTTAGTATTGGTCCCCCCTTCACCAGAGATAATGATAATAATAATGATAATTGAATTAAAAAATTACCATTTTGAGGCTCCCTTTCTGTCCAGGCTCCAGGTGGCTGCCCAGTTTGCCCATGCCTGTGTCTGGCCCTGCTAGAAGGTTTGCCCAGTGCTCTTCTTGGAAGGAGCATAGTGATGTAGAGATTGACTATCCTACAGAAGAAAAAATATGACTTAAAATTTATTACCCCTTTTTCAACTGGAATGCTGTAAACGTGGACTATAACCACTGAGCAGTGGAAAATAATTCAGTCTAGATCAATAGTTTTTGTTGCCATTATGGCCCAGATGCTTGAGCTTTATTTTAATTTTTTATCTTGTAGAGGTTAATGGGAGGACCAATGGAGTCAACAAGCACATGGCTTCTGATTTAAGCCTCATACAAAGTTCATGATTGATTAATCAGTCAAAAATAGTGATTATGACCTCCACATTAAAAGTGACTGTCATAAAACTCATAAGGTTAACAAAAATCCTTTTGGTGTTTGTTTTGTGGTCTTCAGGAAGCACTTGGGCTCATGCCTTCAAACTTTTCTCTACTGCTGTGACAGCAAGCACGTTTTCTTTTATCCTGAGTTTTTATGTACTTGGGGTTTTTCTTTAAAGCCCCAGCATCTAGTGGATGCTGATTAGGATTCTGTGTTAAAGAAAATCCAGACAGCTGTTCTAGCACTACCAGTATGAAGCCCTGCATAGAAGTCCCACTAGGGAATTCTACATTTGAAGCAAGCTGGTAAAACAGATAGGTCTCCCCCACCTTTACTGCCCCTCCCCCCAACCTTTAATCCTAACTCTACCCCAACCCCCAGAAGTAGGATATGATTTGCCAATATTTGATGATTTAAAATACTGCATTAGGGTTTGGTGTTATTCTTGTATAATCCACATTTTTAAAATGGGATGTGACACAAAATAGGTCTATGTATAAGGTATGAACAAGCATTTCCTTCTCAGCAAGAACACTTCGTTTGACAGAAGCTCTTGAATAAAGAAGTGCATCACTGTTTCTAATATATTCTGGGTTGAGTACTGTTCAGTCCATTTCCCCCTTCCCTACAATCCTGAATGGCAAGTGGTTAGCAACCATCTTACAGGCCCTTTTCTGTACAGAGAAATGGGACATCTGTCTCCAAGACCACATTCTGTGTGGTCTAGGATTCATATATGAAAGATTTGGGCCTGGGGCAGAGGTAGCCCTCAGGGTGGTACATAGTTTTTTCCTGTAAAAAGATTTTGGGCAATATGCTGCAAAATGGATCCAGCCCTGCTGGTTGTTCCAGTGCTATGGTGTCTGGACTCTCAAACTATTCTACCAGAAGTGGATGCCAGAAAGAGAGGAAACCTTGCAATTTTCTGTTTTCAGCTATTGAAAAATTATTTCTGAAAGTGTTATTCCCATAAAATAGGCCTAAAGGGGGGGAAAAACCTTTTAATCTTTGCAGACTGGCTTGTATTACACTGTTTACAGCATTTCCCTAGTGGGCAGTAAATTTTGCAGTCATGCTGGAAGAGAAGATTAAGCATAACTTGCCACCTTGTAGCAAAATGAGCTCAGTAGCTTCTTCCTATTAGGATTCAGTGATCTCTTTAAATTTCATGACATTTGTGAAAGAAGCTAGCTTTAGGGACATTATTTGCTGAAACACCCACCCACACCAAGCCCATGTGGCAGACTGCCTGATCCATTGTCTTCAGGCCCACGAAGCACAGAACAGATCCTTCCTAGGTTGCTCTGTATGCCCTGTGCGTGCTGCTGGAGTGCCTCAAGTCCCATGAGCTGGCACTCACACTTTGGAACTGGGGGTGGACAGTGATGAGGGTCCCTTCATCTATGGGGCATCTATGGGTACATGGCTGCCATGCTTACCAAAACCCAGAGGCTAGGAACCATGCTTCTTTGGGAAGCCCTGAATGTCCTCTGTTAATCCCAGAGATGTAGATGTGCAGAGGGAAGGGAATATATATCGGCAAACCCTTGTGGCTGAGGATGATTGTCTTCTATGGTTGCTTTATCTGTGACTGACTAGGCTGACTCAGGATTGACAGACTGTTGCAACTTGGGAATGTGTTTTTGAGTGGAGTGGTGGATCTGGATTCTTGATTTAGTTTGCAATACGCTGTTTCTGCCACTCCTGTTTTTGTCTTCTGTTATTGTCATAAAGTTTCAAAGTACTAAGATCCTTCCAGCAGACTCTTCCATTTGAGATAGTCCTGGGTGATAGTCTCCTATGGGTTGATGACAGTGTTAGTTTTTTTTCAAATTGGCCATGACAATGTCCTTGAAGCACCTTCTCTGCCCTCCCCTGGAGCGTATGCCTTGACTGAGCTGTGAGAATAAAATTTGCCTTGAAAGTCTGGAGTGACATCTGGATGACGTGGCTGGCCCAGTGAAGTTGATGTTGGATGACCATTGCTTTGATGCTCATGGTGTTTGCTTGCAAGAAGATGTTAATGTTGGTGTGTCTGTCTTCCCACTGGTTTTGAAGGATCTTCTTCAGGCACCAGTGATGATACTTTTCCAGTGACTTGAGGTGTCTCCTGTATATTATCCATATCTCAGCTTCATAAAATAGGGATCACAGCTGCTTGATGAACCATGAGCTTGGTTTTGGATCTGATGTTGCAATCTCTGAACATCCATTTCCCCAGGTGTCCAAAGGCTGCACTTGCACTTTTAAGGCATCATTGGATTTCTTCTTCAATGTCAGCCTTCTGCAAGAGATGGCTTTTGCTGTTTGGGAAATACTCAGCATTCTCCAATCTCACTGTAAATTTGAATTACCAGAGCTAGGGTCTGCTCATTAAGATGTTGATGTTGATGTTGATGTTGATGTTGGACTGTAGTCTTCTGAATGTTAAGTATCAGTCCCATTTCTTGTATGCTTTGGTAAAGACATCAATGATTGCCTGAAGGTTTGGTTCTGATGAAGCGCACATTACAGCATCATCAGCATACTAGGGCTCAATGATTGAAGTTGGGGTAGTCTTGGTGGTTTGGAGCCAGCTGAGATTAAACAGTTTACCATTCATTTCATAGTTTAGCTCCATTCTGACTGGGAGCTTGTTGGTGGTCATATGTAATATCGCAGTAAGAAATATTGAGAAGAGTTAGAGCAGGGGTGGGCGATTATTTTGGGCAGAGGGCTGCTTACCAAGTTTGGCAAGCTGTCAAGGGCCGCATGGGTAGCTCTGGTCCTTGACAGATTCCCCGCCTCCTGGTCGCCATCTTGTGACTGGAAAGTCCCGCCCCCCCAACCCCTGACCTTTGCCACCAGAAGTCTCTCCCCTTGCTCCTGGAAGGACTCCTTTCAGCGAGGGGTTTTGCCATCTTGAAACCAGAAAAATACCAAATTATATTCTAAAAATTGAACATCTATAAAATTCATTAATTTGATTTCAAAAAAGATTTCTGTCCTGAACTACGTATGTTTGTGTAGTGTACACAGAGGTGACTGCGCAATAGCTTAAAATGAAATCTTACTCTTCTATATTGTGGGGGGTAGGTATAGGTATGTGGGGGCTGTGGGTATGTGGGGTGAGGGAGCCTGTGGGCATGTGTGTGAATGTGGAGTGTGGGTGGCTGGGGTTTGTGTATGGTAGTGTGTGGGTACATGTGTTAGGTGGGGTATGTGAGGGACTCACCCTATGAACACACATACACACTGCCCCATGCCTGCAGACACATGCTTATGTATGCACTCAGACCCCCCCCCACCCTCCCCCTCCACCAGCGCGGTCCTGTGCACCATGGTCCAGGGATGCAGCTAGGGTCACAGCCACAGGAGCAAGGTGGTGGCAGGAAAGGAGGGAACTGGCTGGAGGTAGGTGAGGCTGGGCTGCTCAAGTGGGCAAGCCTGCTGAGGGATCCCTCTGGGTCCTACTGCCCCTGTCTCCTGTCAGTTATTCTCCCTGGGAGAATAAATATTAATTTACTAATTTTTTTAGGGGCTCTGCAGGCCAGATATAATGGCCTGGCAGGCCAGATCCTGCCCATGCCCATATTTTGCCCACCGCTGAGTTAGAGTAATAACACAGTCTTGCTTAACTCCTGTTTCAAAAACACTAAGTTTTTAACTATTGGAACAACTTCAAGTCCAGTTACCTTCTTAGATGATGTACCATAGTATCTCTTATTGGATCAGCTGTATAGTTGGGACAGATGTTAGACAAGCTTTCATGCATCAAATGCCCTTATCTTCATAGCTATAACAGCACTCCCATCCATGTCATGGAAATTAAAAGGCAAAGTTATATAGTCTCTCATACACACCAGACTAGATATTTAATAATTGTCCCTTTGTACTCCATTTGGACTTGACTGTATTTGAACATTTATTATTAAATACTCCATATTTAATAGTCTTGTATTTTAAATGAAATGAGCAGGAATTCCCAGGGCATACCTGACAGCCCCCTCAAGCTCTAGGATTGCCCACCCAGGGTGGCAGGAGAGTGCATGCAGCTCTGGTTACCCAAATTCTCCTGCCTTGAAGCAAATACACATCTACCACAATAAAGTGGTACAATTTATTACTAACTTTTGTCATAGCCACATTGTGGCACAACAAAGGATATGGACATTATTTGCTGTCATTGTGTTCTATCATAAAAATTTTCATTTTAAAGGTGATGTTTGTTTCAACCTGTAGATAGCTCTCTCAAGTTAGCTCACATTTGCTGACTCAAAATTTAGGAACATTTTGCACCTTGCCAATCTATGCAAAGGTGCATAAAACCCTCAACTCAGATTTGGTAGTATCCTATATGCATGAGGAAGTGGGGAATATGACTGAATGATGTTGTTACTATGAAGGAACTCCAGCTTCTCAGGGGTTAATCTGAGGACAGCCTTCATATTTAAAATGACATTTAGTTATTTGAGAGTTATTTGCTGCTTTGAGAATTACTTCTCTCTGTCACCTACAAGTGCATTAGATTCTGCTCTGAAGCTTTGTCTAGACTGGGATTTAAAGGATTTCCCTGAGCACAATCTAATTAGCACCTAAAACTCTAGTCAGGGAAAAGCAATTATACTTTGTAATGTGCTAAACCAGTTGGGTTAAACCTAGGTGAGAGATTAAGTTATGTTTTAGCTCAATTTTTGCAAGAAAGCAGGTATTGAGCCTACATTTCTACAGGAGTTTAATAAATAAATTGGCCTAGTTTTTTTCTAAAATCCTAGCAGTGAAAAGGAACTGGTAGTTTTAATATTTATGCATCTAGATAAGGTAAATCCCCAATGCCATCAACTAAGTACAGTGGCATAGAAATTACTTACACTTTTTCTTTACCACAGTTTTACAGCAGGCAGTCCTCAGACTTACGACACAATTGGTTCCTGAAAAAGGCGTTTTAAGTCGAAACGTCGCAACTCAGAACTGATTTTCCCATAGGAAACAATGTTATAAATGAACCAAGGCCCGATACCCTGTTATCACCAAAAATACCCAGAATTTTGTACTCAATCAATTAGACAAGTAATATAGCTACATTAATGTATTTATATTGTAAATAGCAATCACAGTGATTTGGAAGGACTTCTTTGAGGTGACTTTGCTGGACTTTTTGAAGGGCTCTTGGTTGGACTTTTTGCAGGGTTCCTGGCTGGATTTTTCTCAGGAATCTTGGCTGCAGGTTTTTCTGGAGTCTTGTCTGTTTTCTTAGTGTCCAAGCAAGTTTGGACAGATTTTCTCCAGGGAGATGGATGACTCAGTGACTTGTTTGCTGGCGTGGTGTGACATCAGATCAATCATTGTAAAGTCAAAACTGACATCAGAAAGTTGAAACAGGGTGTCAATTTAGAAACTTTGTAAGTGTGAAATGTCACTACTAGAAACATTGTAAGTCAAGGACTGCCTGTACGTTCAACCAGTTCTCACATTAAGCACATTTTTGACAGTTAAGATAGCCTCTCTCTGCATTGAGAAAAATCTCCCATTTAACATTAAAAGTAGCACAACTGACCTAGTCCAAAAAATGCTCCTTCTTTCCTATGCTCAACAAGGCTTTGATGATGTCAGGCTCTGACCCAAACCCCACTCTCCCAGCCCCTTTTCCTACAGGGGTTGTAGATTGGGCTTCTAGCTCAGGGTCATGGTTACCAAAAATACACTAAAATGAAGAGGTCAACAAAAAGCTGAGATGAACTTAAAAATGTGAAATTGAAATTTTCTGCCACGTGCATTGGTTGGAAGATGCAAATGTGTGCCAGGAGCTTCCCCTTGATTATCTTGGTTATAAGGTAGGACCTGGGCCACAGAAATTCACCCCAGCCAGCTACATTGTGGTAAAATCACTACTACATAGATCTTAGCTTGTCTATGTAGGATTACGAAATGACCCAAATAATCCACACCTTTTTATTAGTGCAGGCAGAACAAATGGTGACTTAACCCTTTGAAGCTGTGTCATCCTGGAGATCCCTGAGGTAACGTGGAGTAGGGCATAGTGCACTATAGAAAAGCAGTAAAAATGGAAGTACCTTTGAAAATGTGACCCAATATTTTCTGACTCATGTTTGGCTTTTGAATAAGTGAAAACAAATCAGAAGGGTATTTCTCACTATGCTTCTTAAGTTATGGATACATATTAAAATTCTATAAAAAAAAAAAAAAAAAAAAGTAAAAAACTAAAAACAAAAAAACCCAAAAAACAAAAAAAAACACCCCCCAGCCCCAATTGCCGTAACATTTCTTGGTAAGAAGCCAGATTGTCAATAAGGACAATGTAAAAACAGAACTATCTTTTGTTTATCAAATAACTTCCAATTAGCCCATCTGGCTTCTCACTAAGAAATGGAAAGACAGTAAGTTCTTTTTTTAAAGATATTTTAAAGTTCTCCCCATTTATTATATTTTAGATACCAGAAATAAGTCTTTCCTGATTTTGCTTATCTTCATGAGGACTAGAGAACAAAAGTCATGCTTTTCATGTGAAACTTGCCCCTGCAACAAACACCTTTTCTGCATACCTTACAAACAAGAGGTATATTAATGTGTTAAACAGCATGAGTAAAGATCTCTCCTCATCTGCTAAAGACTTCTGTCCTTGATAATTATAATGCCTTAAATTTATGCCTTCAGTTTGTTGTCAATAATCCCTTGATTCAAGGATTAACTCTACAATGGTTCATTGATGGGTTTTGAGGTGACTTAAGAGTCCAATCTTTGAGTCACAGATCCATCTGCAGAAGTTGCTGATCTTTCCCCAGAGAGTAAGTCATAGGCCAGGATTTCTCTCCTTTTCCTTCCTTCACTCTGTTTTCTCTGCTGTGAGGGCAAGACGCTGTACCTCAAAGCAGGCTGTCACTTGGTTGAAGTTGCCATACTATTGGAGCCTGTTAGCTGCCAGCTTCCCCCAGATTTCGATGTTGGTGTCTGTTTCCTTGAGGTATGCATTTGTGTGGTAATCTTCCCATTTGATGCAGAGGATTTTCTGGAGGCATCACTGGTGATACCTCTTCAGGTTCTTGAAATGACAGTGGTAGTTCACCCATGTTTCACATCCATAGAGAGAATGGGGATGACAAACTGTGTTGTAGACCTGGACCTTGGTGTCTTTGTGGAGATTGCAATCAGTAAAAACACACCAAAGTAATTTCCTGAAGGAGGCACTTGCACACCAGATCCTGTGCTGGATTTCCTCATCAGTGTTCACTCAGAAATGTAAGGCAAGTGCTTGACAACCTTCAGGGTCTTTCCCTAGATAGTAGTTTGAGAAGGGGGGGGGGTCAAATTGAAAGCCCACAGCACCCTGAGAGAGTACTTTAATTTTCTCCTCTCTACTGCCAGAGCTGGAGTCACCACAAAGAAGATGCAAGGCATGGGAGATGGGAGGGTGAGATACCCACCACCCCTCTTAGGCTGCACCTGAGGCTTATATCCTGCTTACCCACTCATTGTTAAACTACTGTTTTCAGGCCTCAGATACTATCAAGGATAACCTGTTTCTTTGTAGGTCTCAAGATCTAGTGTCTCTGACATTCTGCCATTAATAATTCAATATCCCAAGCTAACAGATCAGAGGAGCTTCATGGAGATTGGTTATTTGATGTGTCCTCGTGTGGCACTCTTACTAGTAATGTAGATTGAAACTTGTAAGAGGAGGCAAACATGGACCTTATCCTCTCAGGTTAATCTGGATAATCAGGTTTAAAGGCAAGATCATAAACTGAACAAGAAAGATCACATTTAATTTCAATTTGAATCTTTCTTTTAAAAAAAAAAAACTTGATATGAGCTACTATAAAATAGTCCTGTTGAATGTTTTATTAATTTGCAAGTCATAATTGTTGCCAATATATAACAATTTTTGTGTGAGGATCTCAGAATACTCATTTTAAGTAATTATGTTATTGTTTTACCCTCTCAGAAGTAAACAGAAGCCCTTTATTCCCAACAGCTGTGATGGGAGACCCATTTACAATGTGATAACATCCTAAGAAAGCTGAAGCATGATTTGAACTCACCATTATAAATGGAAACAAGTGGCTGGGCAATGCAGCACAGCCTGCCTGTATCATGGTTCAGTCGTGAGTTCATTGTCAGGACATTTAGTTACCACACTTCTGGTCATTGTCAACGACAATATCAAAATGTAAGTAATTTGCTCAAGATGACAACTAGTCATTGGGAGACCCAAGCAAGAGGGTAGCACTCCTAATTCCCCATTCTGTTTGATAGAATCTTCAAATGCAGACAGATAAAAGAAAATGCGTTTTTTGCTACATGGTTTGCTCACTACAAATTTTCGTATCACAGCCTGTGCCCTGAAACAAGCAGATAGGCATCATCAGACAATATAAATCTCAGTCCTGTGTTCTAGGTGCTGATGGCTTGGTTACAGTCACAAAGACATTACAAAGTTACCAAAAAATTCCCTTGTTATCCTTATCAGAATAAGTGTGGATGAGTATGAACAAAACTTAACATCAGTTACTCTCACTTCTTGCCACAGCTTGCTCATTGATAAGTTTGCCAAACTATATCAGGAGTAGAAAGAAAAGTTATGTGGTACTCAACCCATCATCATAGAACTCACCCATAAAACAATCTTGTTCTTCCCTAACAGTGGTAGTGATAAAGTTATGATCTCTCCCTGAACCTTACTGCTGTGGCACTGACCAAGTAAATCAGTTCTAGTACTCTCTCCTGTTACCTGCAAGTGCACCCTAGTTAGGGTTAGTTAGGCTCATAACAGCCATCACATAACCTCATTTAAATAGCATAACTGAGTCCTTTATCAAGTTAGTTATCTACACAAGGACTATAATAATAATCATTTAAAATAGGCATTGCATAAGAGGTTTATTTATCACTTTTAAAAGTACTTTGTTTTCTTTCTGGATAGAAGCAGAACGTATTGCTACAATATTAAAATAGGTCATTTGTCCCTTCTTACTGATGGGCAAATGAGGTACCCCTTGAATTAGAATCAAGGGCCACATCTATACAGGCAGTGGACTTCACAGTTGTTACTGCGCGTAGGTACTGCTTATGCAAGTACTAAATGACTGCACAGTAACCAGCATTACTGTGTAGTACCATCACCACACAGTTTTTTTCAGATGCTACTGCACAGTAGCACTGTGCCATGTTTAATGCCTGCCAATGCTACTGTGCAATTGCATTTTGTGTAGCTGTGCCCAAGAGGCCCTCTACAAGACTGGACCCCCAACTAATAAGCACAGTGAAGACAGCCCCTGAACAAGGAGCTTGCAACCTAAATACATTAGAGGAGAAAACAGATATGGGTACATAATGTCTTGTCTAGGATCAGACAGTACATCAGAAGCATATTCAGGACTAGACCCACAATCTTCATGACAACTAGCAATGTTATACTGCCTGGGCTGCAATACATCTCTCCTCAAGTACTTAAAATTAAGTCTTCATATACACTTGTTCATCAAGTGTATGGCTTCTTAAGTATCCAGTTTTATTTCATTTCATGAACTGTTGATTGCATGTCTGCTTTTAAGATATATTTTCTTTCAAGATACGAGTGTCTGAGGGGAACAATGCAGCCACCACAAATTCCTTTTTCCACAAAGTACACTGTGCTGCACAATGGCATGGAGTCACCCAGTGAAGAGGGCAGTGCCAATCAACACCCAGTTCAGTTCAAACCTTGCTCCATTCCTGAAGCAATCTGTCTGACAATGTGATTGAAAAAAATGTTATGTTCAGTTAGTCTGGGAAAAGTCATCAACAGCCACTGAAACTTTCCTTTAAACAGAAACAGCTTGCCTGGTGCTTTTCCCTAGATGAGCGATACAAGCTCTTCAGTTCACACAAAAGGAAAGTTTCAGTGCATCTTGTTTGTTTTAGACAAACACACCATGAGAGTCATGCTAAAGTGCTACAGACCATGCACATGTTGTACAACACAGTGTTCACAAGTGAGGTAACCCCAGCCTCATACTCTGAAATACCAAGAGGATCAGGATTGGATTAGGGCAATCTAGGGCTCTTGATAACAGCACACTATTGGCCCGCACTGACATCCCAACTCAATGGGAATGCAGGGGGTACTTTCCTCTACAGGAATAGGAAAATGACATGCTAACTATTCTAAAACAATAATTTTAGAACCAAAATGTGTTCTCATTAAACTCAACAGGAATTTGTTTGAAGGAGGACCAAGTAAAAAAGGTGCAGATCAGTCCTTGTCAGGGTTTAAGTAGCAGTGTCTATTGATCTCAGAGCTGGTTAAAAATGGCAGTATGATATGGCTCTGAACAAGGTTTTTGGAGTTTGACTCACTGGGAATGAGAGGTGCTGAACACTTCATAGGAGGAGCAATTCCGGGGACTGACAGACCAGGGGCTAAAGAGAACTTCATAAAAGTAGGTACGCTGAGGTAAAGAACAGCTCGAGTAATTAAGGGGGAAAGTTTTTCTTTAATTGCCAATAGTACCACTTAATCTCATCTTTTTTAGCTAGCAACATTAATAAAACTGACTGCAACGTCTTTCCCAAATTCTTTCTAATTACTGAGAAGAAAAGGGAATCAATGAAAATACCTATTAGTGAGTAATATACTTTTCCTTAAACACTGATATTTTACCCTATTTTTCAACAGATTCTTTACTAACCTCCTACAAGTATTCTGGATCTGGGGACATATTGACAAAACAAAGTACTTTAAAAAGATCAAAGCTATTTATAGAAGAATTTCCAATTTACTCAAATACAGGACTAAGTTTTTTTTCCTCCAGCGAACATGGGGGAGGGGGGGGAAGTCCCTTGTCTTATATTTGTATACAAAGAAACTTCATTAAATACACTATCTATCATTAAATTGCTGCCAAAAACATAATGTGCTTAGTAATGGAAGCCATCTGTGAAGCTGATTAAATGTAGCCAACACTAAGCATGACTATAAAATATATGGCCCATGTTAGGCAAATGTACTGCTATGAATCTATCATAAAGATGGGTTAGTGCAGCCTATCTGAATAAGAAATAAGGTAGTGCTTATTGTCTCCCTCAGTACTGACTCTTTTTCAAGTCATTGTGGACCACTACACTGTATACATTTGTAGCAAAACGCCCAGTTTTTCTTTATTTATTTACTTAAAAATGCATTCCCTCCCCTTCCCCAACCATCTCTGACTTTTTCTCTTCACTCCCATAGCTGAGTTGCACTTTCCTTTCTTCTTTCCAGTGATTGCTGTTTCCTCACCTGGCAAACATCATCAAACAGGGCCCCAAACAGTTCACTCAGAATCCCTGTCACCCCTCTCTCAGCCTGTCACATGCTTAGTGTGACCCTGCCCTCCATGAGCTAAAGCTGGACCAGGTTGCCCTGTGCCTCATCTCATATACATTTTTGAAGGATCCCAGGACAGATGACAAGAAAATCCAAGTCATGAGTAGGGGGCTAACCAGCCACGGCTGGAGGCCCCAGCCTCTCCTACCACACCCAGGGTAACCTGCCATGCACCAGAGGGTGCATGGCACAGGCATTTCCCGGGGACAACTAGCGGCAGCAAAAGTACTGCTGCTAGTTATCCCCAGGGAACCCAACATCATGTGGACATGACCACTTACTCCACATGCTTTTAAGGGTCCAAATAATCATTAAAACCCATACTAGGTAAGAGGAATAGTATACCAGCTGGGATAAATCAGGCAGAAACTTGCTTGAAAAAAAAGCTCTTGGGACAGAAATACATATTTCTGTGAAGCCCGCTGCGCCCCCACTCCCCTGAAGCCCCCCAGACACCCCCTCAGCAGCCGCCGAGCCCCCTGCCAACCCCCAGCAAAGCTGGAGGTGAGCAGGCTCGTGGTGGGAAGGGGTTAACTCCTCGCTTGCTGGGAGGAGGCCGCTGCCTGGTGCCGGGC
>NW_017728886.1:129712319-129718583 GCF_001723895.1 Crocodylus porosus | reverse complement strand
TCCTGCCCTTTGGGCAGGGGGCTGGACTCGATTATCTCCCGAGGTCCCTTCCAGCCCTAATGTCTATGAAATCTATGAAATACAAATGAATTGTATTATGACCTCCATGTTCATTATTTTTAGCACCTCTGACCACACAAAAGCTGCCAATTGTTCCCAGTGACATCTGTATTCATGGGACTTTAGTATCATATTAGATAGCCACTGTATGAAATTCTGCCCGTACTGTCTGGGCAAAAAATTGTGCATGTCTACTGTACCCGGGACTTAGAAAAATTTCTAGCTGGCACGGGCCCGGAAGTCCGTATGAGGTCGATTTTGAATGCAGCATCCGATCCTTCGTGGCCGGCCTCCTGGAACTCCCGCCCGGGATTGGGCCCACCACGGAGCTCCGGGTTGACATACACTTGCGGAGGGCATGCCTGCCGGGGTGCGCCGAGCCGCCCCCGGGCCGCCCGACTCCGGGACAGGTCACCAGGGCAAAGCCAGAATCATGCCCAGGCTCCTGGAACTCCCGCCTGGCCTGGCCCCACCGGGATCGGGCCCCTGGTTGACAAGGCACCGGGGCACCGAACTTGGACACCGCCGCCTGGAGCAGCACAGTTCTGCCCCAGAGCTCACGCTCACCGCCCTCCTGGAACTGAAGATAGACATCTAGGGTCCCAAAAAACGTGACCCCGAAAATCTCCGCGGATGTTTCCTGGAAGTTTTGTGAAGGTGGCACCCAGCCCTGTCACCGGGACGAACCATCGAAAGCGTCCGGCCTCCTGGATCAAATGGTCGGACGCCGTGTTCAAAATCGACCTCATACGGACTTGCGGGCCCACACCGGCTCGAAATTTTTCTAAGTCCTGGGTCAGACACAAGGTCAACCCAGTTCTAACTCCGCGGCCCTTGAGCCAGCAACACAGCCCGCCGGACCTCCGCACAGGTCACCAGGGTGAAGCCAGAATCGTGGCCGGCCTCCTGGAACTCCCGCCCGGCCTCGATCTGGGATCGGGCCCGCCACGGAGCTCCGGGTTGACATACACTCGCCGAGGGCTGCCCAGGCCCCTGCTGCCTCGGCCCAGGCCAGCCGCCCCTCGCTGGGGTCTGACCGCGGGCCCGATCCCAGATCGAGGCCGGGCGAGAGTTCCAGGAGCAATGGGTACAGGTAGCTGAATAATACAACCCTACAGAAATGTTATGCGCCATTAGAAAGTCGTTTCTGGATTAGCAAGGAACAGTTAGGTTACCCTCATTTCCATCATTATGGTGAAGGACACATTTGCAATTGTGTTAGTAACATCTCATTACAATTTTCAGAACAAAGAACTGCATGGAAATTATAAGGTTCTTTCTTCCTTAAATATGGCCAACAGCTGATATCTCACTAGGGTAAAGAATTCCAATTTTACACGTTATTGAACGCTTCCTTTTAAGGAGTTTTGCCTTCTGGATGTTTACAGAAAAGAGCCTCCAGCTTCACTTTAGTTCCTCACGACAGCTAGAAGACCTAGACCAGGAAGCTTACTATGCACAAAAATGCATTTGATTCAACACTACCTTTACTGTGGGAAGGATATTTGAGCTATCAGCTTGATGTAGCTGTGATATTAGATTGATTGCCTTTGACCTTGCCCCTTTGATCTACATCCCCTTCTCCTATCCTAGCAATTTCTTGAAACGCAAAGCTTTGTGAGGTCAGGAAGAAGTGAAAATTAATCAGTGGTTAGCACTTTTATATTACAATAAGCTGTACTCTCCAAGCACTTGGCTACATAAGAAAGCCTCACCAGTTATACCAATATAGTTATACCAGTCTAATAATTCCAGTAATCCAGTAATGCCTCTACATGAATTCTCCAATTCCAGAATAAGTGGGTTTATATTGGTTTAAATTCACACATGTTTGTGTGATCATTACTTTAATGGTCTGAGGGCACCATAAGTCTAAAGTAAAAAATAACAATGAAACTGAAGTTTCTCTAATGGCAATTTTTGGTCTCCCAGAGGAAAACCTATTTAAATATACCACTCAAGGGCTTTATGAATATAGGACTAGCTGAAATGCATAGCAGGTTCTCTCCTCTCCCCCTTTCTTGCATATCCTGCTTTTATCACATAGCTGGCTGTGTGGCAGTGCCTGCAGCCTGCCTTACCCATACACAACTGCTTTCAAGAGCTTTATTTTCTAAAAGCAGAGATTGAAGAAAGTGGAAAGAACCTCAACAGCCCAGCAGAAAGACATTCGGAATTGCAATGGTAAATTAGATAGTGAAAAAAGCAGACACAGCAGACTTGCTGCTATGCAAACAAAAGCAGCAAGGTGATTTACCAGCATTTCTAACCCTTTTCAGCACCATAACCACAAACAGTTCTAGGTATGCATCTCATAAGGTAATTTCTATTAACTTTAGCCCTTTTCTACATCTTCACAGATCTTTGACAGCCATAAGTTGTTACCTGCCTTGTATATGGTATACAGGTGCAAGCCTGCAGCAGGCTGAAAGAAGCCAAAAGGACAATGCACCATTTTCTGGAGAGGGAGTTTTTAAGGTACTTTGGTACCTAAAGGTGTAGAGAGTTACTAAGTAGAATTTTCCAAAGCATCTGGAGACCTAGCTCCCTCACCGAAATAAAAGAAAGTCTCACTGAGCAGCTATATGCATCTTTAGGCACCTATTACCATTAAAAGTCTGGCCTTGTGACTTCACTCAACTACTTTTGGGTGCCTTTAAACACATTTACCCTTAATTTCTTTCATTCCTTCTTTATATATGGGGACAGACTTGTTGCAGCACCTCTCTGAAAGCAATGGGCCTGTCTCACTGGTCAGCTGCATGTCTTCTATCTCCAGTTCCTTGAATTTGTCCTCTCTCCCTTATCCCCCTTTACCAAAAGGTCCCCATAGATAGTCCTAATAGCTAACACTAACTTATGCAGTTCATCCCCTACTCATAGCAGAACCTCCACTGAAGGCATCTTCAGGGGAATCATTCACCCATTAGCAAGCCAGAGGCAGGGGCAGTCCTGGAAACTGTAAATAGGCACTAGTGTGCCTCTAGGTTTGTCGATGTCTCAGAACTATGGACCAGCACTATTAACTCTCTTGTCTGTTTTTTACAGGATTGGGACAAGCCTTATCCTCAAATAGAAGAGGAAAGAACGCCATGATTCTATGCCTCCTGAGTGCCCACACCCAGTAAGGGTCATGCTAACATAATGACCCTAACAAGCCCCTCATTTGAACCACTTTTCACTACATCTCTAGTTAAAGTTCTCCAAAAGATGCATAAGGACAGATTAGCAGTTTTGGAAACACATGGATAGCTACTGGCAACCTGCAATTAGCGTGACTTTTTGAAGAGCTGGCTTTTTTTTAAATTTTAAATGTAGGTTACTATAGAAATGTCATGCTCTTGAATTGAATGTAAACAATTGTGGCACTGGTAAGGCGGACTGAACACATACTACTGAAGCTGTGTTATCTGAGCAAAGCAGGGAAGGCTTTATAATATGCTATTGTGCGACTGTAAAAGGTGCTGCTCTCTTGTTATTATTTAGTCTAACAACTGGAGGAAGCCAGAGACCAAGCTAGTTTTGAAAAGAAATGGTTCTTACATAGTTTGTGACGAAAGTATTTTGTGAAAGGCAAATATCACATCTTAGTTAAAACCAGGTCAGCTTAAGGAAGGAAGTTTTTTTGTTTCCTCTTTCTGTTGATTACAAGTCTAGTGCTTAAAGGACAAATCCAGACAGGGGAAGGAGATCTTATCAACAGCTTTGGAAAATTTCCCATTGTTATATTCATTTTTCCCCTTTAATCACAATTCACAGATGAAAAATATTAGACAAAGAATGGTACCAGAAAACCAGCTGTTCTATAAAGGCCATTCAGTCTTATTTTTCAGCTCTTTGAATGCCTAATATTAGATGATTCAGTAATTAAATGGCATGAATTGGCATACTGCTCTGGTTAAACTGAAGGAGGTCCCTTAGCATGATGTCTTGCTGTTGACGTGTGCTTCCTTCCTGTATGCAACATCTTTGAGACAGATCACTAGAAAAGGAAAAGAAGGCTTTTTTTCTGCTTCGCACAAGGGATGCATTGGAGTAGGCTGGTTAAACTCTTGACAAGGAAAATGGCTGTGTTTGGCTTGGGCAGCAGCCTCCCCCAAACTTTCCCGGTTGGAAAGTTTGCTCAAGTAATCTCCCAGGAAATGCTGAACATGTTAGTATTATTGCATGTTAAGGCTCAGAAGTAAAGACCCTTCATTATTCTCCCAGATGGTGAATTTTTTATGGCAGTGATTCTCAGCCCTAGGTATCCTGGTGTGCCATGAGATCGTTTTAAAGGGTACTATGCAGTATTATCTCATACCTGTTTCACAAGGTAAATACAGATCCATAGCATAACCAACATTCTGACCTGTTATGGTCTGAGTTCTTTGCAACAGAAAAATGTTTTTATTATTTTTTCACAGTCATGAAAAACAAGAGAAAGCCAGGACCTGGCATTTTCCAATGGATATTCTGAGTCTAAGAAAAGGTTGAGAATCACTGCTCTCCAGTGCATTTAGAGGTGGTACTGCAAAACCAGGGAAAGAAGGAAGTTATTCAGTAAAGTTTAGCTAGCTCCCCCAGCCTAAGTCTACCTAACCTGGGTTCCCTCTAATCACCAAAGGAACTAGCAGGCCTCCTGACCTATTCTCCTGAACCAGTTCGTTAAACTAACACCGCATAGTTCCTCTTGAACCCTACCAAAGCAGCTCTAAAGAAGGCTGCAGAGTTGCAGGAACTTCCATGGTTCTTTGCTAGAAGAGAGACTCACCCACAGTGGATTTTAGTGATGTTAGCTTGTATTATTGGGCTGTACTCAGACTCGGTGATGTAATTACAGTAAATCATTCTGTCCCCACTTCCCTAACTCCTTCTCCTAGTTGTTTAACATTTATTAAGCTGTTTCTGCGTGACTAATGACAAAAGAACAGTATACCAGAAAAAGCAGGGTCTGGAAATGAAACATGGGACTGTGAGAGCCTCAGGCCACGGTGACTTTTAAAGACCAATGCATAGAAGAGGTAATTACACTTGATTTTTATCAGATGGGAAGTAATCTCTCTCCAGAAGCCACCAATACCAAATAATTCCATTAATCAAGCTGCCTGGAGAAGACTGAAGGGCATTTCTAACATATTCCTATACTCCAATAGAACTAGAATTCTTCAGGTACAATAATTCTCAGGGCTGGCCCCACTGTACAGGCTACAGTGCCATCCATTCGCTCTCCCCACTATTCAGAGCGCTGCATCAAAGCAGAACTCTTGGGTGCCTGTAGACATGTGAGGAGGCTGCTCTGATATGCCGTAATTACAGTGCGTCAGAGCAGATTTAAGTAATCGAGTTTGCTGAAGCATGCTAATTAGCACGTTTCCAGCAACCTCTGCATCTCACATATCAGTATCTCTGCACTTCAAAATGGCAGCGGGAGTGCTTTAACTAAAGCTTGGTCAATGAGCTTTAGTTAAAGCACTCCCACCACCATTTTGAAGCATGGAGACGCTGATACATGAGACACTGTGGATGTCTGAGAACCACTCTAATTAAAGCATCATCACCAACCCTGGAGCATGTGTAAAAATGCCCTTTGTTTTTAAAAAATAAGTGCTTTTCAGTTTGCAAGTAATAGCACATTTGATAAAAATAACTTCAAATAGACTCAATTTCTCAACAGAAATTGGTATTGTTGAATTTCCGTGGTGTTGAGGGCCATGGAAATGGAAATAGCTAGAGGGAGCAATGCTAGGAAGCCATATAGATAGCATTACAGCTATGGCAGGAATCATCTTTGGGAGCTGAGGTCTCAGTGTCTAGTTAAATCTTTGATACATGTGCTGAGGAAGTCAGTAAGCATAACTTGATTCAATTTTATTTTGTACAAGCCTTTTCCACAGAGAACTGGATGTAGATTGTCTAAGATGGTGGGATATAGGTGGTGGGGTGAAACGGAGGGACAAAAAAAATCACAGAACACCTTAATTGGACAGGAATTCTAACTTGAAATGGGAGGCTCTAGATTCTGTTGGCTTCCTTCCTCTGCCTTCCAGACTTTGACCCATGATAAACCAACCTTAATTTATCATATCATCATGATTTATATGCTAATGAACAAGCTAAGTTTGGCCGACCCATAGTATCCTCTGGACTCTCTCAAGCTTCTCCACATCCTTTTTGAATTGTGGAGCCCAAAACTGGACGCAGTACTCCAGCTGCGGCCTCACC
>NW_017728886.1:129688753-129711458 GCF_001723895.1 Crocodylus porosus | reverse complement strand
ATGGAGGGTAGGGGATCCCCGTCACCCGGATCTCCCTGTCCCTTAGCAGGCATGGGCGTCCCATGGGACCGATGAAAGACTGACGCAAAGTACCTATTTAATAGGTTGGCTTTTTCCCGGGCGTCAGTTGCCAGTTGCCCCATCTGGTTTAGCAGGGGTCCAACGCTGCCCTTGCTTTTCCTCCGACTCCCCACATATCTGAAAAAGGACTTTTTGTTGTCTTTGATGCTTGAAGCTAGTTGGAGTGCAGTTGCAGCCTTGGCTTTCCTGGTTTGCTCCCTGCAGGACCGGACCAGCACAGAATAATCCTCCTTGGAGGTGAATCCCGTCCTCCATCCTTTGAAGGCTTTCCTTTTTAGCCGCAGGAGTTTGCCAGGGAATTGGCTGAAGCTGCATGCTCCAGGTCCAAGATTGTCATGGGAGACTTCAACTACCCAGACATCTTGTGGGGAGAATGCTCGGCTAAATCCGAGCAGTCGCAAATCTTCCTCTTGTACGTGGATAACCTCTATCTGTCAAGAAGTCTGTGGGCCAATGAGAGGTAAAGCGCTGCTTGACCAGGTACTGGCAACCGGGGATGACCTAACTGGTGACCTAATGATCGACGGGAAGCTGCGTGACAGCCACCATGAGCTGATCACCTTCACCATCCACCGTAATCCACCATCCATGATCCAGCTGGCAAGTTAGTCAGCAGTACAGAAGTCCTTGACTTTGACAAGCTCAGGAGGCTGGTTGATGAGGCCCTAAGGGACCATGACTGCAAGGGGAGGGGAGTTCAGGGAGAGTGGTTGTTCCTCAAGGGAGCGATCCTTGATGCACAAGCTAAGGCTATTCCATCTTGGAGGGAAGGCAGCAAAAGGGCACAGCAGCCCCCTTTGCTCTCCAAGGAACTAGCAGATCTCCTGCAGCTAAAAAGAAAGGCCTACAAAGGATAAAGGATGGGATTGACCTTCAAGGAGAAATACTCCGCACTGGTCCAGTCCTGCAGGGAGTGAACCAGGAAAGCCAAGGGTGTGACAGAACTCCAACTAGCTACAAGTTTCAAGGACAATAAAAAATTCCTTTTTTAGATATGTGGGGAGCCAGAGGAAAAGCAAGGGCAACATTGGACCCCTGCTAAACCAGAAGGGAGAACTGATGCCCGGCACTCAGGGAAAAGCCAACCTATTAAATGGGTACTTTGCGTCAGTCTTTCATCAGTCCCATGGGATGCCCCTGCCCATTATGGGCCTGCCCTCCATCAATGCTGACTTTATGAAGGAACACCTTGAGAGGCTGGATACCTTCAAGTCAGCTGGCCCTGACAATCTGCACCCCAGGGTAGGCAAAGAGCTGGCGAGCACAATAGCCCAGCCCCTGGCATGGATCTTTGAAAACTCCTGGCGCTCTGGTGTAGTACCCAAAAACTGGAAGAAGGCCAATGTGGTGCCGATCTTCAAGAAAGGGAGGAAAGTGTATCCAGCTAACTAGAGGCCCATCAGCCTGACCTCTATCCTGGGGAAGGTCTTAGAAAAGTTTATTAAAGAGGCTATTCTTAACAGAGTGGCTGACGGCAACTTCCTGAGAGATAGCTAGCATGGGTTTGTTGCAGGTAGGTTTTGCTCGACCAATCTTATTTCCTTTTACGATCAGTTGACCTATCACCTAGACATGGGAGATGAGATTGATGTCATATAGCTTGACTTCGAAAAAGCCTTTGATCTGGTATCCCATGATCACCTCTTGGCAAAACTGGGCAGTTGCGGCCTTGGGTCCACCACGATTCACTGGCTGGGAAATTGGCTCCATGGTCGGACCCAGAGGGTGCTGGTTGACGGAAGTCAATCATCATGTTGCCCTGTGACCAGTGGGGTCCCCCAAGGCTCTGTCTTTGGACCTATATTGTTCAACTTCTGCATTAATGATGTGGACATTGGAGTCAGAAGTGGACTGGCCAAGTTCACCAATGATACCAAACTCTGGGGTAAAACATCCACACCTGAGGACAGGAGGGCAATCCAGTCTGACCTTGACAGGCTCGGGAAATGGGCGGATGAGAACCTGATGGTGTTTAACACCGAAAAATGCAAGGTTCTCTACCTTGGGAGGAAAAACCTGCACCAACCTTATAGGCTCGAGAGTGCTATGCTGGTTAGCACTACAGAAGAAAGGGACTTGGGGGTCATGAATGACCACAAGATGAACATGAACCTTCAGTGTGATGCTGTGGCTAGTGAAGTGACCAAAACGCTGGCTTGCATCCATAGATGCTTCTCAAGCAAATCCCAGGATGTCATTCTCCCCTTGTACTCGGCCTCAGTGAGGCCACAGCTGGAGTACTTTGTCCAGTTTTGGGCTCCACAATTCAAAAAGGATGTGGAGAAGCTTGAAAGAGTCCAGAGAAGAGCCACGTGCATGATCAGAGGTCAGGAAAACGGACCTTACAATGATAGGCTAAGAGCTATGGGACTCTTTAGCCTGGAAAAGCGCAGGCTCAGGAGTGATCTGATGGTCACCTATAAGTTTATCAGGGGTGACCACCAGGATCTGGGGGAACGATTGTTCACCAGAGCACCCCGAGGGATGACAAGGTTGTACGGTTATAAACTACTGCAAGCTCGTTTCAGGCTGGACATAAGGAAGAATTTGTTTACTGTCTGAGCCCGCAAGGTCTGGAATAGCCTACCACCAGAGGTTGTCCAAGCACCTATATTGAACACCTTCAAGAGAAATTTAGATGCTTATCTTGCTGGGATCCTATAACCCCAGCTGACTTCCTGCCCCTCAGGCAGGGGGCTGGACTCAATGATCTTCTGAGGTTCCTTCCAGCCCTAATGTCTACAAAATCTATGAAAAATAGTGGAAGGGTACCAGTCATGGCACCTGCAGATTCCTCCTCCGAGGAAAGACCTGCAACCTTGACCTCCACATCCGGTATGTGAAGCCCTCTTGGGACCCTTTATGTCACCTGTCACCTGAACTGACACTAGCATTTAGGCTGGGCTGAGAGGTGAAGGGGAAGGTGGGGATTGAGTTGATGTAAGACACTGCTTTAAAGACCACACAAGTTAGTGGTCAGTGCAGGGAGGTGTGAAGGGCAATGCACAGCAGGAAGTCTGTGATTGGCAATGTTTTGCAGCCACTCAGGGCCTGCAAGCCCCATGGCCAGGCAACACCTTCTCGGTCAATTTTGCCTAAAGACTACTTATCCACTCACAAGATTCCCTGAGTACAGAGGTCTCAGAAAGATTCTAATTCCAGGATTTCTTCATTTTCAGAAGAATTATACAAATGGTAGGAAGGCATTTCTCTGGCAGGAGAAAGACAGTGTTTCTCAACAAGACATGTACAACAGAAGGTTGAATGTAACAGGTCTGGTATATAATTCTGTGCAGTCCTAAGACCTGTCTAGACTAGGGCGTTTGTACATGTGACAGTGGGCTAATCACCAAGGTTTTATTCTTTGCCCCTAAATTGAAACAGTGGACATAGAATAAAACCCAAAGGACTAAATTGTTTCAAT
Source organism: Crocodylus porosus (assembly GCF_001723895.1). Lineage (NCBI taxonomy): Eukaryota > Metazoa > Chordata > Crocodylia > Crocodylidae > Crocodylus > Crocodylus porosus. Next base: position 129,707,953 of record NW_017728886.1, on the reverse strand, counting down.
TTTTCCAGCACATTATGGCAAGGGGCCCAATCCTTTTTTCTTTTTTCTGTCAGAGCTCGAGCCTGCCCACTGCTGGGGGATGAGGTGCCAGTGGGCCCTGGTCCTTCCCTCCACAGTGGCAACACCCCCTGGGATAACCTGGGCAGACTGCTAGCGGGCCCAGATTGGAGGCAGCGCTTGGCCCAATCCAACTCTTTCCCAACCCCAAGATTAGGGCAGCACCTGGCCTGCTAGCAGCTCTCCTGGGAGGCATTGGGGAGTACCGCCACTGTGGAGGGAAGGACTGGGGCCTCCCACATTTCAGGGGCTTTTCAGCCCACCAGCAGCTCACCCCCTGGCTGCAGGAGAGGCAGGCAGGCTCTGCCAAAAAAAAAAAAAATAGAATTGGGCCCCTCACTGCTAAAGACATGTGGCAAGGGGCCTGATCCTTTTTTTCTGTGGAGCCTGCCTGCCTATCTCATGGCTTGAGGGGGAAGAGAGGGAATGAGCTCTCTTTAAAACCCCAAAAAGTCTTGTACATGTATACTGTGATGCCATTAAGCCACACAGTGACATTTTTATCACATGTACATGTTAACAGCATCACATGTACAAGCATCCAATATGCTCTTCAGCATCAGTCCCTAGCAGGATTGTACTTGGATGCCTAATAGGTAGAATAGGGCCTAGTTTTAATGGTCTTTGGAAAATTATGAAGATACAAAAGGCAATTACCATATTTACTCTATTAGAAGATGAGGTTCTTTCCCCCCTTCTTGCCCCTCCCCACTTTTTAACATGGTGGGGGAAAGGCTCTTGCCTCACAAATGAGCAAGAATCAGTGAGGGGCAGGCAGGCGCTGAGGCTCCAGCCCCAAACCAGGGTTGGGGCTCGAGCCAGAGCTACAGTTGCCACCTGTTTTCCTCCCAACCCCAACTTCCTTCACATGCCCTGCCACTCCTCCCCAGCAGCCCTCAGCCTCCTCACCACCACTCCTCCCTCTCTCTCCCCCTCTGCCACACTTCTCCTGAGTTAGCAAAGGTAAGGGGAGGAGTAGGCAGGGAGGAGAGACTTCAGGGGGTGAGGAGATGGGATGAAAGGAGACCTGAGGCCACGGGTAGCAGAAGCAGCATGGAAAGGGGAAGAGGCAGGGACAGGAGAAGGAGGAATCTGGGCAACCTGAGGCTATGGAGAGGGGAGGCACAACAGAGAGTAAGTCAGGGGAGGGAGGAGGCAGGCAGCAGTGGGTAATCTGCCTATCTCACTGCCTCCACACTACCTATCACCTGCCCCCCTGCCTGTCCCATTACTGTCCCCTACTTGCCCTACCACATGCTCCCATCTTTCCTACTGTCTGTCCCCCACCATTTGCCCCATTAATGCCCTCCTCATCACCTCTTACCCCACCCACCTGCAGTAGGTGCGGGTGGATGAATTTAAGATGATCCTCCAATAATTATATTTGATACATAGAAAATTACAATACATTTATAAATTTTCTGTGTGTAGATTCTAATTATTGGAGGGGGTAAGGGCAATTATGCAACAAATTGATCCCTGTTCCATTCCCCTCCAAATTCTTATCTATTTTCTATTAAACTTTGTCACATTGCTTTATCTGAAAATTGACCACCTAACTCAAATCTAAAGAAAATGTATGACTAGTTTACAAGGTTATCAAAGCATAGCTAGTGATGAAAGAAAATCCAAATACTTAAAAGGTACAAACTCTCTTTAAAGGACTGGACATAATATAAATGTGATGGCCATGCTGCTTCTGCATACTGCTTTGGGCTTTTCTGACACAGGATTGTGCTTGATTGAGAGCAGCTATAAGTGGCCTCCACACACAGAGCATGTCAGGTAGTATCTCTCCAAGTGTTCATCAGCTCTGGGAAAATCATGGGAAAAATCACAGACTCCTAGGAGGACAGGGAAATGGTTTGTGGGGTTTTTTTCCCTTTTCTTTTATTCCTTTCCCACCCCCATCAGTTGCTTTATGTATCACTAAGGCTTCATGCCCACCTCTGACTCTGAAGAGGTCATGATTTTCTCTGCAGACTTTTGTATGGCACTGTTACATTTCCAATTTTTCTTCCAGCACAGTATTCTGACTTAATCACACAGTGCAGTGATACAATGCAGCTCTTTTGTACAGCAATTTTTGTATAAGCTGTATTCTGAAATGATCTGCAGAATTAAAATGGCAAGTTTGGCTCTAATCATAGCAGAAGCAGAATAAGTTGAGAGATGGGGAAGAGAAATGAAAGCTTGCAGTTGAGATTTTAAATAAGATGATTCAATGAGACTGAGACCTATAGATGACAGGTGTTGAACAGGGTCTGTTCTGTGGCTATTGGTGATGATGATAAAGCTGTGTGAAAGAGACAAAGGACATAGGTCAGATAAATGAAGACTGAGTGGGGAGGGAGAGTATCTTAAGTAAGAAAGGCAATGTCTGGTTGCTTTAGCAGGGTTTCTTAATAGGAATTCCAAACAAATGGGGAGCCATGGAGTTTGCTGCTTGGTATATGTACTGCCAGTTGTTAATTCCAGAGGGATTGCATGTAGCAGTTAAAGGGTCCGATACTGTAATCTGTAAAGTAATTTGGGAACCTTTTGGTTTAAACTTTGTATCTACTTGTAAAATGAAGAGCTAATAATTTAGTAATGGAAATATTTCCTGGTATATATCATAAAGGGTAAAACCCAGTGTCTCCCACATTCATAAATACAAACTTCTGGCCAGAACCATAGTCAAATTGTCCCACATTCCCCCAGTTCTGGGAACTTTTGAAATGTCAACAAAAAATGAAGGAGCAAATAAAAATTATCAGCATGGATATATGTATTTAATGCTGCCAGCCAAAGCTGCGCAATGGTCCCACATACTGAGCTAAATTTGCTGCTGGTGTAAACAGATGAAACTCCACCAGAGTGATGCTTTGCCTTCCGCCACAGGCTGAGCTCTCAGCAGCTCCACAACCCCGTGGAGCTCAGCCCAGTGGTGGGAGGCAGAGCACAGTGCCAACTCTGTCTGCCTCCTGCCACCAGACTGACCTCTGAGAGGCTCTGGGGAGGGCTGCAGGGCTGTGCTAGACTCCTCCCAAGGGTGCAGGCCCCTGGATCTGTGCTGGATGACAAGAAGCTGCCTCTGATGCCTGGGACCAGCTCTGGGCACAGCCCGCACCCAGTGCTGAGGAACACAGATGTTGCCGCTGGCTCCAGGCAGCGGCAGCAGCAGCAGCAGCCTGCACCCAGCACCAGGGAAGACATGCTGCCACTGGCCCCAGGCAGTAATGGCAGCCTCCTGTCATCCAGGAGCAGATCCAGGGGCCCACACGCACAGGAGTGCTGTGGGGCTGTGCTGGACTCCTCCCGAGGGTGCAGGCCCCCAGATCTGTGCCAGATGACAGGAGCCTGCTGCTGCCGCCTGGGACCAGCACTGGGTGTACCCTGCTCCCAGTGCTGGGCTTCCTGCAGCTCAGCCAAGTGGTGGGAGGTGGAGCACAGCGCCAGCTCTACCTGCCTCCTGCCACCAGGCTGAGCTCCATGGGGCTGCAAAGCCACTAGGCGTGCAGCCCAGTGGTGGGAGGTGTACTTCACCTCCTGCTGCTGAGCTGAGCTGCATGGAGGCTGCAGGGCTGTGCTGGACTCAGGAGGAGTCCAGCACAGCCCCACAGCCCTCCCATGCAAGTGGGCCCTAGATCTGCTCCTGGATGACAGGAGGCTGCCACTGCTGCCTGGGGCCCGTGGCAGCATCTGTCTTCCCCGGCGCTGGGTGCAGGCTGTGCCCAGCACCAGTACCAGGCGTCAGCAGCACCTTCCTGTCATCCAGCACAGTTCCGGGGGCCTGCGCTCCTGGGAGGAGTCCAGCATGGCCCTGCAGCCTTCCCCTCGATTTATGTGCCAGATGACAAGAGGCTGCGGCTTCCGGAAAATTTTGCTTTCAAGACTTTGAGATGCGTTTTTTGAGCAACCTCTGCACCTATCTCCTTGAAATTTGGCAGACTTCATGCCCTCAGATGGGGCTACCATCCCTGCAATTTGCATCCATGTCAGGCAAGAAATGACAACACTTTAGGCATTTTCATGATTCTCCATTATCCATTGCCTATGGGCAAAAATTCAAAACGAGTTGAAACAGCAAAACAGTTTCAATGAAATGCAAAGGGACAGTGCTTCAAAACAAAATGAAATGACCAAATGAAACACAAATGGCAAAACAGATGTCGAAATGCAACGATGGTGCTTTGCACAGCCCTACAGGAAAGGGATCCTCTACATTCTATCTTGTGAAAAACCCCTTTAAAGATGTGTACTTTGCAAAACAAATGTTAGCCATTTGGTTAATATTGAAGGAAATGTCCTGCTTCTTGCATAAAAGCTATAATAACAGCTATGTGCTGTGGTAACTCCCAGCAACAAATATATAGAAGCTGAGATCTGTTTTAGATCCAAGATGGGAATTACAGCTGCTAAAATTCTTTTGAATCCAAACCAGAAATCGATTCCTGTTTGTTTCTGATAAACAGTTGAAAATGTGACCCAATGGAATTCAGTAAATTCTGGCATAAGACAAAAATTAAAGAAGAAAGGGGTGAAGGGATGGATTTCCGGAATTGCCACTCTATTTGTTTTGATGCAGTGCAATATATTTAAATGAGAAACCACACAAGAGCCTGAGAAACTTTCTGGTTAAGAAGTGAGTTTTTCAAATATTGGTCCAGATTGGCCCAAGATCATGGGGAAACTCATCTATTAAACAGCCACCTTACAATCTGCCAGCAGCGAAGAGTGCAGATTTTTGGTAAGGCTTCCAGAAAACCTTACCCAAGTTGCCAGCTGGCAAGTGAACCCAAAGGAAAGCAAGTTGTTTCAGAAAGAGAAGTTTGACCACCTGATATACAAGGAAGGAATTGCACCTGAAGCAATTCAGAACTGAGCAAATTTCAAGATATTCCCCAGTATGCAAATTTTGTAGGGCTCTGTATCTACTGCAGAAAATTTGTAGGATTTCCAGTATTGTAAAAGGGAGGGTAAACCAATAGGTAGAAGAGGGGAGGGTAAACCAGTCTTTCAGAGCTATAAAATTTTGTTACTTCTGTCTTAGGCTACCTAAGTTTCAATTCCCCTTTTATATGAGATGCAGATGTTAATCTTTATAGGTTGGAATCAGTGGAAGCATCTACATGAGATGCTTACTGCATAGTTGCCTAATAAGCTCTGCAGTAACGCGTCGCTATCTACAGATGTGGAGCTATTAAGTTGGAGTAAACTAGTTAAATCTACTGTTGGTTAGTACTGCCACCACGCTTCAGGAAGGATGTGGATAATCTTGAGAGGATACAGAGAAGGGACACCCATATGATTAGGGGCCTGGAGGATAGGACATATGAGGAGAGACTCTGGGAAATGGGCCTGTTCAGTCTGAGTAAGAGAAGACTGAGAGGTGATTTGATAGCCGCCTACAAGTACATCAGGGGTAAGCACCAGGATCTAGGGGAGCAACTCTTCAGGATGTACCTCAAGGGAGGATGAGGACCAAATGGGCACAAGCTAATAGAGGGAAAAATTAGGCTGAACATAAGAAAAAATATATTTTCCATAAGGGTAACTAGAATCTGGAACACACTCCCAGCAGAGATAGTGCAGTTGCCATCCTTGGAGTTATTCAAGAGGAGGCTGGAACCCATGCCCTCAGCAGCCAGGAGAGCATGGCAGCGGCGGGAGCAGGGCAGTGGGAGCAGCAAGAGTTGCAGGAGCGCAGCAGCGGTAAGCAGGGGAGCGCCTGCAGAGAGTGAGGGGGGCAGGGTGGCAAGAACCATCCAGGGGTCGGTGACCACCTGCAGCCACCGCTGCCCGCAGCTGGTGGCCAGCAGAGATCGCAGACTGCCCACAGATGCTGCCAGTGGTGTCAGCGGTAGGGTCACAAGCGGTGACTGCCCGCAGCAGGTGTAGGGGGTGCACAGCCATGCTCATTGCGTGCACGTGTACCCGCATGCACCCCCTACACTTTGCCCAATAACCTCCTGTCCGTGGCAGGGAACCGGACTTGATGATCCTGCAGGTCTGTACCAGTCCTTTGATTCTATGATTCTATGAGTGACTATACCTTGTGAATGTATTTTTAAATAGATCTAAGATGCATACTTCTTGGAAAAATAACCCTTTATAAGATGCTATCAAAGATCAAATTATATGCAGTTATCTGTAACTTGCTCAAACATTAAGCCAGGCTTGGTTCCTGAACCCATTCAAGGTGCTGGATAAATTGCTGGATGAAATCCTATGTGAAAGCCAGACCAAAATGTCCATAATAGTTCCTCTTGTTCTTAAAATCATCTCTAATTCATATTTTCAGTTAGTTGAAAGAATGCTTATGCAGGTACAATGTTAACTTGTATGAAATTTACTATAAGGTTGTGGCGTAACACTTTTTGGTTCTTATGACGGTTAATGCTGTTATAATCTTAACTCTGTAATTAAGTTTAAAGCTATTGCTTGGGCCCTATCCTGAAAATCTTTGCACAGTATAATGGAACTTAGCTATTATAAGCAGGGTTTGTAGCCTGCCTACTGTTATGGTTTCCTGATATTTCCCTTTATAAGATCCTTTAAACAGTCAAACTCATAATTTTTGTTAGAGACAAATGCATTGTTCTGCCCATGTTAAACAGTTTTGCTGGCTTTGGCTACAGTAAATGACTGAGGCTATAATTATAGTTGGAACTGTGGACTGGGCACCAAAATTACAAGAGCATGTTGTATGGAGACAGAAAAGAAAGCAATGAGGTAGATTAAAGCCATATGGGCTAGCGGGGTTATAACCCTGGCCAACCACATACGTATGTAGTTCAGGTACTACAATGACATTGAATGTACTTGAATGTTTTATTACAGATATTACCTTGTATCTGAATAGAAAATGAAAGTAATAAAAAATAAAATAAAAAATAATAATGATAATAGTCTCCAGGGGAACTAATGTTTGGAGGAAATGCAGCAGAGTTGAAGCAGACATCTGAGCTGAACGGCATTACAAATGGTGCAGACAAAGATGAACAACTTCAAACTCCATTTTTCACATGATAGGCTTTCAGTGCTTTTCATCACGATAGCATGTTCAACTCCCTTCGCCTTCCCCGGGCTCTCTGTGAAGACATCTCTAAATTCATGGATTAATTCTCGCAGTTGCCGTTCTTGCCCGTCCCTCAGTTGCCAATCCTTGGCATCGGGAACATCCATCGGGGGGGCATGGCAATGGGTCCCCCTCTTGAGTTTCTTGTTCTTCGGCCTCCCAATCTGTCTTGAGCAGGAGCCCCTGGGACTCCTGCCACTCTTTAAGTAGGTTGACATGGAAAACCTGGGTCTTCCGACGTTTACCCTCTCTTCGTACTTCATAGTCCACTGGGCCCACTCGCCTCACCACCGTCACCGGTCCCTGCCACTGTGATTCAAACTTGCTATTGGCACTAGGCAACATCACCAGTACTTTCTGACCTGGCTATAATTCCCGCTCCTTCATCCCTCGGTCATACCGATCCTTCTGCTGCCTCTGGGCCTCAGCCAGGTTACCATGAGCCGTCTTCCGGGCCTGGCAGAGCCGTTCCTGTAGATCCTGCATGTATTCGGCCGCCTTATGGCCTACACAACCATCATCCTCCCAGTCTTCCCCCACGATATCTAACAAGCTTCTGGGACAGCGCCCAAAGACCAACTCGAATGGGGAGTAACCCGTAGAGGCCTCTTGGGGCATCTCGGACCGCAAATAAAAGTGGCGGCACTAACGAGTCCCATCTCTGGGGGTCATCCTGGGTGCAACGACGTAGCATTCCCTTTAGGGTAGCATTAAAATGCTCTACCAACCTGTTGGCTTGAGGGTGGTATACTGTCGTTTTGAGGTGGCGTATCCGCAACACTTTGCAAAGTGCCGCTACCACCGCCGACATAAAGTTCACCCCCTGATCGGTTATTATTTCCTTAGGGATTCTGAATTTGGTTACCCATTTCATAAGTTCTTCCGCAACCTTAACCCCCGTCACCGCCCTCAAGGGTACGGCCTCTGGGAAGCAGGTGGCATAATCAATGAACACCTGAAAAAACTGGTGTCCCGCCACGCTATGGGGTAATGGGCCCACTACATCTAAGGTGACCCTTGCAAACGGGTCCCGCACCACCGGCACTGACTGGAGGGGAGCCCGGGGAGGCTTGTTAGTGCTCACTTTTTGACATTCTCACATGTTTTACAGAAGTTTTCTACATCTTCATACAGATGGGGCCAGAAGCACCAGCGCGTCAATCGAGCTTCAGTCTTACGTTTTCCCAGGTGTCCCCCCATAGGATTCCCGTGTGCTAACTGCAATAGCGGGGCACTATAGGATCGGGGAATCAGGAGTTGCTCTACCTCCTCCTCCGCCCACTGACCCGGCTTAATGCAATACAACAAACCCCATCTAATTTCTATGCGGGGCCCCCTTGCTTGACTCGCGCTGGGGCTTACCTGCAGCCGGGGCCGCGTGACCGCCTCCTCTCTGAAGGGTTGCAGCTCTACATCCTCCTCTTGGGCCTCCCTGAACTGGCTGCCACTGGTGAGGTCTTCCAACTTTTCATTTCTCTCTCTCGACTTCCCCTCCAGCTAAACCCCCCAGAGGCTTGTCCTGGGGCCGGAGCATCGCCAGGACCTCTAAGATCTCCGGCCAGTCTCTTCCCAATATCCTCGCTCAGGCCCACCGGCAGTCGCCGGGAGATGACCTGCACGCGTACGTCTAGGACCCTTCTTTCAAAATACAACCTCTGCTTATGGAGACAAACAAGGTGAACTCCGGCGCACCAGGGGGCTTGCCTCCACTCAATCATAGACGGTCGGACCAGGGTCTGGACACACCCGGTATCCACCACGGCCGTCAACAGGCGTTGTCCCACCCAAGCTTGGACCTTGGGTAAAGGCTGGGGGGAAGCCCCCACCCCCGTGCAGACCCCACACTCCATGGGTTCCTCTCTTGTGAGCTCTCACTCTCTCCCAGATCCGTCAGGGTACGGTCTCCCTTTGGTGGGTTGATAGTCCGGACTTACCGGACAAACCCTAGCCATGTGTCCTCTCCCTCCACAGCGGAAACAAAAGAAGTCCTTTCTCTCTGGTGTCCTTTCGTTTTTACCGCCCTTCCCCTTTTTGGGAGAGCCCTCTCGTCTCGCCATACCTCTGTCTAGACGTAGTCCCTTTTGGGCCGCCTCGTATTGCTCCGCCAAGCACAAGGCTTGGCGTGAAGTTGTGGGCCCGTGACAGCTGACGCAGTGCTGCGTGTTCTCCCCCAGATCCGCAAGGAACTGTTCTAGCAACACCTGGTCACAAATCTCTTCTTTGGTAGCCTCGGCTGGCCTCAGCCACATAGTTAACTCATTGGAGAGGAATTGCCACAACATCTTAGGGCTCCTCTCATTCCTTGTTTTGGTTTCTCGAAAAGCCTGACGATGTTTCTCTGGGGTGATTTCTAACCTCTGCAATATTTCAGTTTTCACCTTGTCATAGTCCACAGCTTTGCTCCATGATAAAGTCTGATAAGCCGCTTGAGCTGGGCCCACCAACATGACCCCCACGCGACCGGCCCACTTTGCCCGGTTTATCCCTGCTGCAAGGGCTGCTTGTTCGAAGGACTCCAGGAAGGCCTCCACATCGTCATCCTTCGTCATCCTTGGCATGTTGAACTCCCTGGGGTATAGACCCACCTGGGCCTGTTGCTGCAGCATGTGCTCCTGCACATTCATCTGCCTCATGGCGGTCTGCAGGTGCTGCTGTAATAATTGGGCCACCAGATGCAGGGTCTGCTGTCCTGTATTCATGCCCACCATCCCCGTCGGGAACTCCATTTGGACTGCACTACCAGTCTAGGCTGCCCTTACAGAATCCTCGTCGCTGCCCAGCAATTCCCGGCCAATCCACCAGTTGTGAGGGGCGCGGTTCGTCGACCAACCATCTCACAGGGGACCCCCGGTGAGAGGGGAATGTGCCGTCCTCACTGTACCCACGCCAGTCTCACCTGCCACGACTTCGATGGTAACTTAGGGGTTCACAATATTGTGGCGCGTGCAGTTCGGAAGCGGCACTCCGTCTCCACTGGGTCCAGGGGTCCTGAGGGCTCCTCCACCCCTACACCCTCGCCCAGTCCTCCGGGTAGCAGCCGCCTCTCGGGGCAGGCCACTCGTCAGGACGCTAGTCCCAAAAAATGTTCCTTCGTAAAGGAAAAAATACAAAGTTCAACACAAGGTTCCCGGCAGGGATTCACGGGAGCTGGGGTTTGTTTGGACCCTCAGCTATCCTCCCCGATATTCCCTCTCAGCTGCGGGGTTGACCCTCTTCCTGGACTTGGGCTGGGATCTTCCGCCCTCTCCCAAGGCCTCCTTCCGCCCCTTAGTCCTCCCAAAAATCACAGGCGCGGGGGTTTCCCCACCTGTGGTCACCCCTGTATTACAGTACATATGGTACCTGGCTCCTGCCAGGTGCCATCGCTTCCTGCGGCGTTAAGCTGCTCGTGTCCTCACCGCCAGTTGGCCGGGCCTCCTCACCGCGCCGGGGCTTACCCCTGCCCCAGCAGGTCTTGCTGCATCTCCAAGCGGCTCGCACCCACTCAAGGGTGCTTCATCCGGCACCGGCTCTCCCACTGCTCTCCTCCAGATCCGCCACTCTCATCTCTGGACCCGCTGCTCCTGCCTCCGGATCCGCCGGTCCCGCCTCTGGATCCGCCGCTCTCCCTTTATCCATCCGGGTAGGCCTTGACCCAGGTGCTTCCGGGTTCCTGGAAGGGGGAAACCTGGGTGCTTGGCCTTCTGCCGGGACCTGGAAGTCGGGCCGGACCCCGCCACCGCCGGCGTTGCCCTCGCCCAGCACCTTCTTCACCCCCTTACAGTCCAGTCCATGGATCTTCCTACAGATCCAAAACTTTGGCAGTGGCAGGAGCGGTGCGGCAGCATTAATTGTCACAGCTTCCAGAACTGTCCAATTAACATTGAAGCTGCTCCCCCACTGACAGATTTTGAGATCCATGGAGACCCCACAGGTCGGTTGACATGGTCTCACATGGCGGATCACACTAGCACAGGGGTTGCTCCTCAGCTAGATCCAATGCACAGGTCCTGGGTATCCTGCAATTGTAACCAGGGACTAGCCCCACACTACTCATCCAGCCTGCTGGGCCAGAAGGTTCAGTACCACTGATATAGACCAATATGTGACTGACTTGAAAAGTTGGCAGCCCAAACCTGTGTATTGGGGATAACTGTATGAATCTCATTAAAGATGGTATGTGTGGAATGGCATTAAATTCACTGCCCACAAGATTGGGGGAGACATGACATAATATTTGAATTTATTATATATTTATCTCAAGCAAAGGAAGCAATGGCAAAAACCATTAGGAGGACTGGATGGACTAGAAAACTATTTTATATTGTCAAATAAGCCCATGTTCAATAATCATCCCAAAGGAACATCAAGGAATTGGAATCAGCCATGCTACCAATAATAGAGACTGAAGGAAATGAAAAAAATGGGTCAGAGAGAACTTAAATGTTGCCTGTAGCTCTTCCCATCTGCAGGACAGCATCTTTTTAAGTAAATGTGTAAATCTGGAAAGGGGAAGCCCAAGGCAAGCAGTTCTGAGCACTTTATGAGACTGGTGGGTGCTCACAAGATCTGTTCCTAACGATGAGGAAAGTGAGTCTGCTTGTTTTAATCATCAAAAAAAACCCCAAACCCAGTGAGTTTTTAACATGATGCAGAGGCACGTGATAATGTGAGCTCTGTAATATTAAAGAGCATTTGAAAGGTTAAACAATTCAGCAATTTACTTGATTAATGTACACACAGAGAGTATAGGTGAGCATATAGACGGAATAAAACTGCATGTATGCATTTTGTACTTGGACCATCAGAATAGCAAAGCTGGAAGCATTTGAATCACAAACTATATTGGGTTACTATATTTGGAAAGTTATTAATTCAGCACAAGAGCGTGTAAAGAAACAAAGTGATTAGTATTATTTACATAATATTAGGATGTATTTGAAGGCTTATGGTGCTTGCTAGGTAACCATACCTTAAACTCACACGTACCACCTAAAATACATACATCTCATAAAATTCCCATGGTATTAAGAGACAAATTTAAAACCAGAATGTTACGATATCTGAGAATTGCAAGTTATACTGAAGCTGCAGGAATCTATACAGCTGTTGTATCTAGACTGCTGACAAACCAGGGCAAAATAATGATAGGAATATACTTGGATCCAGTCCTGATGAACAGAACAATAAGAGAAAGAAACACTCACAAGTGCCTATAGTAGAAAAAATGACTAGGTAGATACCAAAATTACAATTTTCACTTTCTTAGGTGCCAGTATTGAATTTTTTTAGATTTACTAGATTTTGTAGACATTAGGAGCTGGAAGGGACTTTGTGAGATCATTGAGTCCAGCCCCCCTGCCATAGGCAGGAGGTCTGCTGGGGTCAAATGATCCTGGCAAAATACGCATCCCAATGTTTTTTGAATGAGTCCAAAGTAGGTGCCTGCACCACCTCTGTGGGGAGTCTGTTCCAGACTCTAAACACTAGGACTGTAAATAAGTTTTTCCTTATGCCCAGTCTAAATTGGCCTTCCAGAAGTTTGTGGTCATTAGACTGTTGACTTGACATATGCCAGATCAACACTTGGGATCCCAATATTGCTCTGTTAGACAGGAGGGCATGAAACACAATTATATACTCACTCACACACATACACAAACACACACTTTTGTGGCTCTGTGTTAGCACTAGGGGGTGTTGGGGTAACTTAGTGCTTGGGGTCACTTGAGGTCATTGGGGCTTGGGATTACTTAAGGTCAAGTGGCCCCTGGGGTTACTTAAGGTCACTGTGGCTTGGGGTAACTTAAGGTTAATTGATGCTAATTGATTAAAGGAAAAAGTGGAAAGCCAGCAGATCTGGCACAGGTCCGTGGTCAATACTAGGCAATGTTCTGGTCCTTGAGTTGATGGTTCAGTCATTGAATTGATCATTCAGTAGAGGCCTCCTATCATTGTACCTCAAACACCCTCATTCATTCCCTTTCATTCAGGAACCAATTTACATGAGACTGGTTACAACATAGGTAACATAGGCAACACCCATAAGTAACCTAAGTAGAGCTCATCAGTGCAAGTGAAGAAGCTACATGACCAGTCAGATTCAGCCATGTGCTCTTCCCATGAGATGTCAGGGAGGTTGAAGTCACCCATGATGACCATGCATTGGGAGTGTGCAGCCTCAGCCAGTTCCCTATTGAATTCAAGATCCAGCTCTTCCTCTTGGTTGGGAGGTCTGTAATAGACTCCTACATTTATATCCCCTTCCCCATGTTCTCCCCGTATTTTAACAAATAGGGTCTCAAGATGCCCTCATTGGTCACTAAACTCAGTTTGAAGAGAAGTGTACTGTTCCTTCATGTAGAGAGCTACCCCCACACCTCTTTCCAACAAAGTCTCTCCTGTACAAGATATAGCCTTCTATACCTACGGCCCAGTAATAGGTGGAGTCCCACTAGGTTTCCATTATCCCTACAAGATCATAATCTTTGTCACTCAGGAGAAGGGCTAGTTCCTATTAACTGTTTCCCAAACTCCTGGAGTTTATGTACAGATAGCTGAGCCTGCCATGGGAAGCCCTGGGCTTTCCTGTGCACTGAAACATGACCTACTCTATGTAAGTTCTACTCTAAGAACATTTAGTACACCATTCAGCAGATGTGAGCAACCATCTTTGAGCAGCATAGGCAGACACTTGACTGGGATGGTTTAGTTGGGGGTGGTCCCACCTTAAGCACGGGGTTAAATTAGATGGCCTCATTGGCTGTGTATAGACAAGCATGTACTTGTGGTATGTGAAACCGCAGACCCATCTTCACTCATGTGGATGTGGCTGTGAAGTACTTTCCAGCCCTACTTTCCTCTGGTCCTATGATATTTGAATCCTTGGTGGAGTTTCTTTCAGAAGCATACCCAAGAGTGATGCAACTGGTATTGGAAGACCTGGATGGTATTGAATATTTTATATAGATTATTTACTGGTAATTGGAAATACAACACAAGGCCATAATGTTTTTTGTTTTTGGCAGGGGTCAAAAAATGCATCCAAATTAAACCTAGTACAACATGTACAGACAAAATATTTGGGACACGATGACAAAAGAAGGCCCAACGGCTGATAATTGGAAAATTACTGCAGTCATTGAAATCGCCTTACCAACCTGCAAGGGATGAATTTCAGAGAGTCCTGGAAATGGTTATATACATGCACAAACTTATCTGCTCATGTGTTGTCATAGTGGGAATTTTTGCCTGGATGCAAAAGAATTAAAGGGCATAAAACACTGGAAATTACCTATGATGTCATCAGTGTTTGAAGCACTTTAATGTCAGAGTTAGTTGCTGTGTCAGTGGATGTTAGTTTCACTGGATTTAAAAGCTTTAATGATGAATAAAGAGGCTCCTGTTGCTTATGTTTTTAAAGTTTTAACAAAGGAAAAACAGAGCTATGCTCACATAGAAAGAGAATTGCTAGCAATGTTTGTTCAGCTACACTTGATTCCACTGGTTTATATATGAGGAGTGGAGAGAAGGGGAAGTTGTTGAAAAGGGCCACAAGTGTTGAAGCTATTTTTTTCAAGCCTTTGGGATACTCTACCAAGGTTGCAAAGATTGGTGCTCATACTTCAGAAATATTAGTGGAAAGTATGTCTTGCAGAGCAGAAAAAGAGCAAGCAAATTGCTGATACCTTGTCCAAATTATTCACAGATTAAGTGGTGGAGGGGTAAATCCTACAGCATCAGCCTCCCTATTTCATAATGTAGTATTTGCTAATATCAGAACAGACATTAAACAAGTATTTTAAGTAGCTATTTCAATGATCTATTATTTAAACCTTAAGATGAATGGTTTTGCAGTGATGACAAGATGATATGAAGTACCAGAGAACATCCATGTGTCTTGGTCAGAGAGAGAAGTAAGCGAGCAAGATGGACTTCCCTCTAAAAAGGGGAAGAACTAAGGTATCTGAAAGAGACTTTTGCTTTTAGAGACATATGGGCACAGAACTATGTAAAAGGAGTATTTGAAATGCTGTTTGTTGGCCGGAAGTGTAGTGAAAATGAAGGTATGGAACAATCATGTGAGATATACCAGCCATACAGAAACAAAGAAATAGAAAAGAATGAAGCTATCACGAGTTCCTTATGAGAAGTTGGCAGAAACTGTGCATATACCTGTTTGAGTTTCAAAGGTATATTCTGAAGATTAGCAAACAAGATAAGCATACATTTATGAGCTGCTTGAAGATAAAACACGTGTATCTGTCTGAGGAAGTCATTACTGACAATGAACTGTTGTTTTGTTCCAGTGACTGTAAAACTTTAGCAAAGCAATAAGATTTCACTTTCAAAACAGGTTCATTGTTCCCACAAGCAAATGGAATAGCAGAGAACAGTTCAAATAGTAAAATAGGTTCTTTATCTTGGAGTAATGATCTTTATTATATACTTGTTGGATTATAGGAACACATCTAGGAGGTATATATGATCACCTGCTCAACTCCTCATGAGAAAGATCTCTAAGGACCAGATTGACCGTTTTTATAGCTATTTTATATAAGAAGGAGGCTTTTATAAACTAACTTAAATTGAGCCAGATGAAATATATTTCCTTCCAAATCCTTTAGCAGCCCTGGAAAATGCAGTAACCGTTTTGTTTTTTGTCAGAAAGGGACACAAAAATCTGCAAAGGGTATTAACCACTACCTGGCTGTACAGTCCATCAATGAGGAAATAGAAAGGCATGTTATAGAAGCAATGGAAGGGATCTGATGGGTAATGAAATAACCCATCATGAGAGGAATAAAGAGGATGAACAAAGTGAGCCTGTGTCACCAACCTGGTCAGAAATTAAAACAAAATCAAAGCAGTCTATTAAACAGCTAGAATCTCAACTGGCCATTTGAGAAGCAAAACTAGAAATAGATAGATGACTCCTGTTATGACCTTTACAGGTAAGGTAGTAAGAAAACCAGCTACAGACAGAGAAAGGAAGAGAGCAACAGTAATTTTTTAGTCTTCTGAAAATGCAAATTTGGTAATGAAAATTGTGCGTGGCAGGCCGGTTAGGGACACACAGGTTTAGGGAGCTGTGTAGCCCTGGCCTGCCACATATATACATGTGTAGTAGAAGCTCCCAGTTTAGTAAAGGATCATTGTCAAGTAAGTGTCTAGCATTTTATCCACTGCTGGTGTTTAAAGATACAGGTACTCTTCATTTAACATTGTCCCTGTTAATGTTGTTTCATATTATGTTACTGATCTATTAGAGAGCATACTCCTTTAAAGTTGAGCATGTTTAGTGTCACAGGGCACTAAGGTGCCTGCTTCTTAAAGGGCAGAAACTGCCTAGAGAGAGGGCCCTAGGAGCCAGGCAGAAACCCCACAGGTGCAGGTTACTGTGGCAGCAGGCTAACAAGGGAATTAGCCTGCACCAGTACCTGGTCAGCTGACCAGAACAAGGCAGGGCTCTGGGCCCATATAGGCCCCAGGACTGGGAATGAAGGAAGTTAGGGCCTTGGCAGTTACTAGGGGGAGTGGAGTCTGTGTAGAAAAACTACATGCTGATACCTGGGTGCTGGTGCTGCTGCCAGTGAAACTGAAGTATCCAGGGTTATGGTTGCTGTTATGTTATAGCCCAGGGGCTCATATTTTTGTTATTGGTTTTAATCTGGTGGACCAGACTGAGGCTATTCGGGAAGAGGAGGCCTCATTAGGACATACTACCATGCAGAGCCCCAGTACCAGAGGGTGTGGTGATGGGGTGAGGAGACCCCAGCATCAGAAGGTGTGATGACAGGGTGAATAGACCATAGCACCAGAAGGACCCTAACATTTGGTTATAATGTTGTTTGGCCAGCGCCTGCTAGTAGGTAACTACGGTGAAGTAATTGGATTTGCTTAAGGTTGTTTTGCTTAAAGTCTTATTTTTCAAGAATGTAACTATGATGTTAAGAGAAGAGTAGCTGTATTACTGTTGGAGAGGCAGCTGAGAAACCAGGGGTTAGGATTGTCACCGGGTAAGCAAGAAGATGGGACAGAGTAGCAGAGCTGAGGTAGGTTTGTCCCTTCCAGTCCTAATGTCTATAAAATCTATGGATGCTTATCTTTCTGGGGTCCTTTGACCCTAGCTGACTTCCTGCCCCTGGGGCAGGGGGCTGGACTTGATGCTCTTCAAGGTCCCTTCCACCCCTAATGTCTATGAAACTAGGAGTGGCTGAAGATAGAAGCTGGGGTGAAGGAGAGGCTTGGATGGAATGTCGGGAGGAATGATACCAGGACTTTCTTGGCATAGACAGAGTTTGATGACAAGCCTGAAAAGTGGCTATTAAAACTGGCAAGGTAGGGAGGATGAGTAACCAAGATGGGGAAGAGTTGGGACTAGAAAACAAAATAGAGGGGATGAATGAGAAAGATGTATTGGAGGGAAATAACAACACAGTCTTCTGGACCCTGGACCAGAACAAAGATTTCTGAGCCTTGGCTTCACAAAACCCTGACAGACACTGGCTGGCTAAACATCCCATCTTCCCTTACAGGATGCTACATGAAGAGGTTAAGAAATCTACTGTGGTCACTTGTGACTACTAGCTCAGGTAATGGAGGCTTCTATAGTAGATCAAGCTTCCAATTCTGTTAATTGACCTATGTGGGTTATTATTATGCCACATGGTAGAGTTTTGTTTTCAGTTTGCTGTTATAGCAAAAGCTTGGGAAATAGTGAAAATGAGCAATTTCAAGAGAACATTATTAAAGCTGTGATGTCAAGCACTTTAGAGATGAGGGAAATACAACTTACAGTTGCTTGTGCAATCATTACTTGGCCTTTGTGCCTATGCAATATAATGGTCTTTAATTCCATCTTATTGTCTTTTCCACAAGAACTTACCCTTTTGATGGATTTATCTGACGGTAAAGCAGTCAGTATGGAATATCCAACTTTCTTCCATGACTAAAATATGTTTGTGTTTCATGCAGGAGCCAAACAAAGAATGTTGTTACTCAAATGAAAAGAGGGGATCCTCTCCAAAATACAAATGCCTGATTAAAATAGGTGAAGCCTTATTTTCTTGTTGCAAAAATCCATTCTTTTCAGTGTTCCACTCACCTCTGCTGACATATTCTCAATACTTAATGTATGCCTAAGATTTTGCTTTACTTTCATAACCCACTCATGTCACAACAGTAAACTAATTCTATAACACATCCTGAGTTGCTGTAAGCTGGTATAACCCTATGAAAGATCCAGCCTATTTATTTCCATAAAAGTATCCAGAAGACTCTAGGGCTAGGGACAAACAGTCAAAAAGCATGAATTGATTAAATCTTTGCAGGTTAGTCTAACCTAGTTAGGCTAAATCAGTTTTGTAGCCAGACAGACATCCCAGAAATGCAGTGGATCAGGCTAGAACAGCCCTCCCTTCCTTTCCACAGAGCTGAGCTGAGGGAGGCATGGCCAGGCCCCTGCAGGACACTCATTAGGGAAGGTCCTTCCACCTTGATAACAGAACATTTATCATCTCTGTTATCAGCATTTAACACCCCACCAAAAAACAAAGCCTCACTCATTACAAGTTCCTCTTAAATAGCTTTTTCCAAAACAAGGAATGCAGGCCTAACCATCTGAGATGTTGATTACCTCCAAAAAGCCCTAAGTGGACACTATACCATCTGCCTTACACGGCATTAGCTAGCATACCACAAGCTGGTTACAGTGCTGTGGGAGATACAAGGAAGGGATCTCTGCTTAAGCAGTGAGTAATAAGGGGGGTGGAAGGGTCACAGGGAAGCCAGCAGACCCTGTTGTGCTTGTAAGTCTCTGCCGGAGCTCCAGGCACGGGACTGAGGGGAGGGGCCAGCCCTGTCCAGAGAGCATGCTGGGATGTTGGGGGTGTCCAGTTTAACTAAACAAAGGGTCTAGGGCAGACATTATATAAACTGGTTTGACTCAAATCAGTTAAGTCTGATACTATGTTCAAGTACTACATTTAAGTCTGATACTACATTTATCTCATAGATTTCATAGATTTCATAGACATTAGGGCTGGAAGGGACCTCGGGAGATCATCGAGTCCAGCCCCCTGCCCAAAGGGCAGGAAGTC
>NW_017728886.1:129636338-129688742 GCF_001723895.1 Crocodylus porosus | reverse complement strand
CCAGGAGTTTTCAAAGATCCATGCCAGGGGCTGGGCTATGACTGTCTGAGATTGGTTTCAGCCATTTTCAGACTGGTTTGTGTGCACTGAACATCTGTTCTGTTACAGGTTTTGACAAGTTTCTCATCACTTAAACTGGTTTATGTGTAATGTCTGTCCCTAACCTAGAAAATGAACTTTTTTTTGTCTTTGTGCCTTGACCAAAGAAGAGCCAGCCCACAATTTTTGAGGCCCCCTACAAGAAATAGTTCTGCGACCCCCTGACACAAAGAAGCCAGTGGTGGCGGGAGGGTTGGCGAGCAGCTGAACGTGAAGCCAGCAGCAGCAGGGAGAGGGGTGGCGAGTGGCTGGACATGAAGCCAGTGACGGCGGCAGCAGCAGCAGTGGGCAAAGGGAGGGTGGCAAGCAACCAGACTCAAGGGGCGCCTTGTCTGCAGGGTCCCCTGCAGCTGCAGGTTTCACAGGATAGGACGGGCTGGCCCTGGACCAAAGGCAGGAATCTCTGTTTGGATCATCTGTCCATTTTGTCTCAAGTTAGACTGTTTGCAGGCCACAGCCAGTTTCTGAAATGGTCATGGACTGGAGCACAGCTATGGTTTCAGAAGCAAACTGACTGGAAGAAGCCAGAGCTAAAATCTCAGACTGCCTTCTACTTGGTGTATTATTGTGCTCTAATTGCTTGTCGCTTTCTCTGTTTCCCTTCTGATCATTGTCTGTACTGCATCAGTCTTTGTCTTGTTGCTCACTTTGCTAAGTACTGTTATCTGCTTCTTACATGGTACTGCATCCAAAGCCAATGTTAAGCCCTTGCCCCATTTGCCCCCTGCCTGTTTCTCCTGTTGCTGTATCTGTATGCTGCATGTATGCAGATATTCCATTCCATTAAGAAGGGGCTTGTACTTATGCCTTTCTGGTTCTTCCTGGTAATTATCATGGCCAGCTTGCTTGCAGATTAAGAACACTGTGTACACTCAAGAGTTTTTATAGTTATTGGCATAAATGACCCTTCTGCCTCAGCTACAGGATTTGTTCAGCTTGATCCGATCTTTTAATTGTCTCTGTGTACACGATTTAATTCAATTTCTATTCAAACCTACCTACCTTCTCCATCTGCAGACTTCTTAACCATTGCTTGATAAAAACATGTATAGTTTTTATCCATGAATTATTAACATCAGGAATGCAAGAGTTTGAAACAGAGATGAAAGAAAACTTTCTTTACCTCTTTTTAGTGAGGAAAGATCCTATGTCGTTCTCTACAGCATTTAGTTGTATACCATAAGTCTGAATCTGTCACTCCTGAAACTGTGGCACAAACAGATCTTGCTGTATTGAAAACTATGCCATGATCTCCAAGGTTTCCAACCTCTCTTTCTTAAGTACTTAAACTCTCAAAAGAAGCCAACAGGATTTGGGCTGTAAAAGTCTGATCATTTTTTTTTTTTTACTGTAACTTTGTAGGGTGGTCTTGCAGTATAAATGTAGCCTGCCACAACTCCTGACCTGCTGCTCTTGAGCATGATTCTCTACCTCTGTGTACCTTGAGTAGTTAAATCGGGCAGAGGTGTAAATGTCATGGTAAATAAGACAAGATTATTTGGGTAAATCTGATATCTTTTATTAGACCAAAACAAATAGTTGAAAAAAATCTTCTTAGCTAGCTTTTGTGTATAAATACCCTTTGTCAGGCTGAGGAAACATTTGCAGTTGGTGTACACTCTTCCTGGATGGAATGAATGGTAAAGATGGTTAATAAATAGCCATAGTAAATCAGATTATTCCATTTTTACAAGGATGTAAGCACTTGCCCAATATGCAGGACAGTGGGAGAATTAAGTGTGTGATAATCACTCTAAAATAGTGGCTGCTCACATTTGAGTAGTAGTTTGTATCAGAATTATTCAAAATGGCACAGCAGCCTTCAGTACTTTACAAGTGATATCTTCAAAATATCCCAGCCAAACACTTGGTCTGATACAAGATAGTGCCTTAAGAAAGCCTGGTGTCCTTTGCCTTCTGTTTTTTAAAAATAGGCGAGACGTGTTCAGATGAGGGAGGGTCTTGCATGTTTTAAAGAATTTTGCAGAGGACATTTGAAGAGGTTCCAAAAGGTCTCTTAGTTGCTTTCATTGCATGACCACTTCTGAGGTGCTGGTTTTAGGCTTCAAAATAAAACACTAGAACTCTTAGCTGGGCATTGTGGGGCAGGAGGCATGCACGGGGGGTTAACCATTCCGCTCTCAGGGGTCAGCATTTGTTTGTATTGTGTATTGACAGGTGAAGGGGCATTATGTTTTGCTTGTAGAGACTAAAGCACTGGAACAGTTACCCGGAGAGGTGGTGGACTCCCTATATTTGGTGGTTTTTAAGATCTGGCTGGACAAAGCCTTGGCTGCTTTGAGAAGGGGGTTCATAGAATCATAAGGCGTTTTTCTACATGCAAGTACTGCAACGCTTTGAAAAGTGCCTGGTGCTGTGATGCATGCAGTTGTATAAGTGGTGAAATGCGCATCAGCGTGGAGAAAATGGCACTGGTCCACATTTGAACTAAAATGCATAGAAGGTGTTTTAGTTGAAAAGAGCACCGCTGCCATTTTCTCCACATTTCACTGCTTATAATACTGCATGCAATGCAGAATGGTGCATGTCAGTTTGCGTGCGGACCAGACTGGATGAAATCAAGACTGCTCAGATGCGTCAGATCTCCAGTGCGTCAGTGTGAAAAAGTATGCGTATAAATGCCCACAGAAAATGAAGGTCGGAAGGGATCTCAGGAGCTCATCTAGTCTAGTCCAGTGTTTCTCAACCCATGGGTCGTGACCCATAAGTGGGTGGCAAGAATATATGAAAGGGTCCCAAACAAACTTTATAAATGGATCAGCAAACTTTAAAGATAGATTATCTTTTAAAGGAGAAAAACGTGGGAAGCCTTGCCTTTCCCTTTGCACACTATTAAGAGTTCCAGCCTAGGAGGGGCTGCTTCTCTATCCCCCCGCCCCGACACTGGGGGGGGCAGCAGGTCAGGAGCGATGGGAACTGGGTAGGTTTTCACATGGGTCCTGGTACAAAAAAGGTGAAGAACCACCTGTCTAGTGCAACCTCCTTCTGAGGGATGAAGTAGCCGCCCTCGGGCAGCTGCTAAGGAACTGAAGCAAATGTCAACCAAAGAAGGAAAAGGAAGTTCAGGCTCCTCAGCCTCAGGGGCAACAAGACAGCCAACCCGGTGGGTGGGGGTGGGACACGTCTCATGCTGTCCCCGCCCATCCAGCCCCAGAGTCGCTTGCTCCAGGTGAGCTGCGGTTTGCTTCGGGCGGCCGGGATTCCAAAGAGGCACCGGGTGGCGATTGGCCGAGAGGCGGTGGGGGGGCGGGATGCCCTAGCGGCGCCGGGCGGCGATTGGCCGAGTCGCGCCGCGGGAGGGGCCAGCGGCGCGGTGTGTGTCTCAGTGTGTGCGCGCGCGGCACCTCAGCTTGTGCAAGCGCGGGTCTGTCCCGCAGCGCCTCGGGCAGTGGCGCGGAGCTGCTCTGGCACCAACCCCCCGCAGTTATGTGCCCCCGCAGCGTTCCCGCCGGGCAGCTGGGCTGAGGCGCCTCGAGGGGGGAGACGAAGGACTTGGCTTGGGTGGGGGGAGCCTTGAAGCCCCGGCCGCGCTGCACATGGTAGGGCCCCGCGGACGTGCTGCAGCGGCCACAATGGAGACCTTCTGCGCCGAGGTAAGTGCAAGGCTCCGCGCGGGGGGGGGGGCTGTTGGGGTCCGGCCTCTTCTGCTCTGGGGGCCAGAACCTAGTCAGCTTCTAGTGCTCTAAGTTTTGCCCAGCTGCGTGTGTATGTTTGGGGTTGGGTGGGGGAAGTGGTATTCCAGGTCTAAGGGAGGGTTTTTATTTCGGATCCAGCTGCTTCAAGGGAAGAGAGAATCTCTGTGGCGACCAGGGGGAGCCTGGAAAAGCGGGGCATCTGAGTTAGGGGTGGTGTCACGGACTCTTCCTCCAGGTGAGCTTCCCTTGGCTGGGCAGCAGCTTTCCCTGTACTGCCATCATGTTGGGTCACTGGAGCCTCTGGCCCCCACGTATGAGCCCAGTGCTGTACTTTGCTCTGGTGCAGGAAGACCATTAAAAAAATCAAATCCTGGAGGTGAGGACATGGCCACATGCCTGGCTTCTTATGGAGAGAGCTGGTATTTCCTTTGACAAACTTGTTGGCTTCCTGTGAGGGGTATGCTGTGGGTGGTAGAGGTGCTGGCGCTTGGAGGAAGAGAAGGATTTATTTTTCTCTTCTCCATATACTTCGGGCATCTAGTATGGGGTACCTGGCATGGTCCAGACACTACTGTGGTGTGGCTAGGCATAATTATGAGACTGCTTTAGGGTTCTGATTTAGTCCGTTTGTGGTTTGCATTCATTACATTCTGTTTAAAGGTTATTCAGGAACTTGTAAAATGTAGGCAATATTTTTTTGGGGGTGTTACCTTGGTAGTACTAAAAGCCTTTCTTAATAGTTTGATTTCTTTCACTAGGCTGAGCAGACACCCCTCTCAGCAACCACAAGCCCCATGTCTTTTGCAGTGCATCCTGTGAAAAACCTAGGCATAAAGCCTTAATCCTGACAAGATCTGCATGCATGCTTAGTGAGAGAGTGAAGTATGTTACACGTACCATTCTTACCAGGATTGGGGCTGCAAGCATGTATATTGATTTATTACATTGCATATCAATATGTAGAAGTGAAGCTGACTGTATTGGTCTTTTAATATGTGCAGGTAGCTTGATTGCTCATAACGTAGCTGACTGGTGCTCAGCAGATGTCGGTATTCTTGAACTGTACTTCTGCAGGTCGTTTTGTGTTCAGAAGATTGTGGCACATAACAGTTCTCCCAGATAGATCTATTTCCCCCCCTTTTGTTTTTTTGGGTTTTTTTGCTGAAGGTTACAGTTTTAGAGTTCTTTACACACAAATGTATTGCAAAGAGAAGGAGAAAATTGTAGGGAAGCCACCAAAAACAATAAAAGCTGGATCATCTTGACTATCAGCAATATGCTGAAGAGGTGCTTATAAAGGAGTTTGTGATAACTGGTGATGAGGCTTTCAGAGTATCATGCTTGTTGAGGATGTGATTGTTTCATATAATTGCATGGTACTAATAATGGATGAGTTGAAGTGATTGGAGCAGGAGTAGGCATCTGGGTTTTGATTGTAGGTGTGCCCTTCCATTGATCATAGGTGTGCCACCAATTTACTGTGATCTCTGGCATGTTGTCTTACTTCTCAGTGCCTTATTTCCTCTATAAAGTGCGGAATATACTTCCCTACTTTCACAAATAAATCATTCCTGCAAAGTATTTTAGGGATACTATAGAAACAAAAGTAGCAGGGATGCAGATTTTAAGGAAGTCAAGATGTAAAATAGTTTTGAGTGTATTCTCCTGAAGGGAAAGGTAAAAACTTGTAGCATTTTAATGTCTCATAAGGGAGGTCCTTTTAATGAGCTGTGACTCATAAAATAATAATCTTCATAACCTCACTACTGCAGCGAGAAAAACTGAATCATAGAGAGGTTACTTGCCAAAGGTGAACACAGGGAATAGAACCCGGAAACTTTTGCCTTTTTACTTTAGGCAAGTTACATTGCTTTAAATGTACACTCAAGCAGTACAACACCCTTCTTCCCTGGTGTGATAAAGGGGTGCTTTGCTTTATGTCTGAAGTGTGTAAGTTCGGTAGCACTTGGTATAACTGTGCCCAACCTATTAAGGGTTTTACTGGAATAGATTGTATAGTTATTCAAGTGGAAAAAGAGAAGATCACACTTGTAATCAAAATAGTAAAATCTTAGTGTAGAGCAAGTTTTTTTGCCCGTACTTTGTTTTGACTAGAAAACTTCTCTTATGTATAGCCTATTTCCAGTTTCTGGTGATGTTGCCCCACCCGCAAGTAAAACAGCTGATCTGTCTACAATAATAGAAATTAGTGGAATTACTTATTTGGGTTTATTTGCCACTACTTATTAGGCTTTCCTTTGTCAGGCAATAAAAAATTTGGTCAAGTACAGTATGAGTTAAAAATTGCAGGATTAATTTGCATGACACGAGTGAAGTAATGTGGCTGGATTTTTTCTAAAGAGAATACAGCTCTTTTCACAGCCCTGTTCTTCAGTAAAAGCCCTCATGTGACATTTATGTAGCCTTGCAAAACTATCAGAAAAAGCCATCATACAGTATGGTTGTTTGCCCTTGCTCTGATGATGAAGTAAAGAACTAATAGTGTTTACTTGTCCATTAGTCAGAACTGCTTGCCCCAGACAAATGAAGGAGTAAAATTTTTTGGGCTGTATTAGCATTTCAACATATTTGTTAATTTGCGGTTGCTGAGCGTGACTTTGATCTCCTCCAAGAGCTGCAGCTGTCTTTGAACATGTTGATGTGACTTTTTTTAAAAGAGTAAAAAAAGTAAAGGTATCACCTTGGCTTTCATCAGTATCCAGTGTCCCACCCATAAGTGTAAACATTTTTCTTTCCTCAGAATGGTATATGCGTAAATTAGTTGGTTCTTGTTACTCACTTGTAGCAAACTTTCTGTAACTGAACCTGATTAATTTCATTATTTATTATCTAAGAAAATCTTTGTTCTACTGATGATGATAAAGGTTCTTTCATGTTGCATTGTTCTGTGTGAGAGAGTGGGGCTGTATAAAATAAATGTGTATCCAGGTCACAGGCAGGGCAGTGTGGCACCCTATGGACTAACTCATGTTGGTCACCCTGCCCTGTCTCCTGGGAGCCTAACATCAGGATAACACAGCTAACTATCTTTCTCAGGTCACAGGCAAGGTTTTGCTCATATTTAACAGCAGCATAACTTGGGAGCATTACCGTTGAAATCAGTTGAGTTATTTCAGCATAAAAAATGGTTTGAAAACAATTATCTTAAAGAAGTATTACAGGTACTTTGCGGTGCTTGCCTATTATCAGAGACTTCTGTTTCTGCTTTGGGGATCTTGCAGGTAGGTACTTGCAAGGCTTGCTGTAGAACAGTTGTAAAGGAGCAAATAGGGATTACAGGAATGACCTATGCACTTTTGCTTGCACATTTTTTTTCAGAGATCTCTAATAGTGCTAATTGTAACGAGCTCTGAATATGTTTTGTTACTAGAACAAACACATCAGGCAGTTGCCTAATTGAATTAATGTGAGCATTACAGAGAGAGCATTCTTGTTGGCACTTGTCTGTTTTAAACAAGATCTGGGATTTAACTGTCGGGAAGTTCATGCCAGTCAACTGACAGCTGTGACTACTAACAATATTTTAGAAGAGGAAAAGCTGAGTGCATTAAACTCACAATTGAGTTTTTGTTTCATCACCACCACCTACCGTTGTTGCTTCTTTGCAGGCAGCACTAGTAGGGGCTGTCTCAGTGCTTCTGAAAAAAGCTTTTTTTTTTTCTTTTTTTTTTTTCCTTTTAAGGGTTTGTAACCCATTAAAAGAAAGCTTTGGGCAGAAAATAAGTATAGAAATTAGTATTTAAGTCCAAGACTCTGCCCTTCCATTCCACCTACAGTTTAAAAACCTTTGTATTCTGAGTGGTGTTCAGGAGATTCCATAATTTCCATAATCCAAAATTAAAAAAAAAAAGCAGCCTGGTGATTTTAATCTGGGCAGACCTTTGGTTATTGGAAAGAAATGTATGTGTTAACTTAGTGGCTTTCATGGAAAGCATGCTAACACTATAGTTATGTTTTAGTCTTTTAAAATTGTTAATATTCTAATGCTGTATACTAAGAATTAAAATACGTATTTGCCTAACAAAGCCATTTCAACAGGCTAATGTCCAGCTGATACATTTGCCATGTACACAGGTAACTGGTACAACTGACTGGATGCGAGAGAGAGGTCCTTGTCTCTTAGCTAGGGCCAATATCTTGCAACTAAGTGAGCATATTGCTTTAGCAGTAGGGACTACAGGCCACTAGGGTATGATGAAAGGGAAAGGAACACAAGTAAATCAGTGATGAATGCATGCAGAAGTGAAGGGACAGTCCTAATATTCCCACCATCTCTTACCTCTGAAAAATGGAGATGATGACATCCCAGTTTCAGTTTCTGTGGTTTGGAGAGAAATGTCTCGGGGTAGAAAGGGGTGAAACCAGGGGCAAGATCCATTCATTTCTGATTTTTGGAGGACCTTCGCATGTGATGGTTTTCCTAAGATGCTTTCTAGTCCTTGAAGATTGTAGTTTCAAAGTTCTCTGATTCAGGTGATGCACGTAGGCTTTTGACCTAAAGGAGAGGAGGAAATCTGAATGGAACTATGGCAAGCTACTATTTGTCCTTCATTGTATTAACTGCCTTGTTTGTCCTTGACCCACCTTTGCTTTTCAGCAGTGAGCCCCCTCCTTCCCCCCCAGCCTCCTGTTTAAATTCCTGTCTTTTTGGAACACCTGCTTTCTGTAGGGTATCCAGGTTGTAGCTGTATTGGTCTAGAGGCAAAAAGAATTGGAACTCATGGTAGAGGTGATATCTTTTATTAGACCAACTTGTTCAGTTTCCTTTTGCATTCTGTAAGTCCATTTGTAGCACCCGATGGTGTTGCCAAATTAAAACTTATTGCCTGTCTGAAGTAATTTCTGTAAAGTGTCACCCTGCCTTTTGCCTTGTGTCTTTTGTGGGATTATCACCTGCACGATGCTGACTTCACCTCAATGTTAATTTGCACTGATGCTTACAGTCTTTCATGTAAACTAAGATGCCTGATTTTGGGACAGATGGTGTATGAGAAACAAGGTTGCTCAGTGAATGACTTTCCCCTTTACATGCTAGCTTCATGAGGCACTTTAGCTCAATAGGAATGCTCTGTACTTTAGCTATTTTTTTCATAATCTTCCGTGCCATGTCTCCATGCTTACAAATCGGCAACAAATGCTGTAGCATATCTGCTTGCTAAAGGCTGAAGTATAGGAGGCTGAAGTTTAAAGTTTGCATGCATCAGAATGCTTCCTTGATTATACACTGTGGTTCCAAGCATAGTGTTCGCTTTGAAGGAAAAACAGAAATGTTTAGCACAGTGGGCTTAAGCCTGTAACCTGAACATGTGCCAAGCTCCCATCTCAATTTCAGTAGAACTTGAAATGACTGCAGGATAGGATCCAATGGATCTTATACCTGATTCTTACAGATTGAGGGTAGGGAAAGGGGGCACTTCTGTTCTATACCTTGATGGCATACATGGGCCCAAAGGTAAAGCCCATCAGAAGGAGAATGTTCCTTGGGGAGGAGCCTTGTAAATCTCTTGTGTGTAGTCCACCTAAGCCATTTTGCTCTGTCTACCATACAGACGGGCTGCGGAGTTCCTTCTGTATGCATGGCACAGAGTCTTTTTCTACATGGATTCTTTATAATAGCCTCATTGATATCTTGACGTTGGTGAATGTTTTTCTGAATGTTTTTACTCTCAATTATACATATTTATTAGTTAACTTTGAGGACTGATGTTTTTGCCAAAAAAGTGTCTACCATTGTTTAAAAAAATATAACATTGAGACATTTTACTAAGAAGAACGGAAGAAAGAAGAAAAGTAGAAGTTTTAAAATAGTAGTGTTTGATGTCTGTTTGGCATGGATGCAAATACCATAGGAGAGAGAAGTGGGGGATCTGTCCCTTTCTGCTTTTGTCTCCTTGGTTTTCTGAGCTGTCTCAACTTTTCTCTTGTCTTTGGTAGTTAAGTTTTAATTGACAAAAATATTTGCAGTAGGTGACCTGTTAGACTAGTGGTTCTTGGCTCCATGCTGGGGACAGAAAATGTTTTGGGACACTGGCCTCTTCGTATATAAAGAAAAGGAGGGTTTCCATGATTTCCCCCAGATTTAGTTTCCATAGGTCAGAAGGTCTAGGTGTTAGCACCAGAGCCTGATCTTTAAGTAAAAGGGCCATTCAGAAAGTTTCTGGGCTGACAAATACTATTTGCATTCAACTGTTATGTTTGTTTGTTTTTTCAGTATAACCCTCCTTGATATCAGTATGCTTGGGCTGGTGTGGCTTGGCTTAGCTTGGCTATGCCTGTACTGTAGCCATCTTCATTCTCTGCATGTAAAAATTCCTCAACTGCTATAAGCACTTTGTTATCAGTGAAACACTTCCCACAAAGTGTTTGGGGGATGGTTGTTTTTAAACTTGGGGAGCAGGGAAAAGTATGGTGGAGCCGAAGCTTGGTGTTGGGTTGGATGGGGAAGCATTTGAAAGCCACATTTGATTGAACCTTTGGATATGTGAGGGGATGCATTATTCTGGAGAAACAGCTTTTCATGGGTTTTTTTTAGTGGCCTCTTGCAATAGCAGCAGCTTATTAGCATAGTAATACTGATTTGAGAATGAGGTCACCCCTTCAGTGTCACAAAACTGCAGCCATCTCTGATTTCTTGTGGGGGGGGGGGGAAGGGGAGGAGTGGAAACCATATTCTCTGCTAATATCAGGATTAAAGTGATGAACTGAAGTCTTATCCCAAATCACAATCCTGCTTATGATTTCCCTTCCCTTCCCCTCCCCATCAGATTTTTCTTGATGCTGCCCCCAAAGTTTTGGAACTGTCAAGTCGTGTTGTCTTCTGACATCAATCTGGGTGCCTGTCTTGTCTTGTTAACACTTTTTTGTGACCAGATTTTTATTGAAGGTGGCATTACTGCTGCCTTGGCTGTGTCTAACTTGATCTTCTGTCATTCATCCTATTTTGTGAACTATAACAGCTAGTTTAGATGTGGTGGCTTCTCTGGGGGTATCTTTGGCTTATCTTTAGTACTGATTCCCTTTTATGTGAAATCAGCTGCCCAGCTCTACTGTGGCAGACTAGGGAATATACTTCCTCATATTGCCACCATCAGCACTATGTGCATGTCTACATGTGCACTTCAATGTGCATTAGCCTATTTTAATGCACATTAAAGCATCATAAAAATGTTCTCTGTAGCCAATGCCAATTAAAATAAGCTATTGTGCCTTTTCCTAGTACCTCACAGTAGAGGTACTAGATTTAATGCATATTACTTAAAGTTCATTAATGAACGTGTAGATGTGCCCCTCTGTATAAGCTGTTTGTCAGTTTCCCTGCTAACATAGATTTTCAACTAGCAACAGTGGGAAGTGAAAACTTAAAAAAAAATAGAGGAGAAAATGCGTGCATGTTTCCCTATAATAAAATAAGACCTACAATTAAAAGACATCATTTTGTCTTAAGCAGTGTTAAAGTAGAAAGGGTCTCCTTCCTGATAAGATCATGCACTGTCCTGTGGAAGGCTAGATAAGGCTTCCTGTTGTCTTGAAACACCAGGGCAGTAAAATAAAATGAGATGGCACCAGTGTTCAGAAGCTGTGTGTGCTGTGTAGTGTTTGCAGTACTTGTACTGTGGAAACACAGAAGCATATATTGAAATCCAGAGCTCTACCACTTTTCATCAACTAGACTTAGCAAGAATCCACATTTTAATGTCCAGCTTGGATCTTTTATGGGAATTGAAAATGTACTGTTGCATGGATGGGTCCCAACTCCTTTTTTCATAACTTCTTTCATAAATGCATCATAGTAGTGACAGTTGCATGCCTCTCTATATGAATACAGGAGATGCTGCTAAGGCTAGGGATTAGGGTGCACATCAGAAAACAGTTGGTCCAGTAGTCATTGCACTTGTTTGTAGTAGAACCAAGAATGCTTGGTACACCTTCTGTAGAGATGCATTTAAAATGAAACCTTTGTGAGAGGCCTTTATAAGGGAATCTAAGAAATCTTTTTTAAAAAATTCTTTTAAAACAAGCTATCCGTATAGTTTTATTAGTCTGTTAAACTTGTCTTATAACTAACTTATTCACAGAGGCATTTTGCCTGTTGCCTTGTGTTTCATAGAGCTGAGAATTTTTGTTAGATAAATCATCTTGAGTCTGTATTCAGTAAGTCATACTTAGTCTGAATGCAGATGTGGTTTGGAACAGAGTTTTGATTAGTTTTGCTGCATAAAAAGGCCTTTTTGAGGAAAATACCACCCTAAAAGGCTAAGTGTACACCTAGCTCCTATGTGATTTAATCTGTCATGGAGTATGCTGGATTTGTCTTGTGAAATGATTTCAGACTGATCACAAGTTCAGGTTGAGTGAGATGGTCATGTCTGAGAGAGAATTCCTTATTGCTTTTTTTTTTTTTCTTTTCCCACCAGTGAGACATGAAGTAGGATGGCTAGGCTTAAGGGGTTGTTAACCTCACTGGGCTAACATCCATTTGCTTGTTTATAACGGGGGTTTATAACAGCCCATGGGCAGTATCTGGACTGTGGAGCTTTGTAATCTGGCCTTTGGTGTTGTGCTGCCCACAACACTTGATTGGGTGGGTGGGTGGGTGGGTGCTGCCTGTGTTGGATCAGACATGTGGCCCGATCTGGCTATAGGACCCGTCCCACACCACTCATCTGGCTCGTGAGACCATGAGTTTGATGCCTGTAGTTTACAACTTTTGGCTGACTGAAACCATGTTTAAGATTTCCACAGATTACTGATGAAGTTGAAGATTAATATGTAATGCATGCAAGCACTCAAGTATAGTTCTGTTTCAGGCAGCCCCTCTTTTTATGTGTTATTACTGTAGTGGATTAAACTGTTATTGTACTATTATTAAACTATCCATGTTGGGGGGTGAGTATCCAGTAATTTTATATAGTTAAGAAACAAAATGGACTGAAGAGCGGATGATAGCAATTCAATCAGTGTTTCTTCCTCATCATAAGAAATATTAGGACTGTAAGTGCCATACTGTATCTGACCAATGGTCCATCTAGAATGATATTTGGTCTCTGGCAGTGGCAGATAATGGATGCTGTTGAGGAAGAGTGCATGTCCAAGCCATGTCTAGTATAATCTATTCTCTGTTGCATTTTCTCTGACATCAATCAGTCATCGTTTGTTTAGGGATCTCAGAGAATGCATCCCTGACAGTTCTATTTAATAGCTGTTAACAGACCTGATTTTTGTCTAATCCCTTTTTGAACCTGCTTATACCATCTGCCTATACAGCCTTTTGTGACAGTTGCACAAATTTAACTGTACATCACATAAAGACGTGCTTCCTTTTCTTTGTTTTGTATGATTCTTTTTTTTACTGGTCTCCTGTTCAGCTGCAGTGGGTCCCCACTATGTTTTATATTTTGAGACTTGATAAATAACAGTTCATTATTGACTTTATCCATAATCTTCATGATTTTGTAGATCTCTATCATATTCTTCCTCAGCCTTCCCTTTTCCAAAAAATGAGGTCCAGTCTGTTTGTCTTTCCTGGTATGAGGGCTGCTCCATTCTGTTGTGACCTTAACTGGGCTGGGTTGCAGAATGCAGGTCAGGACAAGAAGTTTACATTTTCTAGGTCAAACTTCTGGCCCCCTCCCTCCTTTTTAATTTTTTAACTGAATGGAGCTTGTGGGTTTATGATGGGTTTCAACCTCACTTACTCATTGTAGGGTTTTTGCTTTTTAATATGGAAGATGAGCAAGTTAGCTTGATGTGTTAAGTGATCTAGAGCTCATTAATGTTTTGGGTTTTTTTATTGAGAAGACCAGCATGGTTTATACAGCAAACCTTTAAAATCTGGCATTTCCTGTTTCTTTTCAAAGTGTACACCATGAAGAATATCTGATGAAGTGAATTCTTTGTTGCTTAAAGTATGAGAATCCTGTTTTGCCATGTGATACCTAATAGTCAGTTTTCAAGAATAAACAAGTCAAGGGGCTGTTTGTCTACGTTGTGGAGTATGGTTTTTGTGAGGATGCTTTCTTTTTCCTGAAGTTTTCTGTTTCTAATATTTTGTACACCAAATATGGAAACTTATAACAGATGGCAGGCAAATCTTTGGGATGAGGATACCAGTATAACATGGATTTTTTTGCTGTGTTGCACAGTGCTTGCAAGAAGGTACACTTTCCTTTTTCTTCCCGGGTGTTGCAACACTAAAGGCCAAATTCTAATCTTAAATATACAGTATGTGTTTTCATTGTGCGGTTGAAGCTACAAAATCTGCGTTGGTAACTCAGGGCTCAGGTTCTACACAAGGGTGCCAGGGTGTAATATCTCTTTTTGAGCTGATGAATGTCATGTGGCTGCACGCATGCAGATGGGCTGCCTTCTCAGTATAATATAAAGGTGGGGGCACCATCAGTGCTTGATGCAAGGACAGAAGGTTAAATCCAATTAAATGAAACATTCCTAACATTCTTGCAGGATCATTTTGTTAAAGGCTTAGTTCTTTGCACTCTCAGGCTCTTAGCAGCAGTTACTAGGGTCTTAAGTGGCAAACTGAAGCATTTGTGGGATCCTTTTATTTTGAGGTACGCTATCTAGTGTAGTGGGGCACAGCAGTATTGGCAGGTATGCCATAATCTAGCCCTTTGCCCTCCAGGTCCTACTATCACCCCTGTCCCTTCCTTGATCTGCTTCTCTGCTTTCTGCTTCTTGACCCATCTTTTGCTGTTACCCTTCCTGATCTACTGGATGCCTCAACACGCAGGCTGCCTATCCCATTTGTGGTACACTTACCACCCGTGATCTAGAGTGCACTGTGTGTGCTGTTGGGATCAACAAAATCTGAGTTGTAGCAGTGGATTTGAAAATGTATTTACTGTCACTTTTACTTTCCTTGCTTGCAGAGTATCTGGGTTTAAGGAGGGTCAGCTGGACAGTCTCTTAAGTCAGTAGCCTCTGTTTGCTGGAAGAAGCAGAAATTGAATGAACATGAAAAGCAACAGAATACCTGTGTAGAACTTGATTGTGAGGTAGAAGTAATCGGCCCAATTCAGCTCCCAAGAGCTTTGGCAGCTGTTTGCTTGTAGAGTCAAGGGGTGCCTCAGACCCAGCATGCTGGGGTATTTTGGGTTACCGCAGTAGTGGGTCTAAGTGCTTAAAACTAATGGAAGAAAAGTTCAAGAAAGCAATCATTCAGGCAATTTCAGGACTTGATCTTGAATTAAATCATCAAGGAAGATAGTTTGGGCTTTCCTCTGAAGGCAGGTAACATCGGTCTAAGTTAGACTCCAGAGAAGAGAAGACGCAAAAGTAGAGTAAAATGCACAGCTGACCGAACGTTCAGCCTGTACTGATCCTGCTAGTCACAAATTTTCTTTCATAGTGAAACATTATGTGAAATGTGATTATTTGGAAGTTAACTTTCTCCTGTCCTCCTTACCCCAACTCCTCCTTTTCCCTGAATGAGTTTTCTGTCTTAGTTTTTTGTTTGACAGGAGCCAGGATAGAAGTGCCCACAGACTCAGATGCTAGGCTTCTTTTGGAGAAATCATTTTTAAACCACATGCATTCTTTTGATCCCAGGAAAGATTTGCAGTAAATCCAGACACGGAGATTTTGTTTTGGAAGTTAGTGGGAGTGTTCCTTGAGGATGCAGTTGGGGGCGGGGAGGGGGATGCATATGGAATAGGACAAGCAGGGAAGGAGAGATCAGGTACTTTTAATGACTTATTTGAATGAGAGGTTGGTTTTGAGAATCACCTTTTTTTTTTCCCTAGCAACAGGAAAAATAGAATGGTGGTGACTAAGAGCTGATTTTTTTCCTGTCCACTGCTGGGATCTGCTGGTTCCATAACTGTTACATAAAACATTTTTACTGCCAATCTGTGTGTACCGTTATTATAATAATTATGGTATAGTCTGGGATGTGCAAGTCTTCCACAGTGTAGAAAGTTCTTAGAGGTACATGCAGAAGAGAAATGTGTCTTTCAGCTACCTTGTAAACCCAGGCATCTTTTGTCTTTGCAATCCAGATTCAGAAGTACAGGGATGACTTTCTGTTGCTATTCTGAGAACAACCTAGTGTTTTTACAGCATGTGTGGCTGGGTGGCATAATTGCTGACAGTTGGGGGAAACCTTGATTCTCTTGTGCTGTATTGAGCAATGGAGTTTAGTCTAACCATTTCAGTGGAACTCTTCGGCAGGGATTAGTTTTAATGTTGTTACAGAAACCCTACTAATTTGTTTCTGGAGAGAAAATAAGGCTTTTAGCACAGTTTGAATTGCTTAAATTAGTTGGCAATATTAGTGCGGTAACAACTCCCTGTAACTTTGTTTTTCATGAGACCTGAAGTTCTTCCTGAACATGGCAATTAAATGATTGTTGTCTTAATTGAGCTCCTGGACTCATCTTGGGTTGATATTACACTACTGAATAGGTACCCTTCCCCTTCATAACAACCAGTTATATCACTCGCTGTACTCTACTAAATGTTTGTTAAGAGAAAACAGCTAGATTGTCAGTAGATATTGTTACAAGGTGGAGAAAAGAGAGCTGAGGGCTGAAATTCAATATTGGGGAGGTGGTTCATTGAGGGGGGGGAAAGTAGGTCTGGAAACAGTATCATTAGTGACTTACAAATGATTAACCAATCTATTTATATGTTTGGGTGGGTTGTTTTGAGCTTCTTATCCATGCCATGTGGTGAAGACAGAGGTACAATGTGGTATGTTATAACCAAGATTGCTTTAAAAATAACTGCTTTGTTTCATTACGAGCCAAGTTCACTTTCAGCATATCTTCTTTCGGGTGCAGAGCAACTTTTTTTTTTTCCCCCAGAGGAAACTTGGCATAAAAAGAGTAAGATTTTATGTACGGGCTCTGAATCTGAAATAAAATTAGTCACATGTAAATGTGTATGAGCTCCTTGAGGGTGTCTCTGTGTGTGTTTAAAATTCCACAAAAAGGGAACCTACTTTACCATGTAACAAATAGGGATACGTTCTAAGACCTCGACTGTACTGACCCCCAGGCCCATTTCTACTACTTTTACAAGACATTTTTGGTACTCACCGGCAGCAGATAGTATACATGAGCCAAGGGCACTGTCAAAATGGGGATGGCAACTACAGAAACACGTATTGCAGACAATGAGTGAAGAGCACAGATTCACCCAGGAGACTATGTTCTGGTGCGTGTCTCTCCCACGATGCACCGCACAAAGCAGCTGACTGGGCTTCCACTACACCGATTGCATAAGAGTGAACTTAACTCACATATAACAAGTGGCTGATATGAAAAGGTCATTGCATAAGAGTGAATTCACGTGTATAGAACCTGCGTGAAGTGAGGGGAAACCTGTAGTGTGCTGCTTCTTGGTTTATGAGGTTGCAGTTCTTAGCTGTGTTCCAGTTTGTAACATGTAAGGACTGGTGAGAGAATGCCTTTTGTGGTATGGGAAGAACCAAAATATATCTGGTCTCAAATATTTAGGGTGAAAGTCCTGTGCATTCTGACAGGGGTGTTGGTTGTAGCTGTGTTGGTCTAAGGACATAGGCAGACAAGGTTTTTTTGGGTGAATCTGATATCTTTTATTAGATCAACTTAAATAGTTGGGAAAAAAAAATTAAGCAAGCTTTCTGTTTTAAAAATCCTTTGTCAGGCTGAGGGAGTCTCTCTGGTCAAGTGTCTTCTTCCTGGATGGGAGGATTAGTAAAGAAGTCAGAGGCTGGTATGTATACAAGACAGGCAGTTGGCAAAGATGTAAATTGAGGAGTCAGTGGGTGAGAGACAGGCTGGGTGGCGGGGAGAAGGGGGATGAATGTAGCAGTTGAATAGTGGAGAGGTACCTGGGGAGCCAGATGTCAGGCAGGTTATAATGTGTCATAAATCCAATGTCTGTAATTTATTCCATGATGTTTTTGTATCCAGGAGGTTGATGAAGTGGAGCTCATAGGCTTATCTCTGAGAAGTGTTTTGCAAGTTTCCTTTGAGGATTAGAACTGAGAGATAGGAGAGAGAGCAGTTTTCTTGTGAGAAATGTGCTCCTACAGGTAATTGGGTATTCTTGTCTTTGATAGAATTCCGGTGTGCATTCATTCTGGTGCGCAGTTGTTGTTTGGTGTCTCCTACATATTTTCCATCAGAGCATTTGGTGCATTAGATGAGAGAGACTACATTTCTGGAGGTGCAGCTGTAACATCTGGGAATGCTGATGGGTCTGTTGTGGGGTGTAGTAATTGTGGAGGTGATGGAGATGTGTTGGCAGGTTTTGCATTTCTTGTTGTGGCATGGTCTGAATCCATTCGGTGTGTTCTGGGCCTGAGGAAGTTTGCTTTTGGTGATGAGGTTAGTGAGTTTCAGATTGCCACCTCACCAATCTTAAAAAGGCTTTCACCCAGAAGGGACACTCCTCCAGAGAGAGAGAGATTGCACGTTTGAAAGAGCCACCACGTGAAGAATTGCTGCAGTACAGAAGAAACCCCCCCACAAATCGCATATAGCTGGTTATGACATATCGCCCTTCCCTTGAACCCATATGGAAAATCCTCAAACAATTGCAACCTGTATTAGAAAGAGACCCTATTCTTAAAGAGATCTTCCCAGAGCTACCCATCCTAGACTTCAAACGAGCACTGAACCTCACTAACCTCACCACCAGAAGCAAATTTCCTCATCACTAGAAGTAAACTTCCTATCTTGTGTGCATATCAGCCCAGCCTCTGGCTTCTTTACTATTCATTCCATACAAGAAGAGCATACACCAACTGCAGAGACTTCTTCAGTCTGACAAAGGGTTTTTAAATCCAAAAGCTTGCTTAAAATTTTTTCCCAACTATTTAAGTTGGTCTAATAAAAGGTATCAGATTCACCCAAAGAGCTTTATCTGCCTTTGTGCATTCTGAAGGTTTTACTTTGTGTTTTCTGAATATCTTCTTTTCAACACATGTAGTTTGAAGAACTGGCATAATTTAGTTGGTTTGCTCTGTCTATAACACAACCTTTGTCAAGTTACTTTCAAGTTCTGATTTAAAGAACAAATGATACCTTGATATGTTTGACTGTATTTAGCACACTTTATTCAACAGCAAGACTCCTTTTTGATTTTTTTTTTTTTAATGGTGCTAAATTAAGACCTTAGTTCTCAGGCTTGAATGTCTCCAATTCATCAGGTTTGCCAGTTTTGTAATCTTTGTTTTGAACCTGACATTTTATGCCTTTAAAAGCTGATGTTCATCATATACCATATGTGTTGGCCTGTGCAGATGTATTAATTAATTCCAGAGGAACCTAGTTAACATCTTAAACACCAAGAAGCTCCAAGTAAATGGGTAGTAGCTTTTAAAAACTGTTTTCAGTAATTTACAAATGATTTGTGTTGTAATGTTTTACTATTCTTTATATCCCTCTTAAAAAAGATAATCGTGTACCAGGAATAAATGTACCACCCCACAAAGCTGTTAACAGCACCCCACCCCCTGTCTTGAATTTTAGTGAAACTGAAATACTCTGACCAGAAGAGTACCTTCCTTCTGTTATCAGAGATGCTATTTATTTTCAAAGAAGTACATGCATAAAAGGGAACCATTACAGCCACTTGAATGTACTGAGAGAAGAAACTTGGTGTTTAATAAATTTGCTCCTCCTCTCATTTGGCAGAGGCTTAAA
Organism: Crocodylus porosus; assembly: GCF_001723895.1. Classification (NCBI taxonomy): domain Eukaryota; kingdom Metazoa; phylum Chordata; order Crocodylia; family Crocodylidae; genus Crocodylus; species Crocodylus porosus. The sequence goes on along the minus strand of NW_017728886.1, from coordinate 129,669,316 downwards.
ACTAAAATATCCAAGTTCATTGCCAGTATTTGTTAACCAAAGCAAGCAATCTGCTGTAGACAAACAGATAGTTGGGGCAAAACATTAAGGCCCTGGTATCTAAAGCTTGATACTATGATTTGCACTTTAAACTCTCAGCATTTTTACTGATGATCCTTTTATTTAAGTATGAAAACTGTTGATTCAGTAAGTTACTTAATCATGCCTCTTGGGCCTCAGTATGACTCTTAATATCTTAAAGTTGGATATGGTCTAGAGAATCTCTTAGGTTTTGGGCCTGAAAACAGACTTGCGTCTTACCAAAACAAGGGTGAAATCCAGTTGAGTCCTTCTGTTTTGGAAGAGTTTTCCAACTTATCCTAGTGAGAATTCCAAAAGGATCTGAATTGTAGAAGTTAGTAGTCAAGTATGTTAGTAACCAGTTTAATTTGTATTTATTTGGCAGCAGCGGGGTGGAGGCAAATGGTGGGGAGGAAGCTGGCAGGGGAGCCTGACCTTGGAACCTTGCCCCCATGCCACTTACTTTCCTTACCCCCACTGTCTAATGCTGCACCCCTGGCTCTGTGTTGGGTCCCTTTTGGTTCCCTGGCTCAGCAGGGAGCCAAGAAGTAATGCAGGATCCAGCACAGAGCCACGGAACCAGCCTGGAGCCAGATAAAAGCAAGCAGCCTTTTTAAAAGAAATTTTTTGTGTTCCAAGCCAAATCAGCCAAATCAAGTCCAAATCCGTGAGTCAGTCCAGAATCATAAGTGGCCCTACAACTGGCAAGCAACCTCCACCCCAACCAGGGGCTTCAGACATTTCCAAAGTCTTTTGGCAGGCATCCTATGTATAAGCCCAACTCCAAAGGCTTGGGGTCCAGATGCCCCCAAGTTTTGCGTGCCCTCAGCCATATAGCAGCAGGAGCAAGCTAGGGAGGAGCCTCCCACTTCCATTAAGTGGGCTTTAAATCCCAGCACCTCAGTGGATACTAAACCATGCCAGAAGAACAGTTATCCCCAGGAGTGCTTAAGGAAACTGCCTTCATGGACCCAGATACATGGTGTTTCCCAGCAGCTGGTCTTGTCTTGGGGCTTGTCTCACTGCTCTCTGGCTCCATGCTGAGCCAGGGAGCAGCAGGGGGAATAGGCCTCAGAGAGGAGCTGAGCCCCAGCACAGTCACAAAGTGGTGAGGGAATTGGCATGGGGCCTCATCACTCTGTTGCAGGCTGATACTTTTTTTTTTTTTTTCCCCTGGCTCAGCAGGAAGCCAGAGAGCAGTGAGGGAATCAACCCAGTGCCTGAGAGGAGCACAGAACTCAGTGCTGCCTGCAGATACTTGATTCTAGGATGAAGCTTCATTTGCCCAATGATGAGTGGGGGAACTAACCTTATCTTGGAATCAAGTGAATACAGTATATATTACAGGCAAGGTTCTTTGGGTACATGTGATACCTTTTATTAGACCAACTATATACCAACTGTATATATTACAGTGCTTACCACCTTGCAGTGGGGGTGGAGAATCATCTAGGCAGGGGCAAGCCTCAGCCTGGGTTTATCTGCCTAATGTATATGTTTATCTGCTTATCTCTTCACTTCTTGCTTATCTTCTCGCACCTCATGTCACCCTTCAAAGTTCTGGCACCCAGGGTGCCCTGACATGTTGCTGAGAATCTCACTGACCAAAGTAATGCATACTTAAAGCTTAGCTTCAGTAACTTTTGTTCAGACACGTGTAGAGTATGCATTCAAGTGCTTTGCTGGGTCAGGTTTGGGGATTGTAATTTGTTAATGGATTGAGATTTGAAATGGGTGTGTACATTGTCTTGCTTTTACTGGGGGGTGCTGATGTGCTCTCTACTGCTATGCTTGTATTGGAGAAATAGAACAGGAAGTCCATGTCACAATTGGGTTTCTGTTCTTGCTACATAGACCCTGCTTTGTTAACAAATGACTGTTCTAACTCTATCACATCTTTTTAATCCCTGTCTGTATATCTTTGATGCATTGATGGTACATGTTGACTTTAGAGCTTGTCTTGTGGCAGAAACATTATACATTACCCTGGAGCACTGAGAAGCCTTCATAAATCAGAAATTAAATTTTCCCATCTCCTTACCCCAGTTAGTGAGACAGTGGATGCCTTTGTGTTTGGAGGAGAGAGGAATTCATGGGGTGGTTTCACTGCTGAGACCCTTTATGTTTGGTTGAATATTCACAAGAGAATATTTCTAGCTACCTGTGTGATTGTCCAGAAAGGCTAATTGTGTTTATAAAGTGTGATATGTTGACATTAGTCTGCCATTGTTTTGGGACTAAGAGGAGAATGTAATATGGAAACAGCTTATTTTGAAAATTTTTGTATTGGGGTTCTCTGGTAGCAGTGTAGATTGCTATGTAGTAGGCTGGAATTGTCCTAAAGTTTGTATGTGCTTGTTATTGTTGACATCTGGTAGGAAGTAGGTCTCGTAGAGTAGGAAGGCCCATTCTCAAGCAGGTTTTTCTGACAGCTGTCTCGTCTCAATTTGGAGAAGGAAGAGCAAAAGAGAAAACATAGAACAGAGTAAATCGCATTGCTGTTCTGTATCCTTCCTTCACAGCTGTAAGTGGAGACTGGCACCAGCTGTCAAATATGAGAGAGACTTGGAGAGAATAAGTTTAGAAGGAGAACAGGTTGCCTCTGCCACATAATACGAATAGAGATACTTCCAGGTGGCGACTTGTGTAACAGTTTCAGTTAGAAGAAACAAACACATTCTCCTCGGCACTAAATGTCTTCAGTCACCCATGAAGTATTCGTGTCAATGCTGTTTATACTTGCACACCTATCTCCAGATGCGATAGATGATTGACATGATACATAGCATTGAAAGCTATGCGCCAAATATTCAAGAATCAACATATTAAGGAGAGAATTGTACTCCTGGGAAACTTTCCCTTCAGGCTTTGTGCAGCTAAGAGGCGAATTGAATCACAAGTATACTCTTGCGGTCTTTTAGTTGCGTGCTTCTGCTTTAATCCAGAAGTAACTTATTTTGTCTCGCTGCTGCCTGCCCTGTATGAGGAGTGAGGAGCTTACCTTGGGTAAGTGTCCCATACCAGCCCCAGTGCCTCTGCCACACTCCGCACCCAGCTTCTCTCCGGGTGGGTGCGCAGCCTTAAAATCTTTAAAAATTTGTGCGCGGCAAGATTTTTACTTTTGCGTAGCTGCACACGTGCACAGCTTAGAGGGAACGTTGCTGATCATGTGGCACTCATCCACCTTGTGAGGTTGGATACGTTTTTGATACCCTTGCTTTGAAGCGGTCCTACAAGTTATATATGTTTGAAAATGTTTTAATCTCTTGCACTAGTGTTGAAATGGTGGTGTTGTCATGATGGTTCAGGAAATATGCAAGAGGCAAGAGTAATATCTTAGACAAACTGTGTGATCCAAACACATGCAGCCTGAGCTAAGTAATAGGTAGAATAAATAGCCTATGAAAAGTTCCATATGTAAATAAAGACACTGTTTGCTAAAAGGACTGGAGCACGGGTGTAAAAAAAAAAAAAAAAAAGAGCAAAGCGACCTTTTTTTAAATTCACGATGTATTTTAAACAGTGAAATAAAATAATGATCTGCCTTTGTGCAGTTTCTCTGTTTGAGGAAAGAAAACTTACAAAGCTAACAGTCTCCAAGAAATAGAAATGGAAAAAGTGCTCCAGTGATTTGGGAGTCCAAGTCTTTTGGGTTTGTTTCACTTGTGGCTTAAGTCCCTAATGCAAGGATGATTTTTTTGTTACATTTGGGAGAGACTTTAGGTGAATTTTCTAACTCAGAGTGACCTTTTCAGTTCTGAAAAGTTGCATCTACTTCTTCCTCAGACCTGAGGATTGGCACTTTGTGCTGGAAAGCTCATCTAAAGTCTCTTCCAACTATGTAGTTGGTCCAATAAAATACAATTCCCTATCCCACCCCAGAAGTAACCTTGCTTCTTTCATGTTTTGTGCACCATCTCAACTACATCACACCAACATTGCCACATGATGCCCCAGAGTCATTTATGAGCTTTTTAAGCTTCCACCCTGAAGTAACCATCCAAAATAAAACCTAAAGTCGTATGTGATGCATCGTTGTACTGAATTACATGCATCTGTTTTCTTTATCTCTGGGATAAACACCCATTTTGTCAGGTATTAATGCTGTAAATGGCTCCTGTTTGGATAAGCTCTCATAATTGTTTTGTGTTTTAGTATTGGATTAAATACAGTCTACAGCACTGTATGACGCGCACATTTTTTTAAAAAATGTTACACGACCAGTTACTTTTTTGTTGTTGTTCTGTCTGATCTTGGCACAAATATGTTCAGGCAGATTTGTTTTGCCAACAACTGCAAGCCTATACAACCACACATGAAGGATCAGAGCTGCTGTAATGCAGGAAACATTGTATACCTCTGTGATTGTGGTGAAAGGAAGTAGAGAGTCAAATCTCAAGGTGTGCCTGCAAGTGAGGAAATTCACTTGCCTGTTTTGTAGCCTGGAAGGTAGAGCTGGAAACATGGATTTTCTTGAAAAGAGGCTTTATGCCAAAGGGAAGGGCCTCTTATGCATCCTACGAAACTGCAAGCTGCCTTATCTCTTGCCTGATGATCAGATTCAAAGGTGAAATGACATGAGGACAGAATTAGATGGAAAGCAACATGGAATTTTACCCAAGTTAAATGGAGTATTAAGCAGAACTGCACTAAGCAAAACCCATTTCCCCATAAGCATTGATGTAAATAGAAATAATTGGTTATTGCTGCTTCTTGCTGTAGCTTCTCACCATCTCCACTGCGTCTCCCCACCCCTCTGCCTGCCTGCTGACCACTTTGGCCCCACGTGCCAGCCGATGCCCCACGCTCCTGCCGGCTCCGACACCACAGGACCCCACGCTTGCTGCTTCTTTCCGCCACCGCTTCTCCCCACCCCGCTGCCTGCCAGGCACTCTGGCACCATGTGCCAGCCTGGGCCCAGTGTTCCTGCTGCCCTGCCCTGGGCCCCTGCCAGCACTGCTACTTGCCCCTTACTTGCTACTGCTTGCTGCTTTTGCTTCTCTTCCCCCTGCCCTTCCCCCCCGCTGGTCTGGAACCACGTGCCAGTCCAGGCCCCCTGCTTCTGCTGCCCTGCCCTGGGCCCCTGCTGGCTCTGGCCCTGCAGTACCAGTGCGGGTCCTGAGCTCATGCCTGCCCGCTCATTCACTGCCACTCACTGCTTCTTCCCACCACTGCTGCTTTGCTGAATGCTACAACTAAATCGGCTCAGTGATAAGTGAAACCAGGTATGAATTTTAAATGAGTGCTATAGCGAAATAGTGCTAAGTGAAAACGTGTGAAGTGGGGGTTGCCTGTAATGTAATTGCTGATTTAATTGTGAGAGTTTTTACATAAAATTGTATCCATTATGATGTAGAATCCAGGGGGAAAGTTCACTCATGAAAATCGGTCACATGGGTTTTTCTTCTGGATACTTCATTTTACAGTGGCACAGTTGTAGGAGAAAAAAAAAAGACCCCTCTTTATGCTAACAGAGTATAGGATTACTGAAAGGAAATGCATTGGTGGGGGGAGGGGGTCAGGAGGGGAAAGAGGGAGATTGCTTTTCACAGGTTTGTGATCTTGAGGGGTTGAGGAGAATGAAGGCAGTGTTTCAGATGCTCTCTACCTTGGAGCTGCTGCATGCTGCTGGACTGTGCATTGACAGTGATGCATCTCTGCTGTAGAGGGGCATGTACAATAGCGTCCCCCTGTCACTGAGCGTTAGGAAGCTTGCAGCATATGAACAGGAAACCTTTGTTCTGCATACACTGAAATTCCCATGTTAGCCAGGCTTCATCATTCACAAGCTTTAATACTTTGCTTTTCAGAGTGAGTTATAATAGACTGTTTTGTTGTTTATTTGCCTTCACTACTGATGCTGAGCCTGGTTCTCTGTTGCCTTATAGCAGGAGTGTCAAACTGATTGGCAGGGAGCCATGGGGATTAACACAGACCCTGGGCTGGGTGACATGGCTCTACAGGCTGGATTTGGTCTTTAGGCTGTCTCTATGTTTATCCCTGACTTACATCATTGTGGCATAAAATGTTACCAAGTCAGAATGCTCTGGTATCTGGCAGCATGCCCTCAACACTAGTCCTCAAGATACCCTGGACCCTGGTCCCATCACTTTCCCATATAACCTCTCTGTCTAGAGAGAGGTAGTTAACTGTGCTGGTCTGAAGTCGGGCAGAAGGCAGGGTAGCTTGTTATAGTCTAATTGAATCGGAGATGCATACTTTTTCCTGGGCAACAGCTCACTTCTGATGAACTGAGCTCTTGCCCGTGAAACCATACATATCTCTGATTCAGTTAGTTTATAAGGTGCACTTCTGTCCTGCTGTGTGGCTCTTTATCTGTTAAAAATATGACTGTTGAGACATTCCTGTCATTTTTCTTGTAGACCCGTTCTTGTTGTTATGTACATGAGTTAAACTTTTTCTTAAAGACCCTTTTAGTGTTGGTGGTGTGTGGTTTTTGTTTTGTTTCTTCTCTCTAACCGCCTTAAATCAAACCTGCAACTTGTTCAGTATTTGCATTTGTGACTCTATCTGTTCTCTCCCATTAAGAAAGATGCATCTTTCTGTTTCCTAGTAGGAGGCCAGTCCTCATGGTTGGACAGATCTGGACTGCAAAAAAGAAAAAAGAAAATTCAGATTCCATTTTGTAATGATTGGAAAAAGTCTTTTATTTACAGTGAAGTAGCATCTAACACTTGGATGTTCCTCTTTCCGCAGCTCAACTGCACTCGCTCAACTGCAGATCTATGTGTGTCCCCGTCCCATCCCTCTCCTTATGATACATTTTAAAATAATCAAGTAAATTTTTGTCTTTGACATTTTTAGATCAAAGTTGGCTTTTACCAAGCATCTGATTTGAAAACAAGGAAAAGATTTTGTAATAATGTGTGGAATAGGAAGAAATGGCAACAGCTGCAGCTGGCAGCAAGCTGCCCAGCTTGTCTTTTGAATAACAAGTAATACCTACTAGACTCTTGTGGAGGGGCTTCTTTGCTGGAGTCCTTGAATCTTACTTTGGGGAGGGGAAAGAATCTAAGAAAACATGAATACATGTGCCACAGGTACCTGTGAATGTACTATATAACCTTAAGATAACAAATGTTATTGCTATCTACTTCCTGTTTAATTAGGAGTGTGTGACCTGGCCCAGGAGAAGGAAAAGGATGCTGATGCTGTTCCTCTTGGTTTACAGCGACAAAGGGGCAGACATTCCAGCCTGCTAGGAAGAGGGCCAAGCTTGCATCCTTTTTTCCAGCTGCTGGGAGTGCTGCCTTCAGGGTGGCTGCTTTGCTAGTCACTTATTTGGAAATTAACATAATGGGCACAATTCTAACTTTTGTTATATCAGTGTAGCCCCGTGGGATCTGCTGGAGGGCAGTACTGAAGGATCATTCTGCAGAGAGAACTTTGTTTCCAAAAGCAGAAGAGAACTTTATTTAATTGTCATATGATAATTACAGGATAAGACAGAAACACAGCAATTAGTTTGATTTGCTTGCAATAGCTTCAAGATTTGTCCATTCACGTAACAGCAAACTCCCCCTTTTTTTTATTGAAATGCACATCATTGGTCCCAACCGAAGGCTAAGAGACTGCCAAGATTTTAAGATAATGGTATTCGCCCAGGCCTATTTAAATCGTGCTGCTTGTTGCTGTAAATATAGCAACAAACTGCAGGAAATCTGAAGGGAAGGATGTCCGTTATTATGTTCCATAAAGAGTGCAAACATCCTTGTGAATGATCTCCAAAAAAGGCAGAAAAGAAAATTCTGCTTCATGTCCTCTCATGAGTGTTTATTAATAATTCTTCATTTTAGGTGACTAGTACATGCCCCCTCCCCCATCCTGCATGCAAACTGATGAACTGCAGCAGGAGTGTACTTTAGCGTGTTTCTTCTGAGTGGAGCCCCATTCGGTTCACTGGATCTGCATGAGCACACTCATCTGCCAAGCACTGTTGATTATGGGGTTAGGCATTTTGGACACAAGCCATGGAATATCTTACCTCCTAAACTGAATTCACTGATGACACCAAGTTGTGGGGTGAGGTGGGCACGCTGGAGGGGAGTAACAGAATCCAGCTAGATCTAGGCAAATTACAGAGGTGGGCGGATGAGAATAGGATGGAATTCATTGCAGACAAGTGCAGGGTATTGCATTTAGGGAGAAGGAACCAGCAACACACCTATAGGCTGGGGAACACCCTTGTAAATGCAGTGGCAGAAAAGGATCTTGGAGTCATTGTTGACTCCAGGATGAACATGAGCTGCCAATGTGAGGAAGCGGTCAGTAAGGCCAACTGCACCTTGTCGTGCATCTACAGATGCATCATAAGCAGGTGCAGGAAGGTGATCCTTCCTCTCTGTGGCCCTGGTCAGGCCGCAGATGGAGTACTGCATCCAGTTCTGGGGACCGCTCTTCAAGAGGGATGTGGCTAGCATTGAGAGGGTCCAGAGGAGGGCCACTCACGTGGTCAAGTGGCAGCGGGGCAGGCCTTACGAAGGGAGGCTAAAGGGCCTGAACCTATTCGGCCTCCACAAGAGAAGCCTGAGAGGGGATCTGGTAGCTGTTTATAAACTCATTGAGGGGGGGACCAGTGGGAATTGGGGAAGGCTCTGTTCCCCTGGGCACTACCCGGGATTACTAGGAATAATGGCTACAAATTGTTAGAAGGTTCAGGCTGGACATCAGGAGACATTACTTTACAGTTAGGGCTGCCAAGCTCTGGAATGGGCTCTCAAGTGAGGTGGTACTCTGTCCTACCTTGGGAGTCTTCAAGAGGAGGCTGGATGGATATTTGGCTGGGGTGATACGGCCTCAGCACCCATTCTTGCCTGGGGCAGGGGGTTGGACCTGATGATCTGTTTAGGTCCCTTCCGACCCTAAGCACTATGATACTATAAAACTGGTGGTTGCCAATTGCTAATGTGCACTTGAGTGCATGTGGCACAGGTACCTGTGAACAGGTCTGTGCCCTATAACCTTAAGGTAATGTATACCCTTGCTATCCACTTCGTATTTTAATTGGGATTGCTTTTATATCGCATGATGCTGAGGCAGGCAATTTAGAGCCATTTGGTGCTCAGTGTGGTTTAGCACATAGATGTTAGACTGGGAAGGTGCTAGCACTGGTTAGTATAATGTAGGCTTAATTAACCGTAAGTAATCACGTGCCTCATTTTTCATGTCTTTACTTTGCTCTAAATCAGCTCAGAAGGAGGTGCTGGATATCTATCAAGCTGTCCTCTGCTCATCCTGAGCTGTTTATATTCTGCTTCAGTATATGGTATGTGGAGACCACCTACTGTTTGGAGACCCCCTGCAATAGCAAGCACAACAGATGCGCTCAGAATGGAACAGTGTCCACACCTCTTGAATTTCCTCTTGTTTGTTGTTTTAAGTTGGTTATTGATACTTACACCCTGTATGCATAGTGTTCACTACTTGCTGCCCCTACTTGCTTCACAAATTCCACTCGGGCTTCTTGCATCGCACAGCAAGTCTGGAAATACTTGGTTGTCATTCCAACACCAACCTTAACTCTGCTTTCAGCTAGGTGGGAAACTGAATGCTTACAGGAAAGAAAATGGCTTTCTTCTAGGTGGCTATATGAATTGCAGTAGCATTTTATTGTAGGATGCTAATATTTGCACCTGCTTTTCCTTTCTCTGTAAAGTTGTGGGGCCTTTCTGCCTTTCATTATGTGCATATGTGAAGGAATTGGTTTGGTCCATGTATTTCAAGAAGATGTGGCAGAAGTGACCTTTTTTGTTCCTTTGTCCAGAATGATGCATCTAATTTGTACCAAAAATATGAATGGAGTGTATGAATGTATTCTGAATATGTGCTCTTCAGAGTCTGTTTTTTCAATTGTAATGGTTAAAGCTTTCAGCTGCAGTGTTTGATATCCAAGCATTGCGGCATCTCAAAGTGAAACTAACTTGAATGACAGTTTAGTGCTCCAAGTAAAAGAAGAAACAAAGTCCAAAGAAGCTCAACTTAAATAGTGGCAAATACATTTTTCTATTCTTATTAATTTATTAGTACCAATTCAAAGTAGTGTTTGCCAACAATATTCGTAGTATTCATTTGTTTGTTTTTTGTTGGTTTTTTTGCTTTGGGCCATCCCAAAATACACAAAAACCATAGATTAGGCCACTGAATTTCCTGATGATTGTTTGTTTGTGTTTTTTTTTTAAGTTAGGAGATTAAAAACCCTGTATTTTAAATCTTCCCCTTTTTTGAAGACCTTAAGAATCATTCAGCACTTTAAAGGTATTTCGCCCCTTCTGTAACCACAAGTACTGGAAACTATTTCACAGATATTTTCTGAGGTTTAGTGAAGTTTGTGCTGGTTTTGCTAGCATTGCTTTAAAACTTGCTGGATCTGAATCAGTGTTGTGTGGTTATAACTTGTGCAAAGTTATAGAATGTGGCTATACTGAGTTATGTTTGATCCTAAAAGGACAGTAGTGAGGTACATCTTGTTGAGTAGCAACTGGAATAATTGCTCATCTGGATGAGCCTGAAAGGTCATCTTCCTCCTAAAATAATGAGCAAGTACTTCTATTAAACATCCAGGTCTGAAAGGAGAAGAATCACTCCGGTGTTGAAATCAGCTTTAAATACTCAGTTTAAAGATGTTTGACCCTTGTCCCTGTAAGTAAAATATTTAGAAAGGAAATTGAGCCTCTGACTCATGCACAACTCCCGTTTGCTGAAGTCTGTCTGCAGGCCTAATAAGCAGTTAGTGAAAAACATATTTGTTATTGTTGGTCTCACAATGAGCTGTGCAGCCCGCCTCAGACAGGTCTCTTTTTTACTCTTTGCCCAAGGCATGCCCCATGGTACTAATGAGCAAGCTCATGTTTCTTTTAGTATATATGCTTTTCTATTCAGTCAGGTGTCAAGCAGAAGCCAAGCAGAAAAGAAGTTCTGGCTGTGAAAAAATGGTAGATATACTGCTCTGCTATGGGCTGCCAAAATTCAGTCCCTAGAATGTGTTGAGGGTGAAGTCTCTCCATCTCTCTGAGTGCTGCTGCTGAGGGCCAGCATAGGACTAGTGAGGCGCTCGTATATTTAACTCAGTTTTTAACTTCAGTCATCATACAAAAGGTGTTTGAGAAGAAAGCTAAATAAGGAGAGGTTGCACAGATTGAATAATGTGAAACTTCATAGTGGTCATATATTAAAATCCTGTCTCCAGTCAGTCCATCTTGGCTTCTGATCTTGTGTGTCACATGCCTGACCAGTTTTAAGTAATAGGCTTCAAAGGTCAAGTCAAAAGCAGTAGATGCTGTAGGAAGCAATGTTGATATTTAATCCAGGGGAAGGTAGTAGCTGTTTATTGCAGTACCTTCTTGGATGCTTTATTTAACATTTGAAGTATTTTGATAACTTCTGGTTTTTTTGTTTTGTTTTGTTTTTTTTCCAACAGCATGTGTGTGTAGGAAGCAACTCCTAATATTTCAATGAGACAGTCTTTGCTCTCACTTAGCATTAACCTCTTCCAGGGCAGGAGATATACTCTTTGTTTACCTTGGTATCTTAGGGTGCAATGTTCAACGCTGTTGCTGACTTTGGGATGATTGAAGATTCCCTTGCTATTTTTTTGGGGTGGGGTGGGGTATATGTAAACAAGTGTTGGCCTAGTTCCTACTTGTTTAGCCTATAGTCAAGGCCCAAAACATGTCTTTGTACTACAGGGGTAAACAATCTCCAGCATGTGTGGCATGCAAAAGCATTTTCTTTGGAACATGTGCCTTGGGGTGGACAGTGGGGGGAGTCACAGGAGCCCAATTCTTGTGGTAGTGCAGCTCTGGTCCCTTCCCCACTGTCTGCCCTGAGACATGCATGCACCCACTGCCAGCAATGTGCAGTGGTGCTCTGTGGACCCTGGTGCAGCTGTTTGCAGCCTGTTTACTGCCTACTGTGAGCAGCCAGAGCTCTGTGAGGGGCAGCAGTGGGCTGTCCAGAACCTAGACCAGCTGGGGGGTGGCAAGCAGCTGTACCAGGGTCTGCAAAGCCCTGGCTAAGCTTGTTGTTGGCAGTAAGTGCCTTGGGGTGGGGATTAGGGGCTGTACTGCCCCAACAGGAATCAGGCCCCTAGGGGCTTCCCCATTGTCTGCCCCAATAGGTCAACATCTTGCATATCAAGGTTGCAGGTGTTTTTGATGCTCTGCCCAAAAATGTTGCTGACCCCTGTTGTAGTAGTTCCATTCTTGGCTAGCAACTAGATAGTAACAGTAAATTTGGCTCTGTCCCTTGCCTTCTGTGGGTGCGTCCACACATGCAGGCACATGCGCTTTCAGCAGCTCAGATAGAAGCAGTACAAATTTGAGCCAGGGCTTTTTGCTATGTGCCCAGACATGTACTTAGATGTGGTGCAAGTTGTGCCACCTTGGGCAAAATAACTCTGCCCAACTCCTCCCCGATCTGTAGCCAGGGAGAGCTAGAGCTGGGCCCAGCAGTGTAAAAAGCAGCCCTGTCTTGGCCCATCAGTACAAAAAACTGCCCTGGCAAGTAGCCCAGGGCTGTTTGCTCTCAGGAGCTTCTGGGGCCACTGGGAACCTCAGCTGGTGGGTCCTCGCCAGACGTTTGTGGCGAGCTTCACAGGCACCCTGGTCTCCTGCCACTTCTGTGGGCAGAGGGAGACCCTGGTGCACGTGACCCTCAAGTGCACCAGGCTGCAGCCCCTCCACCTCCAGAACCTTCTCCTGAGATTGATTGAATTCCCTTCCCCCCCAACTTTTTACTTTTGGTCACTCCAAATGGTAGGAGCCCAATGGAGTTGCTACTGCTGGTGAATGCAGGGCTTTTTCGAACTGCCAAGATGCTGGGGTGGGGAGGAGCAATGATCAGGAGGCTTGGGGGGTTGGCGGGGTCCTCTCCCTCTCCTCCAGCCCCCCACACCCTTGCTTACCGTCAGGGAGCCCAGGTCCAGCTCCCTACAGCTGGCACACTGTTTGCCCTACATGAGCAGCATGCTTTAGCACTGGGGCGAGAGTCAACCATAGAAATGCTTTGCCTGGCTACCAGAACATCTCTGTGGAAGACCTGATCCTCTGGTTGCTTCACCTGGACTACGCCCTGCTGTGCTTTTTTCCCCCGGGGTATTTTTTGACCCCTGGATATCCAGGGATCTAATTTTGCCCCTGCACTGCAAATTTGCAGCACGGGGAAACTGTTGTTTTGTTCTCACATGTGCTTCTTGCAACATCTCAAAAGGCTTTGAGATGCTGCAAGAGGCACGTGCACGCTCTTCTGGATGTGTCCTGTGTGTTCACTTGGATACACTTATATGTTTCCCATCTTAAACTACTGTGAACAGATTCATTGTTTCTTTAAAGGGAATGGCTGGGTTATATCTGCCTATGGCAGAGAAAGCAGTAGCATTTGTATAGTTTGTCCAAGACTTGAGATTTCTCTAGGTGGAAGATTTCTGTATTATTGTAAGGGAATGAAATGAGTGTCAAGCCATAAGCTATATAGGATACATTTTTTTGAAGGTGCTAGACTAACTTTTGCTTCTGTTGAGGGTGAATGATTATGCCCTCTTAGAAAGCAGAGTTAGGTCAATACCAAATCATTTTGTTGGCTGAGCTCACTGAACTGACTGGAGGCTTTCTGTTCCCCTCCATTCCTCCTCACCTGTTCTCCTTGTGGTTTTCTTCCAACCTTCTCCTATTTCAGTGTCTGCAACCCCCTCCAAGCCTGTGCCACGGGTTTTGTGTGCCCCTCTGCTTCCAGCCCTGATAGCATTGTCCACCATTTTCCTCCTCACACCTTATTCACACTATCACTGTTCTTCTCCACTATAATCTGTTGTCTTTCTGCATGAGAAGGAGGCATTCATGGTGTCAGCATGTTAAACTCTTGCTGGAAGAACAGCAGCAATACTGAGATGAGGGAGGCTGTTGCACTGGAAGGAGTTGCTGGCTGCCAGTGGCTGCTGCTTCTGTCTGTAAACAATTATGAGGGTGATTAAAACATTGGCTGTGCTAAATGGACAAAAATGGCTTTTTCCTTTCTCACAAAGTCAGTAGGGTTTTTTTCTAGCAGTGCCTGGATTGTTCCAGAAAAGTCTGGAAATTATTGTAACAACTGAATTAGATGTCCTTAGATGCCTCTGAATTTGAGGATAGATGCTTGCAATTTCTGCTGTTTCTTAAATTACTTAAGACTGGAGGTGCACCGATCTATTGGTTGCATATCAGATTGGCACCAATAAAGGAAAATTAATGTTATCAGCTATTGGCTTTTTTTGGCCAGCTTAGCCAATAATGTCACTGATAAATATAATATGCTTTGTGGCCAGGGCCCCTAGATGCTGTGTGCATGTGCGTAGCTGCATGTATGCACATGGGCAGGAATGCAGCCTGGCAGTGGAAAGCAGCTCCTTGCAGGTAAGTCTGTGGAGTTGGGGTAGGGGAGGCAGCTTGAGAACCTGACAGTGAGGAAGGGAGTGGGGCTTGGGGTTCTGCCCAGCCATGGCAGTGAATAGGACCCTGGGGCTGAGAGGGACCGGGATGGAGCCGCAGGTGGCTTGTCCAGGTGTTTTGTGTGTGAGGGCAGCTCCCTACCACTGCGTGCATCCCCCGGGGGAGGCATGGGGGGAGTATGTGCCCCGCAGATCTGCCCAGGGCAGAGGGTGGGCTTCCCACTGGACTTGGGGGTCTCTCTTCTGCTGTCTTTGTCCTGGGAACCGCACACACTAGCTACATGTTTCCTGCCTGTCTAGCATCAGTGCTGGCAGAAAGTTGTGCCCCCTGCTTCTGGACAGACAAGGAATGCAGCACGACCAGCATGTGGTTCCTGAAGCAAAGGCAGCATAACAGATAGCCCCGAGCCCACGGTAGGCAGCTCGCCTCCACTCTCACTCCACTCCTAAAAGCATTCCCACCCTGAAAAATAGTGACTGTGGTGCTTGACCTAAAGCTCATTTGATGAGCTTTAGTTCAAGCTCCCTCGCTGCCACCTTTTAAGCACTGGCACGCTGATCCCTTGGATGAGCTGCCTGTGGCTCTGTCCTGCTCCACAGCCCCAGGGTCCCATTCACTGATTTACCTGTAGGGAGCTGCTCACCACACTGCCTGTATGTGCTCCTGTAAATTGGTTCTTGGATCAGTATTGCCAATATGCCTGGTGAATAATTGTCTATCGGTATCAGCCAAGAAAATCTTTATTGGTGCACCCCCTACTTAAGACTTAAAGCTTTACAGGTGCAGCACTTCAAACTGGAATCTGATAGATTCCAATCTGTTCTTCTTGAGTTTCTCTTCTTAGCATGTGTTTCTACAACTAGGATTTTGCAGATAAAATGGACTTCCCTTAACATCAAAAACACTTGGGGAGCAGGCCAGAATTCAAGGATCACATGTGGTTCTCAATAATTAATATTTTTTTGTTGCATTTAAAAATAGAATTCATGTCTCAAAATTAGTATGGCAGTACAGTTGCTATATCATTGATTGCTGGATTTTTGTTTTTTATTTATTATAATGTGTCAGTTAAGTCTACATATGGATAAGCTAATAGATCTGCAACCTCTTCTAGCCATTGACCACATCTCTTTCTGAAAACCATTAATTAAACAAAATTTTGTGATGGTAGAATACTATCTGCCAGTAATAGGTGAGATGAAGTCAACAACAGCAAGGTAGAGGTTAAGATAAGGCATGCATGTGCATGTGTGTATGCATGCATATTATCTTTGGGTTAATTTTTAGGTAGTATCTTGTAGGTTCTTTTAATAGAAATAGTTCACTGCATTTTCAGTTTATTCACTGATTAATGATCTCAAGAATAGAAGAAAATGCATTTGTTTGTCATACACATTGGAATAAGTATTTGTCATGCACATTGGTGACACAATTATAGGCAGAGAAAGTGAAGATTTATTCCTTTTCCCTTTTGAAGTCTGTCTGTCTGTCACGCTTTATTCATGCTCTGATTGGCTGACAAACAGCCAATCAGAGTGCAAATGAGTGTTCGAATAGGAGGTGGTGGTGGTAAAGTACCGACATGATGGAGGGTGGGGGGGGCCCTCCCTTGGCATGCTCCCTGGAGGCGGAGGCAGTGGAGCAGATGGAACAGGGAGGCAAGGCCAGCAGTGCTGACCCAAGGGTGGGGAGAAGCCAGGCCTCTGTGGCTGAGGGAGCAGGGGGCTTGGACCAACCCGGCAGTGGGGGGGGATGGGAGGCGCAGGCTCTGAGCTGACATGGGGGGAAAGGGGAGGGGTGGGGGAGAGAAACCAAGCCCGAGCTGGTGGAGAAGCTGGCCTGACATGGCAGGGGAGCAGCAGGCCCTGGCTGACATGGCAGTGGCTGGAGTAGGGGAGGAGCGGGCCTCCTCCTCTGTCAGACCCGGTTCCACTTCTCTCCCATCCCCAACCCTTACCCCTGTGTCTGCCCCTCCCCTGCTTCTCCCCTGCTTCTGGTTTTGGCTCAGGCCTGCTGATTCTCCTGCCCTGCCGCAGCAGCCCGGCTTCTCCCTAGCTTTGAGCCTGGTCCTGCCCCCTCATCGGGCCTGGGCCTGCTTCCCCTGTCCCCCCACCGCTGCAGCAGGGAGGCCTGGACTCCAAGCAGCGGGAGGGAAGGGCAATTGGCTAGTATAATAGAATCACCTGCAACAATGTTTTCTTGGTATAATGTACTATCTTAGGGTTCTGCATTATTTCTAATTACTGAAACAGAAGGAGCTGGACTCCATTCAAGGTTAATCAACAGCTGTTGCTTTGGCCTCATGCAAGAGAGCCGAGCTGATGCTTTTATCTTTTTAGGGGAGGAACTGCAGAAAATGGTAGTTCCCAAAGATGTATAAAATTATTTATCCGTGTATAGAACTACATTTCTTTTAGTGTTAAGTTTGCTCTCATTGAGAGATTGCTTTAAAAAAAAAAAAAAGAAAAATCACTAATGAGACTAAAAATATTTAATCTAGGGGAAGGTGGTAGCTGTTTATTGCAGTGCCTTCTTGGATGCTGCATTTACTTAATATATGAAATATTTTGATAAGTGTTTTGGCCTTTTTTTCACCAAGGTTTGTGTGTGTAGTTGTTTAATTGAGTTTAAAAATTTGTAATGGGTTTCAAATTAGGCAAATGCTTAAGTACCTCGTGAAATCTTCAATAGGTCTATTTAATAAGGAAGGTGACAGTTAAATTAGTTTGCTGAGGTATCTCATTCTCAATTGTTCCTTTTGTTTGCCACTACCCTTCCCCAGAATGCTAGTAAAGTACTGGGCAGGGGAGGGAGCTGCCTCCTAGGGTACAGCAGGATTTTTCCAAACTATTTTTTGTTTTAATATTTATTTTTCCATGGGTAGGTTGTGAGTTGATATTGTAACAATATCTGGCCCTAAACAAATAGTAGTGATTTAGTAGTAGAACAGCCATATGAAACTGAAGTTTATCTTCTGTTCTCACAGCAAAATGATTCAGGGGATTTAAATGGGGCAAGCCAAGTTTATAAAGGAGAAAATGCAGCTCGGAGAAAATGGCCTGAGATATTAAAATGGTTGAAAGTGCATAAGGAAAAGTGGGCAAAAATGTCCAGTAGCTTTGATTTGCTTCTGTTCTTGGTTGCCTAACCTGATATACCTGCAAGTCAGATTCTTAGGGGGCTACCTGAATTTGAAATCATTTAGAGTAGAGAATGTTTGGCTCTTGAAATCCTAGGCTTGATGAGTCTCTCACAGTGAGCACTCTGTTAGAAGTGGTTTCTGAAAAAGCATACCTTTCTCGCTAACCAAGAGTACCTGCATTAATAAGCGGACCATTGAAACAAAGACGCCTGTTAAATTCTTGTGAAGTTTACATTTTGTGGGGAGGGCCTAGAAGCCCCCCTCTTGCTATAGCTTCTGCACTGCTGCATGAGAGAAAAATTAACACAACTCTACATATTTGCCTCCTTAATTCTAAGGAAGAGATGACTTAACACAACTAAAATTGTCTTATATTTCTCTCACACTTGATGCTTGTAAGCAAGCTACTGTATAGTGCATGAACTGAAAGCCACCTTCCTTGTTAGTTTAAACCAACTTGTCAGTAAATCAACTATGCTTAACACTGTGAATGTGTCAATGAACATATTGATTTGGATCCCAGGCTAACCTGCATGTGCCACCAGTCATGACGTTAGAATTTGTACTAATTTTATTTGACATGTAACCTATATGCAGATAACTGTCTATTCTTTGAACAAGTTAACTTTTTGATTTTGGAGTGTTGAGTGGTGTTGTGAAAAATGATTAGTCTGCTAGGGAATTCAGACATGTTTTGGCTTTTTTGTGGCTTCTGAGAGTATTTCCCAAAAGTAAGAAAAGAGGAGGGGAGGGATCAGATTCTTTTCTATTTCTTAAACTCCTGAGTGGACTTTGTTGCCTAGTTGCCATCCTTTTCGACCCTGATCAAATCCCTGAAGACTATTAATACAGAAAATGGGTTGGGTCATCCTTCTTGTTTTTGTGACTCAGTACTCGGGGTAAAGAAGACAGCTTGTTACAAAAAAATAGATGCATTCATGGTTTTTCAGGGTTTGAACACTTATGTGCCCAGTAGACGGAACAGAATCTGGTTTCAGATTTTTGTTTTCTCGACTGTATAAGTGTGCATGCACTTATATTTCAGGAGTGCAGATGTGTATGGTGGAAGGAAGAAAGAACCTTGAAGAAGGTAAATATTCTGATGTGTACACTTTACAAAACTATTGCGTTACCTTTTTAAGCTGTTATGGAAATGCTTTTGGTATAAGTTATGTTTCAAATTTGACATCACTAGGAATTGGTTTGTCATTAGGAAGGGAATTTTTTGGTGGGGCTTGCTTGTTTGTACAAATGGCTGCAGATAAAACATTATTTGTAGAAAACACCTAAAGGGTTTTTTTATCATCTCATTTAACTAAAATAGAATAACTCAAAACAGAACAGTAGACTCCTACAGTGAGCATTATGTAGAAGTTAACACTAAGGTATACTTCGTGACTTTTTGTGGTGGTTATTTTGCCACACGATAACAAACTGGCACAATGTCAAATTGCATGCTGAAGTTTAGAATTAATAAAAATATCAGGTTTCTGTTCTAAGAATAAATTTTGAACAATAAGTGGTAGCATATATGAGGAACAGCTCTGCTGAATGTAAAAGTCAGTTGCTTGAATATCAGCAATGGACTAGCCAGTAAAATGCAATACTGATATCACCACTTTATACAAAAGCACTTTTCTAGTTAGTGTTCAAGTTATCAACAGTTGTTCACACCTGCCCTTAAGGACCTTTGGAATAAAACAGTTTGTATTCCTGCTGTCTTCTGTTGTCAAAGAACATGCTCCTGAAAGATACTCAGGTTCTTCTGTGAAGTGCCAATCACCCTTAACTGGAGCAAGTCAAGGTTCTCTATTACAAACAGGTTATATTCTTCTGTTGCAGGTAACATCAAGGGAAAACTTTGTAAAAACTCTTTCTATGGCTACATGCCCAAGAAACCTCTCACTGTTTTTTTAAATATTTTTGGAAGTAACAGGTACACACTGTATATTAAGAATTGGTCCCAGATGATTTAATAAAACAACCTAGGAATTCAGGTATCAGAAACCCCAGAGCTTTTAGATTTGTAGAGCTGTAAGTCACCAGAACTTATATTGTACCAATTGCAATGTGGAATCTAGCAGGCTAGCAAAGTGCACCAATGTTTTTGAGAGAACTGCTATAACTGTAGTTTTCAGCAGACTTCTACTGATGTTTCACAATAGAATTCTTGGTTGGATATCAGCATTACATTGCAGGTTGTGTGCAAGAGGTTGGGATCTGGTTCCATTTGGATCAGTGGAATTTTGACGTTGATTTCAATGGGACACCGGGGAGTTGCAAAATTCTTCTCAACTCAGATAGGCAAGCCATGGGAGTGTGTAGCCTTATTGGAGTAAAATGTAATTTCTGTGTGGTGCAGAATTGTTTCTTTTTGTCTTGTGATCAGGAGGCATCAGGTCTTCACACACAGAGATGATTCCTCTAATAGTCTTGCCCTGAGACTGCTTTCTGTTTATGTTCTTTTTCGGTGCTTTATTTGGGATGGTGATCCACCATTCCATTATTTGGAACAGCGATCCCTGGTGTTGGTCGGTCTGTCTGTCTGTTCTTGTTATCATTTTTTGGAATGTCTTTTTGCCATCGGGTTTAACTGCCCTGTTTTTTTCAC
The DNA here is from genome assembly GCF_001723895.1 of Crocodylus porosus. NCBI lineage: Eukaryota > Metazoa > Chordata > Crocodylia > Crocodylidae > Crocodylus > Crocodylus porosus. The sequence goes on along the minus strand of NW_017728886.1, from coordinate 129,649,062 downwards.
ATAACCTTCATCCTCCCCTGCTCCCCCCAAACTAGCTGTGGAAAATTAGGATGTGCATTATGTGTGAAGAAAAGGGACACCCCATAGATTCAGAAAATTGGTGGATGAAAGAAGGCGGTGCTGGAGTAGTGGGAGTGTCTAATTGCCATGGCTTTTGTTTAGTCCCCTGGTCCATCCTCACCCCATTGCCTAATTCCTGGACCCATGGAGAGAGGCCCCTCCTTCAACTGCATGCTGAACTGGGTTGGTGTGTGGGGTTTGACCTGTGGGTGGACCCAGTGCCAAGTCTGACCCCTTGTGTTGGCTCCAAAGTGATGTGTTGGGTTGGATCTAGTGTGCTGAATTTGAGACCATGTGCTGACTCTGGGGCCATGTTCTGGTTTGCACTCAGCATGTAGCTCCAGCCTCAGGGTTAGCTCTGTTCAGGGCTGCCATATGGCATGATGGCCAGTGCACGGCCCCAGGACCCCCGGGCCTGGTGCACAGCCCTTCAACATTTTAGACCTCGGATACTCTACCCATACTCTGAGAAGACTTTTTTTTCCCCCTCATTGGTGGTCTTCTCAAAATAAAGTGTATGTTTAAATTTGGGGACGCATTATGCAGGAGTAAATACAGTACCTCCCAGATCAGCACAAGGCTTTGTGAAATCCTTCAGCTCCTTTTCTGCTATTTGAAACCCTTGAGGAACTTCAATGTACATGTAAAATCTCTCCATTTTTCTCCTTCTTCCTTTATTCTAGTTATTTTGGTTAAGCTTTTTTTTTTAAAATGGAGGATGTGCCTGGAAAATGGCTCAAGTCTGGGTGTTGAATTCCTTTGGACGATTACTTTTATCCACTTCAACTTGCTCTTTGATTGGCATTGTTTCAGACCATTGTTCTAGGGTGGGGCAAGCAAGATGGTGGATCCCGCCAGCAGTTGGACTCCATTCCCCAGTAGTCCCTGCTCGTGTCACTGCGACAGCATGGGGCCAGGGTTTTCATGGAGACTGGCTCTAGCAGCGCTGGCAGGGAGCTGCTCCAAGCTGGAATCTTTCGGTGGTGACAGCATAGTGCAGAGCTGGGACAGTTCACTGTCTGGATGCTCCTAGCCCTGTGCTGTCATGCCTCTGCCACTCCTGGGGTCTCCATGGGAAAGGGCTGCAGAGCCATAAGTGGAGGCTGCTGGGAAATGGAGTCTGTTTTGGGCCTGATCTGGACCACAGGCTGGACTTTGTCCACCCCTGTTCTAGGGGGAATTTTGTATGTGCATAGTAGTGGGTAGCTTCTTCACAAAGCATTGGGAGGTATTTTTTATTGTTATTTTCCCAGAATAAATAAAAATGTAAATTTGACCCAAATTTGCCAAATAGTTGTGACAGCAAATGAATAGTTTTGCCATGATCAAAACAAGTTTTTGGGGGGTGAAACTACTACTCACTGAATTCTTCCAGCTGTACAAGTGAGGTAATTGTACAACAAACCTTCTTTCCCAGTAACCCAGTAGAGAGAACATTTGGGATCCTTACATAACATCTGACAAACTAGGTCAGGAGTGGCCAATTATTTAGGGCATAGGGCTGCCTAATGAGCTTTGGTGAGCTGTCAAGGGCCTCATGGGTAGCCCTGCCCATTGACAGGTGCCCTGCCCCCTGGCCACCTTCTTGGGACTGGAAGTCCCACCCCTAACCTACAGATCTGGGGGGCATGGGTCCCCCTGCCCCCTGGGAATATGTGCAGTGGTGAGGAGCTGGTTCCACATGAGCCTGCAGAGGCTTGCCTCTCTCCATGGGCCCAAGGCAGGCTTGGGTTGGGGCTGAGGCTGCATATTGCTGGAGGTGGCAGGGAGGAGCAGCAAAGTGCACAGGCTCTGGGCTGCTGGGAGGGCGGGGCGGGCAGAGAGGGAAGGCGAAGGTGCTGACCAGCCTGCGGCAGCTCCCCTGAACATTTAAAAAACAAAACAAAACTTGAATTTGTCAGATCTGCCCAAGGTTTTTGGTTGGGCTCTTCTAAGTCTTGACCTAAGCTCCCAAAATAAGGCAGGATTTTGGGGGAAAAAAAAATTAAAATAGAATAAATTAAAGGGCAGTACTCTCAAGAGATGCAGAAAATGAAAAAGCCCAGCAAGGTTGCCAGCTTTGGGATTGATTCTTATGTTGTGTCATCAGCTTAAACACCACTTTGATGTAATTTTATGTATGTTAACAGATTAAATATGACTTGAGGAGCTGGCTCCAGCTTTTTTTGGAGCACTTAAAGCACTTAAAAAGGGGGCATTGTAGTCCTTGTTTTCTACAGTTACTGGTTTTGTGTAGGGGCCATCAAACATTCACTGGGAGGTGGTCTTGTTCTTTCTCCTTTTTTCCTTGGACCTGCCCTTTGTTTGGCTCCTATGTGTGGGAATTGTTTCCGAGAAAAATGTTTTTCAACTATTTGTGTACGTTTGTAACAACCCCATGCCATATTCTAAACTAATTTCTTTGTTTGTTGTAGGGATCTCGTGTCTGGTTGCGAGAAAATGGTCAACATTATCCAAGCACTGTACATTCCTGTGCAGAGGGAATAGTTGTATTCAGGACAGATTATGGCCAGGTAAGGAAGTGACTTCTAATCTCCTCTCTCACTGTGTTCAGAAAATAGAGGTCTGTTTCATTTATAAAGAAAGATAATGGTATTCAGTGTGGTTGATGAGTAAAATTCAAGTTTTGGGATTTGGATGTTAAAATGTTACTTTTCTTTGCAGTCCTTTCTATTTAACCTGCCTAGTGGATTGGTATGCTGGATAAAGATGAAGAAACTTTGTCAGATCTGTGAGGGTTAAGCTGTGAACATACATATTTGTAGCACTGTGCGTGCCCTTTTAAGTTCTGCAAGAAGCTGGCATACAAACATGCACCCTGCTGGTAGTGCTACAGAAGTGTTCCTGGATGAAACAAAAAAATCTCCATTGCACTATGTTGTGTAGTGTCACATGTAATGTCTGAACAGTTGTGTATATTGCTACATGGGTCTTTTGCTCCCACTTTTGCTTCCCTCTCTACCTTGTCTTGAGGGGGAGAGAGCAACGGGATCAATGACAGCCTGCCAGGGAGCATAGCTGCAGCCCAGCCAAGGCTGGGGGCCTCAGCTTTGCTTGCTGTACCAGTAGCAGTAAATGAATGCCACTGAGCCTGCTTAGTAGGACTCTCCTCCCCCTTTCCCCAGAACAGATGAAGGCAGGTTGTCAGCAATTGGACTCATTGGCAGGCTCTCCTCCTGATGGGAGGGTAGCAGAGGATCAACTCCTGTTACCCCCTAGCTGGAGAACATGCTTTTTTGGTCACCGTAGCAAAGGAGGAGGCTCTGAATGTATGTACATCACTTGCAGAGCTATATTTTTGTAGCACTTCTAAGTGCTGCCAGCTTGCAACACAAGAAATGCATGTCTGTCCATGGCCGGAGTCTGTATGGGTCAGTGATGCCCAGCCTGGCAGACTTAAGAAGCCCCCAGATTATAGCACAATAGTGACACACAAATTGAATGAGTCTGATGTATCATAGTGATGATTCCTGACTGATATGCTGCAGTACAGACCTCTAAAATCTTGCTATTGTTTTGTGACTCCTTGATTTTTAACATACTCCTCTTCTTCCTACTGCTAGGGGATACAGAAGAAAAAGAAATGCTACTTTATTTTATAAATGTATTCCGACTGTGCAGTGTATTTGGTTGCTTGGAGCAGTGGGAATCAATCTCAGACTTCACTCCACTTGCTTAGGCCAACTTGTCTATTTTGGGCAATGTGGAAGGCAATTGGAGAACAGAATTGTGTTGGCCTTGCATGAAACCCAGCAAAATGAGGAACATCCAGTCAGACCAAGGGATCTATATGAGCTAGGTGCTATACTTCAGATAGCTGCAAAAAGCTCTAGATCAGGGTGGGCAAAATGGTTGATCCAGCTGGCGGACTGGACACCCTGGCCCCAGGTTATCACAGCATGGCTCGTGCTGGGGTCTCCATGGAAAGCGGCCCAGCCACGTGGGCAGGGGCTGCTGGGAAATGCAGTGCATTGCTGGTTGGATCTGACCCTCAGGCTGAACTTTGCCTGCCCCTGCTCTAGATCCATAGACTGAACCTCACTGCTGTACAGTTTAGATCCTTCCTCAAACTGAGGAACATAGATTTATTTTACTAATGGGCACCTAAGCTGCTAACTAGCATCTTAGGGACAGAACTAGATCTCAGTCTCTGGCAGCAGGGAAGTTTGTCCTACCCACTGAAGTTTCGTCCCAGTTTTGGGGCTCTCCAGTGGCTCACAGCTCAGACAGGTCTTCCTGTTGTAGAGCCTTCATGAGGTAATACCAAATTTATTTCACATTTAAACTAACAATGGGCTCAGTAATGTGTCTGTCTCTCTCTTGGCTGCATTTGATTTTTGAGGAGACTGTTCCTTTGGACTAAGAACCAAAGATCCTATTACTAATGTGTACTTCAGCCTGCTAGCTGGCAGCTTCAGACTCAGTAATGTAGCCTTCCCTTAGCTACATTTGATTTTTCAGGAAACTGTTCCTTCAGTGTTGCTTCTTCTGAGGTACTTGCAGTAGTTAGGCCCCCTGAAAACTTGAGGGAGTGAGAAGAGCCAGAGGGTCATTTGAGAAGTCTGTCTTCTGCCTCATTTTGTTAGAAAGTTGCTGAGAGCTCAGTTGGCTCTTCTGCTATGATACAGTTTCTCCTCCCAGTCCATTTCAGATGGCAACCCTTCAGTTCTCCACTCTCTATCTGGGCAGGGAAGAATCCAGGCAGAATTGGTAAAGATGGCACTATGGGCAGAAATATCCAGACTAGGCACGGTTGTTGGTCTGTCTGCCCTTGGCAGTAAAGGACCTTGTGTAGAATAGGATAGAGCTGGCTCTGGGGCAGAAGCTGCCTTCTTTCCTCAAATTTCCTTCCTGAGGATGGTGAAGCCAGAAGGACGTATGCACTGGAGTCCCTACTATCTTCATGAGTAGTAATGTCATTGAGTGTGGGGCTTAGCCAACCCATACACCATGGGCAGCTTGATTTCTGCACTGGGGGTCTGAACAGGCAAAGGGTCCATCTAGGTCTTAAGGATCCCAGTGCAACAGAAAGGGGAGAGTCTTTGGGGAGCCTACCCATGAATCTCTGAAACCAGTGTTTTCTCTGAGCAGGGCTGTCGGGGGAAGGGGGGAATGGAGGCAACTGCCTGGGCCCCCCCTGTGTTGGGGTGGGGGAGGGCTGGCGGCACAGACAGTGCTGTACAGGCCCTGCCACGGCCACCGTGTGCTACTGGCTCTGCGCTCTGGCCACTCAAACTCTACCCTGTGCTCTGGCCACTGGCCACCCCCTGGCCCTGCATGCTCTGACATGCCCCAGGCCCTGCACACCCCTAGGGAAGGCTCTGTCCTTGAACGACAAAAATTGCCCCACATGGGTTAGGGGAGACAGAAGAGGGAATCTGTTTGAAATATCTTCTTCAGAACAGACTCCGAGAGGAAAATAATGAATGTTGTTTCCCATGCTCATCTTCCCAGACTGGTGTGGCAATTCAGTGGGAGAAGGATAGAGCAGACATTAAGTGTGATGCAGGTCTTGAGATATATTGGGCTGGCTGTTTGTAGATGTGCTAAGCACTTTCTAAATTGTTAACTGATGTACATCACACAGTTCAAAATCTAATTTCAGTTTGAATTAAGGGTTAATAGATGATCGTTGCCGATCACAGCAGGGGCACTGACTGTACAGTATACAGGCATACCTCGGAGATATTGCAGGTTCGGTTCCAGACCACCGCAATAAAGCAAATATCACAATAAAGCGAGTCACACGAATTTTTTGGTTTCCCAGTGCATATAAAAGTTACGTTTACACTATACTGTAGTCTATTAAGTGTGCAATAGCATTATGTCTAAAAAAAACAATGTACATACCTTAATTAAAAAATACTTTATTGCTAAAAAATGTGAAGTGAGCAAATACTGTTGGAAAAATGGCGCCGATAGACTTGCTCGACGCAGGGTTGCCACAAACCTTCAATTTGTAAAAAACGCAATATCTGCGAAGCGCAATAAAGCGAAGTGCAAGTATAGACTTGACAGCCCCTTCACAGAGGTTGGCAGTAATTAGGAGGCGATAATAAGCCTATGTAAGCATTGCTACTTTGTTGCAATCATCTAAAGGGCTGTTCCAGAAGTTGTAATTGACCTTAGCAGGTTGAGGTGGTGTTGGCACATTTGACTTTTTAAAGGTGTTACTTTGTGCCTGATAGTCTCTCTTTGTTTTGCAAAAACCCAGTTCAGGTTTTTGGGGGGGAGAAGTGCTGATATTTGCAATGCTTATCCGAGTTCCTAAGGACTGTTTTTCCTAAAAGCAACCCTATATAGTTAGTTAATACCAATTTCAGTTGCCAGATTTGGGCTGCCCTAGTTTCCATTAACTTTAATCCTCATTCTATAAGGATTACTTAATTTGGACTACAGACATCTATTCTTTGTTTAACGTCGTAGTTATGTTCTTGAAAAATGCAACTTTAAGTGAACCAATGTTAAGCAAATCCAGTTATGTCACAGTAGTTACCTACTAGCAGGTGGCAGCCAAACAATGTTATAATCAAACATTGCGCAACTTTAAGCAAGTATGTTCTCTAATATATTAGTGACATAATAACAAAACAACGTTAATTGGGACAATGTTAAGTGAGGAGTACCTGTATGTAGTTATACCTGTTGTCTGGATTAAACCTAGAAAAACATAATGCATATAAATGGCCTTAGCCCAGGCCCATGAACGGATTCCAGGCACAGCAGAGGGAGTTGAACTGGGGAGTACTGTTGTGTATAACAGAGGTGGGCAAATATTTTGGTTGGAGGGCCACTTAATGAGGTTTGGTGAGCTTTTGAGGACTGCATGGGTAGCCTGGCTTTTGACAGTTGCCTCTCCCCTGGTTGTCATCTTGGAACCACAAGTCTCACCCTAACCCCTAGCTTTGGTCACTGGAAGTCCCTCCTCTTAACCTTGGAAATACTCCTTTTGGGAGCAGGGGTTACCATCTTAGAACCAGAAAAAAACCAAATGATACACTAAAAGTCAAATACCTACTATAACATATATGAATTTTATTATAAAAAATTTTTTGTCATGATTTGTTTATACAGTGTATATAGAGGTGATTGCATAATAACTAAAAAAAATAAATTCTTACCCTTGTATATTGTGTGTGGTGGGATATGGTTGGGCGACATAGGTTATGTTGGCAGTGGGTATATGGGGGGGCAGGATGTGGGGATGTTGTGTTCGTGTAGTGTGAGGGAAGGTAGGGGGGTGAAGGGGATCTGCCCCTCCCCTTCCTCCATGATGCAGTAGCAGGCAGAGGAACTTGGGGTGCTCTTGCCTGGCACAGGTGCTGGTGCCCAGTGGTGCATGGCTTGGGCTAGTGCTGCACATTGTGGCGAGGGGCACAGCTTGGCAGAGCCATCTCTATCACCGGTGCTCCCCACCACGCATATGCAGTCTCCGCACTTATGCGCCACCGGAGGGAAGCTCCACATACTGTAGCTGGCTGCCTTTGCCACTCCCTGCTGCACAGGTCCCAGGACTCCACAGAGGAGCAGAGGCCAGGGCTCCCCTTCACTTCCAGCAAAGTCCTGGGACCAGCATGGCAGGAAGTGGCAAAGGCAGCTGGCTCCAGCACATGGAGCTTCCCTCTGGTGGCATATGAGGATGGAGGCTGCACATGTACAGTGGGGAGCACTGGCGATTTAGAGGTGGCCTGGCCAGGCTGTGTCCCTTGCCACTATGTGCAGCGCTGACCAGCCAGTGGACTAGACACCCTGGCCCCATGCTATCACGGCACGGCTACTGCTGCTGCCTCCACTGCCCTCTGGGGCTGTGCACAATGGGGAAAGTGTGTGGGGGAGGGGGTCCCTTACATACACATCCTGCCCACCCGAGCTCCATGCTGCTGCTGCCCCCTGGCATGGGTTCCGCACTGCCACCAGCCCCATGCTCCCTGCCCCTACCTCTTCCCTATCTGCTGCCTGGTGCTGGCAGAATCCCAGGGAAGTGGAGCAGGTCTCCCAGAGAATGTGGCAATGGCAGCAGCAGCCCCATCTGGAAGCTGTGCGCTGGCCGGGCTGGGCCCTTCTGCCCATGAGGGTGGGAATGAGGCACAATAGGGTATGTTGAATGGTGTGTATACATGGGTGTCTTGCTCCCACCCTCATGGGAGGAAGGTTTGGACGGGGTAAAACTCGTTCTCCCCAGGGAACCAAATATCCACACTTGTGTTGGATGCAGCCTGAGAGTCTAGCCTGCTCCTTGGCTTCTGGTGTTCTAATAAATTTAAAAAACCAGAAAGCCAGAACATGTCAAGGCCTTGTAGCTATATTTGTGTAACAAGTGAAAGTTGGAAAGTAAACTTTTTTTTTTTTAAATTACATTTGTGCTAGTCCAAGACATTGAAACTTGTCTTAAACTAGATACAAAACTTGCCATTAACTAGATACAAAAAGTTTTATTCAGTATCTGCTAAAACATTTACATGACACGAGTCTAATTCTAGGTACAGTTTTAGGAATAACTCTTTTTATCACCTCCTTATCCTGTTTCCACTCATGGTGGAAATGAAGGGCCAGAATGATGCAGTACCGAAATTGGTTCATGGATGAGCCTTAAAAGTGAAGGCAAGTTTGCAGCACAGGTTTCTCTATCTTACTTGGAATGGCCCAGTGTGTGCAGTAGATGAGGTTGTGCAGAGAGTTCAAAATGTTTCATTGCTGTATGATTATATGGAAAGTGCGTTCGTGTGTTAAACGTAGCAGATTATGAGCCAGATTATGCTTCCCTTGAATCTAGCTTCTGTGTTTGAGTGTAGTAAGCTATTAGTACTGTAGCTTCATGTTTTCTGTTCTAAGTTTAAAATAATTTCTCCTTTTTAAGTCTTTTATAGTAATAATAAAACAGATATTTCCTCATTTCCATTTTCTATACATTTTAATGGTCTTGTTTCTTTATAAAACACCAAATCTGTTGTTGAAGAGAAAGTCCAAAAGCACTGCTGTGATTGTTACATGCAACCTTTTGAAATAGTTCCTTCCATGGATTCAGTGACGAATAGCAGCAACCCAATCAGTAGCTAAAATGGGCTCCTTTTCTGTCTGCCTTTTACTGCTACTTCAGATACGGTGTTTTTCACTTCTTGCCTTCCTTGTTGTGCCTTCCTCAGTTCGATTATCTGCTCCTGTGCCGCTTTGGCACATGCGTCTGGTGTGGGACGCAAAGGAGCCGTGTGCGACCTCTGGAGAGGCCCTTGATCACTTCAGGGAGAACCCCAAAACTCACCTTCCACGACTTCGAATGGATCCTCAGTGGTACAGTCTCCTGTTGAGGGTACCTCTGGAGTTCTCGCACCTCCTAGCGAATGTACCTGGAGCTCCACCTCCTCTACACCCTGTCCATACGCTGGCCCTTATGATGAGCCTTTGGATCTTTATGCAGCGTGCCTTCCAGTGATATTAATTCCTGATCTTTGTGCCCCCTTTTTGTTGTTGATTCTCCCTTTTTGTTCAGAGTGGACACTAGAGCCTCTGGATGCCCAATTCTCGAGGACGTCTCTCTGGCAGCCCGGTGGTTCCTGGTTGGCTCCATATACGACCGTTGTCCTTTGATGCTATGTGTGTCCCCCTGCCAAAATCCCAAGGACAATAAATGATAAAACAACAAATGAACCCATGCCAGAGCAAAGCAACAAAGAAAGAGAAGAAAGAAAGAGGAAAGGACCTGCTCAAGCAAAAAGCAAACAACAAAAAAACTGAAGAAGGGAAAGGTCATTGGGCTAATCAGCCCTGCCACCCTCCAAGCTCTAGCCTGTGTCTAGTGTGTTGTCTTGGCACGGCTCCATGTTTGCACCCCAGCCGGGGTCCTCTTTGGCTCTTTCCTGAGCTGCCTCTGGTCTTGCGCACTGGTGCCGCCCGCAGCAGATGCAGGACGCTTTTGCAACCTCTGCTGCCACTGACACTTTCCTCTGTGTTGGATCTTGTTGGTTCTGCTGCTGCTGGGTGCAACTGGCATGGCGAATTGCTGCAGCCTTCTCTGCTTCCTGTGTCCCCCTTTCTCAGTCTTGGAGCCGGCTTTTATTTTTGCCAGGCGGCGTCTTTCTCTGATATCACCTGCCCATGCTGGCTCCAGCTGCAGATAAGCACAGCTAACGAACCATGGGGGCGTTTCCTCTTTGCATGGTCCTTCTGGCCCTCGGTGTCCTAGAACAGGTAAGTATTTTTTTTTTTTCTGGGGTTTTTCCTTTGGGGTTGGGTTGCTCCTGACCCAGGTTACCTGTGGGCAGAGCTCCTTGCTCCCCCATGCTTGTACCCCCGGGACATTTGTCACTTCATTTTTTTTTTTTTTTTATCTTTTTTTTAGGTGGGGCCTGAAGGCCCTTATCAAGGTCCATTATATTAGCTGCTGTACTTAAATCTAGTTAGAGGTCTCTGAGTCCAACAGCTTCTGGTTTGAATAGACCAGTCAGATGGTGAGAGAGTCTTGAATTAATCTCTGGCTGTAACCATGAGATCATGGTTTGGTGTGTCAAGATGGTAGTCACTCTGGATAGGTGCATGGAAACTTAGGTACGCTGTATATCAGAATAACAGGAGTTTTGATTACTCTTGTTTGTATTTTAGGCTCTGCGTAATGTAGTGGGGGCCAGCCTTTTTGGCAAGGTTGTTGGTTGTAGCCATGTCGGGACTACCACCACTGCTGGCCTGCTGAGCAACCCTTGCAAAGCCAGTGGGCCAAGACACTTAAGGGAGCCTACCCTTTCCCCAGCCCTGGTCCAATATGTGGGCAAGGAAAGAACCCCCAGGGGGACACTTGCCTGCCTGTACACAAATGCCAGGAGCTTGGGGAATAAACAGGAGGAGCTTGTCCTCCTGCTCAATGCAAATAATTATGACGTCATAGGGATAACGGAGACCTGGTGGGACTCCACCCATGACTGGACCACAGATATAGATGGCTATACCCTGTACAGGAGGAATCGTGCAGATAAAAGGGGCGGGGGTCTAGCTCTCTATGTTAAGGAAAGCTACATGTCCCTGCAAGCTCATATTGGCGACCAGTGTGGACGACTGGAGACCCTCTGGGTTAAAATCTGTGGGGAACACAGCATAGGGGACACAAAGGTGGGAGTCTACTACAGACCTCCCACCCAAAGTCCTGAGCTTGACCAGGAGTTCGCCTGAGAGATGGCTGAGGCTGCATGCTGCAGGACCGTGGTTGTCACGGGTGACTTCAATTACCTGGACATCTCGTGGGAGGATAGCTCAGCAAAATCCGAGCGGTCGCAAATCTTCCTCTCTTGCATGGATGACCTCTACCTGACTCAAGAAGTCTTTGGGCCAATGAGAGGCAAAGTGCTGCTCGACCTGGTACTGGCTACAGGGGATGACCTAATCGGCAACCTAGTGATGGATGGGAAGCTGGGTGACAGCGACCACGAGCTGATCACCTTCACCATCCACCGTAAAGCTGGCAAGTCAGTCAGCAACACAGAAGTCCTTGACTTCAGAAAAGCCAACTTTGACAAGCTCAGGAAGCTTGTCAGTCAGGCCCTAAGGGACCATGACCCCAGGGAGATGGGAGTTCAAGAAGAGCAGTTGCTCCTCAAGGGAGTGATCCTCAATGTACAAGCTAAGTCTATTCCATCTTGAAAGAAACGCAGCAAGAGGGCACAGCAGCCTCCCTGGCTCTCCAGGGACCGAGCAGACCTCCTAAGGCTAAAAAGAAAAGCCTACAAAGATTGGAGGATGGGATTCATCTCCAAGGAAGATTATTCTGCATTGTTCTGGCTCTGCAGGGAGCAAACCAGGAAAGCCAAAGCTGCAACTGAACTCCAACTAACTTTGAGCATCAAGGACAATAAAAAGTGCTTTTTCAGATATGTGGGGAGCTGGAGGAAAAGCAAGGGCCCCTGCTGAACCAGATGGGCAACTGACAGCTGATGCCCAGGAAGAAGCTAACTCATTAAATGGGTACTTTGTGTTGGTCTTTCATCAGTCCCATGGGATGCCCATTCCCACTATGTGATAGGGAGGTCTGGGTGAGGGAGATCCCCTGCCCTCCATAAATGCTGACCTCGTGAAGGAACATCTTGAGAAGCTGGGTACCTTCAAGTCAGCCAGCCCTCACAATCTGCACCCCACGGTACTCAAGGAGCTGGCAGGCATAGCCCAGCCCCTGGCACGGATCTTTGAAAACTCCTGGCGCTCTGGTGTAGTGCCCAAAGACTGGAAGAAGGCCAATGTGGTGCCTATCTTCAAGAAAGGGAGGAAAGTGGATCCGGCTAACTATAGGCCCACCAGCCTGACTTCTATCCTGGGGAAGATCTTAGAAAAGTTTATTAAGGAGGCCATCCTTAATGGACTGGCTAACGCCAACATCCTAAGGGATAAACAGCATGGGTTTGTTGCGGAAAGGTCTTGCTTGACCAATCTCATTTCCTTCTTCGACCAGGTGACCTATCTCCTGGATAGGGCAGAAGAGACTGTTGTCATATATATCTTGACTTCAAAAAGGCCTTCGATCTGGTATCCCATGATCACCTCTTTTCAAAACTGGCCAATTGTGGCCTTGGGTCCACCACGATCCATTGGCTGGGAAATTGGCTTCGTGGTCAGACCCAGAGGGTAGTAATTGATGGCAGTCCATCATCATGGTGTCCTTTGACCACTGGGGTCCCCCAAGGCTCTG
>NW_017728886.1:129632549-129635672 GCF_001723895.1 Crocodylus porosus | reverse complement strand
TTCAAGCACCTACATTGAACACCTTCAAGAGTAAATTGGATGCTTATCTTGCTGGGATCCTATGACCCCAGCTGACTTCCTGCCCTTTGGGTGGGGGGCTGGACTCGATGCTTTTCCAAGGTCCCTTCCAGCCCTAATGTCTATGAAATCTATGGTCTAAGGGCATAGGCAGGCAAGGTTCTTTGGGCAGATGTGATACCTTTTATCAGACCAACTTAGTAGTTGGGGAAAAAAAGTTCTTTGCAAGCTTTTGGGCACAAACACCCTTCTTCAGGCAACAGGAGACTTTGCAAAGAACTGTTTTTCTGAGCCTTTTTTTGGCAGGGATGCCACAAGCTAAGCCCTACATCATCCCTGAATGCTACTCCAATATTCTTCCCCTTCCTCATGTGTTGCTGTGCTTTCTGCTCTCTGTGTTATCTGCTGCTGTTTCCCTTCTCCTTCCCGGATCTGCCATGGGTTGTACGCAGAGACTGCCAGTGCCACTTGTGGTACACCTATGGCAGGTTAGCTACCCTGACATAATGCATTTAAAATGGAAGCTGGCCATTTTTTGGGAACAGCTACCTCTAATAACTTCACTTGCTATAACATCCTTTGCCTTTTTCTTCTACAAGTACTTTCTTGTAAGTGTAATAGGACTTAACACAACACAGCAAAAATTGTTCTGGTATGAATAAAGTTGCTGTGAAAAGTATAGATTGCTACACACTGATTAGCATCTGTGATGCTGAAATTTTAAAACAGTTTAATTACACACGTTAGTTTTCTGGAGGAGACTTTTAAATCAAATTGGGTTCTAAATGGAAGCAGCTGAGAAATACTATCCCCAGAATGTAGGTTCTTTAAAAAGACAGATGGTAAATATCACTGGTAAAGACCTTGTCAGTCAGAACAACTTTCCTAGACTTTGCTGTACAAAGAGGTCATTCATGGTACAGTATTATGTCAGCAAACATAAGGTAGCTTGGTATCCTGTGCTCCAAATAAGAGACACCTGTAAATTGTTTGGTGTGCAACAAAGGTATTTTTTCCTAGATGCATAGCGTACTGTGGCTCTGCTGGGGCATTCATACACAGGGAGAATGGGGGCATGACATGTTCTTTATTAAACAAATCTCAAGTGTTTTTTGTGGAAGTTTAAACACCTTTTCTTTTTGTCCCCAGCTTTGGGGACTAACAGAGTTATAGCAAGCTTCTTCAGCAAAGTTAGACCTGAATTGTTTTTGAGTATATGTTTGAGGCAGAAATGGGCCTACAGTGATGTTATTGTGGGATATGCCAAGTGAATGTTTTTGTTACTTATGGACATTCAGCCAATAGATAGCAATTTAAATTAAACTTCCCAACTCAGTTTAACAACAACACCCTCCTAGTTGTAAATTGTTTTTCCTCTGCCTTATGTCACTTCTTTCATTCTAATTTTAGAGCTCTAATGTGCTGGCACTTACTTCTGGGAGTAAACTGCTTGGGCCGGATTCTGCCATCCTTTCTCATTTTGAGATGTACTTGGCTAGCCAGGTGGTACCTGCAGGGTAGTACCCTCTGGGCAGGCCCACAGAGGTATCTGTCCACCTTTTTTTTAAATCCCTCATGATTTTTCATGTTTTTACAAGTTTTTTTTGAAGAAAAGGTGAAGGTGACTTTACACAAAATTTAAACTGAAAACAGCTCTGAGACCAGTGAGTGATTTATTTATTTTTCTAATGGCTTTTAAGGGCTGTGTACCATCTAATTAAAAAAAAAAATCCTTTAAAATATTTTTCAGGACTCTCCTTGTGGCTTTTTGTAGTTCACAGCATTTCTTCAACAGCAGATTCACTGCCCATGGGGCATAGGGTAGATTCCAAATTCAGTGGCTTTATTTCAGGAAATTAGATTCCATCTGTCTAAACACTGCAAAATTGGGACTATTATTCATAGTTCCATAGTTAGTAGGGTAGGAAGGGACATGAGCAGATCATCGAGTCCGACCCCCTGCCATGGCAGGAAAGAGTACTGGGGTCAAATAACCCCAGCAAGGTATTCATCTAGTCTCTTCTTAAAGACCCTCAGGGTAGGAGCCATCACCACTTCTCTTGGAAGTTGGTTCCAGATCCTAGCCGCCCTGACAGTGAAGTAGTGCCTCCTGGTTGTCTAGCCTAAATCTACCCTCTGCCAGCTTGTGACCATTGTTCCTAGTCACTCCTGGTAGTGCTTGGGGAACAGGAACTCCCCCAAAGCCTGCTGGTCCCCTCTGACTAGTTTGTAACAGGCCACTAGATCCCCCCTCAGCCTTCTCTTGCGGAGGCTGAATAGATTAAGGTCCTGTAACCTGTCCTCGTAGGGCCTGTCCTGCTGCCCCCTGGTCATACAAGTGGTCCTCCTCTGGACCCTCTCCATGTTGTCCACATCCCTCTTGAAGTCTGGCACCCAGAACTGGATGCTGTACTCCAACTGTGGCCTGACCAGTGCTGCATAGAGGGGGAAGTTCACCTCCTTGGACTTGCTCGAGATACATCTGTGGACGCTTGACAAGGTGCGGCTGGCCTTCCTGACTGCATCTCCACACTTCCAGCTCTTGTTCATCTTGGCATCAGTGATGACTCCAAGATTCTTTTCTGTCTCTCTGCACTGAGGAGAAGGGAGTTCCCCAGCCTGTAGATATAGTGCTGGTTCTTCCTCCCCGGGTGCATCACCTTGCACTTGTCAGTTTTGAATCCCATCCTATTTTCATCCGCCCACCCCTGTAAAGTGTCTAGGTCTGATTGTAGCCTATTCCTACCTTCTAGCATGCCCACATCCCCCCACATTTTAGTATCATCAGATAGTTTGAACAGGGTGCTTTTTACCCCCTCGTCCAAGTTACTGATGAAGACGTTGAACAGTGCAGGCTCAAGGACCAAGCCCTGCGGAACCCCACTGCCCACATCCCTCCAGGTCGAAAATGACCCATCCACTACCACTCCCTGGGTACTGTAGGTATCGACACCACAGTCCCCCAGTTTCTTAATGACAGAGAGTGAGAGACGGTGTCGAAGGCCTTCTGAAAGTCCAGGAAGACTATGTCCACTGCTACCCCTGCATCTAAGGATTTGGTGACCTGGTCTCAAAAAGCTTACCCAGGATCAAGGTAAGACTAAC
>NW_017728886.1:129602924-129630205 GCF_001723895.1 Crocodylus porosus | reverse complement strand
TACAGCCTATAGCCCTTGATATTCACCGCCCAGTCATGCGTTAGGTCCCACCACGTTTTAATGAGCCCCACTATGTCTGGGTTGGTGTCAGCTAGCAGGAGGGTAAGTTCCTCCTGCTTGTTTCCCATACTACGAGTGTTTGTGTAGAGGCATTTGAGGTCTCCTGCGGATGTATGCACTGGCCCCCTAATCACAGCATTGCCCTGGCCCCTGTTGCTTACCTGTGTATATGTTCCGCTCGTTGGTCTATGCTGGGCTGTACTTGTGGGTGTTGCTTCGTTTGGCAGTCCAAGGCTTCCTCCATCTTTTGTCTTCCCCTTCCCCGAATGAGCCTAGTTTAAAGCCCACCAGAGGAGATCCGCCAACCTAGAAGAAAACGCACGCTTTCTAGAAGAAAACGCACGCTTTGGTTAGTTGATCTTTGGCTCGGCTATAATAATTCTCATAACGTTTTCTGAGTATGCTTGAAAGTCTGCTGCTGTGGTTACTGGAATTGTGGTTTCTCTTAAGAAACAGAGGGCTATACTGGGGCTGGATTAGGAAAAACAACTAAGGCTGTGCATTTAGTTGGCTGTTTTGTGTCGATGCTGTTTTGACTCATTTTGAGCTCGAAACAGAGGGCTTCGAAACAGCCCCAAAACAAAATGAGGCCAGTTTAAACGTTTTGAAAGTTTTGAAACATTTTGAAGCAGCAGCCAGGTAGTGGGAGGCAGGGGAGAGCCAGGGCTGTGCTCTGCAGCCCCATGTGGCTCAGCGTGGTGGGGAGCATAGCTCTGGCTCTCCCTGTCTCCCACTGCCGGGGTACGTTCTGATGGGCTTCACCAGCTCCATGGAGCCTAGCTCAATAGCAGGAGGTGGGCAGAGCCGTTGCTGCTCTCCACCTCCTGCCATTGGGCTGAGTTTGACAGGGCTGCTGTCCCAGCCACCTGCGGAGGGTTCGGGATTGAGAGTACAGTCAGGGTTAGAAAGGGAAGAAAGGTTTATTGGCTTAACAAAAACATAACTATGCATAATATACTAAGACAGATAATAAATTCGCATTGGCAACTTATCGGCGGTTCCCTCTGATGCCTGATGTACGACAAGTTTCTCTTCCACAAAGTTCAGCGAAGTCAGGCATCCCCCATCAGCATTGTCCGAGAGGAAGGACCCTGCTATTCAGTCCTTGGGCTCCTTGAGATCCATGGGCTCACTGATCCAGGTCAACAGCTAATTAGTAGTTCCTTTCACAGAGCTGTATCTTCCTTCTAAATGATTTCCAGATGTGCTAGCCAATTTATAACTTCTGAGCTATTCTAGTAACTTATAGGCATTCAGATTCTTTTTACTTTGACTGTCCTTAGACTGACCAATAGCAGTACATGCCTTGCATTCTTCTAATAAGGTTAATTTTAACTATGACACAGGGCCTACCGTAACTTCTATAAGGCTTTGCTAAATTTACTAGGGCTTGTACTACATACAAGGCCTCACTACACTTCAGACTTTTTAATAGACTCTTAGCAACAACATATAGCTTAATATCTGAACAAATGATAGAAAATCACTTGGTCTAATTTTCATAGAGCCTTCAGCAAGCACTTGTATCACACAGACATAATTTTCAGCTGTCACAAACTGCAAGCCAGTGGAACTCAAGCCCAGTGTAGTGGGGCAGAGCACAGTTTTGGGGCTGTGTCCTGTGCCCCACACCGGTATGTAAGCCGCTGGGACCCAAGCCCAGGACGGGAGGGCAGAGTGCAGTCCTGGGACCAGCACCCCTGGGGGAGCTGCGGGGACTGTCCTGGAGTCCTCCCGGTGGTGGGAGCCCCCCCAGTCTGCATGCTGGGCGACTGAAGCCAGGTGCTGGCACCTGAGACTGGCAGCAGCACCAATCTTTCTGGCACTGGTCCCAGGCAGCGGCAGCAGCAGCAGCAGGCTTCTCTCATCTGGCAGGCAGATCAGGGGCTTGCACCCCCAGGAGGACTCCAGCAGTGCCCGTACCTGGGGGTGCCGGCAAGTCCCCAGTCTGTCTGCCTGCTATGTTTTGTTTCCCCATAATAACTATGGGTGAAACATTGAAACAGCGTTGAAACAGCAAAACAGTTTCAACGCAACCAAGTGGAACAATGGTTTTGAAACTAAACAGTGTTCTGTTGAATTGTCAAAACTGAAGCCAAATCAAAATGGTGCTGTATTGCACAGCCCTAAAAACAACCTAAATTGGAGTGTGTTTTCAAGCCCTATTTTTAATCTTATGTTGAGAAATGTACACATCTTTATGGAGGGTGTCAAAATTCAGTGTCTCTTGCTGCAAGTGTCTGTTGACACCCTTGTAAACGAAACTAATGTGTAACAATGGATTAGAACATATGTTGATGAGATCCAGACAGTGAGGGAAGGATTTTTGCAATTCATTCTGCTTTCCAGAGCCTGTGCTGATACTGTAACGATTCAGAAATAGTTTTACAGGGTGTAAATGCCAACTGTAGTGAAAGGCTTGTTAGGTCCTGGTTTTCTCAAGCTGTAGGTCATGACACCAAGGGTCACCAGGAGTTTTTGGGATGATGGGGTGTGAGTGGTTGTGAAGGCATGCTACTCAGAGATTTGCTGGTGCTCCTCTGAAGCAGACTTGTTTGAACAAAGTCAGTCCTTTAGATTCCATTAACACCTCATGGGACTTGTTTTCTGAATCTCACAGTACTCCTAACAAGGGCCTTATGAACTATTGCAAAGGATTCTGGGTGGCGTTCAGTACCTTAATCACATATTTCTTGTGCCTGGAACATAGACAAGCCTGTCTCTCCCCTTGTCTATATAAGGGTTTTTTTTTATTGAATGCTGCTATTTGGCATTGGGTCATTAATGCTTTGTTACTATGTGAAATTACTCCCAAATGCTTTACCATGAAGTATTTCCATAACTGATTCAGACTAAATTACACTTTTGCCATGAACAGAGTTATTTTCTAGTGCATTACCCTTGCAGTGGAATGAAGTAGTGAAAATGCTAATTTGCAAAAAAAAAAAAAAAAAAAATTGTCAGAGACTTCTTGGTAATTAGAGCAAGTTAGGTAGGTTTTATTACATGTAAAATAAAAAGAAAATCCAAACATTTTAGTACATTTAGTACATTTTCCTTTAAAGGAAACTAATTATTTTGTTTATAAGGGACCAAATACTTCAGCTGTCCAATTGTATCTTTAAAAACCCCAAACCACTTACTACAAATCTTTTGCTCTGCTACTTCGTTTATATCAAGCCAAATGTTCTTGTACATCAACATGAAGTTCTTGAAAGTTTGTTTTGGGCTTATTTAGTTGATAAAGCACTTTATTTGTCTTTTGTCATTACTAAAGTTGCAGCGAGACTAATGTTTCTGAACTGTATGGGTCACAGTAAACTAGCTACCAAGAAGGAGCAGTCATTTTTTTTGGTGCTCAGGTACTCACTTTATTATAAATAGCCATTAGGATATATACCATGTCAAATTTCTGTTGTGGCATGCATTGGCTTTTCTTTTCCAGAGACAGTGTTGCTTGATTGTTTCCTTTTTCCTACCCAGAAAAACCACTGTAGTTTTGATTAGTTACATGATGGGAACAGCTGGGAAATAGCTGTGGAGTGGAGTGTTTAAAACACAGCTTTAATTTTAATGAAAGATTTTAGGCATAATCAAGAGCTGAATTTGGTCTCTGCAACTTGAGTGAAACTCCTGGAATTGCGGGAGTGCTTGGTTAGTGTAGCTGCCCTGTTTTCTACTCTGGGCAGGCAGCATACTTGTTTGAAGGCAATATGGAAATCCTTCTTAAAAAATAGTTAACCTTGTCAAACAAATCCAAGGTTCCCTCAAGGGTCTTGTTCTTTGCTTACTGAACACTGCCTGCAGTTCTGCTTTAGCTGTGCTAAAATGGAATAATTCTGCATTTAATGAAGCTGTCACTTTTTTTTTTCCAAAACAAGTAAGTGTTGCATGAATTGGATATATACATCAAAGCTTTCCTTTTGCCACTGCGTTAATGCAGAGAGTAGCATTTGATTCTCTGTGACATCATTGAAGTCAGTTAATTTCTGTGAATTTTGCAAAGGGTAGGATTTTTTGATTAGAGACTCTTGATCTACTGTGGCCACTCTGGTCTTGGCTAAGTAAACAGTTAAGACATCAGTCCTCTCTCTTTTTTTCCTGTTAAAAAAAAATCTAAGCCATCTGTGCTCTTTTATGCTTTTATTATTCTTCCACTAAGGACAGAAAAACTGCTTTTGTTTTAAGATTAAAGCAGATATACACAGACTGCCATTTTAATTTCTTTTTGTAAGGGTTAGAATGCAGTGCAGCTGTTCGCGAAAAGGGGAAAGGAATTCGGACCACGTTGTGTTGTAATACAAAAAAGAAAAGAAATAGAAAACCTGGTGTTGTGATGAGAAATTTAGTCCGTTGGTGCTGTTTCTATCTTCTTTTAAATGTGATTCAAAGTTCATTGTTATGTGTTTCTGGTGTCTTATGAACATATAGTTTGGAGTAAACAAAATTTGCATTAGGATGTATTGGTTTGCAACAGGAGAATGTCTTATTTTGTTTGAGAAGTGTTGTTGTACCTTGTAGTTTAAATAAATGGTTGACCAAATATGGAGGTTCCTGACTCAGGCAAACACTCCCATTCATCCCATTGGTATGGGACATTCCTTGAGTGAAAAGATGAGCATTACAAATGAGCCTTTCCCCCTCCTTCAGGACTGGTCACTCACTATATTGTTCTTGTGTTTATTTACCTAACATAGTTTATTTTCAGAGTCACCATTCATTAGTGTCAGAGCAAGAAGCATCTATTTCCTCTGTTCTTGTGGCTGTTTGGGTTTTGATTTGGTTTCTCTATGTAGCATCACACACACCTGAATTTGGAAAGGTGTGAGGAGTCTGACTTCAATTTTTTTGCAGTCAATTGAATATGAAGTGTTGTTTTAAATCCTGTGTCATCAGCTCAATTCTAGACAAATGAGCAGTTAATGAAACCTGAGACTGTCTGATTTGAGGGACCTATTTAAAATGAGTTGATCATCTTAGTGCAATCCCCAGTGATCTGGTGTCCCTGTAGTTTCTTTTTAAAGAGTATTGCAGTTGGTATTTTTGGTGTAGAAGGTGCCAGTTTTGGTGCACAAGCCATGGTGAGATGTTTGCAGTGCTGTAGTGGCCACTGCACTGAAACTTTTTTGTCAATAAAAAGACAGGCTGGACTTCAACTGTAGTCAGTCCAGAATGTTTTTCAAGCACTGAATGCAACTTGTAATGTGGGATTTGAAGATAATAATGAAAGGTGAATGCCGTGTATGCTCCATAGTTTCACTTCACTTAGCCTTTTGTTTATAGACTTTTTTCGTTTTGGGACAACAGACTTTTTATTATGGATCATCTTGACCTAATTTAAAAATATACCCTCAGCGCACATTAATTGCAAAAAAAAAAATCGAGACTTATCCCATATGCATTTTGGAATGAACCAAGTTTTTGGAAGGAGAAAAATGAAAGTGTTTTAGTATCTTATATTTTGTTTTGACCTTTAAAAATATTGTTTAATGGAAATATTTAACCTCATTGGCATTGGTGAGAAACATGGAGTGAGAGAGAACCATGTGCCTTTCACATGTAAAGATGAGCCCGAAGTGTTCTGAAAAATTTCAAGCATGTCCTTTTCCTGATTATCCTGATTAAGAATGTAAAAAAGTATCATGAGGTGAAGACATTGCAATGGTGCTTTCAAAGAAAACTATTGCTATGTGACGGTGAATGATACTGATATTTAAAAATATTTCTAGAAGGGTTTTGAAATGCCTGCTACACGTTTGCATTTTGAATAATTTAAACTAGGAATTTTTTTAAGTGACCTATTTTTTTTCCTCTTCATTTTTTGGTAAGAAGTCATAAATTACTAGGCCTATTGCCTCAAGGCTGGTTTAAACTATCTATCTATTTATTACCTACAATAGATCTACATTCAAAAAAGAGAGCTCTTCAATTTTCAAGCTGAATAACGAAGTTAAGAAGCCCTGCACTGAAGGTTGTCTGTGGTCTTACTTTGTCCTTCTTACACATACATATGATGCAATGCCTAATTATGTGGTTGTATCCTGTTTCTTCCAACTGGACCCTGTGCAGAATAGATAATGTTCAGTCAATGAGCAAGGATCTAGTAATTTGTTTTTTACTCATGCATAGTATATAGTATTGCATTACACTTCACATATTCAAAACATGGGTTTCATTGACTACAGATGCTAACCACTTCTATAGCTCAGATCCTAGGTCTTAACTCAAGCACCTAGAATTTGAGGGATACACCGTTAGCTAGCTAGCTCCTGTGAAAAGTTTAAGTGACTTGCACAGTATCATGTTGTCCCGCACTGTGAGAGGGTGTTCGTGACACCATGTCCCGCACTGTGAGAGGGGCCTTGTGGCACCCTCCGGTTCATGGCAGATCTAGATTTATGGGATAAGGGAGGCTCGGATGCGTAATGGTTTCAGTTAACAACGTTTATTTACTCATGGCCCTATAGCAGTAGTTGGCAGCCAATGGAGGCGAGGATACCAGAATTCGCTTGCGTTGCACGTTGTGAATTGAAGGTGAGAGGGTCCGGAACAAGCCAGGGTACGCCTGAGGGAACGACGGCGGGAGACAGTTGGGGTGGTCAGCCCTAAAGAACCATGAGGCCAGCTCAGGTCGCGGTGGAATGGCGTTCTGTCCCAGCAACCGCCGGGCGGGGCTTAAATACTTTGCCATTCTGCCAGGATTTCTCTTGAGCCAATTAGAGGCCCTCGTTCAAGGAACTTTCCAGGCAATCATGCATCATTAGCAAGACCAGTGCATGTCTGATTACATCACAGCGCATGATCGGGGGGGGGGGGGGTGGTCTCAGGCTTGACCAGGCTTGTAACAGCGCGTGTGGCACAGATGCCAATTTGATCTTTACGTATGTAAGGACTCTCTCTGGCACAGACAGGAATAGAATCCTGTTCTCCAATGCCACAGTCGTTTGTCTTTAGATGAAGTCCGTCTTTCTTGTATCCTCTCTAATTCATGCCTTCCAACAGATGCTTTAGTGGTTATACAGTACACAATCCTTGCCTGTCCTTGGAACAGTTCGATTCTGTACAGTGATTTTTCTGTCTGTTTACCACTCAAAAAATGGTTTCTGTAAGAAAACAAGTGCTGAGTGATCTGGTATTATCAATGTTGCTGGGTTTTGGTTGATCTGTGTTGGCCTAAGGCCATAGGCAGGCAGAGTTCTTTGGGTAGATGTGTTATCTTTTATTAGACCAACTGAGCAGTTGGAAAAAAAGTTCTTGGCAGGCTTTCAGGCACAATCACCTGGGTGCCAAGCTTGCCAAGAACTTTTTTTCAAACTGCTCAGCTGGTCTAATAAAAGGTAACACATCTACCTAAAGAACCTTGCCTGGAATTATCAAGTATCTCGTGGTGCATACATTCAAGATGGCTGAATAAAGATTGCAAAAGTGACCTCAATTCTGTCCCTAACTTTTGAGTGCTTCACGTGGCAAATTTTGTGCTTAAAAGCATGCACGCACATACTCACGTTGCCTTGACATCCCCTTAGATGGTGGGCACAGTTGAATCCTTTAGATCACGGGTTAGCAACCTGTGCTTGGTGGTCCAGTCCAGCAGGAGAGGGAATCAGTGGCATGGAGCTGTATTGTGCTGCTCATCTCTTCTGTAGTGCTCCCCTTCACCATGGAGCTTACTAACCCCCCTGAGTCTCCTTCCCCTCCCTGCAGAAAGAATGGGGGTAAGTGGTGAGGGTAAGCACAGGCAGCTGACTGCTCCAGTATGAAGATATCTGGGTCATAAAGGCCAGCTTCTGTCAGCAAAAGGTTGCCAACCTTTGTTTTAAATCCACTGTAGAGACTTCTTACTTGAGCTAACGTGGTATCTATCTGTCTTTTGCAATGTGGGCCAGTGCTAGAGCGGGAGCACTTTTGTCACCAGCTGTTTAGTTGGCTGCAGAGATTGCTGAGATTTAGGAAGTTTGGATTGCTTGTAAAGCTGTGGTATGTGGTCTCATAGGCACAGCTTTTCTTTGTTTCACCTGTCCCCCAAAGTTTAACCTTTGTTCCTTCTGTCATACTTCTGGCTCACGTGCTGACTTCCTTTGTTGCATTTGTCTCAGACTTTTCTCCTGTTCTTCAGGAGCCCCCACTTGGATCTTGCACAACTCAGAGCTGCAGTTCCAGGGGAAAGTCCTGCACTGGAGCATGCCCCTGGCAGAAGGAATTTTTGTGAATTTGGCTACTAACATTTAAAGCTTAGTAGAGCATGTGAAAACTGTTTTTTCTTCGGTGTTTTTCTACCTTTGATAGGGTATGGTGGTATTTCATTCCAAAATTCCCATTTCTAAACAAATTTCCCACCCATATGTAAAATGTTTTGCAGGGAGGGAGGGAGATGGGGAGATACCAAGTACACCAGCCCCACTAGTAATTTAAATGCAAAATATGTTGGGCTGTATCATGCAATTTTTCATTGAAACAAAGCTTTACACTCACCTCAGTGAGGGATCCTGGTTAATAGTCTATTGTAAGTTATAGACTAGAGTTAAGGCCAGATATTGTGCCAGCTTCATCCCCTTTCCACCTTGCACTTGACCTTAGAGTCAGTGCAGATTTTGTTTTAAAAAAAAAAAAAAAAAAAATCAAAGCTTTGGTTCTGGCAAAAATAATGTACTACGTCTGTTACATATAAGGAGTAAGTTAATACTTTTCACAGTTAAGTGGGAAAAGATAGTATCTCTGCAGCATTGGCAAGACAGGAGTTGGAACTCTAATATGACCTTGCTCCCAGAATACAAGCTTGGCCAAGTTGCACAGCCATGTGTATATTATGTCAAATGCTAGACAGTGGAACTGAAGGGCAGGGGAGCGAGGCACTTCTGTCAGAAAGCTTGTGTGAGAGCATTGCTTACTCTGGAATTTCCTGAGTATGGGCTTGACTCTTTTTTTTTCCCACCCCCTCCCAGCTTTGCTATCCCCTTAATCCTTCATTTAAAGAGAAACACTCCTAATTTTCTAAGGGAGAACCTTGCCAGGACCCTATGAGCCTCATAGTCAGAACTCATGAAGTTCTTGAATGGGCTATTAAGCCCAAACCTCTGCAAGCTGAATGAAGTGATTTAAGGCACTGTATGTCCTTAAAGCAGTTCAAGCTGCCAAAGCCTTTAGTTTAGCCATGTTAAAGGTTTAAAAGGCTTACGTTACTGAAAGCACTCTAAAAGCACAGGGCATGTCTCTGCCTGAATGTAGTTGTGTTTTCATACATATTAAATAATAGCTGTAAATTACAGTGTAGACACAACACACACATTCACTGCTAATTATGTTTGACTTGAGGCAGCAAATACCAGATTTGCTTTATTCAGGCATGATTAACTAGCAAGAGACTTTTTGTACTCAGCTGGCTATTTTACAAGCAACAGAAATTGCCAAATTAAACACCAGAAAAAATTGTTTTAAGTTGAGATCACAGGAAAAGTCAACCACAGATATTGACTGTCTTGGAAAAAATTGCAAGCGAAAAGGAATACCTGACAGAATGTAGAATTGAGATGTAGGTATAGGTATATAATTATAGGGCATGTCCAGATGTGCATGGATGTTTGGTTCCCTGGGGAATGCCCATGCCATGCACACTTTGGCACATGGCAAGTTAACCCAGGTGGGGTAGGGGAGGCTGTGGCCAGCGCTGGGCTGGCCCCAGCAACCTTACCTGGGGCCCTGGGGGCCTCCCAGGGCTGCAGCAATTCTGCCCTGTGGAGCCTGGCTGGCAGCTGCAGCACAGCTCCAGGTGGCCTGGTTCCACTTTTCAGCAGTGTGCACTGCGCTGGTTTGTTTTGTTTTGTTTTTCCACAGGTTTTTTTCCTTCTGGATATCTAGGGGTGAAAAAACAGCGCAATGCACCCTTGCAGTGTGGAGAGCACCTGACGGTGTGGTATGTGGTGCTGCAAACATTTGCAACACCACATACAGCACAATCACGTTCATCCTGACACGCCCTTGTAGTCTGTCCGATCTAGTTGGGGGTGGTCCTGCTTTGAACAGGAGGTTGGAGTAGATGACCTCCTGAGGTACCTTCCACCCCTAATTTTCTATGATTGTATGACTCTAAGTTGTTAGGTCTTGACTACAAAATTTGGTTGTGACGGCCAGGCTGGGACCACACGCTGGAAGATGAAGGAAAGGAAGGCACACTCTACAATGAAAAAGAAAATCTGATCAAAGTTGCTCTTTGCTTTAAACCTTTGCTAAATTTGCATTTGAATCCATTTGCAAAAGGAATGGCTGGCGGTGAATTTATAAGATGAAATCTCTTCTACAGAGCACTAGCTTGTCCCCCTTTCACATGAGGAACATCCTGTGACCTCCCTAAGAGTTCCACCTGTGGAGAACCTGGAGGACTGAGCCCTTTGATTGCGTGGCAGCAGCAAATCAAATAGTTATGTTTGTATCTGAAGCATCACTCTTTTCAGAGTAGACTTTAGATTTATGTGTACAGCGTAAGATGCATTAAGCAGCACACACTTCTTAATTCCATAAAGAGAAGTAACTGCCCTCACTGCTTTCACATTTCCTGAATCCAAAATGTAATGATGTTTAAGGTTTCTGGAAGGGTGTGTAAAATAGAAATGCAGATTAAATTCAGAGCAGTTATCTGTTGCATGATTAAAAACTCAGAACTTGCAGTTTTGCTGTGCCTGTCTTGTTTGAAGCTAATTCAGTTTATAATCTGGCAGGAATGATGCCCTACAGTCAGTTTTTATTTAGCCTTCCTGGTTCAGATCCTAGTTAAAGGAGAGTGGTGCAGAATTTCATTTTATTTAGATGCATACCCAGAATGTGAGGCCAGCTCACGCCTACCCAATATGCTTGCCTCTGGGGCGAGCAACATTTCTGCAGAACACAGTGGGTAAACATTTGCATTCTTGCTTCCTCCCACTTGTTAAAATATCCCAGCTGTGTATTACAAAGCAGAACGCTGAGGGTGCATAAAACTGAAACTGTGTTTTTGTTTTGCATGTATATGTTTTTTGTTTTGTTTTGAGGGGGTGATTTATATTTATTTAAGAAAGCCTAAACTAGACCCTGTACATGTGTTCCCTGTGAGGTCCTCCTTTCTTCCTATTTCACAGCTGGGTTGACAGATTTAATAGGAGGTGGTAAGCTCGTTAGAGGTCACTGTGCATCTGTGGCTGAGTAGCACCCTGATCCCTTTGGCTCCAGTGCTTTGTTCTTGCACCTTTTTGCAGTGTTGTCTTTCCAAATTCCTTGCATCCGGAGAGTCATATAGTTAATTGTACTTTAACAACTTTCTGTTGGACTGTGTAATCTGTTATGGCAGGTAGGGTATTGAGGATCCAAACCTACTCTGTGATAGAAATCCCTGGGGGGTTCTAGAACTAGTGCTGCTCCAATCTGAGTCCTGGATGCCTAAAAAAGAGAAGTTTGGTTGCTTTTGCTTAAACAATAAGAATGGTGTTCTTAGATAAAACCAGGTAAACTACCTTGAGGTAGTACACACACACACCCTGATCCCATCTGGTGTTCTTTTTGTGTCAAGTTCAAATACAGATAAGCATTCAGTCCCGTAAAGGGTTGCCTGTGATATTAAGATAACAAATTTACTGTTCCATGTAAAACACCATTGCAGGTTTGGGCCAGTGTCTTACCAAAGTAAATGTCTTGTTACATGTAGCGCAAGGTCTGCTTTAGAGAAGAGTTGGGGCTTGGGTGACAGAGTGAAGCTAACATAGAAATAAACTGTCCACTGCTCGGGGATAAATCACTTCTTGGAATAAGGCTGATGGTAGGTTCTAGGAAAATTTTCTCTATATTATATATGTGTTTTAACTACTTTTTTGCACAAGTATGGTATGCTCTACAGCACCCATCACTGGGAAGTCACAATTCTGCTCCCATTGAAGTCCCAGTAAGCTTTACCAAAGGACTTCAGTAGGATCAGGATACTCTAGTTTTTCTAGCAGTAGAAAGGGCATTATTGAATACTTTACACTTCAGGTTCTGCTTACTGTAAAATTTTAAAAGTTGTCATTTTTCAGACAAAGATTATGGGAGTTTTCCTCAGGCAGTCACTGAAGAAGGCTGGATCTGTTTTTCTGCTCATTACTATTTACATAATATTCTGAGTGTCCTGTTCCCTGCTCTCCCGCGGCCCCCCCCCCAACCCCATTAACTTTTAAAATTTTAAAATCTAGATGAGGAAACAGCCACAATAACAGAAGAAATTGATGCTTTTTGCTCTGATGCTAATGAATGGTGACTTAGAATATAAATTACATGATAGGTAAATAAGCACCTCTTAGTATCTTGTACTTGTTAGACTTTAAATCTAGTCTAGATTTGAGTGAAACTTTACAGAAGAATACAAGGAGAAAGGATGGAGAAGAGTCAACATTTCATAAGAGTGCTGAATGTATAAGTAGTGTACTGCCATAGAGATAACATGCTTCACTGATAAAACATTGCGGCTTCCACTGCAGTGCATCTAGGCTTGGTTTTATATGACATACTAATACAGAGGTCAGCAACCCCTAGCCTTCAAGCTTCTGCTGGTCTATAGAGCCAATTGATCCGGCCCATGAACATAGGGCTTCAGTGGCATTTGGTAGCAGAGGGCTTTGACAGCAGTGATGGATATAGGCACCTTCCCCACCATGTCACCAGGGTGGGAGAAGTGCCAGTGGCAGCTGGGCCCAAGCATCTCTCTGACCCAAACTGAGTCATTCCAGCCTGTGATCTAACAAAGCTGCTGACTGCAAACCGGGGAGCACTATCAGGCTCCCCACTTGTCTGCAATATTGACAGCATGAGTGGTGGTACTGCTTTCCTGCTGTCAAATTTCCAGACCTTTGGGGAGCTTCCATCCCTGCATGCTAGATCAAGCTGGCATGGGAACTAATCCGTGGCAGTATGCTGCTGCTGTGTCCTGTGGGGTCCAAAGCCTGAGCACCACTGTTGTGGGGAGTGACTGTGCCTCTTTCCCGTGAGACTACAAGGGTGATGTCTGGCTCCAAGGGCAATTTTCAATATGGGCAGTTCTGGTTTAAAAAAAAAAAAAAAAGTGAGTGGTGGTACAGCTGTCCTGCTATCCCCAGTCTAGACACCTCTCATTATGGTTTTGGTTCCTTTTGAGCCATACATTAAGTGTCAAATATAGTGCTGGGTAAAGGTACGTCTAAAATAATATAAATACCCTGCATTCATAAGACAGTTTCTAGTTCCAAGTTATAAACCAAGCCCTGTGCTTCTCACAGGTGTTCTTTCTGCGTGTGAACAGAGCCCAGTTGACTTGAAGGATCTGACTTCTATGGTTTAGAATAATTCTCCTATTACTACCCTGAAATTCAGCCAGCTCTGAAGGGAAAGCAAGTGGCTGTTTCATAGTGCATGACAGCTCTGCACAACTTTTAAGACCAGAACTACCCAAATTGAAAATTGCCCTGGGAGCCAGACATGCTTCTAGTCTCACGGAAAGAGACGCAGTCTCAACTGATCATACAAGGAAGGGTCAAGGCTTTGGTTCTAAACCTTCTGCAAAGAATGCATCAGTAGCATAGTCCCCTTCAGTGCTATCCTTGTGTATTAGCTCAATTCGGAGTCCTGGGGAATAGTGTCACATACTGAGTCACCAGTGCCACTTCCTGTAGCCTTGTCCTATTTAATCTGGAGATCTCATGAGTTTACCACCTGGTTGGGAGGAAATGCCAAATAATAATTTTATGGTTTTATTTTTCTTATTATTCACAGTAAGCCAAACAGACATTTGTTTCAAATTAACTTTCTTTGCTAACAAATCTCTCTCACAGCTAATGGTAAGGAGTCCTGTTTATTTAATGCATTCATTCTGTATTCCTAGTCTGACACTTGACGAAAGTCCCATTATGATTTTTTTTCTGATGTACTGCATATGGCCACAAACTGCTGTTAAAGTTTGGAATGATATGATTCTTTCTGTGTGCGGAAGACCTTCCTGGATGAAGTCAAATAGATGCACCTTGCTAACGTGGAAAATGTTGCACTGATGCCTTCACTACCATCTTTCTGTCAGTTACTGGAAAAAAATGTTGGAATGTATTTAAAAATAATTTTCTATGCTGCCATCACATTATGGTAGTAAGGTCAGATGGAAACCTGGTATGTGGTGGCAGCTAATATTGAAGTTAATACTTGCTCCATCAGCTTAGGCACAGCAAGGGACCCGGATAATGAGAAGAACATAAATGGAACAGTGGATTTAACTAGTCAGCACAGTTTAAAAAGCTCATTACTAAAGAAAAGGCTTGGGAGAAGTTTTGGCAGGGAAGTCTGCTTTTATTGTTAAATTGCAAATAGAACTTGACTTTGTTTTAAACCAAGTTTTTGAATCTGTTACGAGTCTTTTTAAAAGCAAAGTAACTGTTAAAAATCTGTTTCAGGTTTGGTTTCCAAACACTTAAATACAGTTTTTGGAGCTAGAATTTGGTCTTGGTATAAAACCTGCCACTACTCCATTTTACCTGTGTCCAAAAACTCAAAATGAAATTGATTACCATTCTTAGCTAAAATATTATCTAGAGAAAATGAGACATGCATGAGACTCAACACATTTCAAATAAAAATAAAAAGTCTATATCTCTGCTAATACACTGTTACAAGCTGTAGAGTCATTTTTTGACTATTAATAGCTTAGTTGAAACTCACTAGGAGCAGAATCCAGTTCTTAGCAGACATGTTCCTGTATGCTATACTATATAGGTTTTCTTCTTCAAGAAACTGGATTGTACCCACATAAGAGA
This sequence comes from Crocodylus porosus, assembly GCF_001723895.1. Taxonomy (NCBI): domain Eukaryota; kingdom Metazoa; phylum Chordata; order Crocodylia; family Crocodylidae; genus Crocodylus; species Crocodylus porosus. The sequence goes on along the minus strand of NW_017728886.1, from coordinate 129,615,374 downwards.
GATTAAAAACCAAGCTGGTTAATAGAGTTTCTAGTAGACTTTTAATTTAGCGTGCAACTAATGAAGAGCTTAGAAATTGTTGAGACTGGAAGTTTATAAATGCAGATTGTTCAATTAATAGACGAATTACCTTACCACAATGAGGTGAAAGATGTTCTCCCATCCAGTCCCTGCCCCCTAGAAGCAGCCTCTTTGTCATGTTACGTTAGGCCAGGGGTGGGCAAATTATGCCTGTGGGCCGGATCTGGCTGGCCAAAAGATTCTGTTGAGCCCATAGCTGCTCCTTTGAGGGAGAATTGTCTGGCCTGTGGCTGTCCTGGCTTTTCGCACCTCTCTTCCTTCTCCCTTCCCCATGCCGTAGCCGACTGCAGGAGCAGCTCTGGCTCCAGTGGCCAGGAAACCACTCATCTCCCTGGCCTGGCCTGGCCTGGCCTGCCCTCCCCAGCCCCCAATGTATGTTCCAAGGAAGGGGGGGGCTGAGCTCTTGGCCAGGATTCTGCACAGTGAGACTGTCTGTCTGCATGCAAATTCAACTCTGGCCATTTGCAGACCAGACAGTTTGGTGAAATTGAAGCTCAGATATGGTTCTCCCTGCTGGCAGGACTGGGGCTGGAAGCCATGGGTTATCTGGCCCATCCCGGCCAGGGCCTGGTAGAGGTATGGGTGCCACTAATGCAAGTGCCATGCTGTGTTTCCATGTGCTGCTTCAGGCCATGCTATATGGAAGGGGTGGGCAAAATGCGACCCATGGGGCCCCTAAAAAATTTAGAAAATTAATATTTATCTGCCCTGGGTTGCCTGTCATGCAGCCCTCGATGGTTTGCCGAAACTCAGTAAGCGGCTCTCTGCCCAAAATAATTGCCTGCCCCTGCTATATGGACGCAGCTGGAGCAGCTGGCCTGGCTCCTGCCTGACCTAACTGTGCTGGAAACTGGGGGAGGGGTTGTAGGGAGAGCTGCGGGTGTGGATGGGTGGGGTGTGTGCTCATGCCTCTGTCCAATCGTGTATCTGCAGCGTGCAACAGCTCACCAAAACTCATTAAGTGGCCCTCCAGCCCAAATAATTGCCCACCCCTGCATTTGGCTCACTTCTTTTTGTTGCTGGCTAATCCCATTTATAAAGAATGCTTTACAGTTTGCTTCTGTGATTTGAACAGAATATGGCACGTCTTTTCTAGTGCCTCTTACCTTGAGGTCACATCTGTTACCTACCATTGGTTTATGAAGTTTGTCCAGGGCCTCATCTCTCTCCTCCATTACTGTGCACATACACCTGCGTTGCTTATAGCATTGTCTCCAGTCTGTTGCATGTGATAAGCTACAGTGCCTCTGAAATATTTGTAAAGAACACTACTCTGAGGAGTATCTTTTGTTTGTGACTTTTCAGCATGTTTCAGTAAATGCTTGAACCAAATATTAAGTAGCCATTCAAATTTTGTATTCATACTGTTTCAGGCTATCTTTTGCATCTGAATATGCTAAGTATTCCACTACTTTTGTCCCCTTGAAAATATTTTCTCCCCAATCTTGGAGCCTCTGCTGATTTTATTCTTAGTACAGAATCAGTCACGGACAAAAGAGACATTCCTTTGAGTGTTCAGTAACATCTGGATCATTGTTTTCCTCAGTCAGGGTGCCATGGCATTCTGGGGTACCTTGAGATCCTTTGAGGCATGCTGCAGGGTGCCACACAATCATTTCACATGTAACAGTGCAAACATGATTCATAAAATAAACAGATTTCAAATAGGAATCCTTAGGGTTAAGACCATTCTGACCTGTTGTGGTCTTTTTGAGTTCTTTGCAGCAGAAGACTCACTCAGATATTTTTGGTAGTCAAAAAAGCAAGTGAAAACTAGGAATTGGCATTTTCTGGAGGGTGCCTTGAGGATCTGTTAAATTATGCCACTAATCTAGATACTGAGGACCGGTTTATATTAGTATAAGCTAAAATATGACTAAAGTTAGTATAGTTTTAACTACATAATTCTCCTAATGGACACCCTTATTTTGGTATAAAAGCACCTTTTCCTTTTCCTCTTATACCTTTTGTGAAAGCAGAAATATAGTTCTTCCAACATGCAGTTATGTGTTTAAGTCTTAAGACATGCATATTTGAAGTTACTTCTTTAATGTGCATCCTCAATCTGCAAGTTTCATCTCAGAGTTCCCCCATATAATGCTTCAACAACATGTAGTAGGTGTCCCCGGTAGGTGGTGTTGGATGGAAACTATAGTATCCCCCAAACTTTTGAAACTTGGGAGACCCTTTTTTGGGTTAAAATGTTGGGTGCGTAGGAGGGGGGAATGAGTGTGTTTTTTCAAAATATATAACGTATTCCATTCTCCTGTGATAAATTTATACCAGTGCTGAGATTAGTGTCATTTTTTTTTTTTAACAGTACAAATACCTGTTTCTTTAAACAAAAAACAACCCCCCCGCCCCGACAAACAGACAAACAAACAAAAAAGGATTAATTTCTATACCAGTGGTTCTCATCTTTTTAGCCTCAAGGTGGGGAATGGCAGAGTGGCTGCCTGGGAGAATGGGGAAGGCGGAGGCAGTTGTTGACGGTGCTGCTGCTGTACATAGGGCAGGCACACAGTGCGGGCTGGAGGAGGAGAACATTTACCTTGTGTGAGGAATCTCATGACATGCCTTTTGAGAATCACTGGTTAGGTTGAGCACTGGTGTGGGTGTTTTGAGTTCTCATGCAACCTCTAACATGGATGCATTTCCTGCCTGTGCACAAGTCGATCAGCCAGTTTTAAATGCAGGTGCCTAACGTTAAGCACCCTTTTTTTTAGGTGCTGAAATGTGGCTTTAAGTGGCTTGTTGTCAGAGATGCCAAATATTGATATCTGTGTGTGCTTAGTACCTCAGGCCCCTCAATTATGGTGCCTCTAACTTCAGACTTTGTGTTTTGCACTCTCCTTGGTTCTGTGTTTTACTTTTTGCAAAGAATTTATCCAATAACTAACTTATATTTTGCACAGGAATGTTGAAGATTAATGCAGTTAATGACACCCTAAAGCTTTGAGAATATCTGTATGCTTAACTTCCTTGTATACGTCTTGGGTACAACTCTGTGAAGTTTCATCCTAAACTTCTCACTTGCAATTTCTCTAGACTTAATCGGGAACTAAGGTCACTCTGTACCCATGTACTCCCTGTACTTAAGTAACCGTGGCTTGCTTGACAAAGTATATACAAACACCAGAAAGGCTAATAATGCAGCTTTAAACTGGTTTCCTTTTAAAGCCTATCATTCAGGAAAGGGCTGATAATAAATAACCTGTGTGTTTAATAATGTGGATGTGTGCTTCCTTTTGCCTTAAACTTTGGGAAAACAAAGTAGTGTAGCAATATCCTTTGGGAAACTAACAGTCTTTAAATTTGGACTGAACAGCTTTTTATTTTAGAGCGGAGGTCAGCAACATTTTTGGGCAGTGCCAAAAACACCCACAACCTCAACTTGTAAGATGTTAGCATTTTGCTTGGCACAAGTGCCATGAGGTGGATGATGAGGGAGCCATGAGAGGTCTGATCCTTGTTATGGCAGCACAGCCCCAGTCACTTCCCTGCTATCTGCCCCGAGGCTCATGCTCGCAGCAGGCAGAGGGGAGGCTGCAGGCAGCTGCATTGGGGTCCATGGAGCCCTGGCCTGGTTCATTGTGCCTCAAGGTCGACATCAGGGAAGGGGCCAGGGTTGCACTGCCACAACAAGAATCAGGCCCCTCGAGGCTTTCCCACTGTCTGCCTCAAGGCATCTGTGCCAAGCAAAATGCCTTTGTGTGCCATGCTCTGGCACATGTGCCAGGGGTTGCCTATCCCTGTTTTAAACTGCAAGAAATATAGTGCTAATGAGCCTGTAGCCAAAGGACATTTTGAACATGGAGTAACACTATGAGGCCTTTTGGCCTTTATCCAGTTCTGTAATTAGCTTAGGGTTAATCATTACTTAGCACTTCAAGGTCACTTCACTGTGAATTTTCCTTCTTCTGAGTTTGGCAGCAGAAGATGAGAGCTGGGAAATGCAAAGCCGGGTTCACTGTGCCCTGAGTCTTCAAGTAAGCTTCTGCTTATGAAAGCATATACACCTCTGATTGATTTGGTTAGTTTATAACTAGGGGTCTACCTGACACAAGAAGGCAGCTGGCCAATTTCACAGGCAGATCGCAAGGCCAGAAGCCATTTTTGTGGTCTGTGTGTGGCAGGACTCCCCACACCCCTGATTGTCTGAGTCCACTTGTATTTGCAGTTTTCACAAATTGCACAACCACAAATTTGGTAGGTCCCAATAGTGGTTTTCAATCTCTCATCCACAGGCCCCTTGGGGTCCACAAATTACATCTAAGGGATCCATGAAAGATGACTATGCTCTGTCAAAAGTATGTAAATACCCATGCTTACAATTCAAAGGGGTCTGCACCTTGGTTCTAAACTTTTTGGGGACTTGCAAATGAAAAAAAGGGTGAAAACCAGTGGTCTATAAGGTACTGAGCTACCCAGCCTTCTGTCTTCCTTCTCAGTAGAAATGATGACCTTCTGCTGCAACAAGTTGCTTTATCTCCCAGTCCATGTTCTGTGGAGATAAATTGGGTCCAAATAAGATATTAATAGGAGCTGATATCTCCAGAAATATAGATATGTGATGTGTTTGGTTTTTGTTTTTGTTTTTTGTACCCGTATTCTGAATTTAAATTACCTTATCTTTCCAGGTGAGCCCAGACTGCACTGTTTTTGCCCTGGTTCTGAAAAGCTTAAGTTCTAATGAAGAGTCAGAATACTTTTTGTACTATCTTAATGGCTTGTGTGCATTAGAAGTTAAAGTGAATTTGTGAACCAGACTATAGCATAACTAATTCCACACGTGATACTTGCTCACATAGTGCAGGTGAGGCCATGGTTCCTTACTATGAGGTACATTACGCTTTTGTGTTTATTGGTATGTTTATTATTGTCTATAATATCACAGATGGGGAGGCATAGGGCATTCTTCAGAAGTCCTTAGTGTCTTTTTGTCATTGTGCCACAGTGGCTCATGCTGTTGGTTCTTACATAAGGGATGATGTGGATGTGGACCATAACATTTCTGTAATCCGAACCAACTCATTCCCTGCTGCTGCTGCTTTTTCTCCTCCCCTCTGCCATCCCCCAATCCTGTACCTCTAATGGAGGCTATGAGTTTAAAGAATATTATGGGGCACATCCACACATGCAAGCACGTGCACTTGCAGCAGCTCAAATAGAAGCATTGCAAGTTTGAGTCAGAGCGTTTTGCCTCTGCACATGTGCCACATGCACTTGTTATGGTGCAAATTGTGCCACTTGGGGAAATATAACCCTGCCTGACTCCTCCCAGATCTGTAGTCATGGGGAGATAGAGCCTCTATAAAAACCTGCCCTGGCCAGAAGCTCAGGGCTACTTGCCCTCAGGAGCTTCTGGGGGAGGAGCCTCTGGGAGGAAGTTCACCACACCCCTTCCTGTTCCAGGCTGCTGTTGCTGGTTGCTGCAAGCTTGGTCTCAGGAGCTTCTGGGGAGAAGATGGCCAGACCCTTTCCTGCCTCCGGCTACTATTAGCTGCTGGCTTGGTCTCAGAGCTTTCAGAGTAAGTTGGTCATACCTCTTCCTGCCTTGGGCTGCTGCTGCTGCCCCTCAGGGAGGGGCCCACTGCACTGCACCACACCCTAGCTTCTGCACCCCTGTTCCAACCTGCTGCCAAGCTGCGGTCAGGGGACAGCCTGGGGGAGGGAGCCTGTGCTGTCTGTGGGCCCCTCCCCCACCATCACTGCGACCTGGTGTTTGTTGTGTGGCTGAGTAAGCCAGCTCGCATTTCCCCAGCCCTTTGTGTATGTGTTGGTCCCTTCCCCTCCCCACCCCCGCACATTCTCGAAGCGTAGGCCTCCCAGCTTTTTTTATGTGGGGCTATAGCTCTGAGCTTTAGCCCCCTTCCTCCCTACCCCCCTTCTCCCCCATAAACCCAGCCTATCCTACTAGATTCACCAGCCCCACAGATTCTTTTGTTTTTGTTTATTGTTTTCCCTGTCCTCATGTAAAACGGTGGCAAGGCAGGAAACTTTTGTGAGGGCATCTGCCCCCACAGAGCTTCCTTCAGCCCCCATTATGGGGGTGGATCCCAGCCAAGCCCCCAAGGGGATGCATACCTTTGTAGCCTCCGTCCTGGAGGCAGAGTCCAATTAAGCTCCTCCATTGTATCTTTCAATCTTAGACCCTACTACTGTGTGGGGCCAATTAGTTAACTACGTGGGCCTTAAGGCCCATGATCTCTGGAAGATACAAATAGACAGGAGCTTCTGAGGCCCAGCCACTTGGTATCTGGGGACACTAGCCCTTTTTGTTAGCTAGACTAGTGAAGCAGCATCCCAAATTCACTTTTTAAAATACCACAGAATCCCCATTCTTCCACAATTAGAACAAAAGAGAGCGAGAGGGGGATTGATCAGATGGGCAATTTTTTATTGCTATATTTACAACGTTAAAACAATTTGGAAGCCTACCAGTATCTTTAGCTTCATAATAAAATAAATCCTAAATATGTGTATGTTTTAATGTTTGCTTTTGGTTTTCTTATCACATGGTGGGTGTGTGATGGGCGGGTTTGCAGGAGGTGAGTGGAAGGGGGGATGGGAAGGGATGTGGGGGGGGGGTCAGTGTGTGGGTAGGTATGGGGGGGACTGGGTGTAGGGGTTGCTTAGGAAGGGTGGGTTCCCTGCCCCCCCACTGAGTGTATAGACTACCCTGCCTGCAGTTTCCCAGCCCCCCTCCAGTGGCTATAGCTCCCTGATGTTCCCACTGCTGTCTCCAGTCCTCTGGAGACTGGGGACAAGCAGGAGAATGAGCAGGAGGCTAGAGATAATTCAGGGATTCCCAGGTAGACTCCAGGCTCCTGATTGTTCTCCCACCCAGCAGCAGCGGTGGGGCGGGGGCTACTCAGGTACTCATGGCATAGTAGGATAGGCTCAGCCCTGGCACCCACGCTGCTGCTGCCGCATTGTGAAGGTTCAGCCCGGCTCAGCATTGCACCACATGCTGTCTGGAAGCTCGGGGGTGCTGTGGCTGTTACCCAGGGCTCAGCGCTGCTCACTCCTAGTGGCCAGAGCTCTCAGACTGTGCAGTGCCCTGCTGATGGAGGCTGCACCCACGCAATGCAATAGCTGGGGCTGAGCGCCACTGCCGCCCTGCGCTCAGCACCAGCTTCTGACCCAGCCCCGAAGCCAGCCTGGGCCCTGCGGTGGCTCTGGGCTTGCTCGTTGGAGCTGTGCATGGCGACAGACACTGCAGCCCCCCCGCTTGCCACACCAGGAGCCGGCAGGAGTACGGGGTCCACACCGGTGTCCTGGGGCCACTGCCAATGGTGCCCAGAGCAGGACAGTAGCGGGACAGGGTCCTGGCAGGCAGGGGCTCTGTGAAGCTGGACCAGCTCCCCACTCTCCCTGCTGGTGCAGCCCAACCTGGCTCCACAGACCCCTGCCAGCCTGTGCCCTGCTTTAGGCCCCACCAGTGCTGGCCCTGGGACATTGGTCCCAAGATGGTGACTAGGGGGCTGGGCACCTGTCAAGGGGTGGGGCTACTCATATGGCCCTTGACATCCTGCCAAAACTGAGTAAGTGGCCCTCTGCCCAAAATAATTTCCCACCCTTGTCTTAAGGCCCAAGGGGGCCAGACATGTGCAGTAATTCCTGGGGCATGCAGGACTGAGCCCCTGGCACTCTTGGAGTTCCAGGCTGCCCTTTCTGTTCTGCCAAAAGATGTCTACTGCAATAAAGTGGCACAAGTTATTACTATTTTTTGTCATGACCATATTATGGCTTTACAAAGGGTAAAGACATGTATTTACTTTCACTCAGCACCATGACAAAACTTAGAGCGGCACAAAAGCGTTTCCATTCTCTGGCTTTGCTGGATTTCACCACAGAGTACAATAAATGAGGCAGTAGCCACAAGGGCTACACCACTTAACGTTTTTAAACATAGCTCTGTTGTGGATCTTGTTTTCTAGTTCAGACATTTCATTAATGACTTGTGAGGGTCCCTTTCCTATTCACTATGTAGTGATGCTACTTTTATTCCCTACTTTCTGAGCCTGTCTACATGTGCAGTTAGTTTGAAGCAATAAACTGTAGCGCATTTTGTGGGAGTTTATTGCTTCCAGGTGCACCGTTTTAGTGTGCACCCAGGAATGCATCATGCTGACCAAGTCAGAGCAGTCCCAGTTGGCAGAGGGCCTGGTGGTCAGCCTGCTAGCCTGGGACTGCTTCAATCCAGCTCATCATATTGCGGAGGGGCTGGCTGGGGCATGAGGGTGCTCCAGTGCGGGGCTAGCCAGCAAGCAGGCCCTGTGCTGAAGCACGCTCCTACCCCAGTCAGCCCCATCAGCATCTACATGCGTATTGCTGTGCATGGAAAAAGGTCCACAGAAGGATAGTACTTCTATTTACAAGTACTAACCTGCTGTGGAGTTTAGTCTCCTGCAGCCTAATAGGCCTGCATATGTAGATACCAAGATGTTTACTGCAGAGGTTATTAAGCAGCTGTGGAGTAAATGTCTTGTGCCCAGTAGGGAAATGACTGGCACTTTGTAACTAGAAGAAAAGAGTGAGTGCCTATGTTAATGGAAAAATTGCATAGCAAGCGACTTTGCGGTATGTAGTTTGTTTGAAACATCTAATATTCTGACCCTGGAGCAATAATCTGATTGTGGAAAGGAAGTACTAATATGGCTGGAAAGGTGGGATTTGATCCCATTGTTGCACTTCTGTTGCTTGGCTTTTTGGCCACCAAATTCCAGGCTGGAGTTAAATAATAGGATTGATGCATTCTATACATTCAATATATATAGTTGTATGAATGCCCCTTAATTAAACAAAAAACTTGACCAAATGTGCTTTTGAGTGGAGAAGACCATGGGGAAAGTATGTCAAGGTCATTATTTGCCGGATCAGAAGCTGTCTATGTAAATGTTTTTGCTCCAATGTGAGCTAGTCAGAAGAGACGCTCTGATTTTAATCAGTCTTTTAGCTGCTTAGTAACATACCTAGATAATCTACTCATATTTCCTGTTGAACTCAGGTTTAACTCTTATGTCAAATATACAGGCAGGTCTTTTTTAGGGTTTCATCTGCTTATGGTTCGTCAAGCCAAGCTCACAGATGTGCAACAATTTCTGTACTAAGACTTGCAGAAAAGGTCAATCTCCTCTTTCTTTACCTACAACTTTCTTTTTCATCCCTAACTGCGGGTCATATTGATATTCATGTGATAAATAGGACTTATTAATATGGTTTTGTATCCCAATTCCACAGCTAAGCTAGCCTCATAGGAGCAATGAGTGGCCCATTCCGTATTAAGTGATATTAACTTATGCCTAATATGCTTATGCATGCGCTCACATGCCCACACATGCATGTCATTATTAAAATTAATCTGATAAATAAGATCAATTCCGTGGTTCTGGAATTTATTGCATCTTTTGACTGCTTCACCTGCCCTTTGCCCACAAATCCATCTCCCGGGACAACTAACATTCCAAGCACAGAGCAGCCTCAAGCAGCTGCTTTCCCTTTTAAAAAAAAAAAAAAAAATGTAGAATGTACATTACTGATGTATCTAAAAGTTTTATTTCTTGCAATATATAGTGTAAAGCCTGGACCTTTATAGCACCAGAACAAAGAGATTCTGGCTTTTGAATAGGGGGTGCAACATTATATATAGACATCGATAGAACTGGTGACATTCTCAGGTACAGAAAAAATGTTTTCAGTGATTATTGAGGTTTTTATAGCTCACTCAGAATTTGGTATATTTGAAGTTTGCAAGTAGGAGTTAAAAGTTAAGAGTAAAAGAGAAGTCCCTAATTTATGTTGACTGGACCTGACTGCTGACCCTAGTTGCAACTATGGGGCATTTATACACATACATTTGTCTGCTCTGATGTGCCAGATCAGGTGTTTTACAAGAGTACATCACCGTTTCCTCAGCACTAATGTGTATTTTGCTGTTTATACAAATGTGTGTGCTGCAGCGCAAGCATGTGTACAAATGCTCATGGTGACTATTTGAAGCAACAGGGCTTGTCAGTGGGTATGCACTCGCAAAATGATTGTGTCTCAGTAGTCAGAGGTCTTTTAGAGAAAAAGCAAGTGTTTGAATACATCAGGTTTCATGAGTAATAACCTCTCCAGCTCTTCTGCCCAATAAGGTGCAGGCTTTTTTTACGAGAAGTTCCTTGTAGCTCACAGTCGAGTACAATATAATCAAGGGTGTTGCCAACCCTTTACACATGTGTGGGGGGTTTTTTCCCCTCCCTCTAAGCAACAGTGGCTGCAGTCAACAGATTTGTAAATAACTTCAGTTTTCATTTTAAAACATACTTTAACATTCATAGTTGCAGAGAAACTCTTAACTGAAGAGTGGAAGAGCAAAATTAACTTAAAAATCTCATAATTATTAAGTTGCTTGTGATTTTTTAAGGGCACTAGCTTATGCTTGTGACCACTATAAAGGAGCATGTGGCTTCTTCATAGTTAAGCTCTCTGGGATGGTTTGTTCTCCCAAATAAAAGTTTTTTGCAACCCAAGAACTTTCCAGTTACAGATGTTTGCTCTCTGGGTTGGGTGGTTCTCTCTTTCCCTTTCCCCTCCCACTCCAATTCAACTGGCCTAGAGTAGAGCAGTTGAGAGGCCCACTTCAAACCAGACCAGGCTGTTTCCTTGCCAGCAACAGAGGCTTGCAGTATTGCAGGTGGGAGCTGCATGCCAGTGTGCTGGGCCAGTTCCATGCTTCCACGTGAGGCTTCCAGCACTCCAGATGGAAGCTGCATGGGGCGGCCTGACTCCCTGCGTCTCCTAGTCCACGCACCATTGGGCAGCACAGGTTCCATGCCTCTGTGTTGGGCTCCCAGCACAGCAGCCAGGAACACATGCCACCAGTCTGAGCTGGTTCCATACTTTCACGTGCAGCTCCCCACTGGAGTGCTGGAAGCTTCATGTGGAGGCACAGCTGGCCTGGTGAGGCCTGCTTCCACCTGCAGTGCCAGGAGCCCCATGTGCTGGCATGGAACCAGCCCAGTCTGGTTTTGAAGGTGCATGCTAGCAGGCCAGGCCAGCTCCCTGCCACCATGTGCAGCCCCCAGAATGCAGCTAGATCTGATCTGTCTAGGTCCTTTCCAACTCGTTGATTCTATGCTGTGCATCATGAGCACCCCCAAGGTCCATTGCCTGCTGCAGTAGGGACTGTGCGCCATTGGGGGTGGGGGGCCCACACCCCTCCCCCACAAACACGCACACACCCACAAACCTCGCATCCACCAACACGCATGTACCTTCTGGCTGGGTAGGCTCCCTGACACCATGTGTTGCTCTCTGAACTGCAGGTAGGACCTCCCGTCCCCGCTCACCAGCTGTCCAGTCACCTGCCATTGCTCTTGGTGCTTCCACATAGGGCTCCTGCTGAAGTGCCAGGAGCCCCGTGGAGATGGAGGCACAGATCCTGTCCAAGTCCGATGGTGCTCAAGCTCTGAAAACCTGTGCCTCCTGCTGGCTTTGAGGGATAGCCGTGAGATAGTAATAATTTTTTTTGGAGGGGCCCCGCAGGCCAGATAGAATGACCTGGCAGGCTGGATCCAGCCCACGGGTCTAGTCAATATTTTGTGGTCATTGGAAAGGGGGAGGCAGTCCTGTCTTCTCATACAACTCATTGGACATGTTTCAACTAAATGCTGACCTAACTGCACAATGAGAACTAATGGGGATAGGTCTGAAATAGAGCAGCCTAAGGAAGAGTAGAAATGAATCTGTCAGTACTCAGATTAAATCACCTTAACATGTCAGCTTGGTTCCCAGTGATGTCAGTAAGCCTCTTTTTAGTTGTCTTCTAACATGTTTTGGATTTGATCCTGGTTATGATTTAATTAGGTCTATGGCAATGATGGGGGTGGTCTTTGCATGTTTTTCTTGGAATAGTCCTATGCTGAAAGCTTGAAGGATTGTTCTAGAAGGGCATTTGAGAGGAAAAAAGGATTTTAAACATTGCTTTTCTTTTGCAATCTCCTAAACCAGCCAACAAAACAATATTGTGTGTTCAGATTTTTGCTGGGTTTGTTATTTTGTACAGACTCACAGTTGTGCCTGATGAATATTGCTTAATGCTGAACTTGCAACAGTGTAAAATATTTTCTTTTTCAGATGCTCTTTAGGAGCTCATTAGTTGGGCTGTGACTATTTTCTTTTTACTGTAGTTGGGTACTATTAGGCAGTATTTTGAATTGGTTGCTTCATAGTGTTAGAAATATTATTAAAAATGCATTATCAATAGCTGTTAGCTCCCATCAATAGTGTTGTCCTCTGAATAAGCACGGCTGCCAGCCCTCCTTGTCTCCTTAATGAGAGAGGGAAGGGGGGGGTTGGAAACTGAAGGAAAAACTCCAA
>NW_017728886.1:129601189-129602504 GCF_001723895.1 Crocodylus porosus | reverse complement strand
CAGAGGGTTTTGATCTTTTGTCTTCTCCCTCTGACCCTATTTGCAAATATATACCTTTTGTCTCACCAACAATGTGTGCCTAAGGATCGTTATTCAATGAGCCTCCAAAGAAATGAACCGAGAGAGAGTTTTTTTTACCTCAATAGTGAAGTCTCTCAGCAAACCATTAGGCATTTTGGGCTTTGAATGAAATGTCTTGGGCATGTAGTTACCATTATAAATGTTAAATTTCATAAATGCAGACACTGTGAGGACAGACAAAATATGCTGCCTGACAAAGTGAAATCTCAACTTTGGGTTTTAAAAATTGGTGTGTGAATACCACCACAGTGGTTAGGAAGGCTTTTCTTGGGGAGAACAAGGAGGGCATATGATAGTGACTGTTAGGGTAAAGTGTAATAAAACACATTGCCAGAAAAGTGTATGCATTTACTCAATCAATCAGAAGCCTTTGGGCGGTCCATAAATGCCCGGCTCTCCCTGTCCCTTCTGCCTCCTCCGCCCCCCCCATCCTCCCCACCCCTAAGCGATAGGTTTGAAAATAAGGTTATAAAATAACAGTGAAAGAGAAATGTAGGGTGTCTTTTTAAGTAGTAGCAGACCTGTGGTAGAATTTCCACATAATGTGCTCTTTTTGAAAAGATGACTGCAAGTGTGTGTTAACTTGCAAGCATTTCCTTTTCCTGGAGACAAAGGCATTCCAGGCTTTTAACATGCTGTAAGTCTGCTGTGATGTTCTGTAGCAAATGTATAGGAAACAAGCACCCTGTGCGTGCTTTACAAACAGTTTTGGGAAAACAATGATTTGCATTCAGTCAGGTTCTGTTGCTACCAAGTGTAGATATTTTTGCTGGGAGACGGGAAGCAAGGCAAGACTTACAGAACCTTGTAGAACTACTATTGAATTAAACAATAATGCGCTAAAAGAAATGTAGTTTTTTAAAGTTAACAACTTAGAAGTCAGGAAACACAAAGAGTAGTATGGTGGGTACCTTAACTTGTGCATTTACATAAAGACGCTTTCCTTCAATTGCACACTTTCTTCAGTTAATATAACAGTTGGAATCTGCCCGCAACTTCAGATTCATGATTATAGTCTTGTACTCTTGATGCTTAAAGCGGTTCATTTCTCTGGAGGCCACCAAAATCACAGACACACGCTCATTAGATGGCACAAAAGGTGTATTTGGAAATAGGGTCAGAGCAGAGTCAAAAACTCAGATTACTCTGAACCCACCAAGGAATTTTGCAGGCTGTATTGATCTTTTTCCTCCTGGGCACGTGTGCAGAAACAGGAACTCTTACAGCTCACTTC
>NW_017728886.1:129593230-129600732 GCF_001723895.1 Crocodylus porosus | reverse complement strand
TCCTGCCCTTTGGGCAGGGGGCTGGACTCGATGATCTCCCGAGGTCCCTTCCAGCCCTAATGTCTATGAAATAAAAAAATCTTGCTGCACAGTAACTTTTTAGTGCCGAGCACCTGCCCAGAGAGGACCGAAGCTGGGCTGCAGCCTCCTATAAACTTTGGGCGTTGGAGCGCGACAGAGGTACCAGGGCTGGCACGCAACACTTTACCAGTGGTAAGTTACCACTAGGCTGCACGGGCCGCTCCGCTTCTTACTCCTCACTGTGCTGGCATACTCGCAGGAAAGGAGAGCAGCAGCAGGCAGTGGCTCCTTTCCAATGCGAAGTAGGGGCAGGAATGGGGGCTGGGGCAGAGCCAGGCACCGCATGGGCTGTGCCAGCTCTGGGGAACTGCTCTGTCCCCCAGCCCCTTCGGGTGAGCTTTGCCCTGAGCACCATGTGCCTCCCCAGCCTGGGGGCGGTTGGAGGAATGGAGAACATGCCTTGTGAGAGGAGATTTGGTGAGTTATAGCCTGAGGCATCAAGGCTTCTGCTAATCACCTGAAGGAGCAAGGAAGAGATTGCCTCTCCCAGTTTTAAGCCCTGGACATTGGCCACAGCTGGAAGTGGGATATGGGCAGGGAGAGGGGATGCTAGTGCCCCCAGAGGTATTGAGAGACCTCCCAGGTGCAAGGACTATGGGGGTTTTGCCTGCCTCTAGCATGGGACACAGTCAGCTGTTTAGGTCTGTTTGAACACATCTTGCCCTGCCATGGCAAAGGTCTCAGTGCTTCTGTTGTGTGTCCCGCTCCCATCCTGTGGCCCACAGTGGGGTTTTGGGGCAAGGACTGCCTTGGATCTACAGTGTGTGAAAGGGGCTGGAGTGGAGGTTGTGGACCCTTTTGCACAGTTGTTTGCCAGCATGTACAGGGGCCCAGCCTGGTATTTCCCAGCAGGTCCCTTCTAGTCTTAAGTTCCTGAATGCAGGCATTCCCCAGCACATGCCAAAAAGGGGGAGGTGGGACCAATTCAGGAACAGACCGAAGCGGCACGCTCATGGACCGAAGCAGTGCACTCGGAGATTGCTACACCTTAGAGGGAACATTTGCTGTGCAGTTACCTCATGGGTCTTTTCTGATGCTGGTTTATCTGATTTACATCAGCAGTGTTGAGATCTGTCCCCTAGTGCTTGTCATCTGTAGATAGCTATATCTATATCCGTAGATATCAGTTTAATGCAATGTTTTATTGATTATATTTACAGTTTTTAAAACTTTTTGAAAACCTACCAGTGCCGGTGTTGTAGCCCCTGACTCCTTAGCCACAGCACCCTCCCATCCCACCCCCAGGCCTGCCGTTGCCTCCCACTCCTGACCTACAGTCTTCCACTCTCATGGTCCTGCACCAGTGCCCTTCACTTCTGATCTGCACCTCAATGATGCCCCTCACTCCCAACCCACAGCCATCTGCCCTGCCAGCCCTGCTGGTGCCCCTCACTCCTGACCTGCTGCCCCCAGGCCCCAGCCTGTGGGGAAGGGGGTGGGGAAGTTGGGCCGGAGGAGTACCTGACCGTAGGTGATGCCATAGACAACATGTTAAGGGGCATGGGGAGGGGTACATGTCTGTGTGTTGTCACGTGTTTCCCTGTGCCCCCCCCCCCCCCACGATTGAAGTGTCCACAGCAGGGCACTGGGCTGCAGCCTGGCTGCACCTTCAGAGCAGGAGCCACCTCCACAGCCCAATTGGTGGAACCTGGTGTGGGAGGGTGGAGAGGGGTGGCAGAATTTGCTGCTGCCACCTTTGCTGCCAGTACCCCCTCTCCAGCTGTGCTGCCATGGAGTAATGCTGTTCCACTAGCAGGCTGGAACTCTGCCAGCCTCTAAGGGGGAATCTGCGGTTTCCCGGGTTTTTCTCCTTTCAAGGAGAAAATCTGCATTTTTCCATAGCAAACAAAGTCCGAATCCCTTCTAATCACTCCAAATCCATTAAAAATGGATTGCTTGAGGATCTGCTCCGTAATTTTTCCAGGGACTGAGGATTTCCTGGGACTGTAGTACAGGGCTGCTTAAAGCATTGTTTCAGTGTATTTCATTCCTACATGGAGTAGAGGAAGCGTGGCAGCCTAGTGCTTGTCAGCACTCTGCTTTAGGTCAGCCAGTTAGCACTTGGATTGGTGCTGTATGAATTTTTTGGCACTAGCAGCTGAGTTGTCTTTGCTGCTGTGCAGCTTGTCAAGTAGGGAGGACCATGCTGCCTGTGCATCAAGTTACATCACCGTGTGCCTGCTTCTCAAAGCTACAGTACTATGACACTGAGGCTAGGGACAGAATTGCACAAACGAATGCAAGTAATTGGAAACCAGTTCAAATCAGTAACACAATAGCCGTTCAGTGCACATAAATTGCTTTCAAAATGGCTGAAATCATTTAAAGATAAACCTGGGTGGATGTAGTATCAGACTTAACTGATTAAAGTTAAATTGTTTTATTGAACTTCCATCCCAGATCTGAATGTATTTCTTTTGAGCCAGGCTTTCAGTCAGCCTTCATCATCGAGCAGGCAGGATTATGTGTGTTATAGGAAAAAGGGCCACAGTATTTAATCAGGAGTGAGTGATTAAAATACGATGAGAATGGCTTTGAATGAATGATTTCCTGAGGTAGAGTGAAAAGACCAGATTGTTTTAAGGCAAACACATCTATACTGTAGGGCTCTTGGCAAGGCCGTTCCAGATTAGGAGGTGGTAGCAGGACCAGTGACCAGCAATTACACAAATGGTGTTAGGCTAAACAGGGCTGTGCTGACACAGCCCACACTTGCCCGTATCACCAATTCCTGGTCTGGAACTGGCCCGCAAAGAGACCCATAGTCTGAATGGGCCCTGTGGGCCCCATAGCTCCAGATGCTACAGCGGAGCTGCTAGTCCTGTAGCCTGCCAGGAGCCGCTGAGGTCAGGGGGGGATGACTCGATGGACCATACATTTGATGCCCTCTTTTAGGGCAGCACCATGGACTACTTGTGATTTGTGGTTGTAGTACAGGGCTTCTTAAAGTGGCTTTGTGAAAATCCTGCTTTTATGATGAAAAAGTTTTTTTCCTGTTAGGCATCCTGTTTTTCTCTCCTCACAGTGCAGATGGTCCAGTTGTTTGGGACCTGTACCTGAAAAACCAGAGTGACTTTCATCTTGTTACCCTCAGGAGCTTTGGGCATGTGGCATCTTGCAGAAATGCTCCTCTGTTTTCACAGTGACTTCTGTGGGAAAGCAGTTAATTTTTGGACAGCGACTTAATTCAGGAAAATTTCCCAAGAGACTTGTAACAAACCTAGCTGTGTTCTGCTCTATTTTATGCTGCCGTTACCTGCTTTGCTTTCTCCAAGTGAACGGTCCCTTGCTAGTCATGCTTAATATCAGTGTCATAAATAACAGCAGACTGGTGCTGCTGTAGCGTGACTTAATTACTTAAGCGTGCACTCACATACAGAGCACTTTTTGTTCCTGCCAGTAGCTGGAACTGCACTATGTTTGGTCTTTGCCTCTACTAGAAGGCTTCAAGCTAAACAAGCACATGTAAATGAGAAAATAAACTAGCAGCTTGGGTGGGTGGAAATTATTCACATGTTCTCGCAGTAGCCATAGGGAGGAGTTATGAGGGACAATTTGGCAAAGGGGTGAAGAAAGGGCTTATAGAGTAGCAGTCTGCAAAATCTTGCCTCTTCTCCCCTCCCGTCTCTGGATATGGAGGGCACTGCATGCAACTGATCTGGGGTGGTTCTGCTAAAAAAGAGAAGGACTGGAGCTGAGAAGTCCCTGCAGAAGATTTTTCACCATTTGCTCTTTGCAAATGATAGTGGTGCCCTTTATCCTTGCAAGTAGTTCAGGGTCAATGGAAAGGTATAGCAAGGCAAGGAGATCAGCAGCAGTGTTTACTTTTCCTTGACTTCTAGAACTGCAAAACTGATGTGTCAGAGCATTGGTTGCTCCTGCTGGTTTACAGCAGCCCAGAAATGGCCACAATCTCACTGCTTATAGGAGGCTTTATTTGCCCTAGACCTTAAAATTCTTCAATGTGCAACCTGTTGCTAAAGCAAAGCCCACATTTTGCAGTGATGACTGATAGTATGCAGGGAATACTAGCCGAATTGAATTTGCCTTCAAGTTTCATTAGTAACACTTCACAAAGCACATAATTTTCCCACATCCATTCAGCTGCCTGTAATTAAAAAAGAAAATAAGAAAAAAAAAGTGAGACTAATTGTTCTGTTGTGCCTCAGTAGAGCTGGTATAATATATGGGGCTGCTTATTGAAGAGGGTTGTTCCAACACTTGGTAGCAGGGCAGTTGACTCAAATCGTACTGGATTCCTTCTTTTGTAGCTGTTTTCTCTTAGTGTTTATACCAGAGCCATAAACAAATATGAATTCAAAATAATCAATTTCACTTGAATTCTGCCAGCTGATGAGTTCTCATTCAGTGCCTTGTGTTGTCTGCAAACATAATTTTTCACCATGTGGCAGTTTCTTCTGGCTAATTATTGAAATCCACATTGAGACTACATGGAGCTAGACAGAGCAGTTGCTACTTTTTGTCCAGTGGATGTCACTGCTGCAGACCAGTTGAGATCAGTTAATCAACCTATCAAACTTGGACCTGAAATAATTTGTAGAGGGTCCGGAAATAAATCTCCTGTACTTATTTGAGCTTGCTTTCTATTTCAACTTTTCCAGTAGGTACAACGATGAGACCTCCTTCCATGATGTATTCTCCCAGCTGAGACCAGGGATATAGTTCTGACTCTGCTATTGACCTGTTGTTTGATATGAGGAAGTCACTTAACTTCTTTGTCCCTCCTTCCCTTGGTCTGTTAGGATCTTCCCAAAAGCCGTTCTGCAGCTCCAAAGCTACAGGACTATATAGGTCTCTCTAACAAGGGGTAGTGATCATTTGGGTGCCCTCTTGGCAAAAGTAAGCTGAATGCAAATTCAGGTTGCTTCAGTCCTAAATGAGTGTCTGTGCAGAGTTTTAATGTAGTTTAGCCAATTCTCTTGAAATGTATACACACAGTTAATATGGGTTAACGGAGCATAAAGGACCTAAGGGCTTGTTCTCGTGGGGAAAGCTTTCATAATAGGTATGATGGAATACGCTATTCTGAAGTACAGTAGTTTTGCCCCATTCACCACACCCACGCACACCTACCTCTTCATGGTTGCTCTTACTCTGGAACTAGAGCATCTATACAGTGAATCCTTGAAGAATCAGTGAATTCAATCTATTAATTGAATCTGGGCACTGTGCAAGGAAAAAAGAAACAGGTTTGATGCAGTGGCAACTACCTGAACTCTTCTTAGAACAAGGGATGTGAGGCCTATTCCATGTGCAGCCCTTACTACTTAGCGTGTTTAACAGAAAGGTTACATTTTAATCAAGCTCTGAAGGAATGTTTTTTCTGGCACTTGTGTTGACTGGGCAGGGAAGGCACATGATAGTCATGTCACGAAGAATATGGGACGTGGAAAGCTGCAAACACAGGCATTTTTCCCTATTGGGTTTTCAAGCCAGCTGTAATTCCTGCAGAGCCAAACCTACCTTACTTCTCTAGCTCATGAAGCCCTATGCTTGAAACTGAAACTGCAAGAAGGGAGTCATTCAGAGCACTGGGATATGGTAGGAATGAAGGCATGAAGATGAATCGGTGCATGATACCAAAAAGGGACCCAGGAGAGAGAATCTGGAAGAGTTTAAACTATGCAAATGGTAGAATGAAGAAATGCGAGTACAAATATAGATGGGGTTGTGCTGAGTGGCAGGGTGAAGTAGACAGCCTCCCACAGATTTTAGGTTGGGTGATGTAGTCATAGCAGTAGGAAAGGAAAAGTTTTTAGTAGCAATACTTTGTCTCATGGCCCGGCTCCAGCTTATACAATATATATATATATTTTTTTAAGTGCTAGAAGTCTCTGAGGTGCAGTTTATTCAGTGCTATCGAGGCAGGAAACCCCAAGTTTGAGAACAGGAATCCATGCCTTTATATGCTGGGACAACTGAAGCTGTAAATAGAACTGTTGGATGGAAGGATGGATTGGGGATGGGCGAGGAGGATGGCGGGGTAGGAATTAGGGGTGAACTGATTAGAGACTTTCTTGGCTGATTATTGATAGCTGATTATTCACTAGGCTGACACCAATCGATAACTGATTTACAGGAGCACAGCCAGGCAGTGTGGAGAGCACCCATGCACTGCTTGCTGGTAGGGCTGTGCGGAACAGCATTGTTTCATTTTTTTTACTTCCGTTTCACCTTTTCAAAGGGACAGTGATTTGTTTTGCTGTTTTGAAGTACTGTTCCATTTCGTTTAGTTGAAACTGTTTTGCTGTTTTGACGTGTTTCAATGTTTCATCCATAGACTATAATGGGGAATCATAAAAATGCCTATAACTTTGTCATTTCTTTCCTGATTTAAATGAAAACAGCAGGGGTGGTAGCCTCTGCTGAGGCCATAGACTGCCAAGCTTCAAGGAGATAGGTGCAGGGGTTTCTGGGAAACTGCACTTTGTTGTGGAGTAGGGTCCATAGAGATAGCCATGATACCTGTGTGCCAGCTCCACCCTATAGGCGCCTTCTCTTTTTGCCTCCTGCTACGTCTTGTTGGAAAAGATGATAGATGGGGAGGCTACCCTCAAGCTTCAGCCCAGCCACGGACCCCACTAAAACCCTGTAGGTTCTTGGACCTTTTGCACCCACTGTAATTAGGTGCCTCAAGGGGACACCTTAAGCCTTATATCAGGCCCCGTGCCTCGCAGATAATACATCAGTATTACCTATAATGAGGTCTTGGTCTCACTCTACCTTCCATTGTTGCTGGGCTCTCTATGCCTCTGTTGCTGCACTTTCACTGGCACTAGGGCCTCTACACGACATGGTAGTGTGCCCCAATGAAGTATTTTCCTCCCCTACAGCCTCAGTCTGGTCCACCACTTTAAATAACAGCAGGTAGGTAAGCAGCACAGTAGCACTAGCATATCAGGCAGCCAGATTATCACAGAACCTTTCTTTTCTTTCCTGCAGGAGCTTCGTCTTCAGCAGCTGCCAGAGAATTCTCTCTGCCAGCCCCAACCCTAGAGCTTAAATGTGCACAGGACCCTGCCTCCTTCCGGTCAGCTGACTGGGGACAGGTGCTTTGGGTGTAGGTTGTAGCTGTGTCGGTCTAAGGACATGGCAGACAAGGTTCTTTGGGTCAATCTCATATCTTTTAGTAGATCAACTGAATAGTTGGGGAAATGTATCCTAGCAAACTTTTGGGTTGAAAACTTTTAGTCAAGCTGAGGAAGCGCATGCAGTTGGTATGTGTGGTCTTCCTGGATGGAAGGAATAGTAAAGAAGCCAGAGGCTGGCATGCAATGCAGGCAAGAAAGCCAGTCAGTGAAAATGGAAATGGAGGCGTCAGGGGGTGAGGGACAGGCTGGGGTGGGTGGGAAGGGGATGTAATAGGTAAAAGTGGAGAGGTACGTGTGGAATCAGGTGTT
>NW_017728886.1:129591644-129593130 GCF_001723895.1 Crocodylus porosus | reverse complement strand
TGTAACAGGCCACTAGATTTCCCGCCCCCATGCCTTCTCTTGTGTAGGCTGAACAGGTTCAGGTCCTGTAGCCTCTCCTCATAAGGCCTGTCCTGCTGCCCCCGATCATGCGAGTGGCCCTCCTCTGGACCCTTTCCATGTTGTCCACATCCCTCTTGAAGTGCGGCGCCCAGAACTGACCAGTGCTGCATAAAGGGGGAGTATTGCCTCCTTGGAGCTGCTTGAGATGCATCTGAGGATACATGACAAGGTATGGTTGACCTTCCTGACTGCATCCCCATGTTCAATGATGACTCCAAGATCCTTTTCCAGGGAGCCTATTCCTCCTAGCGTGCCCACATCCCCCCACATTGTATGTCATCAGCAAATTTGAACAGAGTGCTTTTTACCCCCTTGTCCAAGTCACTGATGAAGATGTTGAACAGTGCGGGCCCGAGAACCGAGCCCTGCAGAACCCCACTGTTCACATCCCTCCAGGTCGAAAATGACCCATCCGTTACCACTCCCTGGTGCGGCCCTCTAGCCAGTTGGCAACCCAATTGGTTGTGTGGGTGTCAACACCACAGTCCCCCAGTTTCTTAATGAGAACAGGGTGAGAGACAGTGTTGAAGTCCTTCCAAAAGTCCAGGAAGACTATGTCCACTGCTACCCCTGCATCTAATGATTTGGTGATCTGATCATAGAAGGCCACCAGGTTTGTCTAACAGGACCTGCCACTAATGAACCTGTGTTGGTTGCCCCTAAGCATGACCTCCCCGGCTGGCCCCTCGTGAATATGTGCCAGAATAATTTTCTCAAACAGCTTGCCCAGGATCGAGGTAAGATTAACTGGCCTATAGTTTCCCAGGTCGTCCTTCTTCCCCTTTTTGAAGATGGGAACCACACTGACCCTCTTCCAGTCCTCTGGCACTACACCAGAGCACCACGAGTGCATGTAAAGCTGTGGCAGGGGTCCTGCAATGACCTCAGCCAATTCCCTCAGTACTCTAGGGTGGAGATCGTCTGGACCAGCTGACTTGAATACATCCAGTCCCTCCAGAAGTTCCCTAACTAGTTCCTTACTAACCCTTGGCCTAGGTGTGCCTCCCCTGGGGCCTGAGGGGGGCCCATTGGGGGGGTGACTGTTCCGGTCCCTGCTTAGGAAAATGGAGGCAAAGAAATCGTTAAATATGTTGGCTTTGTCTAGTGTGATGATCAAATTTCCTAACGTGTCCATCTCTGTCTTGGCCTTCCTGACTGCCCCCCTACATCCCCGAGCAACTGCAGCATAGTTATCCCTGGTGATGGCCCCTACTTTCCATTGGGTGTACACCTTCCTTTTTGCTGGGAGACATTCCCGGATGCTTTTGGTGAGCCATGGGGGCTTGTGTGCCCTCCTGCTCCCTTTGATCCGTGTTGGGATGACCTCCCTTTGGGCTTGGAGGATCATCTCCTTAAGGAGCGACCATTCTTCTTGGACACCTGGCTCCCCTCCCCTCCCCTCCGG
>NW_017728886.1:129480619-129591094 GCF_001723895.1 Crocodylus porosus | reverse complement strand
CCGGAGGAGGTCTGCCAACCTAGAAGAAAACACACGCCCACCTTTAGGGGAAAGGTGGAGCCTATCTCATCCGAGCATGTCTCTTGTCGTGATGTGCTGGTCATTGTTGAGGAAGCCAAAGCCTGCCTCGAGACACCATTCCCAAAGCCACCGGTTGGTCTCCACAATGCACGTTTCATGCCGTGTTCCATGTCCACTCACTGGTAGGATAGAAGAGAAAACCACCTGTGCGCTATCTCCTTTAGCATGCTCCCCATGGTAGTCAGCCATCAGGTGATCAGGGCTTCTGCTGGCCACATCATTAGTACCCACATGGAATAGGATCATGGGGTAGTAATCAGTGGGCTGGATCACGGTTTGTATCATCCCCTTCACGTCCTGAATCTTTGCTCCAGGTAGGCAGTAGACCTTGCGTGTTGAGGGGTCTGGGTGACAGGGTCCTCTGTACCTCTCAGGATAGAGTTGCCTATGACAATCATGCGATGCTTTCTCTTCCAGACCTGCTCATCTCCTTCAGCCTGCTCGGGACGTGGGGAGCATGGAGTTGCCTCCTCCCCGGTTTCCTCCTCTCCTTCCTTCTCCTTCAGAGTTGCCAGGGCCTCGTACCTGTTCTCCAGCCGGACTGGAGGAACTGGTACTGCTGTGTTAGGAGCAGCCCTGGTTCTGGAGGTGACCGTCTGCCACTCTGCAGTGGAGGGCACTTCCTGAGGTGCTTCTTCCTTGGGTGCATAACCCTGCAGGGAAAGAAAATAGCTGTCAATTTCTTCCTCTGCCTCCCTGATTCCCCTCTGCCTGCTAACCTCCTCTTGGAGCTCACTCACCTGTGCCTCCAGGGCCCTAAGACAGGCACCTGCAGGACAGGTGTGGGGGTCCCCAATCCCTGCCCCCCCAGGCCTTGCTGGACAACTCCGGCAGGCCAGGGGGTGGGGGGATGCCAACCCCTCCGTGGGCTCTGTCTGCCTGTCAAAATTTCACACAGCCCTACTTCCTAGTATCTTTTATTGGTGTGACTGGTGGAAATGATGGGTAGGGAACTTACAATATCACAAGAGTAATAATGTCTATCGCTGAGTAAATTATTCATGACAACACACTGATCAAAATAGATGCGACTTGGAAGTTAGGCCATCTTGCTTAGGGGCTGTTTTGCTTGGCTGATAAAGCAGATGCTCATGGAATGGATTTTAAAGGTTAGGGAGAAAAGGAACTAGCAAAAATATTTGCTCTTTTGGATTTGTGTCAAATGGTCTTGAATTCTAAGCACTCTTCCTTCTCCATCCTACGTTTAAGTTTTGCATTCTGTTTGATCTTCCCAGAAAAGATAATTAACATCTAAAAAAAATCTTAGGTCCTTGAAGGACCCTCTGGATTTTTATATTCCTTTCTCCTTGGGACATTGCATTCTATTACTTGTAACACGCAAGTTCAAGGCCTCAGTTCTGCCCTTGGACCAGCATTTAAGAAAGATTTTGTAAGATTAATTACATTAGTGCATTTAACTTCCAGACAAAGAAGGGAAACATAAGTGGAGACCCACAGTACAGATCAGCAGCAGAGAATGCATCAGGCTATCTTCAAATGGATGTTTTTTTTGCTGTAAGCAAGTTACTGCAATTTCCTTTGTCAAAAATAATGTTCAGATAGTTCTGTTCTTCATTTATGCACATACGGCCGCAACCAATTTGCAGTGAGGCCATCTTGCAGGCTGAATTGGATCCTGCGCACCAAGATTGGGGCTGCCCATGTAGATTGGACCCACCCTCTCTTAACCTGGCTCTGTTTGCTGGAATTTGGCCTTCGGGCCCTGCACCATCCCTGCCTGCCCGCATGTGCTGGGATTGAATTCTGGCCCTGTGTGCTAGGATCAGGCTCTGGTGCACCACCCCCAGCTGGCCCCATGCACTGGGATTGGGCCCCATACCTCCTATCTAGCATGCAGGGCCACAGCTTGCAGAGCTCCCTATGCACCTATGGGTAACCATTGCACCAAGGGCCAGATCTGCCCTGTGGTCTGGGAATTGAGCATCCCTGATTTAAAGTGCTGCCAAAGTTATATAAGCTGTTCCTGACAAAGAAACTCTTACAGTAGAATAATTTTGTCCATGCACAGGTCTTGCTGTAACTCTAGCATTTGACATTCACATTTTATTTTATGTCCTCATATAAACAAGACCTAACTTTGAGTAGCAAGGGGTGGCCTGTTGGATTCAGTTATATTTGTAGTTTGTGTATGAAAGCTACAGAATGACAAAATACTTGGTTTGCTAATGGTTGAAAAGACATTTTTACAAATAGTTATATTTAGTAATTAATACTTCCCTTAGTAACCTCTTCATATCTTTTGGTCCCAAATCCTGTTCTTCCATAACATTGTGTACAAAGTCCTACATGCACAAGAACATTATATAAAAATCCATTTAAGATATCCAGTAAGTTGTAATTTAAACAGAGCAGAAAGGTCATATAAAAACATTCAGTTCAGTTCCTTTACTTTCCACCTCCTCTAATTCAGAGTGCGTTTCCTCACTGCCAACAGATGCCAGAAATGACATCCTAATTAAGGCCATATTAATACCTGATATTATGCTAATCTCTAACCATTAGCCCGTTGCTATCGCTGTTCTCAACCACAACATATTAATACCCTTGTTAACTGGTGTTCAGTTCAATAATACAGGCACCCTGAATGAATGAAGTGGTGGAGCGTTCCGCTAAGATGATCATCAGTGCTGTCATTGTCAGTAGTGTCACCAGCTGGTATCTACTAGCCCTTCCCACTGGGATTGCTGGAGTGCTGCATCTGCCTCTTGTTAGCTCTGGAAAGGCTGAATTTTATCTGTACTGTGTTTTGCTGGTAGGTAGCAATGTCAGTATTCATATAAAATAAACATTTATATACAGTTATAAAAATTCATATAGAAGGAGAAAGTTTGAAACAGAGTAATGAGGTATGGAGGTTACAATCTGCATCTGGGGAGGCGGGGAGTAATGCTGGGACTAGGGAACGGGCAGGGGAGTGGCATGGCGCAGCCCATCAGCTGTTTCTGGGGCTGCAGCAGGAAGCAAAGTGGAGGGAGCTGTCAGTGGGTGCGGGGTGTGGGGCATGGCTCTTGCTGGTACGTGCACCCCGGGAGGGCTGCAGGCTGGGGTCTATGCCAGGCTTTTCCTGGGGTTGCATGCCCCTGGATCTGCGTGCAGGATGAGTCTTGTCCAGTGTGCAGATCCAGGGGTATGTGCCCCCGGGGAACAGCCTGGCGCAGACCCCAGCCCACAGCCCTCCCAGGGTACATGTAGCAGCAAGAACCATGCCCCACGCTCTGCACCGACTGACTTAGAGTTCCCTCTACAGCTGGCTTTGGCCGTTCCTGGGGCTGCTGAAGTGGGGGCTGGAGTGAGTGGGAACAAGTGGAGCCCTGGGGTATATGGGGCATGGTGCAGCTTGTCTCCACTCACCCTAGCCCCTAGTGCAGTAGCCCCTGGAGTGGCCAATGCCAGCTGTCTGCACTGGCTGGGCTGTGCTGTGCCTCAAACTCCCTGAGGCTCCGCCTGCCCCACTCACCCCAGCTCCTGGCCTGTACCATACTGTGGTGCAGGCAGCTGGCATCAACTGCTCCCGGGACTGCTATAGCAGGGGCTGCAGTGAGTGGAAACAAGTGGAGCCCCAGGGCGCGTGGGATGCAGCGCAGCTTGTCCCCGCTCACCCTAGTGCCTGCTGCAGCGGCCCCTGGAGCAGCCGACGCCATGCTGGGCAATGCTGCACCCTGAACCCCCCAGGGCTCCACTTGTCCCCACTCAGCCCAACCCCTGCTGCAGTGGCCCTGGGAGCAGCCAATACCACCTGCCTGCACCACAGTATGGCGCAGCCCAAGGACTGGGGGGAGTGGCACATGGCTGGACACGGAGGGGGCTGGGGGGAAGCTATCCTGATCCCAGCACTGGCACCAGCATCTCCTGCCCTGTGCCCCTGGCCAGTGGCTCCAGCTCCGTGGGCTTGTGTGGTATGGCCGGGTACAGCGCCCGCCGCAGGGAGCGGGGCCAGGGTCTCCTGCCTGTCCCCGTGGCAGGGCTTACGTGGCCCCTCCCACCCCACCCAGGGTCAGAGCCAAGATCCCTGCATCCCCAGGCAGTGGCTCCAGCTGCCTTGCCCCAGCCCCTGCGCAGCCACCACCCTGCTCTCCATGTGCAGCTGCTGCCCCCCCCTGCATCCAGCCAGAAACCTGTGCCTCAGGTAACCATCACTTTTAGCTTACTGGCACCCCCCAGTCATTCCCCACTCATGCCAGCTAACAGGGATTTTACTGTACCTGGTAAAATTGAATGACTGAAAAATGCGTGCAAGTCAGTAAAAACCAAATAACTTCAATAAAAAATTCAGGGAATTTATTGGTGAAAATCAGTAAAAACTGAAAACATGGAGCACTTGCTATTAATTACTAAAATAGCTTGCACATAAGCAATAGGCACTAGGAAACTAGTGGAGACACTGCTCTTTTAAGAGCATCACAGAAATTATTTTAATTATTATAATATGCTTCAAACTCATACCTTTTTCTTTTTACTTGCCATATAATACATCACTCCTAGGTAGATTAAAAAAATATTTTCACTCAATACTTGTACTCTCAAATGGCTTATTTCAAATGGCATGGATGTGTGTAATTCACAGAAATGCAGCTGATAACTGCTGTTAGGCAACAGAGTACAGTACTGCTTTGTTAATGCAGCAGTATTTTGGAATAGAAAGAATTAGGGATCTTCTCTCCCACTCTTTTCATTTTGATTACACCCATCAACTCAACCTCCTGATTTTGATGCTTCCCTTCTCAGGTACCTGTCATAAATTAATTTGTCTCAGCAACAGCTCTATATACCACAGCCCTTTCACAAGAAAGCTATCCAGCTGAATGTCACTTCTGTGCAACACTTACCTTTGTTTTCATCTCTGTACAGGGTTTCTCAAGGCTTTTCAGTGTGAACTGAGCCAGAATAGAGAGAATATCTTCAAAATCTCTCAGCCTCAATTAAATATAGCATAGTACAACATCCCTATAATAGCAGTAATTATGTTTCTGCAAGGGAATTTCTAGGGGAATATGGTAATTGTTCTAGTACAGTGAATAAATCCAGGCTTACTGCATATCCTTGTGCATTCACTGAAAGCACATGCACATCACTGCTAGATGTCCTTTTGATTATTTCTTGGCTGATGACATTACACTTAAAAATATATTCCTTGCGAGATGCTTGCTTTCATCCCTCAAGATCATTGCAGTGTTTCTTATCTATATGTTCCTTCAAAATTCAGATACAATTTTTACCTCCACATGCAGAACTACATTATTTTCTGGGGAAGCCAGACAGGGGTGAGCTTTTGGGGCGTTTGTACCTACTTTTCTTGTAAGCTTCTATGAGGTAAGGACAGATTATTATACTTGCTTTCTTTAATCTCACCTATTTTGTTTTGCTTTCTCATCTATCTATTCATCTATTAATTTCTTGTTGGAATGTTGCCATTTACCCTTCTCATCTGCTTTAGCAGGGTTTTATTTCTGAGAGGCCTCACTTACCAGCCTGTAATTACCAGATTCCAGTCTTTCCCCTTTCCAATTATTTTCCACTCAGGTATGTTTCTTTTTCAGCCATTTAGTAGTATCTGGGGAGTTTAGGAGTGTCCTTCTTTAATTTCTTTAGAATCCTGGAGCGCTCATTTATTTTTCTTTGACACTCTTTGTTCCCCCTTGGACTGTATTTGAGGAATACTACTTTCTGACCTTTTTTGTTTTATTTTTGGTGTCCTTATCATGGCCCTATATGTATTCAGGGGAGTTGACAAGCGTTTCTTAAGTACAGCTATCCTTACCCACTGGGTATCCTTTTAATGACTTTAGAGGGATCTGTTTTATTCTTGTTTATTTACAAAGCATCTGTTTTTATCTGCTATTTTCACTTCCTTTTAAAGACTGGACTCTAATTGTATTCCTGGTTGACTTCTGCCCTCCTTCCATAGTGACTTTGAGGCTGCTCCTTTTTTTTGTTTTGCATAACCTTTCTTCTTTCATTCATAATCTTCCTTAGTGTTGAGGACACTTTAAATGATCTTTTGGGTATATTTATATCTTGAAAGGAAAGAAGTTTTGCTGAATCCTCATTTAGTGTTGTCTTACACAGGAAGGTTGGAAGGAAATTTGTTTTCCGTAACTCTCCACTAACAGTGCTTGGTGGACAAAGGCCGCCAGGTTATGCATTCTGCTGACGTTTGTTCTTTTAAAGCTGAGACGCCCACTTGCTTATCTTCTCCCCCTTTTCACAAATACTATAGGACCACAGTTTCTTGTGACTACAGTATCTCATGTGCTGGCCTCCTGATTAGATCAGCAGTCCCTTAAACTCGGGATTTAAGTTTGCTTAAGTCGTTAAAAAAATCTCCCACTCTCTCTCCCACTCATAATTAACAAATCATTGGTCATTCTGTTTGTATTTGTGAGCTGCCTGCCTTCCTAGAAAATATCAAGGAATTTAAAATCCCTTAAAACTCCTGTTAGGAATGATTTTGTCAGTTTTCCCCTGCTCTGTCTTTATGACATATATTCACAGGAAGTCAGATGGTGTGTTTTAGCTTCCTAGCCTTTCTAAACTGAACATGCTCTGTTATAATTTCATCTTTTTGCTCTCTGATTATGCTCCCTACAGTTTTTTCATTTCTCATAACCCCTATCCTAACTTTCTTGATTAGACCTAAAAGTCTCCCACATCTCAACTCCTTCCCCCACAAAAAACCCTCTTCTTTTAACCTAGTTTGGAGACCCTTTCCTTTACACTATGCTTCTTGCATTTGAGAATATACACTTTAATTGATTTGATATGTGATTTACTCCATTTCCAGACCTGGTTTGTTTTTGTGGAATAGTTTTGGTAATTTTTTAATATGGCTTTCAGACAAAGGTTTTGTAGCTTTTAGTGTTTTGTAGCCTAGCTCACCCACTTCATGGTTTAAATACCCAGTTTTCTCCCAGCCACTGCCACTTGGCGTTTCAATATGTATTACCCATCTATTAACCTCCTTCCCTTTCTTCCGCTCAGCTATCTTTAGTGTCTTGGTCAAATACTTTTTCATTGTGGCTTTTCATTCAAAAATAGTCCCTCTGTGACACTGCTTGGAGCTTCATTGTCCTTTATTATCTCTTTGCCTTCTGGATCTGCCTGGTTCTTTGTCAGTATGCCTCTGGTGCAGAGACTTGGAAAGTCTGCTGCTTGTTAAAGTTATAAAGAATTCTTCTTCACTGTTGGTTCCAGTATGAATAATAGCTAGTGGCTTTTGTGACGACCCTTGCCACACATCTGCATTCTGTTCAAGATGGATTTAACTGGCTTCTTGGACCAAGTTCACTAAACAGTTTTCCTTATATGGAAGGCTTGATAATGAGCATGACTAGTGTTTCTTAATGCAACCTGTTTATTCCTTCCTCTGTTGCAGCATTGACATGATTTTTGCTTGCTTTATTAAATTTTCCCAAGATAGGCATTTTTATTCCCACTGTGTGGCCATCCAGTAATGTTGAAATGGGATCAGCCTATGCAGCTTCTCATTCCAAGAAGCATGCTCTATGTTTTTCTCTGGACATGCATGGTTTATTGGTTTTTCTTTTTCTGAGAAGATTTGACATTTCAGCCTATACTGTTCTGTTCTATAATAACATGCAATACATAGCTACCATAGGCAAGTCTGAAATGTTCACAAACAGTTTGCCAGTTATCACAATCCTTAAATAAAAAGAAATCCTTGTAAATATTATTTCAGAAGCTTTTTGGAAAATCTTTTGTGTTCTACATTATTAAAATCTTTACTTTTACCCCTTTTAAATGCGAGTATTGTATACTGGGCCTGTGCAAAGTGGTTAGTATTCACTTCAGATTCAGATGATTTGGGAGACAGTGATTCTACTTGATGATTCAGATCACTGTACCAAATCAATTCAGCCATATCTGAGCTGGAGATTCAGCCACTTCCAAATTGGCTGAATCTCCAAATCAAACAAGCCCCATTCCCCGCATGCTCTGCCCAGCCCATGTCCCGGCACTTTAAAAAAAGAAAAAAAAAAACCAAAAATGCCTCACGTCCACCAGCTCCTGCCAGGCAGGAGCCAATCCCCACTGCCCTGTGCTGTGGGGGGGCTCTGCCATGAGCTCCCATCCCCCACCCGCTCTCCCAGCCCCTTCAAATACTGCCCTGCCCAGCCCCAGCGTCTCGGCACTTAAAAAAAACAATACAAAAATAAAAAGCCCTGCACTCACCGGCTGCTGCAGTGACTGTTGGGGCTTGTGGCAGAACCTCCCATGCAGTGGGAGGCAGCAGGGATGGCTGCCCCCCACTGCCTGGGAGTGTGGGGCTGCTTTTTTTTTTTTTTAAGAGCCTAGACACTGGGGCTGGGCGGAGCAGTCATTGACTGGGCTGGGAGAGCAGGTTGGGGTTGGGGGACGCTCAGAAGGACTGGGGGAGCAGGCAGGGGATAAGGCCCATGGTCCCCTCCAGCCCCCCCCCCCCCACACACTTACAGCATGGAGTCTGAGTCCAGTTCCCAGCAGTGGCAAGTCTCCAGAGCTCTCCGAATCAATTTGGAGAGCTTTGAATTGATTCAGACCTTTTTATTGGTCTCCCGATTCAGTTTGGAGATTTGGCCACTGAATCGGGCTGACTGTCCTCCAAATTTAATCAGTACCCAAAGCTTCTCACAGCCCTAATAAATAGCAACTTCTGTAACCACAAAAATATTTTCTGTAGCAGTTACGATCTGGGGATCTAAATTAACAGAGAATCAGGAAGCTGAATTATGAGGCAGTTGTCTAATAATTGCAAATGATTTTGCCATAGGAATGCAGGACAGTCCATTTAACTGATTACACATTTAAGCTTCTTCTGCAGAAATTTTGGGGCAGCTGTATAGGATGCATGCATTCACCTTGGGCATCAGCACTCTGATTCTATTTTGTACAGTA
Source organism: Crocodylus porosus (assembly GCF_001723895.1). Classification (NCBI taxonomy): domain Eukaryota; kingdom Metazoa; phylum Chordata; order Crocodylia; family Crocodylidae; genus Crocodylus; species Crocodylus porosus. The sequence goes on along the minus strand of NW_017728886.1, from coordinate 129,582,100 downwards.
AATTTTCATCTGTCCTAGATGAGTTCTCAAAAAGTTTCTGGTAGCATGGGCTGTTTAATCCAGGAGTTATTTCATCTTTTTCTCTTAAAGACCTTTTAAAGACCTCAGTGAGGGTTGGACCAAGCCCATAAGTACTTGCTCTGATAGGCAGGGTTGAATCAACAGGCTTTTTATTTCTCTAAACTGAAGTATCCTCTAAAAGACTCTTCCTTTTCAGGGTTTTTGGTTGCAGAGACCAGCAGAGACTCCCTATGCCTGGTAAGGGCGATTACGCCCAAAAGCTTGCTAAGAACTTCTTTTCAACTCCTCAGTTGGTCTAATAAAAGATATGGCATCTTTTTCTTTCCAGGGTATTTTACTTGAAGTAAATAGACTGACTTCAGGATTCCATTTACATGGGGGGGGGAAGTCATTGCTAAATAGTGCAATGTGCAGTGAACTACAGGTCTCTGACCAGTTATGTCATGGGTTTCCAGCCCATGACTTGAAAGCGACTTGTTACTGATGAGGGACTTTAGACAATTAAAACAGAGGTTGACAAGAGATGTTACCTGTAGCATGTTACATAATTGATACTATTGTTCATAGGCCACCATGAAGAAGTTTGTAGAAAGTGAAAGTTATTATAGGGCAGGCCTACATAGGATAGGTGCATATAACTTATGCATGTTATAAGTCAGGGATGGCAAGCATCTTGCCCAGATGGCTCCTGGAGGGGCTGTGAATTTGGGTGTGAAGCAGTAGTGTCAGTGCTAAACCCCATGGCTCCCAGAGCCAATACATTCGTCCTGCTACTGAATTCTGGGATGTGGAACCCAGCTGGGGACTTGTTTTGGCATTAGTGGCCTGTGTAATCCCCCATGACTCCCTGAGCTGACACTGCTGCTTGCCTTTTTAGTGGAGGTGGGTCTGGATCCAGCCCACAAGGGCCCCTGCATTCCAGATCTGCCCTAGTGGCCAAATGAGTTTGATACCTTTGATGTATGCCATAAAGCAAAACATAAATGACACTGAGGTTCCCATCCTCACATGAATGTATTTCATTTCTCTGTTTGCTTTACTAGCTTGATTTCTTGTGCAGCAATGCAACCTTTAACATGCTGTCATTTCCCTCTTCAGGTATTCACTTACAAACAGAGTACAATCACACACCAAAAAGTTACAGTTATGCATCAAGCAAGTGTGGAGACTGTGGAAGACATGGCTGCGTTGGTCGACCTCCATGAGGGCTCCATCATGCACAACTTATTCCAGCGCTATCAGCAAGATAAAATCTACGTGAGTGTGTGTGTGTGTGTGTTTGTTTTAAAAGGAACTTTACATAAAAGAAATCTTGTGATGTGGATGATTTTTTTTTTTGACAAGCAACAATATTTGTCACTCATTTAGTACCTCCTACCTCAAAAAAAATCACACAGTGCTTCCATATTTTATATAACAAGCAGTGTATTTCAACATCCATGTCCAGAAGCCTTTCCACCAGCAACACATGGAGGGGAATTTTGTCTCTAAGAATCCCCAGGGAGTTCACAAACAGATGTGAAAAGTACACTGAATTTTTCAGTGTTCTCATGGATCAGGCAGGATACTGATTTTTAAAGTGTTGCTTTTTTTATTACTTGTTATGATGGAATGTGAGCAATGGTGCAGTTTTTTTCCTAATTTACTATGGGAGTCATTCAAATATTTGTCATCAAGGAAACAATATGGCAGTCTTTCTTGTGTATTGAGACTTCAGTTATGGGGGGGGGAGTTCCAGCTGGCTAGGTATCGCTGGAGCCATCCCCATTTGTCTGCCTGGGAATGGGTAGTTATGATTCACAGATTAAGAATGCATTTCCAAGAATTTTTGGATAGAGTCAAGAGCTCACATTTTGGAAACAACCCCTTTGTTCAGCACCTCTGAGATGAGGTCATTAGTCTACATAAGATTTAATTTTTCTTAACTTTGGATTGCAGATTTATGGCTAATAATTTTTCTGGTATTTAAATAATTTCACTTTTCATCACAGATGTCTAAACCAATCTTGTGTCCTTGTGAGCAGTTTATAGAAAACAGTATTCGCTTCTCTAGGCTTTTTGTTTATACTTCATTTTCATTTTTAATATAGTGTAATAGAAGTAAGTTGACATTTTAATACTTTGGCTTAAACTTCCCCAGTTTGCTAGAATAGCCAGCATATTGTTATTTTCTGTTAAGTTTCATTTATTAAATTAATCCTATTTGATTATATGTAAACGTATTATTAAAAACAAAGTAAAAACTGCCTCTTTTAGGATTCTAGCATTAGTCATGAAGCAGGAAAGGACACCAATCTGCATTTGTTCCTTACTACATCACTCTGTTGAGAATATTAAATTTTGAGGATTTTCTACTACTGTTTGTAAGACCTTCCTTGTAGTTGTTTCCATGCCCCCCCAAGTGCAGAAACAGCTAATGAACCATTTTATTTTATTTTTTTTTAAGAATCTATAGAAGAAAGTTAGTCTGCATGAATAGCTCTATGCATTTAGAGTAAATAAAAGAAATTAAGGCAGCATTTCAGTTTTATACTGGATGTATACATAGAACTAGGTACAACAAATAAATCAATAATGTTGCCTAGAAAAATTCTCTATCAGTAGACAGGTTTAGTCTAAATTGCAACCTTTCTTTCCTGTTAAAGGGTACAACGCTGTTGTTAAGACTCGAGACCTATGCCTGTGTGACTAGAGATGCTCCAGTTGGTTTATCTGCCTGCGTTTTGCTAGATCCTGGAATACTGAACGTGAGGGAGGGGGACTGCAGTATAAATTCCTACACAGATTTCTGCACTATTACTGGTGATACAGCATCTTTCATTTGCTGATGCTGCTCCTTGTTCCGGATTTTACGGTTTCATTTTATAGAAACAGATCTCATGAAATAGTTCAGGTATGAAAAAGCATTGCTTCCCCCCTTCTCTACTGTGGCTAGCCTACTCTTGTAGTGAAGAGGTAGTGTGGTGGTAGGAAAGGGTCCTGGGGTAGAGGCACAGAAAAAAGTAGAAGGAGCCTGCTTGAAACTTTTTTGCATAGGTGTTAGTCACAGCCATGGTATAATGAGGACAATTTATAAAGTGAATACTGTCTAGAGCTGTTTAACCACTGAAGACAGTTCAGAGATGGGTTGATGGGATAAAGCCAAAAATGTTATTAAGGGAAAATTCTTTTGGATTAGATTCAATTTTACATTTGTCAAATATACAGCTGAGAGAATGAGTTTCATGATAATTCTCCCTTTGAACCTAACTGAAAACTAAAGCTGCTTTTGTATGTGGTCCTTAGGTTGTGATGTTACTGAAAATCTTACTTTTTTTTCTTCTGGAAAAATGTACCTTTTGTATGGTCATCCAGTAAAATGAAATGGCTAAAACTTTGAAAAATCTGGCATAGAAATTTTAGGTACTAGAAATATATTCAAGTGTGATTTTTTTTTTTTTTTTTAAAGAAGGCGGGGGTCGGGCGGCAGTGGAAACAATTTTTCTGGCTCACCTGAGTTTAGGAAGTAGCTTTTTATTCTTTATTAATAGAGTGCAGTGTATTTCCCTATTAGAATATTCATATTGATATACCAGAGTGCTACAATAAGAAATAAAATCCAGTACAGTCTTTATGGAAAAGATTGCCTAGATCATCCATGAAATTGCAGAGGAGAATACAAGCTCATAATATAACTTAGTAAGGAAAAAATTGTTGCTTTCCACTGAAGACATTTTAAACATAGTCATTTTCCATTGATAGTCCATATAGCCAGAATGTTCATCCTTCTTGTATTGCTCTTATTCCTGGAGAGAAGACATATGTAAACATCTGAAGATTTATGTAATAGTTCAATTTGCATTTTACTTCAGCTATTTACACCTTTTAGATCCTTTTGTTTGGTGTAATTGCATCTTTCCCCTAAACTTTCCACTATGTCCTGATTATCATAAAGATATGTGCTATGGATGCCAAAGCTTATCAGGATCCTCAACAACTTGTCTTGCCACAGCCAGTATCTCCAGCCGTGAAGGCCAGTACAAAGCATGTGCTTTTATTATCTTTCCTTTCGTACAGGGGCATGCTGGCCTATTAGATGGGTTGTATTTGAAGACAAGGAACCTGTCTGACTTTGCAGTTGGTATTCTGAGGTTGCTAACAATGTTCAGCATGTAGATGGCTTAAAAAATGCTAGTGTCAGCAACCAAATGCTAAACAGGACATCCATTACATTAAGGTGCCTATGTTTGAGAATGTGACATCCTGGCAAAATGGTCACTCTTAAGAGTAAGCCAGCATTGTGTACATGATGATAAAATAGGCAGCTGAAGGATACAATTTCTGCTTCAGTAAAATGTTCAGTTCCAAAAGTAGAAATGTTAGCCAGTTCAGTGGTGTTTAGTGGTTGGGCATAGCAAGTTTAAAGTAGAGTTTCGTTTTGTTTGGTTTTTTGTTTCTTTTTAATGTCTGGAAGCAGCCATAAATGTTTAGTACCGAGGACTTGGATGCATAGCACTGCACCAACTAGGTACACCTCAGATGGAACTGGTGATTAGAAGCTCTGTTTTCATAACTTTCTCTAGCCTTCACCCTTTTTCCCCCTTTACTTATTTCCCTTTTGATGAAGAAGCCTGTGGTGGGCCAGTAGGGGGTGCTTCTGTGCTGAGCCATCCACCTCACTGCACCTGACCACCTTCCAGGCTCTGAGTGCGTCCCTGGGGGTGCTTCACATCTGGTCGACTGCCTTCCTGGAGCGTACCCGCTAGCCTGGGGGTTCCACTGCCAGCACCCAGGGTCTGGCCTGATCCTGACACTGTGCCCCCTAGGAAACACAGGCCTAGTAGTCTTTGAGGGTACTCGACCCACTTCAAGAACTTAGGGTGCTTCCCTCAGTCTGAAGCACAAATAGTGGTCTCCCTTAGTCAGCTGAACCAAGGGGACCCCAAGGTATGATCTAGACCCACTCCCAATAAGTCTCCCATACTAGGTACAAATGAGAACTTTATTGGTTCCAAGGAGTAGGCTTGGAATAGGCTACAGAGTAGAGCAATATCAGAGAAATCCCATAGAGCAAACAGGGTGGCTGGGTAGCCTTTGATCATGCATCTGATTTACTGCAAGCTGTGTATCTAGTTAGATCTCAGGTAGCTTACTCACGGGGATCATCCAGAGGCAGGTGGAGACTCCCTCTGGAGGCAGGCAGTTCATTGATCATGAGTTTTGAGAGACAGCAAGCTTCAGATTGTCCAGCTTCTCTCTCTGAGTTTTTTCATCACGGCTGCTGCCCCCTCCTCCTAGGCAGTCCTTAACTTATATAGCCCTCATGACCTCATGTACCTGGTCCAATGGGGGGTAGCACGTGTTGGCTGCCAGCCAACCGCTTTGAAATTTATCACTGGTTTCTGGGTAGACTGGCAGGGTCTCTAGTTCTCTCCCAGTCAGGTTGGCATTGCTTAGAACAATAGGGAGTGTAAGCCCATCACCCAGGTATGTAATGCCAGTCACGTAGGCTTAGAGGGAGCAGGTTTTCCCACTCCCTCAGGAATGTATCCCAACTCAGGTTACCTAAAGAGATGGGATGTCTAGCCTCTGCAAGGCCCATGTTAACCAAATTGTCACAGAGCAGAGTTTTTGGGGAGAGACAGAGGCATGAAATATGCCACAAAGCCAGTGTGAGATAATTTTGGATAAGATGGCAAAGTCATCTCTAATTTTAAAATATGAATCTGGCCGCTGCTTGATTGTTTGCACTATCTGTGAACATCTCAGAGACTTTGGTGTGACCCAGGAATACTTATGTGCTTCTAAGGAAAAACAGATATAATCAGATTTAACTCTTTATGTCAACCATAAGTTTTGACATATGGTCTGAGCAGCAGAAAGGATAGCTTATGGATATAGTAGGACTTAGATTCCTTATACTGATGGGAAAACCTCTTGACGTTAATGCAGCCAGGTTTTTTCTTAGGATTTCCTGTGTAAATAACAGCACTGACTGCCATGTCATGGGGTATTTGGGTTCACCAACACTTCCTTACATTGTTTCTTTTTTTTGTAGTTGCTCTTTTTTCCTCTTCCTCTTTTCTGTGTCTGGGTTCCTCATGCTGAGTTACCTCAGGGCCCTCTGAGTTACTTCAGGGCACTTCTTACAGTCTGCTCTTGTTTGCTACTGCTCAGACTCTGGATCTGTAATAAACTTTTTTCTTTGTGGATGCCGTAGCCATTTGGAGGATCTACTGAAGTACAACTGATCTTTGGGTGATTTTAATGAATGGCCACTGACTTGTCAGTGACATGTTGAATGCATGTCTGACTAGGATCCCTGATCATTAACAGTCAAACAGATTTCTTCAGCCTCCCCCCAGGAGGCTGGGGTTTGGAGGATGGAAAATCAGAACAGTACTTACAGGCAGCTTTAAAAAGGGGATAGGGCAATTTGGAGGGACTTACTTTATACAGAGGAGAGGAACAGGTGACTTCCTTTTTTTAGCAGTAGGATCCTCATTTAACTGTGAGGCCACCCAAGGAAGGGAGGGGGGTAGGTGGAGGAGAGACTAGCCATATGTAGACTGCAAAATTACTGAAAGATAATGGTAGCCTCAGACATAGTACATGGCTCCATGCAGTTTGCCTTCTGCACTGAAAACAGTTTAGCTGCATTAGCAGGTCACTGCAAGCTGGCTAATTAGCCCTAATTTAGTTGCCTGTAGTGTTGTGTGGAGATGACTACAGTCCTGTAATTTCAGGGTGTCGGTTGCCATACAGGATTGGACTGGAAAGGGCTGCAGCAAGTCCAGGCACTTATGCCTGCTTTAGGTGCATCAGATAACTAATTCAGACAGGAGCAAGTGTGCTTGTGTCACAGGTCTTCTTGGTCTGACCCCACATGAGGCAAATGGGGCAGTTTTACCCTGCTGCAGCAGTGGTGGTTGTAGTGTCTGTGCTGTATCACCTCTGAAAGGCTGACCCCCAGGGTTCCACAACATCCCGGTTGAGAACCACTGTACTAGTTAAAGTAAAAAGTTGTTGGGTTTTAGACTTTTCACTGAGTCTGTGTGTCTGTTTGCTTTAGCGATCGCATGCCCATAAAGAAATTAACTTGAAAGTCCAGAAGCCCCACAATATTAGAGCTCTGGGAAGGGTGAGGATCCTAATGGAGCAGTACTGATTTTGGTGGTCTTTGGCAGTGTTGCAAGAAATAAAGGGAAAAGTTAGGGGAACCTACTCAAACCATGGGAAACTTAGGCAAGCATAAATTGAGCATGTTTGGCTGGGTGAGTGTCTAACTGGGAAAGTGCTATCAGGGCTCTGAGAGTTGCCTCTTAAGTCCCACGCAAACAACAGTATGTAGACATTTCCCTCTCTTCTTCTCCTAATTCTGTTAGTAGGAAGAAGTTTAATGTTTCTGTATTTTTAAAATGGGATTAAAATACAGTGTTATAGGGTTTGATTTTGCTTTTGTTGCTGAGCTGTGCTTGGCAAAGGAGGAGCTGGTTGATAGCCAAGAGGTTGCTTTTGGTTTGTCATCTAGGGTAGGGACAGAGGTTACACACAGCCTGGTTTAAGAGATCAGAAACTAGTTTAAACCTGTAACAGAACAGAAGTTTAGCATACATAAACCAGCTTCCAAATGGCCAAATGTGTTGAGATAAACCTGGTTGAATGTAGTATCAGACTTAACTGATTTGGCTCAGACTGGTTTATGGAACTTCTATCCCAGACCCTGTCCTGGTTTAAGTTAAACCAGAGTCCCCCAGCATGCTCTGCAGCCCTGGGTGGGACTGTGCTGCCTGCTTCAGAGAGCAGGGCTGGCCCCACTTCTCTGCTCCCCAGCTGGGGTAGGGGCAGGGGAGATGCTGCCCCCCGTAAGGTGAAGAGGGCAGGGAAGCAGTTTATTTCCCCCCTCCCTCAACCTGTCTTACCTGTCAGGCATTTCTCTGCAGCGGGGGTGTGGCCAGCTCCCTGTCCCACTGGCACAAACCCAAGCCAAGGTCCACCTGGCACTTCCTCCTCACTGCATTATAGTTTAATAGTTTCTAGGGTCAGAAAGGACCTGAGTAGATCATCTAGTCCGACCCCCTGCCATGGCAGGAAAGAGTACTGGGGTCAAACGACCGTGGCAGTGGCAGGGGTGCAGCCAGAGGCTGGCTGACATGGCCCCCTGAGGCAGAAGGGGCAGGGAGGGTGTTTATTTCTCTCTCTCTCCCCAGAGGACTGTAGCTGGGATCTGCCAGCATCCACCTCTGCTGCTGCCAACTGCTACCTGCGCAGGGCGAGCAGTGGGGTAAGCCCTCTCCCAGCCCCCTCGGCCAGATGCTGGAGGGAGGGGGAATAACTTCTCTCCCTGCCCCCTCGCCTAAGGGGGCAATGACGGCTGGCCTCTGGCCATGCCCCCACCCTTGCCACTGGAACAGTGAGGGGGCAGGGCCCTTTATGGGGACACCACCCCCTGTCATGGTGTCCTGGGTAGTGCAAGCCTCTTCCTGGCAGGGGGGGCTATGCTGTGGGTGGGGTGGTCAAAGCTGCCACAGACTGCGTGGGGTGAGCACTGGCAGTGTTAGGGAGGGTTTGGGGGGCTATGGCCACCCCTGTGAGGCCCAGTACCACTGTTCATCCCACACAGACTGTGGCAGCTCTTACTGCCCTACCTACAGCGCGCCCCCTTCCCTTCCTGTCCTCCTGGAAGAGACTTGTGCCGCCCGGACCCCATGGTAGGGGGTGCTGCCCCCCATCATGGTCCCTGCCTCCTCATTGCTCAAGTGTCAGGAGGACAGCCGGTATGATCTCCTTAGATGAGGGGACAGGGAGGGGAGTTATTTCCCCACTCCCTCAGACATCTGGTGGAGGGGGCAGGGAGGGAGCTTAATCTGCCACTCGCCCTCCACAGAGAATAATCGCCGATGGTGGCGGTCAGGGCTGGCAGACCCTGGCTATGGTCCCCCAGGGGCAGAGGGGGGAATAAATCCCCTCCTGGTCCCCTCTATCTCAGGGGGCCATGCCAGCCAGCATCTGGCTGTACCCTCACCCCTGCCACTGCTGCTGCGAGGGGGAAGCACCAGGGAGACCCCAGTTTGGGTCCATGCCAGTGGGACAGGGAGGGGGCCTGGCCAGTTCACTCCAGGCTAGTACCCGGGCTTTTCACTGCCGCTTCCCTCCATCCCCCTACAGTTTCCCTGCAGCCAAGGGCATGCTCTAGTGCCCCCAGGTTTCTGGCCTGAGCCACTACAGGCATGTTCCTGCATTTCCTGAATATCTCTTCGCTTGCAAATTGTTTCAATCTGGCCAGGTTAGACTAATATTGAATCAGTTCAGGCTCTGGCTTTTTGAACGTCTGTCCCTAGCCCAGGTGGAGCAGATGCCTACAGCACATCAGAGAACCCAGCCCATAAATCCTGGAACAGTTGAGCTTGAAGAAGGATTCTGGGAAAGTTAAGTGTCCTTCATTTAGTTCTTTGTGTGGTTAGCGAATTCATCTTCTTTCATTTGATGACAGATTCTTTAGTCATATTTCTGCCTCCTGGAGATTTGTGGTATTCCTGTGTGTGAAAGTACACATGACTCTGCCTGTATTGCCATCAGTTCTTGGCTAGGCCCTGTGGAAAAAAAAGTAAAACTAAGATGCATTTTAACAGCAGACTTTTTGACAAAAGTGAAAGAGCTTCATTTTACATTTTTATGGAACATTGGAAATGTGTTGGACACAGTGCAGATGGCAAGGCCTGCATTGAACCTTCCCATAAGCATGATTACAAGGTATGACATTTCCTAAGGTTATAATCAAACTGATGTTCTAAACTATGGCTTTTAAGAAAGAAGTTTGGCCTCCAAACATTTAGCTTACAATTTTAGGGCAAGTACTGGACTCAGTCCCGTGCAAATTAGCATGAGACAAGCTGAAATAAAGGACATGTTTTCCACATCATGGATAAATCAAGCTACTGGCATGATTGAGAACATCAATTATTGTTCTGCTTCTAAAAAACAGATGGTTCCAAAAAAACAAAACAAAATCAGACATGCCAAAATACAGCCCTATGTTGTCTCTCTTTTTATGCTGACATGCTTGATTGTTGAGCTTCTTGTCTTTGGTTTGGTCTACTCTACAAAGTTTTGCTGGCTTAGCTACGTGGGTTAGGGTGTGAAAAGGTCCAATCTGTTAGCAGTTTTAACTCTGCTGACATAGTTATGCCAAAGCTGACATTTTTGAGGTTCTTTGAGGGGATTTGGAAGATTGAAGAGAGGTCTAATGTTCCACTGTTCTCTTTTATGCAGTCCTGTTTAAACTATGTCATTGATTACTTACCAAATGTCTTCTCACATGTTAGTTAAACAAGTCAACCCCCTGAAAGGGAAAGAAAGGGAGAAAATCCTGTGACAGTGGCAGGGAGGCATGGGGGAAGGGAGCAAGTGGGACCTTGTGTAGAACATCTGGGATGGAGGAGATGAAGACTGGCATGGGTGGGAAATGGGGAATAGGAAGGCATATTGAACCCCTGGCAGGCAGGGGAGGGGAGAAATGGAGGGATATATAGGGAATGCGGCAAGACAAGGACTCTGGTATGGGAAAGAAAATTGGAAAGGTTTCTGCAAAGGTGGGGGAGGAGTAAGGTGGGAGTTACGGGGTAGGACCCTGGTGTTGGATGAGAGAAGAGCCAAAGGGGAGTGAGGTAACGTGAATTGGTGGGACACCTTATCAGGGGACCACAGACTCTGACATGAGGGAGGGAGAATTGCTACTATGTTTACTCAAATCCAAGACTATTTGTTCCCCCCATTCAACATGGGGGTAAACCCCTCTTGTACTCCACTCAGGTGGCGGCAGTGGCTCCAACTCCAGGCCTGAAGCTGGAGTTGGAGCTGCAGCTTTTGCCCCCTCTCCCTTCCCCCCCACCCCCCTGCAGTCTCTGTTCCTTTTCTTCTGCCTTTGTTCCCCACCAGCTGCCCCCTGAAGCTCTGGCTTTGGCTGGGGCCCTGCTTCAGCCATAGGCAGGGAGCATGAGTTGCCTTCAGCCCCAGCCCAGTCACATGGTGGTGGTAGTGGCAGTGGCAGAGGTGGAAGCTCTAGCTCCAACTCTAGGGCCAGAGCAAAGCTGCCACTGCTGCAACAGGTGCTGCGTGGTTGAGCAGAGGCTGGAGGTAGCTTGTACTCTGTGCTTCCTGAAGATAAGGCTGGGGTGACAGAGTTGTGGCATGAGGAGCAAGCAGGCAGCAGAGGGTTCAAGTGGTGGGGGTGGCAGGTAGTAATGGGTAGAGATCAAGCTATTTGTCTCCCTGCTCCCTCCTGAGTTTGTACCACTGCAGGTGGAGGGGGCAGTGAATTTAAGAAGACTTTCCAAAAATTAGATTCTAGACCTGGAAGATTACAGCAAATTTATAGATTTTTCATGTCTAGAATCTAATAATGGGGTGGGGGGCATTTTACAAAGTGTTTGTGGATTTGGATAAATGTGTGCCAGTCCCTAAAACAGAAGAAGGCAGGGGGATATAGACAATAGCAAGAGGTATGTGCAGTGTGTGCAGCACATGGAGAATCTTGGTGGTATAAAGCAGTTTTATGGCAAGCTCCAGGAAGGATAGGACAGCTGATGCTTGCTCCCCCTCCCAGCATGTTAGTGAACTTCAAGAGGAGCGGTAAGAAAATGAAACAAAGCTGAAAAGTGGCTTAAATGTTTAACTAAAACCCTTCCTTTCTTAGTTCTTACCTTTTCAGTTTCCTCAGTCTAGTGCTGCCCTGATTGAACTATTCTGGTCATCATAATGTCAGCTTGACTTGACAGGATCTGATTTTTTTATATAAAAAGTCTCCTAAAAAGAAAAAGAATGCCTCATTCTCTGGAACAGGTTACCCAGAGAGGTTGTAGAATCTCCATCCTTGGAGATTTTTAAGACCTGGCTAGACAAAGCCTTGGCTAGGATGATGTAGTTGGGGATGGTCCTGCTTTGAGCAGGGGATTGGACTAGATGTGATCTCCTGAGGTCCCTTCCAACCCTAATTTTCTATGATTCTATAATTGTCCTGTTTTGTGTTATAAAGAAAATGAGGACAAAATGTGTTGGGGCACCAGGCTATTTTTTCTCTTGCAAGGTATTTTTAAAAGGTAGCTCCCTTTCTTTAATACTCTAACGTATTTATTTATTTATTTAATATATGGCTCTAGTACTAAAAAGAGCCTGTTAGGACCTGGGCTGCTTAAAATAACTTGCTGGCTGTTTCATGTCATAAATTAAAATATCCAGTAGATTCCCAACTGTGATCATGAGGTGATAGTTTTGATTTTGGACTTTACTTTTGCCCTCAAAAATGACTTTCAGCAGTTAGTGTGGGTGTGACTAAATTTTTGCTTTGGTCGTGTAGTAGGTACAAACTAGTGAGTTTCCCTGTCTAAGGTCTTACTACTGGTGAAGTAACTTTGGCTTATGGTGGAGTCGGGAGGGTGGAAAATGTTCATTTTATTCCTTTTTAAATATTTTTTTAACCTTTTAAAGAAAGTGAAATCTTTAGAAATCTGCCTGTCATTCCACTGGCAAATGTAAAAGCTGCCCTTACTTTTTTCCTGTGAGTGTCCTTACCAAAGGAAGTAACTTTTAATTTTAAATCAGAATAGCAGTTGCAGGGTGACAGCAACAGATAATGGAATCCACGCTGTTTTCAGTATAGTGGAAATGATACACTTTTATGTGAACTCATTTCCTTCTGAATGGCCCTGTCTGAGCCGTTCCTTCATAGTGTTAGCACAATGGGGCAGTTTAATAGTTCATCTCTAGGACATGCATTTCTGATGCTAACTGCTTCAATTTATAGTACAAATGAGGGTCAGTAGGGATATATTTTTGGTGTAAAAACTATACCATAAAAAACAATTCTGGTTTTTGTGCGCAGATGCTTATTCACAAATTTGTTTTTGCTTTCACAAAATGGACAATTTTGCTACCAAATGAGGAAATTCTGATTATTCTTATGATTTGCTCCGTATCCTCCATCTGGGCTGGAAAGTAGTCCCAATCTGGGTACCAGGCACATACAACTTGTTTTTGCAAATGGTCTTTGAATGAGGGATATGAGAGAGGTTTTACCCAGCATACAAGAGCAACATTTCCTATAACATATTGGACCTCTGTCCTGCTTTGGCTTTGTAACTACTGTGGCTTTAATGAAAAGTAGTATGTCTTTCATCTCCAAGAATAAGAGATACTTAATGAACTAGAAAGATAACCTGAAACTGATGTTTTTTTTCAATAGTACATCAGTAGCCACCCAAACTCATTGCTACAGAATACCAAGGCACAAGAGCTTAAGTCTTTTTTAAATACACTACCTTTTTTGCAGTTAATGAAAATATCCACAATTACATAGGCTGAAAATAGGGATATAAACTGTCAGGCTTAAATGAATGAGCCAGCTCCTCACTGCCTTGGATGTGAATAAACTTCTCTGCATGGAACACCCCAGAGCTGTATGTTCCTCATCCTAGCAGTACCCCTAAGTACATCTGTTGGATCCTGGCTGCTATTGAGACAGATTACCAGGCAGATTTCACTACCGGGCTAATCTAGTGTGGCTGTTCCTGTGTTTAATGAGGACAGGTAGGTAGTTTAGGCCAGGGCAGGCAGTTATTTCAGGTGGAGGGCCACTTACCCAGTTTAGGCAAGCTGTTGAGGGCCAAATGGGTAGCCCCACCCCTTGACAGGTGCCCCACTCCCTGGTGACCATCTTGTGATTGGGAGTTCGGCCCCCTGACCTTTGCCACCAGAAGTCCCTCCCATTGCCCCTTGGAAGTACTCCTTTCAGCGAAACCAGAAAAATACCAAATTATATTCTAAAAAGCAAATATCTAAAACATTCATTAATTTGATTTCAGAAAATATTTTTGTCCTAGTTTGTGTGTGTGTGTGTGTGTAGTGTACATAGAGGAGATCTTACCCTTGTATATTGTGGAGAGTAGGCATAGGTTTGTGGGGGAGGGTGTGGGTATGTGAGGTGTGGGGGAAGGTATGGTTGTTGATGTGGGGGTAAGAAAGCATGTGTGTGGATGTGGGGTGTGGGTGGGTATGGGGTTTGTGGGGGGTTGTGTGTGGTGGGGAGGGTGGCTAGGATGTGTGAGGGGGTGTCAGGTCTAAACGTATGGCAGTGCGAGGGGGGTGTGGGTGCATGTGTATGGTGGGGTGTGTGTGGGACTCACCTTGCGAACACATACACACACAGAGTCCCTCCCCCGCCACACTCTCTCTTCCCCCCTTCCCCCTGGTACCAATAGGCCCCATGCTCCCAGAAGTCAGGTGGTGCAGGGGCAGGAAGGCAGGGAAATGGCTGGGGATGGGACAAGGCTGGGCTGCCCAGTCCTGCTGAGGCTCCCCCTAGGTCCTACTGCCTCTGTCTCCTGTCATCTTTGACGGGCAGCCAGGAGCAGATAAATATTTTCTAAATTTTTAGGAGCCCCACGGGCTGGATAGAATGGCCTAGTAGGCTGGATGCGGCCCATAGGCCATATTTTGCCCACCTCTGGTTTGGGCTTTCATTAGCAGTGGTTTGGGAGAAAAACAGTAGTTTATTTTTGTAGGCCTGAGTTTTCATTCTTTTATTCTGTTTAATCAATCTTGTTTGTGGAACGTGGGTAGAAATGCTAGCATTACAATTTGATAGCAGTTCATGCCAGTTTGCTTTACACAAAAGAAAATGAATATGCAAGTGGCAAGACAGCAGCGCTTTTGGAACCTAGGGTCTGCTTGATTGGAAGTTGTGTTCTTGAGGTTTAAAGAAACTGAAGAAGAAATTCAAAGAGAGAATTACTGAGCATATAGTTTGTAAGGTGCTTTGGGCTGGCTTTCAGGGGTCATGTGCCTTACCTGCCATTGTCGCCTAATCTGATAAATCTTCCTCCATGTTGTTCTTTGTGGTTCACTGCATTAATGTTGGGGCATGTGTTATCCCCCAGACTGTGCTGGCCACTGTTTTTCTGACAAAGGAGATTTTTCTTATAGTGATAGTAAAGATTAACTTTGATCAAAGGTTTTATGTAGCTCAGAAATTGAAGTATAAAAAAAAAATTCCCCTATACCATGCAAAAGGCTGTTTCATATTCTTAAGAAAGATGGTGCAGAAGCAGGCTTCTCTTGACCTTTTTTCTCTTGCATTATTTGGAACAAGAAATAGCAAACAAGTTGCTATGTAATAAAATCTTCCCGTTTCTGAAGTCATTGCACTAATAATAGAAACCACTGGAGAAAAAAGCAAGTGGTTTGTCCGTAGATGACCAGGATGGTCATGTTATTCTGCTCTGTTACAAAAGTGAATGTTTATAATCCATCTAACTGAAATTGGTATCAATGGGATATTTTGTCCCAGGTTCCTGAGGTCACCTTAACTCAAACACTTAAGACTCAATAATGAGATAAAGAACTAGGGGCATTTTTACACATACTTATAAGCAGCTAAATGCATGTCAGCATTGAGAAAATGGCAAAGGTACACTTCTGAACTAAAACACATCAGAGGTGCTTTACTTCGAGCCTGCTCCAAAGCAGTTGATATCTGGTGCATTGTGAGACAAAAAAGTTTATGTATAAATGCCTGAGGTGCTTAGTATTTGGCCTAACTGACCATGTCCCCATGGCATTCACTCACTACAGGCTTCCCTAGCCCAACCAGCTCTGGAATCTATATCACCCTAGGTAGAGTTCTGTGCAGGATGCTGTTACTTGGAGATCATTCCAGAATCCTTAAGGGAATGCCCATAAAAAACAGAGTGGATTATCTCTGTGTTTTTCATGTGATCAGTGATGTTATGTTTGGATTGTTTTCCTTCCAAACTTTACAGGAACCCTAATGATTGTTCCACAGCGTGAGAATTTTTGTAAAACAAACATAGGTACATACATATACAACATACAAAGGTGATGATGGAGAATAATGTTCCCTTAATAATAATAAAGCTGTCCTCGCATCAGCTTATAAAGCATCTGCTTATATTGGGTCTGATTGTAAATGTGAAGCAGACATATTGATGAGGTAGGGGTTAGGACAGCAAAAGAACCATGAGAAACAAGACCAAGTATTAAGGAGTGACCAGGTGGTGATAGGTTAGAGATGTGTATACCACGTGGGGAAGGAAGTAGAAGCAAGAGAATTTACTGAAGTACAGATCAGACGCTGGAAAAGCGAAGCTAAGCAAATGTCATCAGTTTTTAACATCTTGTCAGACAGGGAAGCTGAAAGGAAGGAAGCATTTAAGATGACACTCTTGGGGGGATGTACATTGCTGGACTGGGAAGGCAGCAGGCAGGAACTGTTTAGTTTTTTCATCCCTGTATACTTTGCTGAATGGAAGAAAGGCCTTGGAGTGAATCAGCAAAGCTCAAGCGTCCTGAGCCAAATAATGCTTTGAATTGCACCAGCTCCTTAGAGAACCAGAATGTATCCTATTACATCTGATTTTAAAACCTGCTGGCCACCAGGATGGACTTGGAATCACAGTTGCAATGTGCAATCTTCAGAACACCGGCTGAGCATACATTCTCAGAAAAGAAGTCTTTGCTTGGGATGAAATGATCCTATCCAGCTTGACTCTGTTGTATTTGAAGAGTCTACTTACTGAAATAGAAAATAAGTTAAAGTGAGAGAGGGAGAGAGTAGAAGAGTAGCTGAATGCTTCTGGGGACTTTGTAGAGGAGTCCTGTCCCTACTGCAGCGGCCTCGATGCTTTTTGAGGAGGATAGGAGACACAGGGATGAAGGACATTAAGCTGGGAAGCAGATAAATGATTCCTGAAATGAGACCTGCAGTCCAGCTGATGTCATAGTGTCCTCTGAGGATACTCCCCCAAGTCGGGGGATTCCTACAGGACAGGAAGAAGCAAGTGGTGGTATTGGGGATTAGGTGTATGGCTAGTTGGGTACGTAATGTTCAGGAGTACTTCCTGTTGACTTGCCTGCAGCGTGCGCGTGCATGTACATGCACACACTTTTCTGTTGTTGCTGTGCTACTGCTATTGTGAAGGTCTGGATCTGAATCTTGTTGCTATCCTGCCATATCAGGAAGTTCCTGCTGCTTCACCCAGACTATCTCCTGGGATGCCACACTTGCTGGACACTCTGGTTGTTTATATATGTGCAAGGTAGCTGCTCTGACGCACTGCAATTAAAACATGTCAGTCGAATCTGCTGGAGCATGCTAATTAGTGCGTTCCAGCCAGTCTCCATGTCTCATGTATTGGCGTCCCTGCACTTCAAATTGGGGGCAGGGGCACATTACTAAATCTCACTGCAGCTTTAATTATTGCTGCAAGCCATGCTACAAGCAGCCTGGGCTCCATGGGAGGCAGTAGCTGCCCAGAGCCTGAGCCAGGTGGCAGGCAGCTGTGAGGTTGCAAGCAGCTACACCAGGGTCCAGAGTCCCAGGCTGGTCTCAGGAGTGGGGCAAAGGGGGCACATCCCTGACCCCATTCTGCTGTGCCTGGCTGCAAAGTGCAAGGCAAGCTATGCAAGTACAGTGGCCCCATACAGCAGGGTTCTGGCAGGGTAGTCTTGGACCCCACTACCCCCATTCATGTCTCCTGTCCCTGGAGAGCTCATCCATGCGGTAGCCAAGGAAGCTACATACTGGGCCTGAGCCTTGGCCCTGGGGATGCGGCATGGCTTGCTGCACTGAGCCAGGATCCACGGGGTAGCACAGACCTTGGCTGTGGCCCTTGTCCCTCTTATGCCGAGGTGGGGCGAGGGCTGGCAGGTCTTGGCAAGGTCTGTGCTGCTCCTGCACATGCGACCAGTGCCTGGTCTGCAGCAGGAAAGGGGCCAGTTCCTCCCCTTCCCCCATCCACCGTGAGGCGCACCTAGTATTCTGGACCCTAGTGCAGCTGCTTGCAGGCTCGTGGCTGCCTGTCTGCCCAGAGCCTGGACTGCTTGTAGCAGGCAGCCGCAAGACTACAAGTGGCTGCACCAGTGTCCAGAGCCTGGCAAATTGCTGGCCACTGCTGCACGTGTGCGTCAGCGAGCATGGAGGGGAAGGGGCTGGAACTGTACTGCTATGACACTCATGGAGTCCAACCACTGCACCGCTCCACCCCCACTGCGCACCTGGGGGCAGAGGGACTGGCTGCGTGCGCTATGGCCTGGGCTTTCCCCTGTGTCTCTCCCTGACAGCATGAAGCCATGGGCTGCACAAAATGTGTTGGTGGGCCAAATGCTGCCTGCAAACTGTATTTTACCCACCCCTGTCTAGTGGCTCCTTAAAGAAGCAGCTATAAAGGCTGATTGGGGAAAGGGAGGAGGGGCTGAGTTGTGACAAATCCTGTAAGGCAATGGGGCCAACTTTTTGGCAGGGTGCCACAAATCAGCTCCACACTCTCCTTAAGTGTCACTTGCTCCCTTTTCCTTGCCTGATCTGCTGCTCAGCTTTTGGCTTCCTAACCTGTGCTCCCTGTGTGGTGCAATGCTCTGCTTTCTCCTCCCAGCCTTATCTGCCCCTGTACTGCTCTTTTCCTCCTCAGTCCAATATGTGCCACAACAGAGCCTCCCCATGTGGCTTATGTGCTGCAGGTTGACCACCCATTTGCTAAGAACCCTGGGACAGCAGAGTTTAGCATGAGTCTCCTTGCAGAAATGAAGTAGGGAGACAGAGCAGTCTACTCTGGGATGCTGGAGGACCTGGTCAAAGAGCGTCACCCTGTCTGTGATGTGCCACACATTGAAATTAAAGCTTGATAGAAATCAGCTACAAAATGTTCTACATTTTTCAAGGAGCATCCTTGTGGCTGGTTGGCCATTTTTATTGTGACAGTTGCTTTGCATGTGTAGCATGTCTAAATTCATTGCACAATTAATGAGCAGATTGCACAATCAATGTGATGTGGCCCTGCTTTATGTTTTTATGCTCCTTCCTTTAGGTCTCCCTGCATTGTCTTAAGAGTGCTAGCACATAGTGGCCTGAGATGCATGTGTTCTCATGTGCAGTGGGAGCTTTTTGGTGCTGTGGATAGTACAACAGAATTCTGCTACTTCACTAGGAAACCACACATGTATTTTAACATGACATTTTCAGCCCCTGGGAACCATGTAAAGTGAACTTTCATCCACATTCACTGGCGTGGCTATGCAGTTCAAGATGATGCTAACCTAGACCAAATCCAGCTGCATAGTGAGAGTTAACACCAAAAGCTTGGTGCAGGTAGAACTGTTTAACAGAGTACTGCCTTTGTTTGAGGCCTGGCATGCGAGGTCAGTGCAAAGCACAAAAAAAAAATTCTGGACACTTGGTTTTAATGATACCCACAGGATGCAAGGCTTTTCCAAGCAAATGGCCAACTTCTTTCTTGCCCAAAAGAGCTTGTTCCTGGTCCCCAGCATGTATACAATGAGTCACTTAATCCTACTGTATTTGCAGACATATATTGGCTCCATTGTTGCCTCTGTGAACCCCTACAAGACCATTCCAGGATTGTATGACCGTACCACTGTGGAGCAGTACAGCAGGCACCATCTGGGGGAGATTTCCCCTCATATCTTTGCTGTTGCTAATGAGTGTTACCGCTGCCTATGGAAACGTCATGACAACCAGTGTATTCTTATCAGGTAAGTGGCTATTGCTTTAATTACCCCTGCTCTTCCTGCCAAGCTTTTGAAGGTAATTTGGGAACAAATACTTGAAACTGGCTGGGGGAGGGAGTGGACTAAATTAAAGTATGTTCTGAGGCTTTTCCTTTAACCTCATTAATCCTCGGTTCTAGGGCAGTTTGTATGATCGCGAGCAGTCTTTGAAAGACAAGACTCTCTTTGCAGTCATTTAATGAAAAAATATCCAAGTTTTCCACACTTTTGGCTGTTCTCCTCTCTTTACTTCAAATGCTTCGCTTCTTCCCCTGGCTTCTGCCTGTCCAGACAGGCAATTTTGATAATTCATCTTCAATACTTTTGAAAACTGCATCTGTCACAAAAGGACCTGCAGGGAGCCTGTAAACAGCAATCATACTAATGGTAAAAATAGCCATCCAAGGAGTTGGACATTTAATAAGCAGCGCAATTGATTTACCTCATTCTTTTTATTGATGCTTTGGTTTAACAAAGATTTAATAGTTTCCTGTTTGGTCTGCTCTGTGCTGGGATTCAGAATCTCATTTGCACAAAAAACAGTTTGTGCTTCAGTAGTCCTTGGTCGGGGCTCGGTCTGTTTTTCCCCCTTGATGAGGGGAAGAAGTTAAATGAGCCAGCTTCTCTCTTGATGCAGCTTCCTTCCTCCTATGTGAACTGTGCTGGCTGATGCTTACTTTGCCTGTTTTGTGCCCTGAATACCTAGTGCCAGGATGGGGGATAGCTGCCTGGGATCTGCTGTTTTTCACCCTGTACAGGATCTGATGATGTAGGAAGCTTATGTAGGGCGGGGTGGGGAGGAGGCGGCAGCAACAGCAGCACAGGATTGCCTTCTACCTTGCATCCTCTGCACAGCTGGATTTCCGACTGAATCCTGATCAATTAATTAGTTCCACATAACAGCCTCATTATATCAATAAAGTTTACTCAAATTGGATATGAAGAAGTGGGGGCAGAGAGAACTTAGAATTCAGGATTTATCCAGAATTATCTGCTGCCAGTGCAGTTTTGTGGTGGGGGAGGAAACCCAGGACTCTTGCTCCGCATCCTTGTCCTCTGAGCATGATACCATAACTTTTGCCAGTTAACAAGAACTGTTGGGATACAGAGTTTTAAAACAGATGGCTTAATGCTTAATGCTCTCAACTCGTTTGAAATAGCTTCCACCTGTTTTTTTTAACAGTATTGATAAATACAAACAAATGGTTCCATATTTCCTGACAGGCCCTAGGAATGGATTCAGTATTACTGTTTTGAAAGAGAACTGCCTGAGTAATGCATGGAGGGAAAGTTCAGATAGATAAAATAACTCAGAGTTGGACTGAAATCTCTGGAAACAAAAAGGTGCCATTTCTGCGAGGGGGGGAGGAGGAGAATGGTTTAAATGTTCATCCACTCTTGCTCCCTTTATGGGGTTTGACAGTTGTCAGGGGTCTGGCTGAGCCTTGAAAGGAAGTGACTGGCTAAGAGCTGCTCTACGACATCACCCCAGTCAAGACAGTAGGGTTTTCCCAACTTTAGAGGGCACTGACTCTTGTGGTTTAACTTGAACAGAATGAGCATCCACATATAGCCCAGAACTTTACTATTATTGAAATGTGAAACAGGTTTGATGACATTGCCCCTTAAATGACACTAACAAGCTCTTACCTACCAGTGCCTTTCCACCATCTTCACAAATCCTGTTTAGTGACAGCATAGAAGCAGAGTTGCTTTTTTGACTATGTATAATGATTATGTAAAGCTGAGTCCAGATGGCATTTCATAGACCAATAAAATACAAAAAGATCAGTCACTGCCTCAGAAACCAAGTGGAGTCATATTCTTATGGCATGATGTCAGGAGGCTTCTGACCTACTGCCTATTTACACTTAATTACTGGGATGTGACACCACTTCTGGTGCCTGCCTGGCAGCCCCTGGTGTGACTTTCAGTTCTGCTTTATGCTGTTGTGTGTTAAGACAAGAGGCACTTTTCAACATATGTCACAGAAACAAAGGCTGGCTTTCATTATGAGTGGCAATCACAGCTCTGGTGAAAGGATCAAGTAAATATGAGCAGTTGCTACAGCACCCTGGCATACCAAGCGGTAGGGAAGGGACTTTGCCAGAAAGACGTGGGTGTCGGACGAAATCCTACACTCCATCAGATGCATCTAGCTTACAGACACAAGAGGCAGTAGAAAACTCTGTTAATTTTTCACGATAATTATTTGGCTCCAGAAAAGAGCTGGTGAAGAATGACCTACATATGTGACCTATCACAACAACAGCAACTGGTTTGATGACAGATACAGGGGAAGCATTGTCAGTCAACCATGTTAGCAGTTTGAAGATTATTGTCCTCATAATATTATGAATGATAAACTTGGTTAACGTGTTTGTTCAACTGACTCCTGAACAGTATTTTGTCTTTGCCAGTGCTCTATGTTGGCTTCTTTGTGCTGATGCATTCATTTTTTCTGACGGAGAGCATACTTGCTCTCTCCACTTTTGCACTTTGTGTGTCTAATCAGTTGTACAGTTATTATCAAGTGAAGTGTCAACAAAATGTTTGAAACTAGATTTGTCCCTGGAGCCCTAATCAGGGCATGTGGAAACACTTTGTGCACAAAGCCTTTGGAGGAGTGCTCAGTAAAAATAACAATACCTTGCTCTTAAAGCAGTTTTCAGCATACTTTACAAAAAATGACAATGCCACTTATTACCTCTTAAAACACTGAATGGCAAAGTTACTTCACCAAGGTTGTCCAGCAGGCCCAATGGCAGGTCCTGGAATAGATTTCATCTCCTGAGCACTTTGCCTTTTATGTACAGACAAACCATTGTTAGAGTTTCAAATTTATGACTGGCTTCTTTCCACCCATGTACAGGTATCATTGCATGAATGACTGGTGCCTCCTGAGACTGGGGGAGGCACCGTGGTGGCAAGTGGGGACCGCTTGCAGATGCCAGCGTCAGTGTCAGCATCGGCAAGCAGGGGCCACCTGTGTCGACAGCAGTGAGCAGGGACCTCCCACAGACATCTGTGTTGCAGGAGAGGAGGGGTGTTGACTGGGGAGCAGGGACTGCCCACAGACATCGGGGTGAGGTGGGGGAGAAGAAGCTGGTGGAGGCTTTGGCAGCAGCCAATAATGCTTCATTGTAACTCGTATACCAAGTTAATGGTTGCAAAATGTAATGTTTCAGGCAAGCACCACAGCACAACTTCATAAATATGTGTTTTGCTTCCACAGAATATAAAGAAAATTAACTCAGTAAAAATTAAAAAGGTGCAAGGAAAAATTAGCGTTTGGTTTCTGCTTTATGAAACAACTTTTTTTTCCTGCTTATGTGGGAGTCTAAACATTAATAGCATGTAAGGACGTACCAATAGAGATTTCGGGGGCCAGTATCGATAGCCTATTTTTAAGGAGGCATATCGGTTAATACTGATCCAATTTTTGATACAACTGTGTGTAGCTGGCAAGTCTGTTGTGGTGGACAGGGAGCAGGGGAGAGGTATGGGGGGCAGATCAAGGGCCCTGTGGTCAGGGAGGGAGTGGGGCTGGGGCAGGCACTCCACAGGCAGGACAGGGTATGGGACAGAGCTGCAGCTTATCTAGGGGTGCGGGGGAAGGAGGTGGCCTCTGCTGCTGTGCACATCCTGGGGGAGGGCATGGTAGGCAGGGGGAAGCTGCAGCTGCGGGCTGGAACCAGGGCTGTGCCAGGATCTTTCTGGCATGTGGCAGCTGTGTTCAAGGCTGGCAGTGGTGGTGCTGGGAAGGGGCTAGGGTGAAATTTGGGGAGGCTGCAGCTCCCCTCCCAGTTCTGCTTGCAGCCTCCACGTGCCAGAAGTACAGCTGACATGCGCTGGAAGGAGCCTTCACTTAATTTTCTTTATATCGGTGCCTATTTGATATTGGACTGATGTATTGGTGCACCTCTAATAGCATGTGCCAAAATGTTTAACACTGATTTTTGAAAGTTTATATTTTGTGAGGTCAGATGCGAGACTTTGAAAAGGCCAGACGGTCCCCCCTTTGAACAAGATTCTTTAAGGTATTTCATTTGAGGCACCTAGCAACTTAGGCACTTTTAGAGAGTCTTGGCTGTGCCCAGAATGTTAATTTGCTTTGAATTTTCTGAAAAAAATTAGCCTTACTGGTTTTATTGGGTCACGCTTTGGTGTTTGAAAACAGTAAAAAGAACTCAGCCACCTATATCAAAATTCGGGAAGCGTTGTTAGCTTATTGCCTGGGACAGGTGGCACCAACAGAGGTCTTAGGAAATACCATCATGAGAACTGTGATTTAAAAAAAAAAAAAAAATACTGTTGTGCACAGCTAAAATGTCAGATTAGTTTTCAAGTTGCAGTTTGTAGTGTTTATTTCTTCTTCCTTATATTGTATCTGAAAACCTTGTTAGAAAGTTGAATCTCTTTTCTGGAATGAGACATTTACCATTATTGAAATTATCTGTTCATAAAGCTCCCCCACGTGGCAGCCACAAGGTTTTGCAGTTAAATTTTGCAGATAAATTATTTCCCAGTAAGTACAGTAGTTGACAGTGTAATTTAAAAGCCTGCTGGTGGGTTGTTTTTAAATGCTACCGTTTTTTCCAGCTAGAGGTTACAGCAGAAGTTTGCATGTATAACTGTTGACAGTATTGAGTTGGAATATACAGTTGAACTCAGTGTTCATGAACAATCCATTTTTCCAGCATCGTAGCCAAGAATGCAGGTAGGAGGGAAAAAAAAAGGTACTATTGTTAAATGGAGTTGCATATACCTATTATGCAGCCACTGTGATGTGGTGCTGCATTAATATGTAGAGATACTATGCAAGCATGATGCAGCATTTAAACGTACCAAACTACATGCCACACTCTAAAAATTGCACAGTACCGTGATTTATCCTGCAACTTTGCTGAAGCAGGCAGTCTCCTAAATGGTTCTGGAGCGCTGCTACGCGGAATATGCTGTGATGCAGTTTCCTGGATTGTTCCATTTAGAAGTCCATTTCCCTTTCCAGCAGAATCATAAAAATCACACTTATACATGAAGTTGTCTTAACCCTCCTGGCTTGCCTTTTGTATTTGCAGTATGTTTGTGCATACAATAAAAATGCCAAGTCAGATTTTTTTCAGTGCTGCTTTTATTCTAGTACTAGCCAATTGCCTGTCAAGAATGGGGGGGAGGGGCTGGGATGAAGTGTTGCCACCTAATGCCCCATGCTGCCACTGTTCTGCCTCTTGCAGGGAGCAGGGTGGGGGAGCCAAGGTCAGTGCTCCTGGCCTTGGCTCCCCCTCCCTCTGTCTGGTCCTCAGCATGGCTTCGGAATCATGGTGGTGCTCCCCCATGCTTGGAGCACTCTGGCTATTTCCATCAACCAATCAGAGTGCAATTAAAGTGTTATGGACAGACAGACTGACTAACTTAGGCTTTTGTATTATTAGAAATAGCCAATTGCCCACCAAGAATGATGCAGGGGGACAGGCAGGGACAGAGGCCTGCGTACCTTCTCCCCTCTCCCGCCCTGCCTCGGACCGGGGCTGGAGCTGTTTCCCCTCTCTCCCCTACCACTTTGGGCTGGGGTTGGGACCTGGGCCGCTGCCCGCTTCCCCCCGCCACTTTGGGCTGGGGCCAGGGCTGGGGCATGTGACCATGGTGGCTGGGGGTACAGCCACTAATAACCCCCACTCCTCTTCCTGTTCCCCACCTTCCCCTGTTCCCCGCTGCCTTCCCTCCCTGCTGGCTGTTGTTGGGGGTGGGAGGTGGGCACTAGCCCCTGGTTCCAAGGAGCAGACGCAGGGAGGTGCTGGCCTTGCACCCCTGCTCCGTCACCTGTGTTATGGAGGTGCTCCAGTCCCTGTCATCCCCCTCTGCCTCCAAGAAGCAGGGGAGGGGGGCTCTGCTGGCCTTGGCCCCCTTTCCTCCAACCCCTCAGTCTCCACTGTCAGGCTAGCACTCCACTGTCTGTCCCTGTCTGTGTAGGGTACTCTGATTGGCTGCCGAGACAGCCAGTCAGAGCGCAAATAAAGCATTACAGACAGACAGACTTAGGCTTTTATAATATTAGAATAGATTTTCAGGGCATTTAACCCTTTGGCTGTTTTCCATATTTATTTGATTCTCCTGTGGGACTTTGAAAGGGCTATAACAGGTTATGGACATTATTTGCAGTTACTGTCTTATTGCCAGGGAAAAAGCTGTGTATTCCTAAAATAAAACCTGAGTATGTGGTGTTGACTTACCTGCAGGGTCAATTTACGAGCTTTCAGTGAAGACATAACTGTTTCAAGAAAAGTTTCTTTTGCATTAAACTTCCCATTGATTTGCACCTTACATGTTGTGCCAGTTTAATACCAAGCAAGCAGGTATTATGGCAGCCACACTGGAAAACTCATTAGTAGGATTTTTATTTAATTAAAAATGATGCTGCTGTACTTGGAAAAATCAATCCAATTGCTAGCATCCAACCTGGGCTGGATTCTGGACATCTCTGTGGAGGTGGAAGAATAAATTTCCTTCCTTTTCGAGCACGGAGGTTTTGTCTTGACTAGGAAGAGTGGTTGTATTTAGCTCAGGTATTTTACTAACATTTCAGTTAAATTTTGGCTGACCCTCAGTCTTTTTCTTAGTGCAGAAGTAGGGAAACGCCTTCAAATTTTTGGTTTTTTTTTAAACTGACCATGTATATGCCTTTCCCTTGTAAAAGGAGCTCTTCCACTTAATATTTCAAGCTAAAAAACAAAAATCAGTTGAAGAAATGGAAACTGTGAATCTAAATTATATCTTCCTGGAAAGACAGTTCCTCCAATGGGAAATCACAGTTTGACATGATTTTGTTCACTTTTTTTTTTATCATTTAACAGCCTAAAATATATACGAGTTTGAAGTTAAGCATAATGAGCTCTTCTCTGAGTGGGGCCCAAGCTGTTGATGAGAAGAGTTACTTTATGAGACTGACAAATCAAAATTAAATTGTGCATTTGAAAAATTGTGTTTGCTGAAGTGATTATTTCTTATCTATCACTTGAATTACAGAGCCCAAAGATTGAACCTAGGAGTGATTTGGAGTTTGCTGGTTCAGCCTTTTTGCATATTAGAGCCCCCAGAGAGAGAACCTCTTTTGCTTATCCTTTTCCCTGCTGCATCAATCCAAAGTTCAGATTTTTGCACCACTAGAGCACTTGAATAAGCACTGAGAAAAGATTAAAGATTTCCAGAACGAAGACCTCACAGACTGCTGTCCTGTGTTTCCAGGACATTGAATGTAATGGCTTGGAACAAGCTTAGACTCTTGAAACATGCACTAGACAGATTGTACTTTTCTCTCTCTGCCCTGTTACCATCTCGTGATCATGGGTATCCTAAATATAATAATATACTTGCATTGTGGAAGTTATGTAAACTGATGGGTATTTTGACATTCCTGTTGGTTTTTTCTTTCTTTTTTTTTTTTATGTCAGAGTAGGGAAAGCAACAGCAAGACATAACTATGCACAATACCGACAATACTAGAAACAGGAGGAAGATATAATTTGTCAACCAACTTCAGAAGCCAGAATAACATCACTGGTACAAGCATTTAGCCAAATACTGCTTATGGTTACCCCAGGGACAGTCCTTTGGCTTAACTGGAATAATTTCAGATTGAAATTTGGCTGTTGGAGCCCCAGGTAGTGATGGCAACATTAGTAAGAAGTCTGCATTCTTAGCATAGCTTCACCACGCGGGGCGTTTATAGACATGCTTCAGGAGATGCGGGGAGGGGCACGTCAATTAGCGCAGCTCTGAGGGATACACATGCAAGGAAGCTATTCCAACATGCTGTAATTACAGTGCATCAGAGCAGACTTCATTAATCGAGTCTGCTGTAGCATGGTAATTACCGCCCCAGCAGATTCCAGCCAGTCGGGAAGCATGCTAGTGCTGAGAACAGGCGGCAACATCTTCAGTGTGTAGTGCCCCTTTATACAAAGTTATGAATCATTTTATAGCCCTGCTGACACTTTTTGGAAAACTTTTGAAAGCCATGCAGGCACAAATCTCTGAAACTGCATACAGGTTCTCTACTTCTCTTCCCTGGTTCTGCTCACCCTCAAGTTCTCAGAGTACGTTACATGATATGATGATCTTGGGTCTTCAGGGCTATATCTTATCTTTGCTCTTCACTTGAAATAGCTTTTTGTGATATACAGCAAGCATTGTAGCCACCACTTGTGATTATCACAAGCAAAAGATCATGACATACACATGTCCAGTTCTGGTCCAATAAAATTAATGGCAGAACTCCAATTTACTGAAGTGTAGGGATAAAATCAAGACTTTAGGGCCCTAATTCCCATGGAAGTTGCTGGAGGTTAACCACATGCATTCAAACCAGAACTCGGTCCTATGACTTACAGTATGACGCAAACAGATTGGACAACAGAACTTTTAAGAAATAAGACTTGAAGTTAAATTATGCTCTGAACTACCCACCACAACTGAAGCTTATGGAACTGGACACAAAAGCCAAATATGCTAAATTAAAATGTATTCTGCTTGTACTATAATGTATTTTGTTTGTATCAGCAGGATTGTTCATTTTTCAAATGTTAGTGGATCTTTAAACTTAGCGTGGCATCAATGTGATGCTGAGGCTAGTAAAGCGAGCAAAACACTGGCTTGCATCCATAGATGCTTCTCAAGCAAATTGCTGGACATCATTCTCTCGTTGTACTCGGCCTTGGTGAGGCTGCAGCTGGAGTACTGCATCCAGTTTTGAGCTCCACAACTCAAAAAGGATGTGGAGAAGCTTGAGAGCGCAGAGGAGAGCCACGCACATGATCAGAGGTCAGGAAAACAGACCTTATGATGAGAGGCTGAGAGCCATGGAACTCTTCAGCCTAGAAAAGTGCAGGCTCAGTGGTGATCTGGTGGCCACCTATAAGTTTATCAGGGGTGCTCATCAGGATCTGGGGGAATGTCTGTTCACTATAGTGCCCCAAGGGATGACAAGATCAAAAGGTCACAAACTCCGCTGCGACCAATTCAGGCTGGACGTAAGGAAGAACTTCTTTACTGTCCGAGCCCCCAAGGTTTGGAATAGACTGCCACCGGAGGTGGTTCAAGCTCCCACTTTGAATGCCTTCAAGATGCATTTGGATGCTTATCTTGCTGGGATTCTATGATCCCTGCTGACTTCCTGCCCATGGGGCAGGAGGCTGGACTCGATCCTCCAGGTCCCTTCCAGACCAAATGTCTATGAAAACTATGAAAATCTCTGCAGCACATGATGTATATCTTCATTTTGTGTTTAGTCCACTTTAGTGCATATAATTTTATGGCTCAGCTTATAAGTTTTATGGAAGCAGATGATGTTTTAGAGCTGAAACAAATATGCATGTGCAAAAAATATATGCACATTCTCTCTCTCTTTTTATATAGAGTTATATAATGTTTCTGTGTATGCAAACATTGTATGTTATGAATTGTTTTAAAAACAAAAAGGGGGGGGATAAATGTATAGGTTTTCTCTTGATTTCACGTGGCAGTATCTGACTGAAATACCACAGTCTGTCTTGATATATTAGGCCCGTGTCTCTGGGGAAATTAAACTTAATTATTAACATTAGTATGAACAGTAGTAATAGTATTTATGTACACGATGCCATAAAGCTTGCAAGGATGACTTCATACACCCTGTTAATAACGATCCTTCTCAAACCAAGGCTCCTCCTCCGCAGCTATCCTCATACAAGAAATGTAATGGAGGCCTCCATGGGAGTGTATCCCCATGGTTTCTGGTTACTTTCACAGCAGGTTTTAAAGGATAATGCCTCCTTGCTCCATATGAAGGTCTCAATGGTTTAGATGTTATTTATTTGAATTACCAACATTTGACGACCCTGACTAATCACTCCCTTTATTTTAGCTTATGGGTGCCCTTGAGGTGGCCAAGGATTTACTTCCAGTGAGCCTGGACAAAGTAGAAACTTGGATATTTTTTTTTCTTTCAGTGGTGAAAGTGGTGCTGGTAAGACAGAAAGCACTAAACTGATTCTCAAGTTTTTGTCTGCTGTGAGCCAACATTCACTGGAGCTGTCTTGTAAGGAGAAAACCTCCTGTGTGGAGCAAGCTATTCTCGAGAGCAGGTATCACATTCCTTTCACCATATGTGGTCTATAATGCTGCACAGTAGTTAATAAGCAAGAAATATGGCTGTGGAAGCAGGAGATATTTAAAGCTAGACTTAAGAGAAAACAGTGGAGAATGCATTGCAGAACGATGTTTCCTTGGCATCCACAAAATGGACTGATGTGTCCATAGGCCTTTTCATCTCTAATGTTGTGATTCTTGGACAGCAAATTCTTTCTGGAAACTGCAATTCTGGATGTTTGAGGAATATGCTAACTTAGATTTGTTTTGTTATAAATTTTCAAATTCTCTGTCTATGTTTTAAAGTACAACTCTATATATTTAAGCTAAACCAAAACTCAGTGGAACTACAATGATTTAAAACTTGTGAGAAATGAGACTATTAAGAGGATTGATAGCTCTCTTCCTTATTTGGCAAAGATGTGCTCCAGTAAGAACTCACTGTTTTGATTTATTGTTATTAAAAAAAAATCCACATGTCAACTGATTTGTATATTATATATACATTATACCATATATGATATGCTGGTCAGTAAATAAGAGGAAGTGCATAGCCAAGTTCATCTGCCCCACACGCAGATGGACTGAAAGGAGATTCTGAGTATGGACACACGTAACACTTAGAGCAATGTAAAGGTAGACAATGACCAAGAGCACGGCCATCGTGGAAGATAATGTGCAAACTGGAATTGATGCGGGATAATGTCATTTTGCAAGCACTGGAATGCGGTGTTGTGCTAGTTGGCATGGCAGTCACAAATTAATACTTCTTATAATTCTTCCGTATTTTCACAGCCCAATTATGGAAGCTTTTGGTAACGCAAAGACTGTTTACAACAACAACTCAAGTCGCTTTGGGAAGTTTATTCAGCTGAACATCTGTCAGAAGGGAAACATTCAGGGAGGAAGAATTGTAGATTGTATCCTCCGTTCTTCTTTATTGGCTCATATTTTACAGCAATGCAAGTGTACCTCTTCTTTGGTCAGCTTTTGCTTTTGTCCTTCCATGCCTACCCAGAGTAGTGTTAAACAAGTGTTCTGATTTTCTTTCTCTCTGTGTGTACAAGCTGCTTTTCTTATTATTTTTGTTATTAGATGAATGTGTGTCTGTGGAATGAAGCTAAAAATATCTTTAATTCCCTGGGAAAAGAGATTGCCAGGCCTTCACCAGCCCTTGTGAAGCGTATCTGTGGACATAATGGTGGAGAAAACTTTGTACTCGTATGAAGCTGCTGAGGTCCTGATGTATGAGGCTGTTTTGCTGCACAGGGGACATCCATGTCCTCTGTGCTTGAACTGTGTGCCAGCTCAATATGGAGCACTGAAGGTTGAGGTAATTGTAACACATCTGTCAGAATTCATGGTTATAAAGGCTAAACATGGCCCATAGGTCATACACAGAACTGTGGATGATTGTAGTTGCTTTTCCTGCCCAGTAGCCAGAACCCTGGCTGTAGAAGCTTAGCTGCATCTTGCCTGCATTTTTGGGACGAATGATGTTTCTGCTGTAGGTCTTGGGACAAGTAGTCTTTCTGCAGTGGGGTGAATTTCATTTTTAGACCAAATTAACCAGCAAACAAGAAGGTAGGAAAAGTGTGTCACTTCAGACCTTAGTTTGCCCAAACGTGGCAACAACACTCCATTACTCTTTGTTGAAAAAAGTCCTGGGGATTAGAACTGGCTGATGGCATCAGTTATGGACATTCTCCTGAGGTTAAAGCCCTCTAAGGTATTTGTAAATCAATGTTCTTTACACAATTAGTTTTACTGTTTTTATTCCTTGACTGTTTTTTCTTTATCTGCTGAAGATTTATTAGAAAAAGTAAGTCAACATTTGCTTTCATCCGGTTCTTTTCTTTTATTGAATAGCCTTCTTCCAATATTGGTGGTGAATAAATCTTCTTTAAAAATAATTCTCTATAAATGTAAACTTCGTTTGTTTTGACAGAACCGTGTAGTAAGGCAGAATCCTGGAGAGAGAAATTATCACATATTCTATGCACTGCTGGCAGGGATAGAGGAGGAGGAGAAAGGTGAGTGCAACAGGGCACTGCTCACACAAATGTTTGCCGTGGCTCTTTGCCAGGAGCATTTCAGCCAGTCACAAAACACAGTGACAGTGTGGTATACTTTAACTGAGTAATCTAGTAACCTGACAAAGAGAAGTTATTTATTCAATTCGAAGTCATTGGGCCAGTTGTTTGAGCTCATCTGAATGGGTGTCACCAGGACCTTGGGGATTGTATTCCCAGCTGCTACAGACTGAGTATGATCTTGGGAGAGTTGTCTGGGGATGAATCCAGGTCACACTTTCCAGGTAGAGTATCTCTGGAGAGTACTAGGGAATTCAGTGGGAAGGAGAGATGGAAGGAATCTTGCCATTTCAGCCTCTATTATGAAGACTAACCCCCTAGCTAGAGAAAGGACATTAATCCATAAGTAAAACTGTCTGTGACTGTCAGCAACATTTCTTTTGGCCAACTCATTCTGTCTATTCTGGAAAGTATAGGCCACAGTGTTATACAGCTAAATAGAGCAAAAATTAATCAATGAATGCCCTATTTTCCATTGATATACATGTTGTGTTGTATCCCTACTCATGCATATCTCAAGCAAATACATTCTCCATTTTTTTTTTAACTTCTTGGGTGTTGATTTTTGTTTTGCTTTTTGTAGAAGCATTTTACTTATCTGTACCAGAGAACTACCATTACCTGAATCAGTCCGAGTGTATAGCGGATAAGACAATCAATGATGCAGATTCCTTCAGAGAAGTAATTGTGAGTTGTTTCAGTGTTCTACGTGCTTTAAGGATGACAAATGTTATAGCTTTTTGTGTTGGTGGGTTGAACGAAAGCTTTCATGAACTGCAGCTAATTGCAGCCATGCTCTTACAAAATGACAGGGACTCTATGCACTCCCATTGGCTTCCATGGGACTTAAGATGGGAATCAACTTCCTTCATAGAGGAACAGAGTCTATACTTGTTTCGGGTGATTTATTTTCTCTCATTTCACGACCCTCAGGAAAATTACTGAAATGTTTGAAGCCACTCTTCTATAACTACTAGCAGCTCCCGGATTAAGGGGAAGATAATACTGGATAGAAAACTGTCAGATGTTTTACCTTCCACCCCTGTTTTAGCTAGAATAACAGTATAGGTGTTTATGGCAGAGGAAATGTTTATTCATAGCTGTGTGAGTTCCTTGTGGTGGAGAAAGCACTTTATGGAGTAAATACAGTGTTTATTCCTTTATGCCATGACAATTTTTAGCCCGATGGGAACATACAGTGCTAGAATAAGGGATCTGTGGGTAAACGATGTGTAAACCTTTTAATTTCATAAGTAATTTACCAGGAACCCGCACATAATGGTTTGTTTTCATGTTTCTTTCAAGAATCAGACAGGCGCCTCATAGCTTGTCATAGAATTATAGGAAATTAGGCTTGGAAAGGACCTCAGAAGGTCATTTAGTCCAACCTCTAGCTTGAAGTAGGACCATCTCCAACTAAGTCATCCAGCCAAGGTTTTGTCTAGCCTGCTCTTAAAAACGTCCAAAGATGGAAATTCCACAGCCTCTCTGGGTAACCTGTTCCAGTGCTTTACTACTCTCCTAGTGAGAGAGCTTTTCCCCCAGTACCCTCCCCTTTTTAGCTGGTGAGCATGTGCTTTGTGCAAGCTTGTAGTTTCTGGAGCAAACCAGATGGCTTCTCCCCTTAGCTGTGTACAGAATGAGGGTTGATTGTGTAAATATATCAAAGAGGAGAATCACTTACTTTCTTTTCTACTGCTGCTTGTTCTTCTGGGACTAATTCATACAAAATTGTCGTCAAAAAGTACAGAGCAATCATAGAGAAGCCTGCCTTTTATGGGAGCATAAACATTTTCTTACTGGAAAAAAATAAAATCCCATGGTGTTTGAAACTGTATGTATGTACATTTCCATTGCTTCACTCAGGTTTTGTGTGCATTACATACTGTTTACTGAATAAAGAAATATGAAGTATTTCTAATACCTAGTATCAAGTATTAGGTCAGAAGTAGCATATGGATTTTTGTGGCTTCCCAAAGTCTTGTAGCTGTACTTACTACACACCGTCTTTTCCCAAGTATTGAATTTTCCCCAACTATTTGGGTATTTGAATTAAGTCAGAGAACATGGTTATTAATTAGAATGGACACCTGATGTAAAGGATGCCCTAACTGATGCTTTCTCTGGATCATTTTGGCTTTTGCAGCAACATTAGATTCAAAAGTTAGTTGCAATAATTAGCCAGCTCTTATTACCATAATTATCAGTTGCTTATCTTAGTGTTGCCATCTTTTCAGTCTGTGACAGATGTTACTAATTATAGCTCTTAATTCTAGAAACCAATAAAAATGATCAGATATGTAATGTGCCTAGACCATTTTTAATAGTTTTCCCAAACTTCTTTTTGTCTAACCATTTTACTATTTTTTCCCATGTTATTTACAAGCTGTCATTTATGAAGATTTGCTATTACCTAGCTACTTAATTTCATGGTAAAATATTTTTGCAGAAGTTGGCAATATCCACATCATGGTCACATAGCTTGGGTTGATTAGCATGGCATTAATTTGCACTAATCTGCCCAAAGCAGGTACAGCATGAAATTAACTTGACATATTAAGCTTGCATCCTAAAGTATTATAGTAGCAGAAGCTTGGGTGATTTTTGGGACAGTCAGTTGAGGCTTTTCCAATCTGCTTTCCAGTTGGAGATGAAGGACAGAGAAGCTTTCAGTTATGTGTTCTTGTTCTTGCCTCCTTTCATCTTCCCTGATGCCTTATATTCTTACACGTTTCCTTTCACCATCTTTTACTTCTTCTATCTTTCACTTGTATGAACTCCAGTGATCTTCTCCTGGAGGCTGGATGATGATGACTCTTCCCTTCAGATGTTTTTCTACTCTTTGTTTTTGAAAGGTTCTTTTCCATCAGGGCGGTGATTTGCATTGTGAATTTATACACAGGTACACATACAAACGTATATACATATGTTCTGTGATTTGTAAGCACTGTACTGTTGTATCACCATGCCCTATCTAGAGTTTGACCTTTTACAAAACACCTCTTTAGCTTATACCTCTCTAGAGAGGTATAAGTTGTTAAAGTACATTGAGACCAATTAAATTATTGGATGAAGTTATGTGTGATCCATATTGTGCAGGGGTCTAACTAGATTTATAATTTTATGTTGCTATAAAATTACTAACTATAAAATACCAGTTGTTTCATAGTTTCTAGGTTTGGAAGGGACCTGAGCAGATCATCTAGTCTGACCCCCTGCCATGGCAGGAAAGAATACTGGGGTCAAGTGACCCCAGCAAGATGTTCATCTAACCTCCTAGATGCATGTTTATATGTGAAGGGTGTAGTTTCTTAAATCTCCTGGCATCTGTTAGGTTTGATATTAACAGCATCTCTTTCTGTTTAACCTCAGTGGAAATCCCAGAGCCTCTGCAGGTGGCTTGTTCTCCTTTTATTTCATGCCTTTGGGGTTCCATCCTTAAGTCACCATTCAGCAGAGACCAGTGGGGGGGCAAACAGCTTTATCTTTATTAGGAACAGGATTCAGCAACTTGCATGCTCACAGCTTGCAGGGAGAACTACAAGTACCCACCACCACAAACCACACCCACAGGGCATCAGGGGAAAAAACTGGGTCATCCCACTGCTGGCCCCTTACAGGTACATTCCACATAAGGGTGTGGATGGAGCTGTAGCACAGGAAACAGGATGACCCCATCATAAAAAATAAGTTGAGTTGTGAAAGGGAGGAGTGAAGAGAGTGTGTGCTTTAAACCCTGAAGTTGGATGTGTTTGGTTAGAATTCCTTTGGGAAAGGAGCAAAGGAAACCAAGAGCAGCCATATAGGTACCTGTCACTTTACAGTAATCAACACTTTACAGAAGTGCAACACATATCCAATACTTAGGTATGTCAGATGCTGGACTTCTCAGATTAACATTGTTTCATCAAGTGTGCAGACTCAGCTGTGGTGAATTTATACACCCTGGTTCCAGAATGATGTGCTGTAAAGAGATGTTTGGGAAATACAGGCCGTTCTCAGAGGTTTACAGTCACTATCTACATCTACGCTGAACAAAATAGGTTTCTTCTCTTTCTGCTTTAATATGTTTCTTTAGATAGAGATCAAGTTGTTTGGGGGGGGGTTTGGGGGGGAGGAAGGGAGGGGATCTTCCCTGGTATATAGTAGAGCCTTGATCATTCTGGCATTGCTTAATCTTAAATCCATTCATTTCCACAAAAACCCATCTCACTCTGCTTCTCTGTAGAGTATTATACAAGCCCAGTGGTTTTAGAAAATAAAATGAAGTTGCAGTGCACAGACAAGAAAGATGATATAGAACTTATATTTTCTTGCCATATTTGGTTTCTCCAAATCTGGAAAACTTCAAGGGAGGCCCTCAGTTGCTAGAGAGCTTGTGCAGTCTAGCCGTAAGCCAACAAATATTTGAGTTCTAAACAACTAATCCTGTGAGTAGTTCTGTTGAAGTCGAAAAGCTGGTTAGGATTGACAGTTTTTAGGAAAAAACTTCTTAATGGGTCCTGTGTGTTCCTCAAGTTATCCAGGTAACATGTTAAACACTTCTGTGGAGAGAAGTATATACATACAAGGCATACATTTGCTCTGTCTGTGCTTTTGTTCCTGTTAACTTGTCTTCTGAATGCAAAATGCTGTGTAACTCTGGCATTTGCTTTTCATTCACCCCTCATTGTTGTCTTCAGTCTTTGGTTCAACGGTAAACTAAAACACACACTTAAAGATTTTTTTTTTCCAGATGGCAATGCAAGTGATGCAATTCAGCAAGGAAGAGGTACGTGAAGTCCTTAGGCTGCTAGCTGGTATTCTGCACCTAGGGAACATAGAATTTATCACAGCTGGTGGAGCACAGGTGTCCTTCAAAACAGGTGAGAAGGCTAGAGTTCTTTACTGCATGGAATCAATTTGGGGTGATGAAATTACACTAATTGCTTATGTTAAGCACTGAGAAAAAAAAACATGATTTGTCTTCAAATTTTATATATCATGATTGCAGTGTTATTTTACAGTAGAAGAGGCAAATTACTCGCTGCCACTAACTCTGGCTGTAATTTAGGAAAGCTTCCAGCCACTGCCTACCTGTTGAACCTGCTTGCAAAGTGCTCTCCTTCAGCTGATAGGACTCAAACAAGTGCTTACATTCCTAAATAGCTACCTCTGTGCACTTCTACCTTCATCATGTCTTTCACAATTTATTAGCAAAAATCCAGTTACAACTGTTTAAGTGATGAATTGATCACATTGAATTTCAGAGCCTTTAACATACTAGTTTTCCATGTGGGAAAGAGCAATAGTGTTGCCCCTTTATGACATAAATCAGTGGTCTCCAACCTTTTAAAGTAGGAGATCACCTTTGGCATTCAAAAGCAACCCAAGATCTACTGTGCACTGCCCCCGCTCACCCCCAGTCCCAGCAGGTAAGTCTGTGAGAGGGGAAAGGGGGGGTGGGGCAGATTGAGGTAGAGGGCAAAAAAATGATTTGGGGGCATGCCTCCCCAGCAGATAAGTCCCACCTGGCTAGGGCCCCATTCAACTTACCCCTACTCCTGCCTCTGCAGCACTGTCCCTCACTGTGGGAGCCTCTATCTAGTGCTCGCCCCTGCTGTCCCCTCCAGACTGACCTGCTGGGTTGGGGCGGACATGTGCATGCACGTGGGCACTCAGCCCCCCACCCCAACCTTGGATTGACTCTAAGAGGCTCTGAGATCTACCGGTGGATCGGGATCCACTGGTTGGTGACTGCTGGCATAAATAATGGCAAAATACACATTAAAATTAACATTTAGGGCAAATTCCACATTGATAACTAAAAACATCCATGTGTTTCAGAAGTTGAAGCATGTTGTTACGGACAAATTCAGAAGGTATTAGATCTCTTTATTCAAAAACCTAATAGTGTTAGCAATAGTATTACATTTGAATTTTTTTACTAGTTCCATTAAGAACAGATTAATCATTAAACTCATAGTGTTTAAATTGACTTCTTCCTACAATGCATATTAATAATATTTATATCCTATTATTTTGGGAGCACTGCAGAGATATAAGCAATTTAGTCAACTATCATATTGATTTTGTTGCAAGCACACTTTCAACACAATATATCAGCATTGATGCTCCAACTTGAATGTCTAGACATCAATAAATGGTATTGATTGACTCTCAAAATTAATAGGAATTAAGCTTACATAAATATGGTGCAGCAGGATGCATTAACAGCTGAATTCTAAGGAGCAACTAGATCCTTGTGAAAGACTGTTTTGTTTATAATTTCTCATGGAAAGGTTTAAACGGTCATTTTTGCCTCGGAATATAGTCGGTTTCAAAAAGAAGTTGTGTTTTCAGGAACTGTACCAGATGCCTACGCTTCCGTAGTTACCAGTGCATTTTCCTTCATGTTAAAATTTGTTACTGTCCTCCATTTGTCTGATAACACCGCACTGATAAAGAGGAAACTGCCCAAATGACTGACTTGACTTATATAGGGAAAATCATGGAGATGAAGTAGACAAACACAGTATTCTGAAATGCACAGAACAAAGAAAATGCAAAATTATACATTTTGCTACTTCTGCATTTAGATGCAGTGGTGTCTAGGAGCTGCTTGTAATTCCTGAGACTGGAGCTCAGTTGTGCTCCCAACTCACCCCCTCATATGGAAGGCAGGTGGGTTGCTGGTGTCCACAGTACAGATGTTGTCTCTGCCAGCATTTTTCATAAGCAGCACGAATCACCCTTAGCATATCAGAGAGCTTAGTCCAGCATTTCTCACCAGTCTTGTCATTTAGGAGTTTAGTTTCACTTATAAATACAGTAATTAATAAAAAAGAGGGAGAGTGAGCAAGAGAGAATATCACACCATTCTATATTTTTTTTATTGCACCTTTTGTTGCTAGCTGTGGGTAGATCCGCAGAGCTACTCGGGCTGGACTCAACACAGCTGACTGAAGCATTAACACAGCGATCAATGATACTCAGGGGAGAAGAAATCTTAACACCTCTCAGTATACAACAGGTAAGGACAAATCTCTTGGAATACAGTTCAGCAAAGAGCAATATTACCTTTGACTCCTGTAAAAACCACATAAATCAATTGAAGTAAAGGATTATGCTGAATCGCTAACTCCTCAATTTAAGTACAGGAATTTGACATTCAAAAGCAACAGGCAGTACAGTATAAGAAAGATGAAATCCCTGGTTGCCAAAGATCTTGATTTTCCAGCGGTGTTTCATTAACCCTGTACCATTTGTAGAGTCCAGTAAACTTTGGGGCTGGAGTCCAGGTGAACAGATCCCAGAGCAGGATCAAGGCATAAGTTAGGACATCAGCAACAGAAGTAGGAAAAGGGGCAAGAACAGTTTTACCCAGCATATTTTCTGTAACCTAGTTGTGTTCCCCTCCTCACCTAGACATGTTAGTCCCTCGCTTGGGTACTCTATTTCTCTTACAGCTTATGGCATTTTTGGTTCATAACTCTTAACATTCTCTAATAGAATCCAGTCTGTTCTCCAAGCTTTTTAGGGTGAGTGTTGAGAAGAGAGACTGAGAGAAGGAGAATAAGGAAGCATAGCATGCAGGGTCATGAAGTATGTTTCTTCTATTGGGAGTAGGAGGAAGGGGAGCAGGGTGATATGTTTAGCACAGAGAGGGCGTTCAGGTTTACCAGGAGATTTTAAACCAGCATAAATGAGACGCTGCCTGCATGATTGTTGTGAGCGGTGTTGCAGAAATCCATAGTGCTGACAGTATTTAATATTTTGGGGGGACCGTGTACCTTAATTCCCATTAGTACCTTCTTCCGTGAATAGCCCAATTGGTTTCAGTATGGCTACTTAAGGAGAGACGAAACTCCATGATGCAGAACTCAATGAGGATAAGAATCTCTCTTTCCAGTCTTTAGAAATCCCTTCATATTGGCATCCAGTAATCCTTGGGAGAGCTGGTAGCATTCCCTGTACTTGTTTTTCTGCTATTTTCTGTAGCTTTTAGCTTTGTCAGTTTGAAACCATTAGGGCTCAAGAGGAGGACTGCTATCAATAGATTGGATCCATCTAACTAAAACTGGAGAGAGCCTCTTCGGGTATCATCCAGCCAACTTCATAAAAAGGGCTTTAAACTATGTCCCATGGGGAATAGTGAACAAAACCCATGGGGAATGGTGAACAACAGAGCAAACAATCCACAGGGGAAAGCACTGGAAGAAGTAGTTCATCTCTGGGATAGGGCTTGAAGACCTCAGGACAGCAAGCAATAAAAAATGGAGACAAGTGGGTCAACATTCATGTTATACCGTATATCGTGTATAGAACTACAAGAAGTATGGAGAGCAAATAAAATGAGCAAACAGCCTATGAAAGAACTATGATCTCTCTGGAATATTAACCTTGAGAGGACTACATTTTGATTTGGAAGGACAGATTTGGAAGAACAAGTCATAGAATCATAGAAGTAGGGTCAGAAGGGACCTTGTAGATCTTCAAGTCTGACCCCCTGCCTAGGCAGGAGAAAAAACTGGGCTCAAATAATCCCAGCTAGGTAGACATCAAGCCTCCTCTTAAAGACCCCCAGGTCAGAGACACATTTGTTCCCTAGTTCAGGAGGAAGAAAATAGCAGATCAGAATGGATTTGGGTAAAGATAAAAGGTGAAAGATACAGCACTGATAAGCCTTCACCTTTTGTTGGGATTTACTATACACCACAAAATCAAGGAGATGTAGTGGATTGAGGTACTCTTCAAGAAAGTGTCAAAATTATCCGGAAGTTATGAGATGGTACTTCAATTTTCTGGACATCTGCTGGAAGAACATTACAGCCAAATGTAAAATGTTGAGCCAGTTTCTAACTTGCATGGAGGAAAACTTTGTTTCTGAAGGCTGAGGGTACAAACTAGAGGATCATGTATGTTGGATCTTGTCTAGATCAATGGTGAAGTATTGGTGGAAGATGTGAAGGTGACGGGAAACTTGGGAGGAAGCAATCACAATATGATAGAATTCAAAATCCTGAGGTGAGGAAATCGTGAGATCAGCGGAACTAAGTAGATTTCAGCCAACTCAAGGGATTGATAGGCATGGTGCCATGGGAAGAATAAAGAAGCCCAGGAGGGCTGGAAGCTTCGAAAGGGCACTGGATTGGCTTCCCAAGAAACTGTTCTGACATGATGGAAGCACAACAAGAATGGTAAGACACTGATACAGCTACATAAGGTGGTTCTAGGAAATCTCAATGCAAAAAGGACAGCATGCAATATGAGCAATGGAAAAATGGGTGGGTCACCATGGAAGCGTATCAGAAAATAGGAAACGCCTTCAGGGGCAAAATCAAGAAGGCAAAGATAAAAAATGAGCTACACCAGGCAAATGAGATTAAAGACAGAAATAAGTTCTGTAAGTATGTTGGCTAGAAAACAGAGACCAAGAAGGCTATGGGTCTGCTCTCAAATAGCCAGCGCAATTTTTCAACAGGAGATGCAAAGAAGATGGAGCTACTCAACAGCTACTTTGCCTCAGTCTTCACAAAATTTAGGCTGCAGCTATGCACCTAATTAGAATTATTTGCATAAGGAAGGGCAGAAGTTGAGGGAGGAGATAACAAAAGAGATAACAGTTAAAAGACAGACAAAAGATAAGTCAGAGAGTTTTTGATATGTCTGAATGAATTCAAGTCAATAGGGTCTAATGAAC
This sequence comes from Crocodylus porosus, assembly GCF_001723895.1. NCBI lineage: Eukaryota > Metazoa > Chordata > Crocodylia > Crocodylidae > Crocodylus > Crocodylus porosus. The sequence continues at coordinate 129,540,622 of NW_017728886.1, read as the reverse complement.
TTCATCCCATGGTACTGAAGGAACTGACAGAGATCTCTGAGCCCTTGACAATAATATTAATGAAGAAGTGGAAGATGGGCAAGGTACCAGAGGACTGGAAAAAAAGGCAAAAGGAAGACCCAGGGAACTACAGCCTATAGCATCAACTCAATACCCATGAAGTTACTGGAGTATATCCTAAGGAAGGCTATTTGCAAGCATCTGAAGGAGGAAAGTCTGATCACAAGAAGTCGGCGTGGATTTACAAAAAAAACCAAATTGTGCCAAACAAACTTGGTCTCTTTCTTTGATAGCACAACTGCTTGGGTAGATGAAGGGAAATCTGTGGACATAAGATATCTGGACTTCAGCAAGACTTTTGACAAGGTCCCACATGACCACAGGACATTAAATTAGAGAAGTGTGGGCTGGACAAAACTACTATAAGGTGAATAGACAACTGGCTCAGAAGCTGTGAGAATGGTTAGAGGTTTCAAGTGGAGTCTCACAGGAACCTGTGCTGGGGCTGGTGCTGTTCAGCATGTTTATTAATTATTTGTATGCTGGAATTGAGAGCTTCCTGAGTAAACTTTCAGATGACACAACTGGGAAGGACTGCAAACACTGGAAGACAGAAACACCATTCAGAAGGACCTTCACAAATTGGAAAGCGGGTCTGGAGCTAACAGGTTGGAGTTCAGTGTTGGTCAGCTCAAGGTTCTACATCTCAGAAAGAATAATCAAAAAATGGGTAACATTTGACTGAATGGCAGCACTGTGGGGAAGGATCTGGGGCTCTTGGTAGATCAGACTCGGTACAAGTCTGCAGTGCACTGTAGCTGCACAAAAGGTGGATGTGGTTTTAGGATGCATCAATACAAATGTTCAGTGCAAGACATAGGAGGTGATATTTGGCACTGGTTGGGCCTCATTTAGAGTATTGTGTGTAGTTTTGATCTCCACATTTTAAAAAGGACACGGAGAAGTTAGAGGGGGTCCAGAAGCAGGTGACAAGAATGATAAAGGGCTTGGAAGGCAAGTCATACGAGGAGAGGTTGATGGAGCATGTTCAGTTTGTAGAAAAGGGGCTTAAGAGGGGATATGATAGCCGTCTTCAAATATCTGAAGGACTGCCATAAAGAAGAAGGTAAACACCTTTTCTCTCTTGCTGTAGAGCGTAGTATGCGGACCAGTAGCTGAAGTTGCAGGGAAGTGGGCTTAGACTGGATAGCAGGAAACACTTCTTTACTATTAGAAGAGTGAAGCAGTGGTATATACTGTCTAGGGAAGTTGTAGAATCTCTGTCACTAGAGGTATTCAAGAAGATGAGCATTGGTCAGGGATGATCTAGGAGTTACATCTATGTTACTTTGTGAGTATTTCCCATACTTCTGGGTTTTGCTGGTTGCCACATGGGGCCAGGACAGAAATGCTGCTGCTGCTGCTATATCAGGTGTGGGCAAAATGCGGCTTGGGGGCCGTATGTGGCCTGCCAGGCCATTCTATCTGGCCTGCAGGGCCTCTAAAAATTTTAGAAAATTAATATTAATCTGCCCTGGGCTGCCTGTCATGTGGCCCTCGATGGCTTGCCAAAACTCAGTAAGCAGCCCTCTGCCCAAATAATGGCCCACCCCTGTGCTATATGTTGAGAGTGGGGCAGGCATCATCTTGCTCAGAACACTGGGGATTTTGACTTGGTTGTAACAATGTACCTTTTGGGACTTAAATACTGCTGTTCCTGGCTTAGAGGGTCTTTCCCCTCCCCTCAGGATCAGACTAATTGCCATATATGGGGTCAGCAAGGAATTTTACCCCAGGGTCAGGTAGGTAAGGACTATGTGGGGTTTTGCCTTCCTTTGTAGTGAGGGGAGTGGCCCCTTTCTTGAATCTCTTAAGCATATTTTAACAGCCTTTGCAGCAGCAGGACTGTGGCTGCTGTGGTCCCTGTGATTTACCTCTGGCAGTTTAGGGTATTATATCTTGTGGCTGTGTCAGGGGTAACTGTGTAGTTTTTGCTATGTAGTTTAGACAGTGGATTTGGTTAGGATGGTTTGGATAGGGATGATCCTGCCTCAGGCAGGGGTTGAACTAGATGATCTCTGGAGGGTCCCTTCCAGCCCTACTTTTCTGCAATTCTGTTAAATTTCTCAAGCTGAAGTTTCCTGTCTACTTTGGGCAGAATTTGTAGAAAGTTTTACCAAAAAGAGTTCGGCAGTTTCCAGGAATGAGAGGAGTGGGAAACAGATGTATTTGCAAACCATAGGAGCCAAATTAAGGTAGCAAAACTGACATTTAATTCTGACATTTCCAAACTCATGAGTGTGCAATCTTACCTTGTATTTAATGTAAATATTTAATTGTAACTAGTCATAACAGGGCTCTTGGTCACTATTAATTTAATCGTACTCCTTAAAATATACCTGGAGATGTGTGTTGTACTTTGCCTTATACTGACATGCACTTGTTTCTGATAACAGGTAATATGTATATTTTTTTCTCCAATGCAGGCAATAGATAGCAGAGACTCTATGGCTATGGCACTTTATTCCCAATGTTTTGCTTGGGTTATTAAAAAAATCAACAGCAGAATTAGAGGCAAAGATGACTTCAAGTCCATTGGAATTTTAGATATATTTGGATTCGAAAACTTCGAGGTTGGTTCCAAAAGATTGTTATGAAAATTATTCTAATTTTTGTGTTTCTTTTAATGTTCCACAAATCAGACAGAACAGGGTTATTAAATGCTTTGTGCCTTTTAAAAATCAGTTTATCATTTACTAAACACATTGCTTTGGAAGTATTTACCTTTAATGTGTGTGTTCTTCTAGGTTAATCGTTTTGAGCAGTTCAATATTAACTATGCAAATGAAAAGCTTCAAGAATATTTCAACAAGCACATTTTTTCTTTGGAGCAACTGGAATACAGCAGGTAAGAACAGCAACCTGAGCTTGAAAGGAACCTAAGAGCAGTTAAATACCAAAATCCTATTGAAATTCAATGGGATTTGGGTGCCTTTCTCCTTTAGGTACCTATATCTGCATATTCATTAAAAGCAAATTGATTCACTTTGAGTTGCCTGATAGGCATAACAAAAAATTCATTTGTAATTATAAACCTGATGGTTCCCTCTTTGCTTATCCTAGAGAAGGACTGATCTGGGAAGATATTGACTGGACCGACAATGGAGAGTGCTTGGACCTTATTGAAAAGGTAATGCAGTTTTTGAAATTTTACTGTGCATGAAGAAATGACCATGTTGATTCATATTTCCATTTCTTGCAACAAGAGCACTGCTTTTTGTCAGTAGGTATTTTAAAGAAACGTATAGTCAGCAAGAAGCCTGTCTTTTTATATATAAATATTGATCTTTAGTACAGCAGTTTTCACACTTGTTCCATATTGTGCATCACCTCAAAATCAGTGTATTTTCATGGGTACATAATCCTGCTCCTGGTTTCTTCGTATTACTGGCAGTTCATTTATAGAGTTGCATATATATAGTTTTATGTCATCAAGAGAGACAGGCTGGAAATAATTTTACTTTGCTTTTTTTTGGTTACAGGCTCTTTTTGATATTACTGTAGTACTATTATTTACAACCGCATTATGGTATGATGGCATGTATTATGAGCATGTATGTGCTCATTCCCACTGAGGCTGAGACTTCATTGGGCTAAATACAAGACAATCCATGCTCTGAAAAACTTTTAATTTAAATAAACAAGGGAGCTCAATGGTTGGAAGAAGAGGATAAAGACGTACAAGCAGAGTAAACTTCGCAATAGACCCACTTGATCTACTTGAGTTAATTTAGGGACAGGGTTATATTTTATATCTTGCGCTTTCCCTGAATGCCAAACATTACGTTTGTGTATCTGTGCAGACCTGAGGAAGGGTGCTTTGGGCTCAGAACTTGTCTACTATCTGTATCAGCTATGCCAGGGGTGTTCAACATCCAGCCCACAGGCCAGATGTGGTCCAAAAACATGGCAGATGGGGATCAGTGGCTATTAATACGACCACCCCTACCCCCTGCCAAACCCCATATCCCAATCCTTGCACAGCCAGTCATAGCCAAGCTACTCCCTCTTCCCCTTCAGGGCGAGGCTGTGCCTTCCCTTTCTACCCGACGTTCTGGATCAGGGCCTGGCCGTGCTCTCTTCCCCCCTTGGGATTGGGTTGGGGCCTGGCCATGCCCCTTCCCCTGCAGAGCTGAGCCACACCCCCTCTTTGCAGGGATGCATTGGAGCCTAGCCAGACCACCCCCTTCACATTCCAAGGGGTCAGGTCAAGGTCCTTTCCCCTGCAGGGCTGTGTTGGAGCTGTCCTGCTGTCCACCCCCCTCTGCACAGCCAGATGGTATCCACTGTGCCTGCACAGGCTACGTTCAGCCTGCTGCCCATCCAGCCCACCCAGCAAAAAGGTTGGGCACCACTGAGCTACGCGGTTAGTCCGATAAGGAATCATCAAAACCCCTTGATTTCCTAGACCACCACTGCTACAACTACATTCCAGCCCTACAGTGACATACCTGCACAGCTGTTTGCAGGTGGTGTTGGTAGTAAGAGAGAGCAGTGTTAGTTGAAACACATTCCATTGAACTAGTAATAGTGAACAGTGATTCCCTTTGTGGCATAAGGTAAATTACTTAACCTCCATGTTCTCTAGAACCAGTGCTACCTGTCTACTTCCCCAGAGCATTGTAATAGTGAGGGTACGTACATTTGAATGTGGTTGCTCCAGAAAGACTCTAGAAGGCCTAATGGAGTCCTAGTACAGGGTGCAGCTATCAGGAGCTGACTGTGTATGACAGGAGCAGCTCTGGGGCCCATTTGGAAGCATCTCCAACCTCGGATTGAAATCCTTTGTACCCATAGGCCCACTGTAATTCTTAGTTCCCACAGGGTTGGGACTCTTGCCCCACTCCAGAAATAATTCATTTAACAGGTGGAAGGTAAATCCCCTTCCTCTAAACAAGAGCTAGAACTCAAAGTGCTCACTTCTGCAACAGCTGCCATTTGGAAACAGCACAGGGGATATAGAATCCTTTTTTTTATAATGACTTTGCAGTTTCCTCTAAGGGTTTTTATAACTATTGATTTCTTTATTTCTATCTTGATGCATCCTATTTGACAACAACCTCAGGAAGATGTTCACATAGAAGGGACTTTTTTGAGACGGAGAAAAGATCGATGCAAGCAATCAATGGACTAATTCATCTTTTTTTCTCTTTTCATTGATCAAGAAACTTGGTCTGCTAGCGCTTACCAATGAAGAGAGCCATTTTCCTCAAGCTACAGACTCCACCTTGTTGGGGAAGCTACATGCCCAGCATTCTGTATGTAAAACTTTGCTGATTCATTTACTGTACCATTGCTTCTGTGGAAGTTCATGATTCGTTTCTTATTTCCATAATATTTATTTTAAGTATTGAGTTTGTCCTACTCCTGCAGAAGTTACTTGCCAAGGCATTTGCTTCTGTGGGGATATGATAAAGTTTGTCATCTGAAACTATACTGTCCTTTAACAGTGTGGGTAAGGAGTTTTGCATATGTCTAGATTGCTGCATAGAAAGGTTCTGCAATAGGCCAGATTTTAATCTCAGTTACACTAATGGAAATCTGAGATAATTATGTTGATTGAACCAGAGTTCTTCTGGGTTTACATTGATGTGACATGTTGGAATGTCCATCCCCTAGTTGTCTTTTCCTGCCTATTGCGGGGGGACTGAACACGATGATTTACAATGTCCCTTCCAGCCCCTAACAATCTATGAATCTATTAATCCATTTGCCATATTCACCACCTTTATTCTGGAACCTAGAATTAGTGCAAGAGCCCCTTTTATACAAGCATATGGCAAATCCCTGATTTGACAAAAGCAGTTTGAGACTGACCCTTCTCACCTACTGTACTTGTACCTGATGATTTAGTTTTCGTGTAATGTGTTTCTATGTACCCTAAATCCACAGTTACAGTGTTTGAAGTAACTCTAGACTGGCAGTCCTATTACCAGTCTATATTTGGTAGTGGGGGAGGGTGTTAAATTTGTGCGTTATATTATTCCAAGTCCCCTCACCCTCTTCTAACTAGTCTTACTCTTTTTTTCTCCCCAATTAGAACAATCCTTTTTATGTGAAACCAAGAGTTGCTGTTCACAACTTTGGAGTGAAGCATTATGCTGGGGAGGTAATTATCTTTTCTTTTTTCATTTGCTGACATGCTTTCAAATAGTGTTTCAGCATCAGTTTAATTTTACCCTAAGTCCATTCACAAATTAAATTAAATTAAGTTTTCTGTTCCCTCCCTTCTCTTTACAGTACTGCCTTTGTGAGGGGTGCATGATGACTGGGATTTTTATTTGAGCCTATTCCATGTGGGTTTTTTTTAAATAGGTCCAGTATGACGTCAGAGGGTTCTTAGAGAAGAACAGAGATACTTTCAGAGACGATCTTCTGAACTTGCTACGTGAAAGCAGGTCTGTAGGTGTGGCTTCCCAAGTGTCCTGATTTCAGCTAGCATTGCAGACAATAAGAGCTAGACCATATCAGACTGTTAGTGAGAAGTGAACAGCAAGCAAATGGCATTAAATAACCATCTCTTGAATATAATTCCTAATATGGTCCTGCTTCTTGCCTTGGCCAGATTCAAATGCCCTCCCTCATGTTGCAGAGTATCTTATTCCTGAAGATTTCAGTGGGGGTTTTGTAGAAACAAGGTGCTAAGCTAACATGAGGAAGGCCATTAGAATCTGACCCATGATATATTGCGTCCTCAAGACACTTGACTGAATGTGAGAGTGTGTGCATTTTAATGCATCGCATATGGCAGCTGATTCTGCATTCCTTAAACTCTCATGGTCTGCTTCTCCCAATTTTAGCTGTAGTTTTGTGTGCACAGAATTTAAAGGCAAGGCCTGGGACCTGAGGCCTTGAGAGGTTTGTTCAATTTGTGTAGGAAGTCTGTGATAGAGCAGGGAATTGAACTCAGGTTTCCTTAGTCCTGGCTACTGGGCCATCTTTTCTCACAAAGGATTTATGCTGCTCACAAAACCTTGGGCACGTTATGAAGGTAACTCATTTAATAAATATATAATTGTCTGCATGGGTGGTTCTGTTTTCTTGTGAGGCCTCAGTGACATTTCTGTCAGTTGACATGTCCAGGTAATTGTGATTTAATGCTGTAGGGCCTCATTCTCCTTCCACTTAACACCAGTGGAAGGATCAAGCAGATCTAGTCCATTTCAGGCAATGGTTATGTCTAAAAGTGGTGAGAGTATAGCAGGCTGGTAGTGTACATACACCATACAGAACTAGATTCTGAAGTTTCATTCCCATTCATGGTTATGTCCCATCATCAAGCAAAACAAATGTGAAGTGTTATTTCTGAGTCTTTATGCAAGTGTAGCCATTATTAAGGTCAAATTAGAGTTTTGGCTGAGAGTGTATGACAGTAAAATGTTCAGTTTTTCTTTCTTGGTCCCACAGTTTGCATAGTTGAGGGTATGGGGGAAATAAGCAAGATTTTTTTTTTTAAAGGGCATCACTTGTAATGTGATGAAGTAGTGGTTTTTCCCAAAAAATGTTTTAAAGATCCTTCCTGTCCCATTTCAGACTTGATTTCATCTATGATCTGTTTGAACATGTGTCAAGTCGCAACAACCAAGACACGCTTAAATGTGGAAGCAAGCACCGGAGACCCACTGTCAGTTTACAGTTCAAGGTTTGTTAAGTCTGCTGTGCTCCGTCAGTGGGTGAGACACAATGTATAACCACTAGTCCACAAAAATGTGGAGCAGTTAGGCTGGAGATAGGGAGGTGGAGGAGGATTTAAAGCTGTACTTGGCGCTGAAAAATTTCCAAACCAAAATGTTGCTCCCTCTTATGTGAAGCTGTGGTAACTTATCATCCAATCAGCTCTGCCGATATTGGGAAGAAGCAAAGCTTTCTGCCATCCCCTTCCAGGAACTCCTGCTGCTCTTAGTTAGTTTATTTATAGTTTTGACTTTAAAGACCTTTCCATGGTTTTGCCCTACCTTACCATATTTACTCGATTCTAAGATGAGGCATTTTCCCTATTTAACGTGTGGGGAAAATAGCCCTTCATCTTAGAATTGTATACCAGGGTGAGGGAGGGGGGAGGTAGCTGGTGTGGCTTGGGCTGCAGCTCCTACCTGGGGGTTTGGGCCATAACTACTGCCTGCCTGCCTCCCCTTCCCCTGCTCTGTACCCCACCCTGCCCCCATGCAGGCTCTGCTCCCCTGCCTGCCCCTATCCCTCCCTCCCTTACTTTTTGCTGAATGCTGGCAGGCTCTATGAATGTTGCAGCCCAGGGCACTGAGCACTGCCCCAGCGCAGCCCTGTGCAGCCTGTACAGGTGCTATGGGGACTGGGCTGAAGCCACGGTCAGTGCCCTAGGCTATAAGGAGGATGGAACCTGTCAGTGGTCAGCAGAGCAGGGGCTGGCAGGGAAGAAAAAGAACAGAAGGTGGAGAAAAGGGGGAACACAAGCTTGGGGAATGGGGGGAGGGAGGCACACAGGGGATATATGTGGTTGAAGGGCAGGTGCAAGTAGGAGACAAACTGTTTGATCGTCCCACATCACTTGCTTTCCGATTGCCTGACCCCCTGCAGCAGCAGGAAAGATAAATCAATATTTACATACTGTACATAGAAATGTATAAATTTTCCATGGAGAGAATCTAATTAGTGGGGGTTGCCTTAAATTCAGGGTCATCTTAGATTAAAGTAAATGCGGTATTTCATTAGATTCTTATCTCTTGTACCATTTCTTGTTCACTTTATTCAGTTTACTCTGTTCCTTCAGTCTCATTCTTCAAAGAGCAAATGCATAATCCAAAAGCAGCTGTTAAAGTGACCTAAGGCCCTGAAATTATGCTTGTACCCTGGAAAAAAGCAAGCACCAAATCCCGTGTTAAAAAGTTACTCTGCATCCAAATACAAGGGTTGGAAAAACATTTTACATTTCTGTGAGGTGTTTACAATGCAGCTATTGAAAATGCTTTGGGCTGAAATTTAGCATAAAAGTGGGTTTGAAAAGGGAGAGAGACGGAGAGAGAGAATTGTGTGACCAGGACAGAGTCAAACCCACTAGGGATGCTAAAAATGAAACCCTGCTCTGGCTGTTGTTCACTGCATTGAAATGCACATTGAAATGCTCCTATAAAAAAGAATTCTGTGTTTACCCTTTATGGTTAACACTTGTAGCACACTCCAAACTGCATAAAGAAGTGAAACTAAAGGAATGGCTGGGACCCCTGACTCATACCCAGTGCCTCCTCATAGTGATGGAGTGCCCTGAGATGCAATGGCAAATCCTCCCCACTCCTCTTGTTAGCCTTTTGGAGAGTGACAGGCCTACATATTGTTCCAGTGCAATCAATTATACCTGTGCAAAGCAAATGGTAGATGTTGCCATACAGAAACGGCAGTGTTGTACACTTTTCACATGAGTGTAAATGTCTCTATAAGGGTGAGAAGAAATGGAGAATAAAGTTGTCTTCTTTCTCCATCAGGTCATGATTTGTTTCAGAGCCTAGAATGTAAAGAAATTAAACTAGGAAAGGCACCCATCCCATTTTAATATTATAAAAGCCTAAGTCTGTCTGTCTGTCCACCCATAACATTTTATTTGCACTCTGATTGGCTAACAGAAACAGTCAGAGTGCTCCAAGTGTGGGGAGTACTGCACCGAGGACCGGACAGAGGGTGGGGGAGCGCTGGCCTCAACTCCCCAACCACACTCCCTGCAAGAGGCAGAACAGCAGCAGCATGGGGAGTTAGGTGATGGCACTCCATCCCAGCAACCTTCTTCCCCCCCACTCCGCCCTGATATTTCTTGATTGGCAGTTGGCTAGTTTAGCTTAGCTATTGCTGTATTGGTCTTGTTGGTAACAGTGTGGATTCAGAATGCTCTTGGAGGGGGTTGGGGGTGGTTAACCCCGTGAGGTGTGGGATGAACATTTTCACATGCTGTAGACTGGAGTGGGTGGGGGATCTGAGGATGCCCAGCACTGTCATGAGGCCTGACCGCCTACATCCAGAACTGCCTGTGAAAATGGAATATATCACCTTCCTGTCTTTGGTCAGGTGCCCTTGCTTTCCCAACTACGTTGACAAAGTGATTACTGTGAGCACCAGGCTCCATTGTTAGAAACCAGGAGAATTAGCCAACTTGTCCATAAATACAGTGTTCACACTAGTTCTGCCTAAGTCAAGCTATTATTTTTTTCCTAAGAGGTAAATATTTAGTTTTGCAGCCACAAGATTTTGCCCTTCCTGTATAACATTTGCTGTTTGATTCTTTGCCCTCTTTGTTCTTTAGCAAGCAATGCCTCACCAGCCACACTGAGAGTATTGTTCCAGTTTCAAGTAATTCCCTCCCCCATCCTGGTAATGGATTTGTACAAGCAACTCATTTCAGTACTGCTTTAACCACTTCATATTGTAATTGGTGAGATGGCAGTATGAGCTAAAGTGGGACCTCAATTATCCAAATGGAACGTGCAGACACAAAATGAAGATTGACTGAGTTAGGATTTTGCATGTAAATAATGCATGTGAACAAAGGGGTTAGGATGTCCCATACAACCTAGTTGGTGAGGGATTCTGATAATGATATTTTGCTCTATACTCTGCTGTTTTGTACAACCAGAATTCTCTTACTGCTGAAGAGAAAATAGTTTGTGTTTTGTCTTGTTTCCATTGAGCACTGTAAACGTGCTGCTTTTGTTGCTAGGGCTGTTATGGGAATGTTATTAAATGGAGAAAAGGGTTTCAGCTACATGGTAGATTTGATGATATCATAGCTGCCACCTTTCAGTAAAAGATATATTTTTGTTAAAAGAACGAAATTTGCAAGGCAATTTTTGTTCATTCTTTTTAAATGTCCAGTTCTCATATTCAGCCCAATATTTGATTTTTAATATATATCTTAAGAACTTTTAAAAATGTTTGGATGCTTCTGCTCTCTTACTGACTAAGTATCTGTTCTATAAGTGTCAAGCAGATCCAAGGAGGTGATACTCCCCCTCTATGCAGCACTGGTCAGGCCGCAGTTGGAGTACTGCATCCATTTCTGAGCACTGCACTTCGAGAGGGATGTGGACAACATGAAGAGGGTCCAGAGGAGGGCCACTTGCATGATCAGGGGGCAGCAGGGCAGGCCCTACGAGGAGAGGCTGCAGGACCTGAACCTGTTCAGCCTCCACAAGAGAAGGCTGAGAGGGGATCTAGTGGCCTGTTACAAACTAGTCAGAGGGGAGCAGCAGGCATTGGGGGAGTCCCTGTTCCCCCAAGCACTACCAGGAGTCACTAGAAATAACGGTGACAAGCTAGCAGAGGGTAGATTCAGATTAGACATCCCAGGAGGTGCTACTTCACTGTCAAGGCGGCTAGGATCTAGAACCAATTTCCAAGCAAAGTGGTGCTGGTTCCTACCCTGAGAGTCTTTAAGACAAAGCTAGACAATCATGTTGCTGGCGTCGTTTCCTGCCATGGCAGGGGTTGGACTTGATGATCTGCTCAGGTCCCTTCCGACCTTACTAACTATGAAACTATAAGGGAGAAATTGACTGACTCTATGGAAAAAGAGCAAAGCTGGCTAGACATTACATTCTTTTAATGTACAGAGTAGGAAAACTGGGGGATCACTGGGGACAGAATATTTTTGTTAATTTTTCCTTGGTTAAACTATTACCTGGGTCTCTGAGATTGCATTAGGGTTTCTATGGGCAAAGCAATTTGCTTACATGATCTGCTGACATAGATCATGATACAGGGTTGATCCAACACTTAAATCAATGGTTTAGACTCGAGGTAGGTCTTCAAGAAGAGGTTAGATAGGTATCTGGCTGGGGTCATCTGAACCCAGCACACTTTCCTGCCTATGTAGGAGGTCGGACTTGATGATCTATTGAGGTCCCTTTCGACCCTAACATCTATGAATCCCTTGAAAGATTTGAGAGACAGTTTGGAAAATGCCAGCTCTGAGTTTTCTTTCTCTTTTTTCCAACTACAGAAAAGTAATAGAATATTTTTTCTGTTGCAGATTACTTAGAAAGAACACAATAGTTCACAATGTTTTTAACATTTTGGATGCCCATTTGAAAACTCTAGGTTTATTTTGTGAATTATGTTTGCAGACCTAACAGTGCTAATGTATGGTACCCCCTGGCATGAGAGAGAATCTTAAATCGCTCTTGTTGAGAACTCACTGCCTTAAGTGGTATTTGTAGCCATGGTCTTTCAATTTAATGATGTCCCTTCAGAAAGGATTTTCTTTATGATAAGTGAGTTTTGTTACACTAAAGAAGTGGTGACACTTTGCACCCTGTATGTAAAGACTGCACAACTTCCTTATTCTACAAGTTTCCTGCCCGCTTCCCTTTTTAAGTGATCACTTTCATTTACTCACTACAGTTAAGAAAAAGTTGGTTTACTGGTATTTTGTTTAGTTTCTATTTGCCTCTTTTCCAGAGGTCTGGAAGAGCATTTTGTGCTCAAAAGCTGGCCTCAACTACATAGTTATTCATACAGACTTGTTAGTATGAACACTTCTCTTGTGGGAAAGCGTACTGTGCTGTTGTAATTTCCAATATGTACCGCTAGGTGTTGCTAAAGGTAGTGCCTGCAAGGAAGAGCTCTGAAGCATGGAGTAGAAGAAAAAGTCCTTTTGTAAAGTACTGTCTTACCTTTGTTTCAGGAATCGCTGCATTCTTTGATGGCAACATTAAGCTCTTCTAATCCTTTCTTTGTTCGATGCATCAAGCCCAACATGCAGAAGGTAAGACTTTAAATTGTTTCTGACTTCTGAGAACCCCTTAGGCCTAAATTGCCATTGCTTTGCATGGTTACTTGCATCTATCCAGGTCAGCATTGTAACATTTTGCACTGACTTTGCAAATGATTCCACAAGTGGGCAGGCACTCTGGAAATCTCCCTTGTTCTGCTGCTCTTGTGTCTGGGTTTGTTTTTCGTGACGGTGTTTCATGGGCACTATGCACTATTGGTTATGTGAAACACAGTTGAAAAAACTGCTTAAAAGCCTGACCAAAAACCTTCCAAAGGTGGAGCACAGTAGTACATTTTTCATTTGGGGATTCTATGATGATTTTCCAGGTGGGAAAGTACTTAATGAAGATGGCTACTTATACAAGTACAATTTTTAGCAGTAGTGTTTATTTGTTTTTACTACTTCACAATTCAGTAATTTTGTATTTTTTCCTATTCTCTGCTACTTAATATTTATAACACATCTATATAACACAACCGGTCAGATCATGCTTATGTTGTAAGGCGCTGAAATATTTAAGACTGGTTATAAGTCAGTTTCAAAGCAGTTAATCACCGCATAGACCTGTGAATACACCTAGGGCCAGTGGAAGGCAAGTACGAGGCAGGCTTTGTGGTACTATGAGGTCACAAAGCAAATAAAAAGCCACTGATCCAGCTGACATTCAGGCTGATAGTGCTGATCTGGTCCTGATATTACCAAATGGTCCCTTTTTTGAGTCTATCAATGAAGATGGCTTCTTTTTGCTGAAAATGCAACAAGAAGAGATGTTAACAAATGTAAAGTATTCACAAGCTTGTTTATAGCTGTAAGGGATGACCTTTTTGGCAGGTCTGCCACACATCAGATTGGCATCCTCACTAAGGGCAACTCTGATCCCCTTCCCCTGCCTGACCTGTTGTTCAGCTTTCCACTCTTTGCCCAATCTGCTGCTTTGCTTTATACTTTCTGCCTAATTTGCCACTGTTTCTGGTTTCTCCCCAGTCAGTCTACCATGTGCCACACACAGAGACTGCCCGTGCTACTTGTGGAACTCATACTGCAGGTTGCCCTCCCCTGGTTTATAGCTTGTAGGTTGAAATATGCATTCTTCGTGAAGCATGTAAAGTTTTATTTTTAACTTTTTGTGAGGCATCTGCCAGGATGTTTGATTCAGGGGAGCAAAAAAGCATCGGCAGTTAGTCTCATTTTCAGTCCAGGCTATAGTGCAGCCCCCAAACCTTGTAAATGTCTGTAGCTGCTATCTGCTTTTTATTTTATCTTTGAGTGGAAAATGTTGCCCTAAATTGTGGTGTTTTGGGTAATGTTCTGTGAGGCAGGCTATGTGGTATCTTGGCACTGGTATTTAGGGGTTTTGAACATCATTAAGGAGACAGGTAGTGGGGCCTTCTTGTGTAAGGGTGGAGAGGAGTGTGTTAGGGTCAGAATGACTCACCTGCTTATATTCTTTTGCAGCTGAGAGACACGCACAGCAGAAGTGCAGGGCCCGCCTAACTCGGGAATGAAGCAAGGATTGGTCACTCCTTGCATTATGTTGTCGTTTGCATCACACATACATCATCCTGGTATTTGCCAGAATGGCAACTAACCCTTCCTGCTCAGAATCCTTAATTTCATGATACCACCCTAACCAGCAGCCATTGCTTCCTACATAGCCCTTTCCACTTCCAATACTCTCCCCTCAGACTTTCCAAATTCAGGGAAAATACAGTGCAATACTAATCTTTTCATATCTACTATAAATAAAACTGCTCACAAAAATCAGCAACTGTAAAGCCTCTGGCTTGAGAGTTGGAACTGATGTTACAGCAAGAAATTGCAGCTAGGTGTAGGATTGTGTGTGAGAACAGCAAATGACTACTTTCAACACGTTAGCATAATCCTGCGCAGAGTATGTGTTCCCTGACTTTTTGCTTGATTTACGCTGATTGTCGTTTAAGACAGATAATATAAGGTGACTTCATTGAACAAGAAGTCCTGAGGAACTAAACTGATATCTTGGTAAAAGAGATGGGAGTCAGCCGTGTACTAACCCTCACCACCAAGTAGGTAAAAGGTTTAATGTAAAATGTGAGGGGCAGAAAACAAACACTTCTGACTGTTGCAATTTCCTTTCAAAAATTAATATTGGGAGTCTTTGTTTAAGTTTAATCCATTTTACTCTGGGTTCCACCAACTTCACTGAGTCTTACTGTAGCTTATGAATTATTTCTGAAGTATTGGGAAATGAGACTAAAAATCTTCAGGTTATATTTAAAGTGCTGATTTACTAAAAGAAGTAGATTAATACATCACTAATCAGGGCTTTTTATATATGGTTCTTGAGGTTGCAGACCTCAGAGAGACAGGAGAAGGAAATGTATGTGGAGTTCTGTACATGCTCTGTTGTCGCTTTTCCTCACACCTCCTTTAGACTTTGTAGGGTGAATGACAGTGAAATTTAACAATATTGAACTTGATTTTAGTGTAATTTACATTGTGTTTACATCAATGCAATTCCAGTGAAGCCCAGGGAGTTGTTCCTGATGCACACTGTTCTAAAGACTCGGATCTGGACCTACAACCAAGTTTAACCTGGGAGTTATTAATGGAAATCATCAGGTTTACTTTGGAATTGACATTTTATTAATTTTAAAAAGCAGCTTTTAAAAAAAGACCTAACCCTTGAATACTAGCTCTGACCTATTGTTTGACTGCTTCAGAAGTGAATTGAATCCTTTGTAGCTTGTCCTGTCATATGACTTCCCTTTGTTTGTACCAACAAAATTAACATGATTTTTATTTACTGAGAAGGGTGTGTCAATTTGTATAACTCAGAGCCAACTTTAAGAGAGAAATAGCTTTGTGATTGCATTACCTGGGATCTGGTGACATGTACATGACTCAGTCTTGTAGGGTCTGATATGGAGATGAGAGTACACAAGCAATTCAGAATAGTTGTTAAGACAGAGGAATGAGAACTGGAAAAAGCAAGAACTTGAATGACTTTAGCTGTACTTGTCATGCTGTAAATAGGTAGTGTGCCTGTCCCTGCTTTTTATTGCAGGTAACCAAACAGAGCAGTAACAGCCAGCTAGCATTTCATTTTTTAAAAATGATGTAATTTAGCATGGCAGAGTTGCCAGATTAAAAAGGATGGGAAAGGAGACAGGTTTTGTGCTGCATTTTGAGAGATTGTATTGAGGAAAGAAGAGACAACTGGAGACGGTATAACAGCAAAAAAGATGTTTTGCTAGCCCAGTTACAGCCCTTTTTATTTAGTACAGGCAAGCAATGCCCATCAGTAAAAGAAGGCTTTTTAATTCCAGAAGGCAAGTAAACAGGGGTAGGAAAACACTCAAACATTTGAGTTCTTTACCAATAGGAATCAGACAAATTGGAGACAAAATTCTAAGTTTTGAAAAGCAGAGAGATATGACGGGCAGTCCTTTACCTACTGCCTTGGATATTGTAGTGAAGCAGAGCTGGAATCATTTGCAGCTGTTACTGGATTTCTATTGGATTAAAAATATGAATTTTTGAAATGTTACAGAAGCTGGCAAAAAAAACACATTCTAAGGCATTCCTATAGCAGAACAAGATCTGCTGTTATTTGAGCAACTGTCTTAAGGAAGCACACTGAGTATATGACCTCTTGTCATTTCAGCCAACAGTTCTGAGCCCCATGTCTGCTGGAATCAACGTTTAGAACGGTCCAGCCTCCACAAAACTCTGCTGTCTGTATCTTAGCATGTGCAGAATGCTGCCACCTTCCTTCATGCTCATACAGAGAACCAAGGCCCCAACATCCTTGCTCTTATACAGTCACTTTGGCCCCTCAGTACCATCAAGATCTAGTTCAAAATTGCCCCTCTCTGGGCTCTGTTAAAGTCAATAAGAGCTTTACAAATGGCTTCAGGTGGGTAACAGTTTTACACTTCCTTTTAAAATCATCCACTGACTTTTATCTTAATTCACCGTATCACAGCTGACACCCCTGTGTGCCCCACTGTAACCATAGAACTCAATTCTGTGAAGCATTTGGGGAGACTTTTATAATGAAGACATGAGACAAAATAAATTTGTCTGGTAAAATTTAAAGGGATGGGGAAAGGAGAGAGAGACCAACTGAAACCACATAATTAAGAACAACTTGTAGCTCAAAATGTAAGCTAGCAGAATAGAATCATCAATAGATTCCATGAGGCTCAGAACTCCTGTAATCACAGCCAGTATTCATACTGGGAAAACCAACAGTAAAGCAATTTGATTACCAACCAAATTCTCAGGGACAGAGCCAGAGAAGGAGATCAAGGTATGGCCCTAGGCACTTCCAGTCTCCTTTGAAGCAAAGGACCGCTAAATAGCCTTAGTGGAGTTGTCAACAGCATGTCTGCTAGTGTGAGGTAGTAGACAAATCTGTTGTACACAGCGGCTGCTTTAAAAACTATCTTCATAAAATAGCTCTGAAACATTAAAAATATGATTAATATTCAGTATTCTTAGGCAAAGGAGTCAGATCATCCTCTTGGGCTCAGTGACCTGACTGTGGAATGTTATTTTTTTTAGCTGGGTCTCCGTCTGACCCTTAATGCTGCCACCAAGCTATCTGACTTGCTTTAAGCTTAAATTTTTAAATATTTTTCATACTGACTGAGAGAGCCTGATAATCATAAAATTATATCAGTGGTACCTGAGGCTATTCAGGAATATTTAAGCTTAAGTGCCCAGATTGAAATGCAGCTAAATTAGCACAGCCCAGAGAGGCAACCATGAAAAACTGTTGGTCTCTCTGTGGATCAAAATAATCTTTCTCCAATGGTAGACCTGAAAAGGTTATGCAATAATTTCAGGAATACAGCATGTGATGTGGGAAAGCAAGACCAAGTCACTCTCACATTACAGTGAGCAAAACCTTTCTCTGGCTATGTTCACCTGGTAGCTAAATAGTGAACTAGTAGAGACTCAGGCTGGAAGATTCAATTCATAGATTGTAGGGGGCTGGAAGGGACCTCGCAAGATCATCGGGTCCAGCCCCCCTGCACTAGGCAGGAAAGACAACTGGGGTCAGGTGACCCCAGCGAGGTGACCGTCCAGTCTCCTCTTGAAGATTTCCAGAAGGGATTTTATTCCACAGTCTGGACACCTTGAAGAAGTTTCCCAGCGTTAAACCTTAAATGGTCTTCCAGGAGTTTGTGGCCATTACTCCTGGTTTTCCCCCACAAGGGTGCCCTGGTGAACAGTTGTTCACCGAGCCCATGATGTGTTCCTCTGATGTAGTGGTAAGCTGATAGATATACTGGGTTTCACAGGAAAAATTACTCCATGCCAGCGCACACGTTAAATGTAATGGGGAAAGCTGTGGGTACTAAGATACTGTTTTCCAGTTATTTCAGATTTGCAAAGCTTTGTCGTGTCAGTGCTGAGTGTTAACAGGTTAAAAAAAAAAAAAAAGTAAAATAAAATATAAAAATCATCTTGATCTCTGAAAAGTGGTGTTAGTGGTGGTATCATCCTTTCAGGTTGTTCTCCTTAAAAAAAAATGTGGGGGGGGGGGGAATAATCATTTATGAATTAAGGGAACAGGAATCCCTAGGAATCTGTTTGGGAGGTGTGGGAGCGTTGGGTGTCTAGAGGATGTTTAGATTTTCCAGTGTCCACATAGATACCTGGTAAGATGCATATATCAAACCTGTTTTTGTCATTGTAAGATTGTTTTCTCTATGGTGCTTTTGTTTTCAATAATTTCCTTAGAAGGCTTGTTGATTACTGGATTCCAGTAGCATTGCTCCAAGAGGACATCAAGTCCTGAACCTAAGTCAGGCCCAGTGAGGTAATCACAGCACCATGGACTGGTCAGAGGAGGAAAGATGTGATTTTCCACCCTGAATTAATGTTGAAGGCCTGAGGAGAGCAGGCACACTTGAAGCCCATGAGGGATCAGAAGTGGTACATTTAGTCAGGGAACTGCAACACCATGTTGCCCTCTTTCTGACATAGTACAAGTGTGATTTCTGGGTTTGAAAGCAGAACAGGTTTGGCTACTGAGTGGGCTTGTGTTCTGAAAAGTGGAACCAAACAATTTTGCCCTGTTTCATGAGGATGCTGTGTAGCTCTTCCATAGCCTGCTCTTCTCTTCATGAGAGTGTATTATCTGGATTCCCTGTAGAAACTATTTCAACAGACCCAGATAGTTTTAGGATGATGTTGCTGTTAATGAATACCAAATGCCTGTACAGCTGTACCCTCACAGTAGGAGCAATCCAGCATACACCAGTCTGGGTAACATATAACAACAGCCAGGTAAACTCACTGTCTTGAAGGATAAGTCAACAATTTCCTAAAATTTCAGCCTGTTTACCCAGCTTTACATCCTCTGCAACAAGTGAACTGAGGCAAGTGCAAGATGTTTATTCTTTTAAGTCATCCACTTGCTCATAAGGCCTTATTGTTCTTCATCAGAAAAGCAATCATAAGGTGTGGCAGCCTGCCCAGCTGATGTGCTGCTTGACTCAGTTACCTGGATCCGGAGGTCTTGCATTTTGCAGGATTGTGCAATTTCAAAATCATAAACTGTGAGGTGTGTCTATGTGTGCCTTGCCCTTGTATGCTGCTCGAGGACCGAAGCTATTAACTGCCCTAGGGAGATCAGGGAAGTGGGAGATGACTGACAGCAGAACAGCTCTGATGCCTCTGTTGTAGTCTTATGGATGCAGCTTATGTGGCCCAACTGCCCTCAACCATGGCAGGTAGACACAATAACAGTGGGATCTGTGTTGTGCTTGGGGTGCTCAGTCCCTTCATAATAGCCAGAAGTAACGTCCCCTTTCCCTCTGCCCCCCAGCTTGCAGTGCAGCTTGTAGCTGCTCTGCTGCAGGAGGGATAGAAAAAATTCAGTGCTATCTCTCTTAAACATAGGTACCTTGAGGTGAAGTAGTCCCCACCCCTCTTCCATCCAGAAGGTACTTGAAGGAGTGTTGGCCAACAGCCTTACTTCTCTTTCTTACAAACCATTGAGGTTGGATTTCTAAAGAGGGGTGGCTTACTTATGTTTAGAATTGATGCAAGTGCATTTTACAGAGGTCAGCAATGACATTTTAATGCTCAGGACCAGGAGGTGGTTGGGCAAGGGGCACTATATAGGCTAAACTCCATTTCCAGGGGCACAGGCACTAGAACTAGTCTATTCTGCAACATGTATATGCACAATTTGTCAAGTTCCCAAATTAGTTTGCATTGAGAATGACAGCCCAAAATTGATAGGAGTCTCTTTCAAATAAGGAGAGATTCTGTTCTGAAACTTCTGTTAAAAAAAACGTTACAGTTCAGGAGGGGAATAGAAAGAGGGGCCTGAGCAAGCAAATGTCCAGATTACATATAACCCTTGGCAGAAGTTTTGAGGGAGGATAAACCACAGGTTATGTGGCCAGCTGCCAAGGGCAGACATTTATTGCATAGTAGAGTCTCTTTGAACCAGTATGTATGATATTTATGATGCAAGGGAACTTTGGTTGTTAGGGTAAGCTATTTTATGGGTAGCTGAGAGCTTTGTCTTGTCTGGTTTTTTTAGGTCCCTGTTCTGTTAGAAAATGCCCATCAGGCACTGGAATAGTTTCATGGTTGGTAGGGTTGGAAGGGACCTGAGCTATGGGAGAGTCCCTGTTCCCTTGATCATCAAGTCTGACCCCCTGCCATGGGCAGGAAAGAATGCTGGGATCAAATCACCCTGGCTAGGTGTCTGTCTATCTAGCCTTCTTTTGAAGACCCTCCAGGGTAGGAACGAGCACCACTTCTTCACTTGGAAGTTGGTTCCAGATCCTAGCCACCCTGGCTGTGAAGTAGTGCCTCCTGATATCTAGCCTGAATCTACTCTCGGTCAATTTATGGCCGCCATTCCTCATTACTCCCGGTAGTGCTCGAGGGAACAAGGACTCTCCCGTAGCCTGCTAGTCCCCCTTGGCCAGTTAGTAGATGGTCACCAGATCCCCTCTTGGCCTTCTCTTGTGGAGGCTGAACAGGTGCAGGTCCCGCAGCTTCTGCTCATAGGGCCTGCCTTGCTGCCCTCTGATCATGCGAGTCGCCCTCCTCTGGACCCTCTCAGTGCTGTCTGCATCCCTCCTGAAGTGTGGCACCCAGAACTGGACGCAGTACTCCAACTGCGGCCTGACGAGTGTCACATAGAGGGGGAGGATCACCTCCTTGGACCTGTTCGTGATGCATCTGTGGATGCAAGACAAGGTGCGGTTAGCCTTCCTGACACCCCTCCTTCCCCCAGCCTTTGGCAGCGCATATTCATTTTGGAATCAATAATGACATCAAGATCCTTTTCTGCCTCTGTACTGACTAGAAGGAAGTTCCCCAGCCAGGTATGCTGCTGGTTCTTCCTCCCCAGGTGCATTACCTTGCACTTGTCAGTATTGAATCCCATCCTGTTCTCATCTCCCATCCCTGGAACCTGTTTAGATCTAGTTGCAGCCTGTCCCTTTCCTCCAGTGTGCCCACTTGTCTCCACATTTTAGTGTCATCCGCAAATTTGAACAATATGAACCTTGTCCAAGTCATTGATGAAGATGTTGAACAATGCGGGCTCGAGGACCGAGCCCTGGGGAACCAACCCCACTGCCCATATCCATCCAGGTCAAAAAAGACTCATCCACCCCCACTCTGGGTTCGGCCCTCCAGGAAATTTGCGACCCATCTTAGGCATTGATGCCACAGTTGCATAATTTCTTAAGGCGAATAAACCTGGATAGATTAAATAAACAACATGATACTTGGTTAATCTATTTTTGTTCTTGGATGTGTTCTCACTGCTGTTTATGTGGCTGTGTGAAGTTGATGTGCAGTCCCAAGAGCTGATCACATGTGGGATCTTTGCCCTATGCAAAATCCTGGCCCAGGGTTTGACTTCTCTTCCTTTGCAGATACCAGATCTGAATTTGCAAACATTTTCTTGCAAACGCATGCATCCAAAAGTGTACATTCTTAAAAGGCCATTCTCTGTCCTCAGCAATAACAGTCTCAACAAAAAAAATCCCACCGTATCGCTAGATGCCAACTTAAATTCAAATCCTGTTTACCATGTAGTCGTGGTAACTGCTCAAAGAAGATATGCATGGCCCCATGATAAATAGCCATCGTTAAAGCTCCAGAAGCACAAAAGAAAGGCAGAGCCTTGTGCTCTAGCAAAAGCTTTATGTTTATAACTCCCTGGCTAAAGTATGTATAAAGTGTTTTGCACAGTTTATCTTTTAAAATCTAAGAATGCATTGGCTTTAAAACATATTTACATTCTTGATGCTTATAAAGTGAAATTAGCTTGTTCAGGAGTATCTGCAGTGATTATTGTTGAGCCAGCTTTTGCTAGGCATGACTTCCTTTGAGTAGCAGGAGGAATTAATTAAACAAGCACAGTCAAATATATCACATGAAAGACTTGAAATACCAGCGAGCTGAAGAAAGCCCTGTTGTGTATGTCAGTGTGTATGTGCCTAGCTGTGCCTGCTACAGATGCAGCCTTTCACAGTGGACAAAAACTGAGAGGGTGGAAAAAGCCTTAAAGGTAGGGGTTTGTTTCATCTGAGTTTTTTTAAGTTTTTATTTTGTATGCTGGAGTCTCGGTGGACTGGGAGAGAACAGATAAGTTGCTGGAATTTGCCCTTGCAGACTATATTAGAAATGTTTCTAGCTTTACAGTTTCTTTTAAAGAGGGTGAGTGCTGAGTCAGTTTTTAAATAACTATCTGTATTACTGCTCTAGTCATATTTGTGAATGCCAGAAGAATGCTTATACAGCCAAGCAAACTGCTTTGGCAAAATATTCCCTTTGTGGCTTAAAGGGGTGGTTGGTAAGAAAAAGGAGAATAAATGAAAACATAGTTTTAACTTGAGCTTTAGGTATGTAACAGGTTGAGGAGGACTGTGCTGTAGCGAAGCTTTGTGTTTTGTGCAGAAATCTTTTTTTTTTCTTATTAAGCCCATTCATTGCATAGTTTAGCAAAAATAGATATGCACCTAATGATCAATTAACCCTGTCAAGTTTGGAACCTTATTGTTCATTGGTCTGTAAGACCAGTTTGTGTTTTTGCTTTTATTGCAGTGTGGTCTGAAAAAGGCAGTCCAGGTGGGGAGGGAATGGAAAGTATTAAAGTTGCACTCCTTGTCTCATGAACACACAAATCTAAATTATTTTGTATCTCCTCTTAGAGGGACTTGAGGAGGTGTATTTTTATCAAGTACCCACTGTCCCCATCACAGAAATCCAGGCAAAGCCACTTGTATGTGTGAAAGAGAAGTAATCTTTTAACAGGAAAGCAAAAAGTGAGGATTCTGTGTACTACCTGCAAAAAAGCTTAAGGTAGAAAAGCACCTACAAACTTGTTCTACAAAGTGGCTGCCTTAAATTCCCATCACCAGCCCAGAAAAGCAGTACAGTGTGATGAAATGCCTGTGAAGTTGGGAAGCAGAAGTGTTCACAACTTCTAAATCTCACTTGACTACTGACATGTCAGAGAAAAAGATATATGTCAGTAAGTATCCACCATACTTGAGCAGTGGCAGTAATCCTGGTTTATTTGTATCCAGGGGTGTCATAAGAATTAGTCAATGCATGTACAGTGGTGTGGCAGTATAAAAGGCAAAATCAGATTATTTTTAGTAAATCATTGTAAAAGTTTAGTATGAGATATTTCTTTTGCTCAGACTAGTTAATCAGCTATGTTTAGACATTTGTTGGGTTTTTTTGCATTTGTTCATTCTCTGATTTATGGAGTCTGAGTACCTGGTAGCATTGCAGTAAGGGAAATTCTAATATTATAAAAGCCTAAGTCTGTCTGTCTGTAATGCTTTATTTGAACTCTGATTGGCTGATGGAAACAGCCAATCAGAGTGCTCCAAGTGTGGGGGAGCGCCACCAGGATTCCAAAGCCAGGCTGAGAACCAGACAGAAGGTGGGGGAGCTAAGACCACTCCACTCCCTGCAAAAGGCAGAACAGCAGCAGCATGGGGCATTAGGTGGTGGCACTCCATCCCAGCCCCCTTCCACTGGCGCTGCCCCCCCTGCCCCGTCATTCTTGATGGGCAATTGGCTAGTAAAAATATAACCCTTTAGATTTTTTTCTAGTTTAGCTTGGTCACACACCGCATTTGTCTAGCAGTTATTGTGCCCCCGCATGCTCAAAAATCATTAATCAAACTTCTAACTGGTGTGAAAGTCATAGCTTTCTTATTTTCCATTTGCCTTCTGGATCTGAGCCTGTATGGTACATTGGGCTTATATTTTTAAAGCTGTTTCTCCTTAACCATAACACTGGAAACTCTTCTTAAGGGACAGTATAATCACAGAATTCCATAAGCCAGCTAGGGCTTAAGGAGGCTGCCAAAGATCATGAGAATTGGGGTAAAATATCAAGGATTGGAAACCCTTCAATTATTTTACATTCACCTAATAGTGTATTCTAACTCCAGACATTTTTAGGAATATTTCTCAGTCCCCCTGGACATATCCAAAGCAAGTTATTGTTATCTTTATACCTTCAAAGTAGGTTTTTTCATTTCAGTTCTTTGATTCCTGTGGAGTTGCTTACAAGCAAGCCAGTCCTTTCCTCCCCCTCCGCGCACACACGCACACTCTCTCTGAATATTGTAAATAAAAGGAACCAGATTCTAGCCTCAGCTGTACCAAATAAAATATTCTAAATGGAAATACCTAGCAACTTTCCTGATATCTGTGTAGTTTGCACCTAAGATTAGAATCTGGAGCCATATCTTTTTGCCTCAATTATTCTGGTGTTTTCCTCAATTATTTTGTACCTATGCTAGGGCATCTCTTTTTGAAGTTACAATCTGTGATAACACTTGGAGTATGTCAGCATATTTTTAAATCAATAAGTATTGACTGGATAGGAAGGCAATAATTTAAAAGCTATATTAGCCATATGAATTTTGTTATCCAATCAGTCCAACAATGTCCTCAATATACATTTTATTCTTGTCTTCAGTGCTATGAAGTTACTGGTTTTCTTTTACTCAAACCAAGTAAAACCTCTCAAAATAGAAATAGCTCAGAACACCAGTACATTCTGGTGTATTTATTGCATCCTAGATCATTAAATATATGATTGGGTACTAGCCTGTGTTTCACTTGTTTGGCCCACAAGATAAGTCCACCACTAGATAACCCATGTTATCTATTCATCATAAGGATTTGTTGTCACATTTTTGAGTATTCGCTTCCTTGACAAGTTAAGTGTTTTAAAAGAAAAGGCATAGAGCAAATAATGACTCTTTAATACATTTAACCATCACTTGGAAATCTCAAAGCCTACAGCTTTTTTTTAGTCAAAAACAAAGATCAAGTAAATTGTTGAAAGAATTCTTCCACTTTCTGAGACCCACTAGCTATTGCCAAATTCTGTGTGGTATCAGCTTTCTCACATGAATGGCTGCCCCAGATTCAGCATGAAAGGACAGAATACCCATGCAAAGTATGCCAGCCAAATAGTTTGTGCTTGTTTCAGCTAAAAGAAATGCTGTCCAAGCCCAGAACTACAGTCTGATAAACTCTGTAAGCAATCTTTCAAAGGAAGAAATGGTGGCTTTGTTAAAAGTGGTATAGCAGAGACATTACAAACTTGGCTGAGCCAGTTTGAGAAAATAACTCTCATCTCATTCTTAAACAGCAATACATACCGCTTTAAATGACTACATTTATTTTGCAACTTTTTGACATGCTTAAACATAAAGGGTTAAATCTTATCACACAGGGACCTTGTAGTGGATGGCGCATATCTGCACCACCTGGGGAAAGAATTGTGACTCCAAATTACTTTCCCTGTTGCTTTGCCACTAACATATGCTGTCAGTTGGGCCCCAGTTCAACAAAGTATGTGGGCATATTCAAGAAGTCTCTTTGATTTTATGGAGATTTATGAATATGCTAAAAATGTGAGCACATGCTAAATCAGGCTTTGAATTTACTGCCTGCTTTCACCATAGATTAGCTGTGCCAGCAAGCAGGATACATTTGGGTAGGACCAAGACACCATCTCTAGAGTGCAAGCAAGAGGGTGGTCATGTGTAGCCTTGCCTACTCCTGCCCATCCACAACCAAGCTACAAGTAGCCTTTATGGAGACCCAGGTATGTTTCCAGTCCTTGCTCCACTGATGCCTAGCCCAACCACTTTCTAAGCACAAGAAAAAACATTTCATTATATTGGTAATCAAAATGCATGTTGGTAGATTTATAAGATTTAGAACCTCACACTTAAATCATATTGCAGTGACTGCAGAAAGAGGTTCTGGAGTTGTAAGATGGTGGACCTACTTAGGAGTGAGTGACCAAATTACGCTTTGTCATACTTCACATGAATGCATAGATGTGAATGAGAGCAGAATTTGGGCCTACAAGTTTGTTTTATAAAGTTGTTTAAGGGAGTAGCCACAACATTCAAATACATGGAGAAAAATTAAATTCTCTATCAAAAGAAATCAAAAGGCATATCTGCTTGTGTAAATAGACTTAGTTCCATAGAAATGAATAGAGCCAGGCCAGACTGAAGCCACTTAGCATCCAGCCCTGTATACATGATTTTAAAGTAATTTAGGACCTGATTCAGTGCTTACTGAAATCAAACTCAGTCTTTCCACTGACACCAAGGGACCATGCAGTAACAATGTATAGTGGGCTTGCCAAGCACTTAATTCCAGGCTGAGGATAGACTAAAACATATAAGTAGTTCATGCAGTTTTTGTTTAGAAAAATATTTGTGATATTTAGTAGTTCCCATTAAAATGTTAGCACTTGGCAACATATGTAAATTTGTTGTAAGTTGGAAAGCTACAGTAATTTCCATTAAAAAGTTAGTGGTCACCAGTAGTTGTCCTACTATGGACACCATGAGTTGTCCTGTATGATGATAAGAAATTATTGCAGCTTCACAGATGCTGTATTATAATAGCCATTGGTAGATGCTTTCTGCTCTAGTCTTGATAATGGATGTGGGAGTGAACACCTTAATACAATAACTAAACTTTGCTTTGTCTGTGTTTCTATAGCCTTGATATAGATAAAGGTGGGAGGATGAGAGTTTGTACCATTTTGTGCATTTAAACAAAAGATGGTAATTATTAAAGGCTTTTTATGTTGGTAAACATTTGGGTTAAGGGAAGGCAACTAAAGGATTTTTCAAGGTGTTTTTGTTTTAGAAACATAAGGAATAGGAAATCTTGTTTTTGACAAAGTTCATCTTGGAGTCATGTAGAGAATTGGACTGGAACATTTCTCAAATTTAATGAGAGGAGGAGGATGGGTTGAGTTCGTAACACAACAGTCTATTGCTGTTTGTTAGCCTTTTCAATAGCAAAGGGACAAAAAACTGTTTTGGACAGTCCTGATTGAAATCACTCTCCTTCTCAGTTGCTCAGATTTTGCATGAGCATCTTTCTGATGCTTATTCTGTAGTTACCAGTAGAGCCTTCCCATTGTGACCTGAAAGACTTGAATTTCTAATGTAAAAACAAGCAGGAACATACAAGGCAAGTCAGAAACACAAAATGCTGAAAGGAACAGAGAGAGGTGAAAAAAGACTATCTGAGGTAGGTCCCAAATCCAGTTAATAAACCAAAGGAGTAAGCAAGCTCTAGGAGAAGGTCTTTTCATGTAGAGAAGATAACATATTCATTATGTTGTGTTGAGATGGATCATCTCCCTACAACATGACTCTTCTGGTGTCTATCCCATAACAGTGTCAGTGTAGTTTTCTCTAAGCTGAGTTTTTACACGTAGAAATAGACAGTGTGTTGTCTTCAGTTAAAGGTGGTTTGTCGTCTTTTTCTGTTTTCTTTTTAAAAATTTTTAATAGGCTCCCTCAGGCTGTCTACAGTTAGATGACTTATAGTTAGCTTTCAGTCACCTTTTGGAAGCCCTCATAATGAGAGCATTGGGCATCCCTGACTGGACTCTTGATCACTGTGAAAATGATCCAAATTCCACACTTAGCCTGAAGGGGGCATCATGATTTGAAAAGGAGAGTTGTAACATTCAGCTTCCATTAGAGTTCAAGGGGGCCAATGTCATGGGACTCAAGATCTGAATCACAATTAGGCTCTGTGATTGTCAGGTCATAGAGTCTTTGCAGCCAGCACCCACAGAGTCAAGAATCTAGAATGAATAGAGCCATATAAGTTTACCAAGGGATGGGAATAATCTGGCCTTTGAATGCTGCCTGACCTTTGGTTTCCTAGCAACACAAAGCCGTTCAGTGGAATATTTTGTAGCGTTCCTAATTTACACATATCAAATATTGGCTGTGATCTAAGCCTGGCTAATTTCCCTTTATGACTTTCAGACAATTGCTTAATACATGAAGAAGGAGTGGAAATACTCCTAGGAGGTAGACTTTTTAATGAGTGTCTCCTCCCCCCAAGTGGGAATCACCGGGAACATTTACCTGCTAGAATAACAACCAGCCGAGCAACAAACCTACTTTTACCGCAGGTTTGTGTTGCGTGGGGGTTTTTGTCCTGGGCTACAGACAGTATTTAAATGAAGTTCTGTATGGGGACAAATTATATTGAAGAAAAAGGAGTTATTTTCCTATTGTAAAAAAAAAAAAAGCAGTGGTCAGCCACTAAAGTCCCAGAATTGTACAACTGACATAATTTTAGAGCAACTCGCACAATAATGGATGTTGTCTTAAAGCTTAAACTACTGACATGTTGAGTATACATGACAATCTCAGTTTTACAAAAAATAGTTTTAAGGAAGAAAGTTCCTAGCATTCATGGTTGAGGGAAAAAGCTTAGCAAATGTGACCCCACAAGCAGAAGGCAAAATATTCAATCTCATGATTTTCTTTTTTTTCTTTTTTGAGGCCTGACTCATGATGCATTTTCTTTCACGTTTGGAGTTGGCAGTGCTCTTTCTCCATCACCTGGTGGCTTTGGAATAGTTTAAGGAAAAAAGAAAGCAAAGAGTTCAAGTCAGCCCTAAATCTAAACCTCTCTGCGTCTGTTGTTTGAATAACAAATATGGAGAATCCTTAGCCTTCTCTGTATGATGACCCCTCAGGATGGAAAGTCTGTCAGGTCACTGATAGCATTCTGGCGTACAATCCTGAAAAGATGAATTATAACCATATGGTCTAGGAGGCAGCATATTGCTGTGATGATCTAGGAGTAGACCAGAGAACCAACTGAGACTTGAAGACTTGAAGTTCCTACCTTCTCTGCTTTTGCTTAGGGATACAATTTGTTTATTTATTTATTTTTGTAGAGCCATGTACAGTAAAATTTCTGTTATCCATTATTAACTAAGCAGAGTAGTTAATTAACCAAGATTTCAGTGGTGGGATGCACACAGCACCACACATTGCTGCCCGCTGTGCCTCTCTGAGGGTATCTGAGTATGCACATTGCACTGCGCTGCTTTCCTGCCTGCTGTGCTGTTCTGAGGGTACCTGTGCAGGGTATCTGAGTATGCACGCCCCTTCCCGCTGCTGCAGGCTGCCCTGGCATTTGGGGTGGCTGACTTACGGCATTTTTATTTGTGTACTATTTTATTCTTTACTTTATTCTATTGTACACTAATTCTTGGAAAATTTGCACTACAAGTATGACACTGTCTTCCTTGAGTATAACTCTCAGATAACTGGAATTTTTAGATAACCAGCACCGCCCTTTCCACACTCATGCTGGATAACAGAGATTTTACTGTATTTCTTGCAATGCGAACAGCCGGTTACTCTAGCTAGCAACCCAAAGTAGTGGTAGTGGGATTCTTCCATTCCCTGTCGCTTCTGTCTCTTCACTATCCACTGAGTGACAGTAGAGAGCATCAGAAAAGCAGCCTCTGAACTCCTTCCTGTGCCTAGGATCAAAATCTGAAGAAGGGGTCCTTATATCACTTAAGCTTTCCATATGGCCAGGTAGGAGCCAGGACAGTGTATGCATGATGCATGCTGTTGGGTTCCAGGGTATGTTGCAGATACAATCGTAGTGATAGCGCAGCCCCTAAGGATTAGCCATGCAGATAGTTTCATGTTTTAAAGTCTGATGAGAACCCTTACAGGAAGAAGTACTAGAGGGTAGATCCTTGTAGGGTAAAACTGTATGTAACAACTTGGTTTATTGTTACCGGCATGGATGATTGTAGAAAAGAATTATGTACCAGGAAGAAAGCCATGAATTTGCAGTACAGTTTTATTTGTTTCTCTCAGTCTGTGCACAAAGCATCAACATGTGCTAAAAGGCATATTTTAAATATGATACAGATGGGGATTTTGTCCTTTAGCCTGTCAATAAAGAGAACTGGGTTTTTTAATTATGTAAACTACTGAAAATCTTACTCACATTCCTTGAATTAAAAAATCCAGTGTTAATGAAAGAACCTGCCATTGTAAAAGTTCAAGCTTATGGTTGAAATCTTGCCGTCCCTCACCCCTTGAATCAATAGGCAGTTTGCCATTGACATCAGTAGGATCAGGGTTTTACCCTCTGAGACTAGTGCATCTGCAACTTGAGCAAATATGCGTCTGGTAGTTATCACAACAGCCATAAATGGAGTAGTAAATGTTACAGGCACATGGCATAGTGCTGTTGACAATTTTCCTCAACAATGGTGACTCTGATTTTGGCCATCTTGACACTGTGCTGGCCAGGAAGGACAGCTGTCTTTTAATTAGTCGTTCACAGCATGTTTTTTTCATGGTAAGTCTGTAACTATCAAGCAGCCTGATTGATTTTCTTTGTGATCAGTCAGCAGGCTTCTCCTAGTGGGGTATGAGAGAGAGAAGCCAGATTGAGGTTTAGCCTACAGGGATTGGAGACTTTAATTAGGATGACCTTGGATAAAATGGCAACAGATTATTCACAGGTGAAAAAGGAGAGTCCATGAAGTGTTCCAGCTGGAGTCCCTGATGTGAGTTGCACCTTCTGTCAGTTTCACCATGTTTGTGTCAGTCAAGACTGCTCCAAATCTTAAATCCCCTTTCTTCAAATGCTCTTTAATTGTGGCCATCTCACATGGGTGGAGATGCAGTCTCCATTCTGAAATGATCAGCTGTGAATCTCACTGTGCATTTCAATAGGTTAGTTAAAATAATGTAGTCAAGCAGTAAGATCCCTGTTCAACAAAACCCGTAAGTTCATGCATAGCTTTGCGCATCGGTCTCGTTAAAATCTGTGAGATTACACGTTTTTACACATTTTACCGAATAGGGATGGCATGCTAAGAAATGAGAGAGCCTTTACGATTGTAGGAGATGCCATACAGCTTTCGATTTTACAAGTCACCCAGCGAAAGGTGCAGTTGGCCATATTCTCCCTCCCCTCTGCTGACTTTGGAGACTGTACCCATTGGAATAGGACCTCATGGATGTAACTCAGGGTAGGATTTGACTCTCTTTAACCACTCAAGAAATCAATAATTGCCTTGCAATGTAAGGCTGCTGATGTGCTGTCTTGATGTAAATAGCAACTAAGGGAAATATCCAGAATGGTGTGTCTTTGTTGGTCATTGCAGGATGAGATCCCAACCAGCCTATTAGAAGGATCCATTTTTTCTTTAGATTACAAAGCCAAATCTCAGTTTTGCCATAATGGCTATGCAAGGTTTTTCAGGGGACCACAGACTGTGACTGGTATAGGTTTGTTCAGTGCCTTGCACAATAGGGCCTTGACCTAGCTGAGACTCAGTGCTGCAACTGCACAAAAGTTATTATGCTAATAAATTGCTTGATAGCTGTTGCACTGTTGAACAGTTGCTGCCTTTCACATGTTCTTGGAGTCTGTGGGTGTGAGAGACAGAAAAATGCAAGCAGGAAAGCTTTGTAAAGCAAGTTGAATGAAAGGCCTTCTATAAATGCAAGAACATTGTCATTTGTGGAGTTTTCTCATGTGATAACTATTTTGGAACGGAAAAACAATACACTCCCTCTAGATCATTATTTTAAGCATAAGAGGTTTAAGAGAGAGCCATGGTAGGGAGTCGCCAAAATCCTGATGTCCATCCTTTGTCATGGAGTACATGCACACAAACAGGGTACTGTGAGGGTGCAGGTTCATCTGCATTCATTAGCTACTTTTGTACTAACTATCCATGTGCATGGTTGTAAATGCCTACCCTGTCTCACCTTCATGGAAAGACAAGCTATCTTCCATGTTCTGCGTGCCCATGGGCAGTTACAACAAAGCAGCTAATGAATCGTGAATTTATATCTCCCAGTTTAGGTGACAGTAATGTTTGGGTTCCCAGTCCCTGAAATATTCAAGTTGAATAAATAGGAGTAAAGTCATATGGATAGCATTCAGTAATTTGAATTCAGTAGAAGACCAGTTAATAGGGTACTTGGTTAGAAATAATTTGTAATGCCTTACGGCCAGCCAGTGTAGTGCTTACGTGCTTGGACATGTTAGAGGTTTTGCAAAAGGGCCAAGAGACTTATTATCAAGTACAGTGAAACCTGGCCTGGAATTTGGAGCAGTATGTTTTGCATGCAGCTGTCAATTCAGTATTCATACACCCTTTTGTCTATATTGTTGTCTTAACCTTGATAGATACCTGCCAGCAATGTTACTGTTATTTTAAAGCTTTTTTAAGGTTGAGGGTCAGGAGAAGTAGACACATCTTCATACATTTTTTTTTCCCAGTGCTAATCATCCATATTTCTCATTTATCCAGGTATTGCCTGATCTTCTACTGTGGTCGCTTGGTGATAACATGTGCATTTTTAGTATCTGCCCAGTACTCCTAGGATACATTTTTATTTCCTCATTCTTTCATACACCCACATGTTCCCAGTCACACTCACTCCCTACAATAAAAAGGGAAGGTAAATTGGATCATCACACCACACATAGCAGTTCTGCCTGGAGTGCTCTGTAGCTACCTGTTGGAGAAGAGCAGAGAGGTTTTCCTTAACTCTTTCTGTTTGTTTAAGTGCTAGCCTTGAATGTGTCTGTTCTTGAAGTCAGTAGACCATGAAGGCTGCCGCCACTGCCAAGGATGGGCTCAAGGCTAAATACAGTTTGGTCCTCCAAGTTTCTCTAGTGACTGTTTAAATGTACTTGGTTTCTTAGCTTATTCTACATTCCTGTCTTAAAATAAACCCTGTGTAAAATGCAGTGCCAGAAGGACTGGTAAGAATCATCAGATTTCATCCCTTAAAGTCTGTCTGTAAGGGAAATTTGCAGCAAGGTAGCAACACTCTTGCAAACCCCTAAGGTGGAGATGCTGCACCATTGCACAACAGGGCTGGAACCTGTGACGCTTGTCCTGGTAATATAACCTCCAGGGGCATGAATTTTTAAATAATGTGGATCTTTTGCACAGGGTTGTGGATGGCCTGAGGAAAGGAAGGACTTGGGCCTTCTAGTTTTTAAGGCCCTGTGGGGCTGGTGTAGTTGCCCAGCATTGTTGTTTAAATAGGCCTCTGGCTAAAGTTAGAGCCCCACTGGGCAAACACCAGGAGACAGAGTTTACAAAATAAAATAGACCAGATAGAGGTGGGGTTGGGAACTGGGGGTCAGGAAGGTGAACTGGCTTGCGCAAGGCAACACAGATACTTGCCAACAGGGCTAGAAGTAGGGCCAGGATTCCTGATTCCCAGCCAGTTGCACCATCCGTTGAGCCACATTGGCTTTGCAGCATACTTGTCTACTTATGACCCATTTACATTCATCTTTTACCCACCTCAGGCACTTGAACTAAATCCTGGATATAGTGCATGGAGGCTGTGGAGTAAAACAAACATCTCTTGAGCATATTTTAACAGCCTTGCAGCAATAGGACTTTGGCCTCTGTGATCCCCTGCTTTACCTATGGCAGGTTAGGGTGTTGTGTTTGTGGTTGTGTTAGGGTTGACTATGTAGTTTTGCTAATAGTTTAGGCAGTGGATTTGTATAGAATAGTTTGGATACAGATGATCCTGCCTTTGGTAGGGGGGCAGAATTAGATGACCTCTGAAGGTCCTTTCCAGCCCCACTTCTCTGTGATTCTATGATTTAAGATGATATGTAACAACAGTGTGCTAGACATGCAAATATTTTTCATGAGAAGGTATCTGTACTACATGTTTGGAGTTGCATTTTTCCTACTCATAGAATGTATATAGAATATGAAGCATGACTGTTGATCTATGTAGCTCAGTAAACAGAGGTATCTCAGAAAAGCCCATCTGGGATCAGTCTGCAAAAGCTCAGTTTGAACAGTTCCTCTGTGAAGCACAATTACCTTATTTTTGAACAGAAATGAGCATGTCTTGGGTCTTCAAAAATATCAAACCCACTGTAAGATGAGGAAGAACTTTTTAATCTTTTTAATTAATCTTTTTAACTACATGTTTTCCCTCCAGATAAAATCCTTGCTGAGTTTTCCTTGTCTTGAGCATAGAGTCAGTGGGCAGGAAATGAGCTTTTTTTTATTTTTATATCTCTTCCCATAAGTTCTTTGATCTCTTCTCTCTCAGTACTTGTGTCCGACTGCCTCTTAGACTCATTTGTAGTCTTTATTTTGCTGGACTAATCAGTCTCTTTCACATGCTGCTTTTTTGCCTGTTACAGTGCGTGCGTGTGTGCACACACACGCACGCACCCCTTGCCACTGCTGAGCTACCACCACTATGTCCCACAAAGTTTTTTCTACCTACCCAAAATCAGTTTGTTCCCTTAGCCTGGCTTAGGCGGAGAAGATGTACTTTGTAGGGCAGTCACAATCATCTGACAAAAAGGAAGCAAAAGCGACACATACTGTTTTAGGTGGGGCTTAATCAAAGATTTACAGTTAGAAAACAGCATCTTTTGATATATGCACTTTTCTTTTGAGGCTTGTTTTAAGGTATTTATTTTGTGTTGATTCCACATCCCATGCCATCCCTCGCCAGGTTATAATCTAGGGAATTAATTCATAATGAAAAATACATGAAGGTGATGAATGTCTGCCCCAAGGGCCTCTCCTGATTTATAACCTTTGGCATAGGCTTTACACTTTGGGAGTCACAGGGCGGATGAGAGAAGGAATTTAGCAGCTTAAGGAGCTGGAGTCTTGCTTGCTTAGATTCTGGGGCATATTAAAGCACTGGCTTTAGTGCCTTTGGGCATAAATGTATTGGAGACCTGCAGACACCACAAAATAAGTAGTCTGTTGTGCTACAGAAGAAAATAACAAGAACAGAACCCTTCATAAGCAGGACAGTTCTGACTTGCAGCCATTCAAATGAGGAAAATTCAAGGTTCAGTCTGCCTCTATCCCTTAATTGAGAGTTAGACAAGATTGTCATTCTTCAACTAATGTAAATAGGGAGCAATACAATTCAGTCAGATTTTGGTTACTACAGTACATGTGATCCTCTCTGTAAGACTGACCCACGGCAGTTCTTCTCAACAGTAATGAGTGAGGGGCCAGGTAGTTTCAGCTTCACCACCTCATTGTCCATTTGCACTCAAGCAACAGTAGACCCGGGGGCAGAAACACTCCAGTAGAGGTTCTTATATGCAGCGCTTTAAAGAGAATTGGGTAAAAGGGAAAATATACTTTAAAAAATTCAGTTAAAAGGTTGATTTCTTTAATGTACTCAACACTCAAGATATACTGAAATGAAATAAATTAAAGGAAAAACCTTTTTTGCTTGTTTCCCCCCTTCCCACTCCCATCTTCCCCCAATCTCCAGCTTTATTTGTTGTGTACACACAACAGCGCTTTGTCCCAGGTACTTTTCATACTTTTCCTAGATAGTAAAGTCCCTTTTCCCTCTTGTTTGCGTGGACCTGTACACATCAACAAGGGAAAGCATCACTCTGCCTATTTCAAAAAATAACAGAAAACACCGTGGTACAGAGTCAGTTTCCGTACCTGAAAAAAAATTGAGATTTTTCTTGGAAATTGACCCAATTTAAGGTTATTCATATCCCAATAAAAGGCTTTGAAAGTATTCAGCTAGGGTTAGGGAGGGTGTTCTTTTTGTTTGTGTTTGTTTTGTGATATCATTTATTTGGACCAACCATCTAGTTAGGAGAGATGTTGGACAAGCTCTTGGGCACAAAGCACCCTTCCTCGGATTGGTGGAAGAAGCAGCTTGAGTTATATAGTAGAATGACGGCTTGTGCATAACTCTTAAGTTTCTGAGTACAATGTGAATATTTTAAGATAGTCTTGTTTTTATTCCTTTTTACTGCAAAGAATGCAGTGTACATTTACTAGGATGTTCTACAAGAGGTCAGTTGTGGTTCTGGCCTTTTAAAATTATTCTTCATGGCCCACTCTCTGTATATGTGTTTTTATAAAATAAGTCCATTTAAAAGAAGCAGAAATAAAAGATATTTATCTCAGTATTGGATTCTGAGGTCAAACTCTGGCCTCCCATTTTTCTAGAGTTGTGCTGTAAGTAACTCTTTTGAAGTTTGTGTTA
The DNA here is from genome assembly GCF_001723895.1 of Crocodylus porosus. Lineage (NCBI taxonomy): Eukaryota > Metazoa > Chordata > Crocodylia > Crocodylidae > Crocodylus > Crocodylus porosus. The sequence goes on along the minus strand of NW_017728886.1, from coordinate 129,504,448 downwards.
GTTTACTTCAGATGTAGATGAGTGGGGATGGAGAAAGGTTCTGACTACAACTCATGGCTGTCCTACTAACAAAGCAGGTAGATGTCACACAAGTTTAACTCTATTTCCAGTAGACCTCAGATAGTTCTCCCAACTGGAGTGCAGGCTACTGGTTGGTTGCTACTCTCTATCTCAAGTGTCTCTTTTTAATAATGGTGTTTACACAGTTTTTAGTTTGTGATCCTATCAATACATGTATGATTATCTAGAACAGGGCCGGGCAGTTATTTCAGGCGGAGGGCCATTTATCCAGTTTAGGCAAGCTGTTGAGGGCCACATGGGTAGTCCTGCCCCCTAACTCCTGACCTTTGCCACCAGAAGTCTGTTCCCTTGCCCCCCACCCCTCCCAAAGTACTCCTTTCAGCAAGGGGATTTGCTATCAGAACCAGAAAAATACCAAATTATATTCTAAAAAGTGAACATCTAAAACATTCATTAATTTGATGTCAAAATATTTTTGTCCTGGTTTACGTCTGTTTGTGCAGCGTACATAGAGGTAATTGTACATAGTAGCTGAAGTCTTACTCTTGTATATAGTGGGGGGGGGTATAGGTTTGTGGGGGGGATCTGTTGGGGGGTGGGGTGAGAGAGAGCATTTGGGTATTTGTGTGGATATATGGGATGTGGGTGGGTATGGGGCTTGCAGAGGATTGTGTGTAAGGGGGAGGGTGGCTGGGGTCTGGGTGTAGGGTCTGGGTGTATGGCAGTGTGGGGGGGTGTAGGTGCATGTGTATTGTGGGGTGTGCATGTGGAACTTACCTTACGAACACACACACACACACACACACACACACACACACACACTCCTCCCCCAACGCCCCTTCCCCGCACATACTCTCTCTTCCCCTCCCCCCCATACCGGCGTGGTCCCGGGAGCCAGGTGGTGCTGGAGCAGTGCAGGGGCAGGGAAATGGCTGGGGGCATGGTGGGGTGGGCCTGGGCTGCCCAGTCCTGCTGCAGCTTTCCTTAGGTCCTACTTCCCCTGGCTCCTGTCACCTTTGACAGGCAGCTAGGAGCAAATAAATATTTTCTAAATTTTTTATGGGCCCCATGAGCCAGATAAAGTGGCCTAGCTTAAGAAGGCTCTTAAAACGATCCTTCTCTGTGTATATGCTGAGTGCTGGGGTACTAGGCCCAGGACTGAACAAGCATTTTTTGTGGTTGTCTCAGTTCTAGCTGTGAAATAGGGACATGTTCAGATACCTTGTGTTCTGACTCCCTTCCTGGCGGTCTGCAGGCATGCACCCCAGAGATGTCTGCAGTGTCTGAGCCCATGTTGATGCTTCAGGGGAAGGGAGAAATGTTTTTGAGAGCAGAGTAACCACTCGGTCTTTCTGTGGACAAGCCAGTTTACTGTCTCTACAGGCTCAGGTAGTGTGAAACCTATATCTGCTACCATGTGCTGGACACATGTCACCCAGCAGGAGATGGCTATTTAAAATTCATAGAAGAAATGAGCCCTGCATAATGCTGGAAGCCCTTGCAGTAATAACTAAATTTGTTAAAGGCTGAAATGCTAAAGGGCCAAATTTTGCTGCTGGTATAACTGTTGGAAGGGGAAATTACACCAGGGCCTAATTTGGCCTTGCTTCTAAGTAATATCACATGTCAATGAGTGATTTTAAAAAACAGTGGAAAGACCATATAGGGAAGGCACATGCACAAGAGATGAAAGGAGTTTAGTTGCCTAATTCAGTGGAGTACAGTGTTGCGATCTTTCATGGTGTTTGGCAGGCAAGGTTCTTTGAGTTCTTCATGGTGTTTGCTATTTCTCTTACATGGGCCTTTGGAGTCAGGTGATGACCTGACAATCACGGTCTTCAGTAAAACAAGCAAACAAATAAACAAGAGCTGTTAGCCCATACAGTTGCAGGAAAATACCATCAAAATATTACTTTATCCCTAAAGGCTCAAAATCCAAAAGGAAATTCAGAAAGGTGTATGAGACTTTTTCCGAATCAGTCACATGTCCTGATTCCTGATTTTCAACTGTCTGGGTCTGGCAGGATTGCTGTTAGCTGGTACTCAGGCCCATGATGCAAAGCAGCTACAAAGCAGTGTGTTTCTCCAAAGCAAAGCATTAGTTTGAGAGGGGAATAAAATAGCCAGCTTGGTGACCTCCTACCCCATCCCCACCCCTAGCACCACTCCACTTGCCTCCCCTCTCCCCAACTGTCAGTTATTCTGATGCAGTGAAGGCAGGCAGATTACTGTGCTTGTGCTCATACATTGTAATTAGGATTTTGTTAGGCTAGCCCAAAAGTGATTCTTGGACCACAAACAGTGTGTTTGTCCGTGATCTAAAACTATTCCACTGTACCAAGAGCACTTGGTAATTGCAGTCCAGGAGAGTACTGGTATCATGGCTGTCGTTGACATGTATCTTGTCCTAGGACACTATATACCAGATGCATACCAGCGCTTACTGTGTGGGCTCAGAGGAAAGTGGAAATTCAAGTATGTTGAATACAGTTACAAAAATGAGCCACAAAAACACCATGCAGGAGTGTCTGTGTCATTCATTTACAGGTGAATCTTTTGACTCCCTAGAGCTTTAGGTTTAAGAACACAGGAGAGAATACAGGCAGTCCTTGGACTTACGACACAATTGGTTCCTGAAAACCACGTCTCAAGTTGAAACGTTGTAACTCGGAACCAATTTTTCTCATAAGAAACAATGTTATAAATGGGGGATTGGTTCCTGAACCAAGGTCCGATACCCTATTTTCACCAAAAATACCCCAGAATTTTGTACTCTATCAATTATAGATGAGTAGTATAGCTACATTAATGTATTTATATTGTAAATAGCAATGGTATTGATTTGGAAGGACTTCTTTGAGGTGACGTTGCTGGACATTTTGAAAGGCTCTTGGTTGGACTTTTGGAGGGTTCTTGGCTGGAGTCTTCTCAGGAGTCTTGGCTGCAGGTTTTTCTGGAGTCTTGTTTGCTTTCTTTAAGAAAGTGTCCAAGGAAGTTTGGATAGATGTTCTCCAGGGAGATAAGCAATGCAGCGAACTTATTTGCTGGTATGGCATTGCATTGGATCAAGCATTATAAAGTCGAAACAGGGTGTCAATTTACAACGTTTCATACTTGCGTTTATAACTCAAAACGTTGCAAGTTGAGGACTGCCTGTAAATCATTTTATTGATAACAGAAAATAATCTTCAATACGGTACTTGGAATGACCAGGGGGTTAGAGCACAGAGGTGCAATCTCTGGAGTGGGATTCATAGTCATTGCTGGTTTTAGTGGCTGAGTTTCTCACTGGCCCACTGTTTTCCCTCTAGCCTTATATCAGATCCTGCAGCCACACCACTCTAATTATCCTGAGAATGGGAGGGGTTGCTATGGTGACCAAGCACTTTTTAAAACACAGGAATGGTGTTCATTTTTGTTCAGTGTCATTAGCTGCGGGGAAAAGGTCAGTGTGACAGTTGTTTTCCATACGAATTTTGGCCTCTCTGCCAAAGCGGAGTTTGAAATGAGCTCACGGAGCCAGTACAATGGTGAGTGCTACTGAACTTTATAGAACGACTTGGTAGAGCTGAGCAGTTTGCTTCAGGGCTTTTTGCTGCCCCTAGGGCCAAACTTGAAAATATTAATGTGGGGGAAATAAAATTCAGAGGCTAGTGACGCACATCTTTTTTTTTTCATTTGGTTTGCTGTTTTCCAAAAGGGGAAAACAGCAAACTAGTGCACTCGTATTTTTAAGTGCCCTTCTGTACACTTTTGGTTACTTCTTAAAATACCTGCTGAATATACAATACTAATTAATAAATCTGGTTTGTTACTGGCAGAGGGGTTTTTCTTCTTTTATGTTGCAATTAGTTTTCTTTGCAGCTGCTGGAGGTGCGTAATGGCACAAAGCTGGGAAGGTCTAAATGCGTTTTTGAGGGTAGCTTTTCTTAAGGTTACTTGTGACAAGTGGCATAGCTTTATGTACAGTATGATTGAGCAGTATAGAGGTGTAATTGAAATGTGCTATTTTGAGTAATGGAGAAAGGACTTTGAAGCAGTATTGCATGAGGGCTGGATTCAGTTCCCAAGGAAAATCAGCAGTACCCAGATCAGGTCCTGTATAAACCAAACCTGTGATGAATCCTGCCCTCTGGGTTAATCACAAAATGGACTGAGCACTCTGGTCCTGTCCCTACAAACCAGGTGCTTCCACTCAAGCAGGTAAGTAGTTCCACTGATTGCTGTGGGTCTCAATGAAATTTTGTTCTTATGTCAGGTGTGGGCAAAATGTGACCCACGGGCCGGATGTGGCCCACCAGGCCATTGTATCTGGCCCACGGGGCTCCTAACAAATTTAGAAAAGTAATATTTGTGTTCCTGGCTGCCTGTCATATGGCTCTTGATGGCTTGCCAAAACTCAGTAAGCAGCCCTCTGCCCGAAATAATTGCCCACCCCTGTCGATCTTGCCCAGTCTTTAGTGTCTTTACATAATAGTTTAAGCTTTTTACCAGTTCACTGTAGCCTTAGGTGAAAAGTTAGACATCATCCCCAAGTATAACAAAAGGTAGCCAGTTTGGGGTACTTCTGCCTTTTCTAACAGGGTGCACCACTGACATTCCATTTCAGAGCACTTGTGTGTCTGCTGTTTCAGATGCCTCTCTTTAAAATTCCTTAAGTGTAAGCCAAAGGAAACCAATTCTGCAGCTGAATGTCTGACAAATGCCTTCTTCCTTGTACACAGATTAAAAGAAGAAGTCTGTTCCTTGGCATTAGTGGTGAATGCACATGACTAATATGGGAGGGGAGGGGCTACTAGCAAACTTATCTTTGAAACTTGAAACAGGAAATGAAATATTTGCTGTTCTTACAGGTTTCCTTTTTTTACATAACCCTCCTCCTCCTCCTCCTTCTGCTGCTCTAACTGGTCTTAACCTGCCCGGTTTGTATCAGAGATGCTTGGCAGAGCAGAATTGATTATCTCCAAGGAATGTAAATTAAAGCTTTTTGACTTTGATCTCCTGTGATCCTTTTCCTTGTTTCTTTATTTGAGAGCAAAACCTGATTGGTAAACAGAAACAAGTGGAAAGGGATGGCTGCTGAGGTTAAACTGGGGATGTAATGCTCTAAATATGAAGATTACGTTGTGTATTTGCCCTTTTAGGTTGCTTCATCCTGAAGAAATATTTTTGTGTGTTAAAATGCCCACATCCTTAGAAACTGTGTAGCCAGCATAATGTATTTTAGGTGTTAACTAACCTGTGATTCAGTCCCTTAATTTGGATTTAGCTCTTTGCTTATTTTCCCAAGGTCTTATGAAACAAATTCTGCAGTGGCTGCGTTAACAGCTATTGATATAAAGAAACTTACTTTTTATTTTGCTTAAAACTCTCCTTGTTCTAGATGCCTGACCAGTTTGATCAGACTGTGGTGCTGAACCAACTGCGTTATTCTGGGATGCTGGAAACAGTGAGGATACGAAGAGCAGGCTTTCCAGTGAGGAGGCCCTTTCAGGATTTTTATAAAAGGTAAATGTGGTTTGGGACAATTGTATGATTTAAACACAGCTTGTGGATCTCTAACAAAAAAGCAAAAATAAAGCAGAGCTAATATCTCCATTGTAAAGTCCTTTAATAATATCTTTTTCTCATCAGGTATAAGGTCCTAATGAGAAACTTGACCCTGCCTGAAGATTTAAATGGGAAATGTGCTGTCCTCCTTCATATGTATGACAGCACAAGCACAGAGTGGCAGCTTGGGAAAAATAAGGTAAAATCATTTGACTGGAGAATGATCTTCTAACACTGTGGCTGTTGCTCATTCAAATTTAAGACTGTAGTGCAGTACTTTTCAGCTGCACTTCTGTAGCTATGATTGTACTTTCTTACCTACATTCTGGCAGAGCTGAGTGGCCCCATTGTGCTGTGCACTGTTTGAATACACATCATGGGGAGAATTGGTCCTTACCCCAAAAAAAGTCAACATCTAGCACTCTGATTCCACAGCCACTTCCCCATGCGAGTCACTTGACTGAAGTGACTGCTCCTTTAGTTTAATGGCCCTGTTTTCCCACGTAACTCTTGGTGCCTAAGCATTTATAGCAGCAGGTTAAAGGATTCAGGTCAGATGGAGTTATATTTTGCTGTGCCCCAACTCCACTGCAGAAACACCAGCATGTTTATAGATAGCAGAATCAGGATCTAAACACTAGTTGCCTTTCCAACTCTAAAGTTCCTTTTGTGAGGTTCTGTTAACTCCATTGGTTAACAGAACCTCACAAGTGGACTTGGCTATGAACAGGCAGCTAGCTGTTGCCTCTATATCATCTTTAACTCAGAAAAACGGGAAATCAGTTAAAAACAAAAATAACAGCCCCAAAAAAGAATATCTTTAGTTCACAAGTTTCCAACCCCCCAGATATTTCAGGTTTTTAGAAGCATATATTGATGAGGTTACAACACAGAAAAATTAGTCCCAAGGGAATGGGTTTTTGCAGATTCCATTTTTCCATCTGTTTTGTGGGCCTAGACTTCATAGGTTTTTCAGAGCAGGGGAGGGATAACAAACCACTCTGTCAAGATCATCTGGTAGGTCTTCTCCATCTCTCTGTTCTCTTCTTTCTGCTGATGTGTTACTAATGACACTGCTGAAAATAAGGGAAAACTCAAAAGTAGAACAGATTGACCTATTTTTAGTAGGTTTTAACCACTTTTTTTCCTCAGGGCAGAGTACAGCTTAATGGAGCATCACCTGATAGAACCTGCATGGGAGTGGGGAACTAGATAACATGATTTGTAGAGCATTTCTTCCTTCCTTTTGGGGTTCTGTAACCCTAAGGAAACCATTTCCAAGGGACCTTGTAAAGTCTCGTGGATTTCAGCATGGCTTTCCACAGCACGCATTGACTTTGAAAGTTCTTGGTAAGAAGAGAATGGAGGTGTACCACATAATTCCTTATCTTACTAGATGGAATCCCAACGAAAGGTAGCATGTTAGTTACTCCAAATGAGCTACTGAGATCAACAAGGAAGAATGGAAACTATCCCGCCAGCATTTTATTGGGATCTAAAAGCTCATAGGCTGCTTGCAGACATGGAAAAAAAACCAAAAACAAACCCCACACTTTACTGGAAGCAGCACATTAGTTTGACCTGGCTCTGCACAAAATCCACACTATTTTGAAATATCCATATACATTAAGACCTTAGTTGACATCTAAGTTGGTCTTGGAACTTTCCCCGGGCTGAGCAAGAAACACCCATGGAGCCAAGAGAATACTAGCCAAGGAGATATCAAGCAGCTTATCTGGACACAGCGACATTAATGCCAGACTGCGTGTCTGGCCTAGGGACACAATCACCTGTGTCACTCATGATGCTTTAGTTCAGAAGAAGCCAAGAATAGTGACAGCCAGTTCTCTCAGAAATTGGATTTACATCGAACCCAGAATGCTGTTTTAACTATTATTTTAAGTTGCCCTTCCTGTTACTGAGGAAAGGAAGGAGGTGGAGGACCCTTAGCAGCGTTGTAGGCACAGAGCATAACACATTATCCGAAAGAGACAAAACAACAGTGTCTGTTGATGTCATTTCTAGGTACTTTTTGCAGCTTTTTATGATTTGACATAAAAGAGCGATGTTAACATTGCAGGATCTGGACACGAGTTGGGACAGTTATTGTTCTTACCTATCCAGGAGAATGCACAAGCCTTTACTTTAAGCACATTTAAATCAATCTCTTAGTAGGTAATCAGCCTTACTGGATTTTCAGACTGTGCTTGAGCAGAATAAAATTGAAAGAAAGAACTGTTGATCTAGTGAGTAAAGACAGAGAGCTGGGTACTGCAGCCTTTATACTGATGAGCAGTAGGAGTTAGTTGGAAAAATTGTTCTTTGCAACCTTTTAGGTACAAACACCTTTCTACAGGCATATAGAGAGTCTACTGGTGAATTGCATGGGTAGACTAGAAGCCAAGTTATTGTTGTGAAATCCAATCCCTGCTTTCCAGTTACAATCAGGACTGACTGGATTATATCTCCCCTGGGGAGATGTATTTTATTAGACCAACTAAATAGTTGGAAAATTTCTTCTTCGCAAGCTTTCGGGCACAAAGGCATATAGAGAGTGCTGCTGAATTGTGTGCTCTCATGGGTAGACTGGAAACCAAGTTATTGTAATCCCTTTCCAGTTACAATTAGAACTGACTGGATTATATCTTCCCTGCTGTTTTAACTGGTGTCAGATTTTTTTGCACGCCTAAAGTTAAATACCACTGAAAGGGAAATGCTTTCTGTTTGATTGTCAAACGTGCCAATACAGAAGAATACATTTTAGTTGCCTCTGACTTTTATTAAGATACGTAGCTTTATGTAATGGATGTCAAGATGGGGACAGAGGTCTCCTGCTATGTAGCCAGATTGCACTTCTCTCACAATCTGTTCCTTTGTGCTCACTGAAATTGAATTGGCAGTGAGGATTCCGGGTCCAGACACATGGGCCAACAGCAGTTTTTGTCACCTGAAGTCTACTATGGTTTTTATTCCTCCCTCATCTCATGGCAAAGAACAGCTGAATGGAGCATCACCTGGTAGGACCTGCAAGGGGAGAGGGGTTGAACACGAAGGTATGAGGCAAAGCTGCTGCTCAACTGCAGTGGGAGCCTTATGAGCACAAGAAGCAGCTGTAGCCCTCAACCCCTCTTGCTCTCCACAGTGAAGCTTGGATATACATAGCCTGACATAGGCCACACCAGCACCTCACTTATACAGGCCACTTCCCCAGCACCTACCTTTTGTCTTCTCACTGATGCAGCCTTAAGTCCTAACAAGTTTCAGGCTATTCACACTCCTAATAAATGCCAGAAGACTTAATTTTAAAAGGTAGGGTGAAAGAAAAAGTCTGGAAAAGCCCTTCAATCCCTGAGACAACATAGCACAACTGCACAATGAATAGACTTAATGACCACCATTTGGAGTAAGATTGTACCAGCATTTCTGCTGATAACAGCTCTTAGAAGCAGGTCATGATTCAGTCTTAAAAGAAAAATTTCCTTCAGGCTGAACAAGGACTTTAAAAGACTGTATGTGGGAGCAAACTTTCTCTTAAGTTGCATATTTGAAAAACAAAAAAAATCAGCATTTTCAGTATTTCAGTTCTGTGAGTACATGACTTGTTCATCAATGCCCATTCCAATTGCAGTTTATACCTCAGCAACCATATGCTGTCTTTTAAAACTGGTATGGCAATGGCACAAGTATCCTTGAGAAATTAGGCATTTAAGGCCCTGATACAAATATATAATGTGTGAAACCTTAATTACTTGTGAAAGGGGCAACTGAGAATGCTTTTTATTCACTGCGTTTCTAGAAGTTTTGCAGTGGGCAAGGGCTAAGTGGGTTCTTTTCTCCATATGTGCATATCAGTCTCATTGGGCATGCCTGCACTGCACTACGCACTCATGTCTTGGCTCGTATGTGCCAGTCTTAAGGGCCTGCTCTGTAGAATGAAATGTGCTTATTCCCTGTATAGCTATGGTTCACTCTGGCACTGCAGATTTCTAAGGGAGGGTCGCAGGAATCTGAGCAGTTCCATTTATCAGGTGCTTTAAGAATTGGTTTGTAGTATTATCAAAGAGTTTGTCTGTCATTCCCAGTGCACAGGGGGTTATACTGTCAGCATACTTAACTGAGATGTTTTTAGCTTTGTATACATACTCCTTTTCTTCTGACTGGGAGGGACAGGCTGTGTTTTTGTTGGAGATGCTGGTTCTGTTTACAGCTAAATTGCATCTAGAGCAGAGCAGATGTTTTGGTTGACATTGTGTGAGCTACTGGTGGAGGGGAGAAGGCAGTAGGATGTGGTGGGGAGTTCATTCATGTCAAACTAGACAGCAAGGATGAACAACAGCAGGCCTTCTGCTTAAGAACAGGCCAAAAACATGATTTTTCTGCAGGTCCCTGGATGCAAAACTACCCTCATTTCTATTGCTGCCATTCCTGTTCTATTTCTGTGGGGTCTGGGCACTGCCTAGCAGAATTTTCAGGAATGGGCACCATGCTGGAGGGGTTGGTCAGGATCACAGCTGATTTGTCTCCTCCACACATTTGTGAGCCATACTTGCAAAGCAGGCACATGTGGGCAGGGCTTATTTCTCAGCCGTGTGCCCAGCCTGACTTAGATGGCCGTAGAGCAGGGGTGGGCAAAAAATGGCCCACAGGCCAGTTTCGGCCTGCCAGGCCATTTAAGGCCTGTGGGGAACATAAAAAAAAATGGAGAATTACTATTTATCTGCCCCTGGTTCATGTCAAAGATGACAGGAGCCAGGGGCAGTAGGACTCAGGGGAAGCCCCAACAGGCTCCTGCCAACAGCAGGGCCCACCCTGCCCTGCGCCCCCCACTACCCACAGCCAGAAGCCCCCACCTTGCAGGGCCTTCTGGCCTGGGATCACGGGTTTGTTCGTGTCTATGCCGGCATGGGGAAATTCAGGTAAGAAGTGGGGCAGGGGAGGACTGTGGGGATTGCCCAGGCCAGCTCCTGCTCAGCCTCACAGTCCAGCCATGCAGCTGAGAGCCAGCAGGCATGCAGGAAAGTGGTGGTGGGGAGAATGGAAGTGAACAGGAGTGCGGGGTCTGTGCCGGTGTCCCGTGTCCCAGGGCCCAGAGCGGGACAGTAGAAGCATGGGACATGGGCTGGCAGCAGTCTCTGGAGCCAGGCTGGGTTGCACCAGCAGGAAGAATGGGGAGCTGACCTGGCTTCATAGTGCCCCTGCTCGGCAGGGCCCTGCACTCCTGCTGCCCTGCTCTGGGCCTCTCCAGTGCTGGCCCCAGGACATTGGTGCGGGGCCCACACTCCTGCCTGGCTGCTGCTGGCTCCCACATGCCTGTTCACTCACAGTGCCCCCATCCCAGCAACACGGTACAGGCAGGGAGCAGCACACAGCCCTGACCCCATGCTCTACCCAGGGAAGTAATGGCCTCTTCACACTCAGCACAGGGCTGTCCTGCCTCTCTGCTGCATCACTGCCACCCTGTAGGGCAGCAGTGGCAGTGGAGAGCAGGTAGGCCCATATGGACTCTGACTGGCTGCAGCATGGGGTGCCAGCCATGGGGAAGGGGAGTGGCTGCAGCACAGGGCGCCAGCCATGGGGAAGGGGAGTGGCTGCTTTACCCTGCGCTGAGCACCAGCTTGTTCCTCAGAAGCTGCTGCTTGGCATGGAGGAAAGTGGCCCACTTCTCGTTGCTGCCAGGAAGCGTTTGCTGCAGCCATTCGCCCGGAGACCACATTGCACTAGCTGCTTCACCACCATCTCTGTGCTGCTTAGCGCAGCAGCAGTGGAACAGCCACTGGGCAACACAGAATCAGCCACACAACAGCCTAGCATGGTGCGGTCTCCAGGCTGGCAGCTGCAGCAGACACTGCCCAGTGGCAGCAAGCGGGGGGGCACTTTCTTCTGCACCAAGCAGCAACAGGGTGGCAGGAATGCGGGGTCCCACCTAGCAGGGGCTCTGTGGAGCTGAGCCAGCTCCCCCCTCTCCCTGCTGGTGCAGGCCAGCCTGGCTCCAGAGACCCCTGCCAGCCCATACTCTGCGCTCCTACCCGCCCCACTCTGGGCCCTGCCAGCACTTGCCCTGAGACATAGATGCAGACCCCACACTTCCGCTTGCTTCCACTCCCCACCGCTGCTTTCCCCACATTCCTGCCTGGCTACTCTGCACTACATGGTTTCCATACCCATACATCCCCACAAACCCCCATATGCAATCACTTCTACATCTATACCACAAACGCCCACTAATAAGGACAAAAATATATTTTTTAATTGCATTAAAATATCTTATTATGGGTGTTTGATTTTTAGTATGTAATTTGTTCTTTTTCCCCCTAAGATAGCAAACCCCCTTCCCCAAAGGAAGACTTCCAGGGGCAAGGGGAGGGACTTCCAGTGGCAAAGGTCAGAGGTTAAGGGTGGGACTTCCAGTTCCAAGATGGCAACCAGGGGTGGGGCACCTGTCAAGGGGTGGGGCTACCCATGCAGCCCTCAACAGCTTGCCAAAACTTCATAAGCAGGTGTCCGCCTGAAATAATTGCTGTAGAGACAAACCCCAAATGTTTGTAGTAACCTGTTACTCTGCAACAGTTGAAAGCTCAAGGTAATTATCTTGCCTGTGTCAAAGTGGCATTGTTTTGTGTTGCTAAAACATGGCTCTTTTGCTTATGTATTAGTCTTCAGTAGGACAGGGCTACATTGAAGAGAGTTCAGTAATAATGCTACCAAGTGCAGCCAGTAGTGAGTAGACAATTTGGGCGAAATCCTGGACCTAGTTAAATAAATGGCAAAAATCCCATTGGTTTGGCTAGGGTCAGGATTTCAGCCCTGACCTGGAAAATGGAGGAACAACTGCCAGGATGTTTTTTTAAGGGCTTCTCTCTTTTTAATGGAAACCTATACTGGATTCTGAACTCCTGTCAATGACAGAGAGGGTGTCCATGATGTTCCCTATCCCTTCAACCCTTTGTATGACACAGCAGCAGTCTGGGGACTGGAGCACTTAAGTCAGCACTTTTCTCACCTAGGTCTTTCTCCGGGAGTCTTTGGAACACAAGCTGGAGAAACAGCGAGAGGTAGAAGTCACTAAGGCAGCCATGACAATCCAAGCACACATCCTGGGCCACATGGCACGGTATGTAGCTGTGTGGGAATGTTAACTGGGAAAGTGTGGGCTAATGATTCTCTCCACTGGAAGTGATCGCTAAACATAAAGTTGTTATGGCACTTGGGCATCCAGGTCCTGTCAATGGCTGCAGAAATCTTGCTGATTTGGCTTGTGTCAGTCCTTTAAAGTAAAACAAAAAGTGGCTTTAGTTACGTTTAATAGTAAAAACATCAGATTGTGGAAGATACAAACCAGGCAAGGAAGTCCAGCCTTGTAATGGCATCATAGGACTAAGCCCAGAGTCCCTTGGCTATGTCAGTGGGTTATATCAGTTCTATGACCCCAGCTGACTTCCTGCTCTTTGGGCGGGGGGGGCTGGACTCTATGATCTTCCGAGGTCCCTTCCAGCCCTAATGTCTATGAAATCTATGAAAATCTTAATTTATACCATCTGAGGGTCACTTTGCAGAAAGAGGAAAAAAGGCAAAAAGAACTAATCATTTTATGGTGCTTTCCTAAGAAGCAATGAAATTTGGTGACTAAATCACGGTGTTTTATTTGCTTACCTAGTTCCCATACATCATGCATTAGTCAGGGTAGTACGTCCCATCTGTTTACTTCTGTTCTCTGTAGAGGACAGCTCAGTAGTTGTTTGCATAATGAGGTCATTTCTTTTCATGTGCATATCAGTCCTGTCCATATTTTCTGAACAATATGTCATATAGAATAACCAGAGAGTTTTATAAGAATAAAACTACTGTGCTGTCCGTGACTTTTTTTTTTTTCTTTTCACAAGTGCAGGATATATATCAAAAACTGCTTTAGTTTCTAACAATGTCTCCTTGTTACTTAGTGAAAATACAGCTAACCTTCTCACAAAAATACCTTGTCTGTATCCTAGGGAGAGATAAGACAAGCCAGAATGGGAGGACTGTCACAACACCAGAGTTAAAGCTTCCTGTCCTTTTTACTATCTTGATTATGTAGAAATCTCGATTAGATGCTTTGTCAGACTCTATTTACAAAGACATGCCTTCTGACTTTCAGAAAGCAGTATAGGAAGGTGCTTCACTATGTGGTGGTGATACAGAAGAGCTACAGAGCATTCCTCCTTAGGAGGGCATTCCTTCGCCTGAAGAAAGCAGCCATAGTCTTCCAGAAGCAGTGGCGAGGCCAGACTGCTCGACGTGTATACAGACAGCTGCTGGAGGAGAAGAGGAGGAAAGAGGAAGAGAAGAGGAGGGAAGAGGAGGAGGAAAGGTATAATGTGTCTAGATATTTGAATGCATCTGAAGGGGTCATCTCAGGCTTCATGCAAAATAGCCTTCACTTCAAATAAAAAAATGAAAGGCTTCATAAAGCTTTACCCATGAGGTTGAAAGGTAGATGTGTAACCTGAATGGGTTTTGCACATTCACATGCTCTGGCAAGGGGAGATGGTATTCTATGTGGCTTTATTTTGGGCTACCACTTGTGTGTAGCACATTACCTCTGAAAATTCTGCTATTCCCTAGTGTAGGATTCTTTTTCCTCACCTATTTTTGTTAATATTTTTCCTTCCCCTTTCAGGGAAAGACAAAGGCTGGAAGCAGAACATCTTGCCCAGCAGGTAAATGATATTGTGTTGATCCAATCTATTTATTTATATCTCATCCCAACCATTTAAAAAGAAAAAGGCATCCATGGCAGTTAGACTGAACTTATTGCTGGAGTTGGCAGGTGAAGCAAAAGGAAACTTGATATAGTTGTTTGCATGGGGATTTCTTTCACATCACGCTTCATTTAGTTTCTGGCAAGGACTGAACCATGTGCTTAGGGGTGAGCTTTCAAATGTCTGTGGGTAAATGTCATAACACTTTCACTTCATCATCTTACATGGAGAGGAGTGAGCCTTGTGAATAAATAGCATGCAAGGATTATGGTGCATTAGCAACAGAAAATAAGGAATGTTGAGTTTTTTGTTTTCTAAATGCAGGCTGAAGAAGAGAGAAAGCAGCAGGAGCTGGCAGCCAGGCAAGAAGCCCAGAAGGAAGCAGAGCTGAAGCAAGAGCTGGAGAAACAGAAAGAAAACAAGCAGGTGGAAGAGATCCTGCGCCTGGAGAAGGAGATTGAAGACTTGCAACGCATGAAGGAGCAGCAGGAGCTGTCCCTAACTGAGGCTTCCTTACAGAGGCTGCAGCAGCTCCGAGTCGAGGAGCTCAGGCGCCTTGAGGATGAGGCATGCCGAGCAGCTCAGGAGTTTCTGGAGTCATTAAACTTTGATGAAATTGATGAATGCGTCCGAAACATCGAGAGGTCACTTTCTGCGGGCAATGGATATTCTGCTGAGCATGGTGAATTGACTGGGAATCCCTGCAGTGATAAGCCCAACTTTAACTTTAGCCAGCCATACCCAGAAGAGGAGGTGGATGAGGGCTTTGATGCTGATGATGATGCATTTAAGGATTCACCCAATCCGAGTGAGCATGGCCATTCGGATCAGAGGACAAGTGGTATTCGGACGAGTGATGACTCCTCAGAAGAAGATCCCTATATGAATGACACAGTGGTGCCAGCCAGCCCTGTGGCGAGCAACGCCATGCTGATTCCTTCCAGTCATGACTCCCTCAGCCTCCACAATTCTTCAAGTGGTGAATCTACATACTGCATGCCAGAAAACGTGTCCTGCCGACCCCAAAACTCTGTGGAACTGATTTCTGCCGATGGGGACTATGATTATGACCAGGATGATTATGAAGATGGTGCCATCACTTCTGGCAGCAGTGTGACTTTTTCCAATTCTCACAGTAGCCAGTGGTCTCCTGACTACCGGTGTTCTGTGGGGACATACAACAGCTCTGGAGCATACAGGTTTAGCTCTGAAGGAGCCCAGTCCTCTGTGAGTATGTTTTATTTCATAGACATTAGGGCTGGAAGGGACCTCAGGAGATCATCGAGTCCAGCCCCCTGCCCAAAGGGCAGGAAGTCAGCTGGGGTCATAGGATCCCAGCAAGATAAGCATCCAATTTACTCTTGAAGGTGTTCAGTGTAGGTGCTTGAACCACCTCCGCTGAAAGACTGTTCCAGACCTCGGGGGCTCGGACAGTAAAGAAATTCTTCCTTATGTCCAGCCTGAAACGGTCTTGCAGGAGTTTGTGACCGTTCGACGCTTGCATTATGCATCTGTTCAGCTAAATTGATAGTTATTTTTTTCCCTTTAAAAGTAAAAGCACTAACTCTACTTGCTGTGTCTTCCCCTGAGAGTGTGCAACTTATATATAATTTGAATTTGGACATAGTCATCAACTGGCATCTGGATGTATTGGACTAGATGCACTGGAAATACACAGACCAATTATATGTGAACTACATTCCTAGTTACAGTATAATAACCTTCCATCCATTTTAGGTGCAGAACTGCCTGTTAATTTTAACCAGCAATTCCAAGCATAGACTAGGATGTGGCCCATGAATGGATTTCTGTACAAGGGAGGTGGAAATAATTTTGATGCAAAAGGATTTAGCTGTATATGCAGAGTGAAATATTCTGGAAAAAACTGCTTGCGTAAATCCTCGTGACACACAAAACTTCTATGTCCACAGTAATCTCATCTGATGGCAAATGTTCATTTGATTGAATCTGAATTCTTGCGATTCTTACTTTCTCTTCTGTTGAAGGTGCTTTTTCATGGCTGTCCTTCCAACATGCTGGAGGTTTTGAGTCCCGTTCTTCTCCACAACATGAATCTCTTGAAAGAGTTTGATTTCATCTCCAATAAATATGTGGAACACACACAGTTTACATTTGGGAGAAGAAACAAATGAAAGCTACTGTCATGCTGGAGAGCAGCAGCCATGAAAAATATACAAATATTGACTGATTGTGAAAGCAGTAGTATCACTACATCTGGCTACTAAGGGTCAGGCAATAAATGCCATCAAAGGAAAGATTTTTTTACTCCTATTTTAATTTCTGTGGTCCTCATTTGGTTTTTCTTTCATGCTGGATGTTTGTGGAAGGTTCATCCTGTGGTAGACAAGAAAAGCCTTCAGGGAGGATAGAAAAGGAGGAGTAGGATATGGAGCTTTCAGCCAGGAGGGGGATGTGTGGAACAAGATAGAAACCAAGTTCCTTCTCTGATAAAAGGAGACATTAACTGGCCTGGTGTTAGTTGGATTATTTTATACCCTAGCCTTTCTCAGGTGTCCAGGTGAACAACTGCTTATTACCCCTGTACTACATTTCGGCAGTTTTGACTCAAGACCATTCCTGTTTCCTTCTGTATTTGGAACCAGATTAGGAACTTGGCCAACTGCTGATTACTTGAATTGGAAGTTGTCCCATACCTAAGGATTCAACATATATCTTTAATTTTTTAACCTGGGTGTTTGGCATAGCCTTTGAGCAGTTGGGGAAGAAATGTCCCCCAGCTCCTCCCCCTTGTAAAGGACACCTTCCCTTAACAGCTGCAAAGTTTTTCCATAACATTTGTTAGAGAAGGTAACCAATCAGCAGAGGACACAGGCTGTGAGATGCTGAGCATGCTCTGCTTCCACTGATTCCTGTGGGAATGATGACCATTCAGCATTTTTTCACGAATAGATTCTAAGTGCTAAATTAAAATGCATGTGGGCCTGAGAAGGACCTGGCCACTAATCTGTGGGGAATGAGATCGGAGAAGAGGCTATACCTTTGCCTTTATTCCAGGACACATAGGAGGCTTCTTTTGGTGGAGAAATTCCAGAACAAGTCACACTGTTCAGGTTAGTGCAAGGTGTTGTCTAATGTGCCTCAGCTGGACAGTTACATCAATGGAAGTTAGGCACTGAGCTCACTCAGAAGGTTTTGAACGTCCCACCCAATGTTCCCATCTGTCAGCTCCAAAATGAAGCTGTCGGC
Organism: Crocodylus porosus; assembly: GCF_001723895.1. Classification (NCBI taxonomy): domain Eukaryota; kingdom Metazoa; phylum Chordata; order Crocodylia; family Crocodylidae; genus Crocodylus; species Crocodylus porosus. The sequence goes on along the minus strand of NW_017728886.1, from coordinate 129,486,914 downwards.
ATGTGAGAAAACAAACTCCTCAGGCTAAAAATCCCACTCACGTGGGAACAAGGAGAAGAGCAAGTGCTATTCCCAGAGGCCCTGCCTGCTCTGGTTTCTTTCTTCCTTGTTGCTGGTACGTCTTCCCTTCACCACAAGAGACACGGGTTTTCCAGTACTGGGGGGAACAGAGAATAAAAACCTTCTAAGAGCCAACTGATCTAGAGGTGTATAGAGAAAAGTTTTTTCCGTGTGTGTGTGTGTTCCCACTCCTCCTTGCATGTTCATCTCACCTCATCTCCTTTCTTCCCCAGTTTGAAGACAGTGAAGAAGATTTTGACTCCAGGTTTGATACAGATGATGAGCTCTCTTATCGGAGGGATTCAGTCTACAGCTGCGTTAGCCTGCCCTACTTCCACAGCTTTCTATACATGAAAGGTACAGAATAAAGACCCAGGGTGTTCAGAAATCTCACTAGTTCTTTCCTCTTTGCTAATACAATTACTACTCCACTCTAGCAGTCCTGTTTTTAGGGGGCTTCTTAAGGGGTGATGGAAGAATCTGAAAAGAGCCATTCTGAAATTAGGCTTCTATTGCAAAGTCTCTACCCTGTTGGGCAGAGTTTGTTTAGCTCTTCTTCTGCAAAGGGTCATTGGCTGGGAAGCTCAGCTTCATTACTTGTACCTTGCCTCCATTTCACATTATATCTTCACTGTCTTGTGAAAAACTAAGTACGTTCTCAAGTACAGTTAGGGCAGGCTGGAAAGCCAGTTTTGTACTAGACGTAAAGGAGAGACAGCCCCTTAACCATGCAAGTGAATATTGCCAGAAAAACATACCCTGCCCACTCACTCATGCTTCACATGCACCAAATACTGAAAAAAACCCTATGTGCCTGCTGCTTGGCATATGCCCTGCTGCTCTCAGTCAGAAGTGTGCCTGTTGAAGTGATGTTGGGCACACCAAGCACTTCTGCACTGGTGGCTATGTGGCATTTTTTTCAGCATTTGTTGCAAGTGGAACAGGTGTGAGTGAGCAGAATGTGCTTTAATGGCAGCTCCACCTCGCACAGTCCAGAGCAATGTAGGCATATATCTTAAATAGACAAACCCATCGGGGGGCCAGTTCTGTTGACTTTAGTATGCTTTGGATTGGCCCTAAGTGATCAAGAGGGCCTGTATTGCAGAGCAGTAAGAGAGATGGAGGCAAGATACTATTTGGGGGGCTTCCTGGTTGTGAATCTTGATTTCTCCACCAAAAGTGACACTAGTCTCTAAGTTATATTCCATTCTGCTTAGCAGGCTTGTGGTCATCCATACTATACTTCCTACTTGGCTTGGGGTAGGGATAGCGTGATAATTATTAGTGGGGAATTGGGCAGGGAGGCATGAAAGGGGGCGTCTTTGATATTGTATGTTTTCACTTCATGCCATGGTCGGCAATTAAAATTCTAGTTTAATAAATGTTGGCCAGGGGAATGATTTATTTATTTATTGTGCCAGTATAGTTATACTGGTAAAAGTCCTTATGTGGCTATAAGCACTTGTATACTGATACAAGTATGTTCACACTAAGAGGATTATGTTGGTTTAAATATACCAGCATAGGAAGTTTCAGAGTAGGCAATTCCTCAGTTTTGCCAGGGTTTCCATTTTTAACTCATAGCAACTTTGAGTGTTTCAAGTTTGTTTTTTTCCCCCATTTGTAAGTTTAAATATATATTGAAAAGTTTTTCAGCTACCAGTAAGCTTTAAGAGGACTGATTCTCATTTATATTCAGGCCCCTTTCCACTGCTCAGGCTACTTTGAAGTGGCCTTAAGCTGTGCATAAAAACAAAGCCTTCAGGTTTATAATTTATCAACATAAAGACGACCATTTTCTTATTTTGGTGATTGGTCAGCACCTTCCTGACACCAGCATTGATTCAGCCTCTGTTTTCCTTTATCCTTTGATTTGTGTTTGTTTTTAATTTAACTGTCTGCAAGATAATCTCTGTCTTTGGTGCCAGGTGGTTTAATGAACATATGGAAGAGACGCTGGTGTGTCCTGAAAGATGAGACTTTCTTGTGGTTCCGTTCCAAGCAGGAAGCACTTAAACAGGGCTGGCTGCACAAGAAGGGGGGTGGGTCATCTACGCTCTCCAGGAGAAACTGGAAGAAACGCTGGTTTGTTCTCCGGCAGTCCAGGCTGATGTACTTTGAAAACGACAGTGAAGAAAAGCTAAAGGGTACCATTGATGTCCGGACAGCCAAGTAGGTTCATCATCCCTCTGAATATTGCTTTTCATCGGCACTTAGGGCTTAATCCAGAAAAGTGCCAATTACCATTTATTCCACTGTGTACAAACATGCACATGTGTGGGGAGGCAGATTTTGAAAGGACCCTATATTAGCTTACTCCTACTGCAATCAACAGAGACTTTCCCAGAAGCATGCCTGTGCTGAGCATTTGTGAAAATCCTGTCTGTAATATAAGTACATACTTTTTATCTGAGACTTGAGTGCTGCCCCTGCCCAGTACACTGGTCATCTTGGGACTTGCTGCCAAGTGTTCAATCACAGGGAAGCCTGGTATAGAGTGAGTGGGAGAAGCAGTGGATAAGCTAGACAGTGGGCCATTAGTGTGTTAAATATACAGTGGGTCCAAGTCTCACATTTTTTCAGGGAGGTTTGGAACTACACTGCCATGCTTTGTCTTCTGTGTAAATGTGGCACTTTTCTAGCCAAACCAGTTTCCTCAGATTAAGCAAGTTAGTTTCAGTTTTTACCATGGAGGGGTTATAACTATTCTACGATATTCCAGATTTATTGGGAGATTCTCAAACCCATTCCAATCCCAGATAGTTTTCACAACAGTGCATGGTGATTTTTCTTGGGCAGCTTTCATTGATTCTCATTTGGAAATTGTTACAACTTCCCTGCAGCACTTGAAGAATTTAGAAGAGGCATATGTACAATTACCTGGTACAGATTGTTTAATGAATTTCGCAACTCTAAGCCCCTCCAAGCATGAACTAAGAGAGGTTTTTGAAAGGCGAGTGCCTTTCCTTTCTCAACTAAGTTTCCAATACATTGTAAAAGTTTGGATTATCTCTGTGGCTTGAAAATCAGAGACTGGTAGTCCAGGCTAGTCACAGATCTGTGTGGAAGTACATCTATGCTGCGCCATGTGGCTCTGCTAGTACATGCTGGGATACATTTCCAGTACCTTTTCCCATTTTTTCTGCTTGTCCTGAGCCAAGATTGTTGATTAGAGTTGGTTACTAACTTTTTGAGTCTAAACCATAAACTCAGATTATTGTTTCTTTATGAAGTGGTTCCATTTTTCTCTGGGCCTGATTCAGAACATCATGAAATAAATTGGAGGTCTTCCATTGACTTCGGGCTTTGGATCAATCTGTGTGAGCATGTTCAGATTTGCCATCATAGTAGCTGTCATAATAAATCCCTGAATTTAAGCTATGGATTCTTACAAGCTTTTCACTGTTATTGAACGTGTTTCTGGGTCACATACACCATGCCAGTTGTTTAATCCAATCCTCTATGTGCCTAGCAAAATTAACTTCTTGTTGCTAAATTATGTTAGAGTATCTCTTCATGAAGGGTGACCTTAGCAATAAGCTCCTTTCTTTTGAAGCTAAACTGCAAAGCATACACAGGCAACCCTCATCATTCACAGGGGATATGTTTTTGTGGTACATGTGAATAGCGAAATCCATGGGAGCCCGGTGGCGGGAGCCCAGTGGCAGCAAGCGTGGAGCTCCTGTAAGTGTATAAATAGTATTTAAAATGCGGGTTCAGAATTCACAAATATTTGAAACTGCAAATGCCGAACCCATGAATAGTGAGGGTTTCCTGTATTTTAAACCTAAAATGAACTCAGTAAGCATTATCAAATAGAAAACCAAATATGTCTAAGTATGTGAAATAAAAAAATCCATGCTTTTATCTAAGAAGTCATTTGTGTAAAATAAAATATAGCTTTTGTGGTTTTGAATCCAGAACTGGAAGGGTTTGTTTAACATTCAGTGAACAGATTCTTAAAAATTAGTATGCAGTTTAAAATATTTCACTGTTCCATTTTTAAGAGCCTTAGTCAAGATGAAACCTTGTGCTGCTTCACTTGTACTACCTAAAGAGCCAAATACTGAGGGAGTATCATAGTAAAGAGGAAATGAGCAAAAGGGAAAAAAGGTATCATTTTAAATGAGGATTTAATGGGAATGAGGGTAAATCACATGCACCAAATATTGTGATATCCAGGAGATTAATGAGAATAGCATTGTTTATTTTCCCGTTAACAGTACACAAACAGGATAAAGCAGTAGAAAGGAAAAGAGATGACAAAATTTAAGCTTTGAAAAGTCTTTATGTTGCCTCAGAATATCTGAAGTTGGTGTAACATGGATAACTCATTGAAAATCTTGCCCTCTGTGGCTAATAATTTTGGTGGTGCTATAGTATTAAAGTGACATGCTAGAGAGTTTTGAATTTTCAGAGTTGATCCACAGGTTGTGAATATCCAGCTTCTTTAAAATGTCTTCTGCTGGGTATCCAAAAACTCAAGTAGAGTGATTTTTGGAACATCTGGCTTGCTTTCCTTATGTTCCTAAATCTCCTTTCAACATAGGCTTTCCCTTTGGAAGGGCTCTCTGCTTTCTTTCTGTCTGATAGATAATACTTTTCCTTCAATTCTTACTTCTTACTAAAAGATGTCTTTACAATGACCAAGGAAGGGCAAAGTCTAAAAGTGAAGCCTCTTAACTTGCTTGAGCATGAGTTACTGGGACAGTGGACACTGCAGACATTTTTGGTGAACTGGTAATGGTTTAAGAAACTGCAGCCTGCATTACAAATCTTGAAAGTGAATTGCAGTAAGTGAAGTGAGTAGTTGCATTAAGTATTAGAGTTTCCAGTTCTCTCAGAAGGGTATTTTCCTGCCTAGTAGTGTTAATTCTGGTATTTGCATCCATTCCAGGGAGATTGTTGATAATACTGGTAAGGAGCATGGGATTGATCTAATCATGGCTGACAGGATTTACCACTTGATTGCTGAGTCTCCTGAGGATGCAAGGTAAGGAAATCATTAATCTTTCCATTTCCTACTCATCTAACTCTTGCTGGCAGCAGTGCTGACAGCCTTTTCCATGAAGTCTATGAAAATATTGTCCAGCAATATTAAATACACTGCTGTTAATCCCCAGTCTGAAAAACTGCTCCAGTCATAGTTGGTAGGGTCAGAAGGTACCTGAGCAGATCATCAAGTCCAACCCCCTGCCATGGCAAGAAAAAGTACTGGGGGCAAACGACCCCAGGAAGGTGTTCATCCTAGCCTCCTCTTAAAGACTCCCAGGGTAGGAGCCAGCACCACTTCACTTGGAAGTTGGTTCTAGATCCTAGCCATCCTGACAGTGAAGTAGCACCTCCTGATATCTAGTCTGAATCTACCCTCTGCTAGTTTGTGACCATTATTTCTAGTCAGTCCTGGTAGTGGTCGGGAGAGCAGGGACTCCCCCAATGCCTGCTCGTCCCCTCTGACTAGTTTGTAAGAGGCCCCTGACTAGATCACCCCTCAGCCTTCTCTTGTAGAGGCTGAACAGGTTAAGGTCCCATAGCTTCTCCTCGTAGGGCCTGCCCTGCTGCCCCCTGGTCATGTGAGTGGCCCTCCTCTGGACCCTCTCCATGTTGTCCACATCCCTCCTGAAGTGCAGTGCCCAGAACCGGACACAATACTCCAACTGCGGCCTGACCAGTGTTCATTGAGGGGGAGGATCACCTCCTTGGACCTGCTCGAGGTGCATCTGTGGATGCATGACAAGGTACGGTTGGCCTTCCTGATCGTATCCGCACACTGCCGGCCGATGTTCATTTTGGCATCGATAATGATTCCAAGATCCTTTGCGAGTGTGAAGCCAACAGAAGGCCTGCCAGTGGTAGCATGGCGCTTGCAGAGGAGCTGACTGTGTGGCTTTCCAGCATGGTCCTGTGACAACCCCTGAATGTTTGTACAGGGGACTGAGTTCCTTCAGCCACTTCTCCCACCACTTTGTGTTTATTGGCCCCTTTACTGTCTGTGATCCACGTGACCTACTGCAAGTTGTCCAAGATAAGGCCCTGATCCTATAGGTTCAGGGGGAGATGAACTTCATTTCAAAAGATGGCAGCAGATTAAAGGCTGTTCCTTATAGTCTACATCGATTTTTGAGCTTTCCAGAAATATATTTAGAGACTTTCATAGATTTCATAGACATTAGGGCTGGAAGGGACCTCGGGAGATCGAGTCCAGCCCCCTGCCCAAAGGGCAGGAAGTCACCTG
>NW_017728886.1:129471994-129480608 GCF_001723895.1 Crocodylus porosus | reverse complement strand
TCCCGATAACACCAGCGCCGCAGTCTTTGGTTCACCGCGTGGATCCTCCTCTCCCTCCTCAGCCCATAGCCCGAGACTGGGAGGATCGACAAAAACACCACTTTACATGAGGGAGTCAAATTTAAGGCAAAAGATCCAGTTAAAAGTTAAGTTTTTTTAAATTAAATTGCTCTTCATATTCTCATAAAGGCTCCATGGAGTTGTCAGCTTGAAATTGCCAAAGATAAGGGCCTTCATGTCCTCACAGATTTCTACTTTTTTCCAAAACACAAAAGATAATTAACTACAGTCTCAGTGTGTGTTTAGTATACATACCACGTATATTCCAGATGAAGCCATCTCCTGCTGGTATTTTCCTTGTTTTACTCTCCACAGTACACTATCATTCTAAGATACCTTAATTCAAGTGGGAGACATGTGATGATTTTTTGGAGTCAGCAGAGCCCTTGGTGTTTAGAACAGTTAGAAATTGGATCTGTAATGGTTTGTTTGCTGATTAAATCTGGATCAGCTACTTAGGCTATCCAGAATTCCTTCCTTTAATGCAGGATCCAATTAAATCAAATAAAGCAGTCTAAACAGTGTTCTCCCCTTAGGCAAACTGATCTTGCGTGTGGTATGGAAACTTTTTAAATGGCATACTTTGCAGCCTGTCAGTGTTGCTCTGAGTACTGGCCACAGGCTGCTCAAAAGTAATGGAATCATGCTCTGTCAGGTAGGGCTGCTACTAGACACTGTGGTTGAACTTCCAAGGCTAAAAGTAGAAACCATTTTACCTAGTTTCAGATATTATCAAGGCTTGGGGCATGTTCAGCAGAATTCTTGCTTAACTTGGAGCTGATGCTGAGTTCTGAGTGAACCTTGGCTGACCTATGACTGGGTGGAAACCATGAGAGATTTCTTAGGTTTGAAATGTTTCGTTCTCAACTTGGCAACTCTTCTTGGAGAATTGCTTCTGCCAAACCCCACCCTTGGGATACCTCTGCTCTTTGAGTGTAAACATAGAACTAGAAGGAAAGTAATCTCTCTTGGAGATCCAGGTGTTTTGTGCAGAGCTATTTGAAGGACTTTAACACTAAACAAATTCTCAGCTTCGTCCCAGTTGTCAAAAGTTCTGGATCAAAACCTGTGTTATTTTTCACTCCCTATTTCCATTTTATCAGTGCCACTAGCTAAAACATTGTCTGTCAGGATACTGCCCCCTACCTCCAATGACAGTCTTCTACCTCCCAGCCTCTCTAGGGCTGTTGGAAAAAGTCCAGTTTCCAAATGTTTCTATAGTTATGGAAATCTGGCACTTCCTATGCACTGCCATTTTCAGTTGCAATAGGTATGGACAGAGGAGGGTCACTCATATGGTTACAGGTTTACAGGCCAAGCCCTATCAGGAGAGACTAAGGGACCTGGACCTCTTCAGCCTCCACAAGAGAAGGCTGAGAGGTAATCTTGTGGCCACCTACAAATTCATTAGGGGGGCGCAGCAAGGGATCAGAGATGCTCTTGGGGTAACAAGGAACAATGGTCACAAACTGACTGAGAGCAGATTTAGGCTAGACATCAGGAAAAACTTCTTCACGGTGATTGTGGCCAAAGTTTGGAATGAGCTTCCAAGAGAGGTGGTGCTCTCCCCTACCTTGGGGGTCTTTAAGAGAAAGCTAGATAGGCATCTGGCTGGGATCATATGACCCACTCTTTCTTGCCCAGGGTAGGGGTCAGACCTGATAATCTCTTGAGGTCCCTTCCCACCCAATCTAGGGTATCTATGAATCTAGGTTCCATGAAAAACACTTCTAAATATAAGCCTACACACACACAATTGTATATGCAGCCTTCTACATGACAAACTATGGGCACCAAAAAAAAAGTGGAGGAGGCCATTTTAAAGGTTGAGTTGAGGCCCCTTTGAAAACTTGGCCCCAGGTGATTTTAATTTGAATGACAAGTTCATCTCTCAGAGAATGATGTTTGGGAAACCTCCTCTCATACTGCAGCAGAATTACACACGGCAGGTAAATTGTACAGGGGCCATGAGGAATGAGATCTCAAGCACTTGTAATAATAAGAAATTCCCAATTACAGAATTGGCACATGAGGAATAATTTAAGATATGAACATCACTTAAAAAAAACCCTAACTTGTACATGACTACTATTGTTTGTATCCCAAGTACATCTGTGCACACAAAGGAATTGTTTGCTTGAGAGGTGGTTAGCCATGTTAATCTGAAGTCAGGCAGAGAAGAGGGTAAGTATACACCTTGTAGACAGAGTAACTAATGAGATCTATATAGAGCGCAAGTTTTTGTGACCTCAAGTTCACTTTATCAAATTCCATGAAAGGACAGCATCGAGTAGTGCATAAAGTCACTTGTTCAGAGATGATATATGTTTACAGGAGGTATTTGTCTTAGAATTGCATGGTGAGAAGGGGGTTGTGACTGGAAAACAAGCATTTTGGAGCAGGAGGGGGTATGCAAATATCCTGGTGATAGTTCTTGTATTCTAGCGCTGTTTGAACTGGTGGACAGAAAGCCATGCTGTTATTAACACTGTTAACAGTAGGGATCCTCCCTGAGGCAGTTTTGGAAACCTGTAGAACCTGTTACTTCTCTACAGAGTGCAAAGATAATGGGAAGGCTCCTTGTGCAGAAACATTTGGTTGCACTGGTATTTGCTGTTCTTTCCACAGCCAGTGGTTCAGTGTGCTGAGTCAGGTCCACGCTTCCACAGAACAGGAGATCAGGGAGATGCACGATGAGCAGGCAAACCCACAAAATGCTGTGGTAAGTCCAGGAGCAGGGGGAAGCTGCCCAGTCCAGAAGCATGTATTTTTAGAGAACTGACTATTTCTTATAGGTGTTACAAATGTTATACTGGTGGCTGTACCTAGAGGTCTCAGGGCTGGGACCCTGTTGTAATGGGCAGGATGTGTTCCTAACAGGATGGTGAAACCTAGATTTTTAACTTGCATTTTCATAGAATCATAAAAAGTAGGTTGGAAGGGACCCCAGAAGGCCATCCAGTCCAATCCCTTGATCAAGGCAGGATCATCCCTCCCCCCCCCGCCTCCCCCCCAAGCCATCCCATGCAAGTGCTTGTCTAACCTATTCCTAAAAGTATACAAATAACCCTGTCACACAGCTACAAGGCATATTGTCCAAAAACACCACGAACACCCTAACCTACTGCAGGTAAAGCAGGGGGACAAGGGCACTGTCAGTGTCCTACTGCTGCAAGAGTTGTTAACATATACTTAAGAGATTCAGTAAAGAGGGCCATGCCCCAACCTAGAGAAGAAGCCAAAACCTGCTGCAGTCCATGCCAGTGTGACCGTAGGGGGTAAAGTTTGTTCCTGATCCCAAATCTGGCAGTTGGTCCATCCCTGGGTGGAAGGGGAAGACCCACTAGGCTTTAGTCCCAGCAGAAGCATCAGCCGACCCTAGTCAAATCCCTAGTGCGTATATATAAATTTGCTTGGTACCTTTTCTGGACTCTGATTCCTTTCCATGGTCCACCCCTGGGGTGGGAATTTGTTGATTTCTTTTGTTTTAGTCAGTTTTCCCCATTAGATTTTTAGGCACATGTGCAACAGTGCAGTGTTTGACTTTGAAATGCTACAAAGGAATATTTAACTGGTGAAGAAATAAAAACCAATTGAAATAAAAACAGTATTGGAACACTTCAGTTGGGCTGTTCCATTCATTCTGTTCTTTCTTAAGGACCTACATTCTGGTACAAAGTTGACTTGATTAAGAAAGAGTGATCAAGGAAACAGAGGCAAATAAAAATCTAGATTCTGTTTGAAGCTGATTTCACAGGATTGCAATGTTGTATGGGGATGGTGTTTACTGTAGGGTACTCCTAATTGAGTTAAAATTGTAACTGGGTTCCATCACTTGCAAGATGGATGTTTTTTGAACTATGCAATGAACGTTACCAGAAATGGCGTGTTTCTGCATCTCTTTACTTAAGCCCCTGGTTTCTTTTCCTTCAAATTGTAGTGCTTAGGAGGAAGGGTGCCTACATCCATAGTCAGTTGTACATTATTTACCTGTTTTTGCACAGGGCACACTGGATGTGGGGCTGATTGATTCTGTCTGTGCTTCTGACAACCCAGATCGGTAAGTTCTAATATTCTGTTTTGTTTGGGGGTTTTTTAACCCTCTTCCCCATTAAATTCAGATATTTTTAATTTCATTTTCTAAATTTTACAGGCAAGTCTCATGTGAAACTGTTTTGGTGCTTGACATTTTTGATATCTCATTGGAAAATCCCAAATTGGGATGTTAACATGGGCAGGGGGGGAGTTGCATCAGGTCTGCTATGAACTCTATCTGTCTACCCTTACATAAAGGAATGAAACTTCTCCCTTGCATGGTGCAGCATATAATCAGTCCTCAGTCTTGCCTAGAATCCTGAAAGCAGGAGATGAACAATAATGACATAGTTTATACACCCCCTTTCTAACAGTTAAGGCTACAGGTTTTCTATTAAAGTCTTGCTATATGTAGCATTTTCTTTTTCCTTTCTTGGAGGTTGTATTCTGGTAACAAACTTTAGGTGACAGATTCTTCTGAGTCAAAGAGAGGACCTTGGGATAAGCTGCCAAACTAGAAAAGACTCACTGTCACTGAAAAACTCTGGTCAGGATGTTCTTCATCTTTGCGTATAAAAATTGAGAGATTGTCACATCACAAAAGAGAAAGGTGACCTTGTTTTGAGATGCTCATTAGCTGGAGCATTAAGATTACTGTCTGCCATGCAGAATGCCAATAATATGGTTCACAGCAGTTACCCTAAAAAGTTCATAGCTTCACGCAGCCCTATCAAGATCTGAATACTGCCGGCAATTCTAGTTTTACGTTCAAACTTTATAAACATGGCAACACCAGGAAGCAAATGCTCAAAAAAGGAAAGTGTTTGTTAGGTTTAAAACATGGCATTTACAAATTTTGATATTCCTGGCAGCAGCCTCGTGGTACCAGACCTTCTTCCTTGATGGGAGTGGGGAGCACTCTCACCATAATCTTGCCACTTGGTATGTTAGGAAGCATGGGCATTTACTTTTTACATTCCTTAGGATTAGTGATCAGAGAAGGAAAAAGAAATATTGGGTTGTCTTAGGCCATTTTGCTCCCAGTACAGAATTGTTCTAATTCAGTTTCAAGGACCAAATTTTTAAAAACTTCAGTTTTCCAGATAGAAACAGCAGTAGGTGAAAAAGACGGAACAGACGCTTCCCTGATGTGGACAATATAGCATTTGTGCCTTCCAGTCAGCTATCTGGATGCTTAAACAACAGGCACCTATAACTGCAAGAGGCAAAAGTTAGCCTTTTCCCCCTTGTGATGAACCGTTACTCAATTTATATACCAAGGGACTGGGTTGAGACTGCTTTGGCTCAGTGTTCATAAATGCACTATGAATGGAGTTGTACTTCGCTGCAAATCGCAGCTTGCTGCTGTGAGATAATCCTTCCTTGGCATCTGAAACTATCTTCTCTCAGTTCTTTCCACCCCTTTGAACTTCAGCATCTCTTTTTTGTAGATCTCTCCTCTCCTACAAGTGTTTCACTGCACTGTATCTAGAGCCCCCCTTCTTTTCAGGCTTAACCTTAGCTGTCTTCCCCGTGAATATTGACCCATGTCCCTCCCTCTAACCCCAGATCTCCACCCATCTCTGTCATCTCTCCTAGATGTTTCACATCAGCCTAAACTTAGCTTGACCACGTCTGTGCATTTCTGATCCTCCCTTCCCTATTCTCTCTTGCTGTTCGTCAATCTCATCTCTTGTGCTATAGCTTTCCCATGCTCCTTGTCACTCCGACCCTGGCTATCTGTAACTTTTTCTCTTGCTTCTCTGACGCTTCCGCTCTCTCCCCCCTGCAATTCGTGAAAAACATAACTGTTCTTGGGCGCTCTGATCACTTTGCATGTTCTCTCTACTACTGCTTTTGACACTCATTTAGATTACACTTGCTTTATTGCTGGGACTGTGTCCTCCTGTGTGCTTGGAAAGCACAGGAAGCTTTCCTGTTGAAGGGGGAAAGTCTGCAGCCTGGCAAACAGTTTCACTTGCTGTTCTCTGAGCTGGCTCCAAATCACTTTGTTATTAAATTTCTCCAGAACTGAAGGCAGCATTTCAAACGTCTTCTCATTGGAATGGTAAAGCAAAGAAGGTACACTTCTTCCCTCCACCTCAGTGTAGGTGATCTGCTTATCCCACCCTAGATGGCATGGGTGCTGCTGGCTGCAGCTGTTAAACACTTCCTGATATAGTTTTTAAGAGATCTGGTATCATGGGGAAAAAATAAGCTCTAAAGAGTGTAAATCAAATGGCGCAGAGCCAGGAAAACCCAGCAGTACAGTCTAAGCCACGTAGAGCCACCAACACAGTCCACTTGTGTGATTTTTGGGCAAACAGTCCTATTTGTCAATGCCTCAATGAAGCCTGGTTTAGGACTGGGTGAAGTCCAGAATCTCATTAAAAATAGATTCTGCCATCTCAAAAATTGAGTTGCTCTGTATTTAAAAAATAAAGGGATCTGAATTCACAGGGAACTTCATTATGGGTCTTTATAGAATATAGTTGATTTCAGCTAATGTAACTGCTGAAGCAGAACACTTTAAATAGAGAAGAGCCTGAGTTGGTTTGGATCCAGTTCCAAATTTGATTAAAGTTTGTGGGATTATTTTGAGCTGACCAATAAAGTTAGGACTTGAGTTATGAAGGCTGGATGTAAAATTTCCCACAGTTGAGGACTATGTGAACCAAACATTCCTACCTATCTACCTCCAATTTCCAACAGTCTTTCTGACTGCTTAATATTTTATAGATTTAGAGTTGTTAAAACAAATGGTGCATAAGTGAGTGATATTAGCCTGAATATAAAATACAACCAAAAGGAAGTGCTTATATTTATAGCAGGTCAGGCAAGCCAGTCATTTAACTGTGGTATAAACAGGAGTTGTGTGTACAGGAAAACATATTTTTCCATGTTAACTTTTTCCATAGACCCAATTCATTTGTGATTATCACTGCGAATCGTGTTCTTCACTGTAATGCGGATACCCCTGAGGAGATGCACCACTGGATAACCCTACTGCAGAGATCAAAGGGGGACACCCGAGTGGAGGGACAGGAATTCATCGTGAGGGGTAAAAATTTATTGGAAGGAAAAGCGAGGTGAATCAGAAGGGTTAAATCAGAGAGGAGAATTTCCTAAACTTGCTGTTGTGCACATGCTGGCAACCTGCAGAGTGCTACCTCTGCTTTTTACCTAGATGTTAGCTCTCAGTGAACACAATTAAACAACAAATTTGTATTTTCTTAATGCAACATTTCCATGGAAACAATTACCCTGGCAGTGCAGGCATGTTTGGCCATTGTGAATAAAAGAGCTGGGGATCCCTTGATGTTTTTTGCTAGAACAGTAGCGCTCAACCTTACAGCCCTTCGGACCAGATTAATGGCATGGGGTCTGCATGGGATCAGTACATGAGTGCAATGCAGCATGTTGACACGCCCTCTCATGCCTGGATCTGGCCAGCACTTGCCTGACCCACAATAGTGTGATCAAGTGTGCAGGGCCATGTTCTTCAGCCCACAGGACTCCCCACCAGTTTGGAAATTTGACAGCAAAGGAGTGGCTGCCACTGCTCCCCCACCACCAAATTTCCTGACACATGGATAGCCCCAGTGGTCAGATGACAGCTCTGTAGGCTGACACCACTGATCTAGGAAGATGAGTCTGAACCATTATAATTGAAAAGGCCAAGTATATAAGTTGCATGTAGTCTTTCACCCTCCGCTTCACTTGGGGAATTAATGTGACTGTCTCTCTCCATGTAAATGGAGAGACAAAATTGGAGGCTTGTGGGTTTAACTCCAACACAGTCAAGTGGGTGAGAAACTGGCTGCAAGATAGGACCCAGAGAGTAATTGTGAACAGATCTGTGTCATCCTGGTGAGAAGTGGGCAGCGGTGTCCCGCAGGGGTTGGTGCTCAGTCCAGTACCAAGTTACGGGGAACTGGTCACGCTTGAAGATAGGCTACAGTTACAGGTGGACCTAGACAGGCTAGCAAGTTGTATGGATCAGAACCTGATGAAGTTCAGCGTAGAGAAATGTAGTGCTCCATCTTGGGATGAGCAACCCCCAACACACCTACAGGCTTGGTGACACCAAACTGTCTAGCACCACAAATGAAAAAGACCTGGGGGTAATAATAGACCACAGTATGACTATGAGCCAGCAGTGCGATGCTGTAGCCAGTAGGGCAAAAAATACTCTGGCATGCATCGATCAGTGCATCTCCAGCAAAGCCCAGGAGGTGATTCTTCTGCTCTACTCAGCACTGGTGAGACCACAGCTGGAGTACTGCATCCATAGATTTCATAGACATCAGGGCTGGAAGGGACCTCGAGAGATCATCGAGTCCAGCCCCCTGCCCAAAGGGCAGGAAGTCAGCTGCTTAAACCACCTCCGCTGGCAGACTGTTCCAGACCTTGGGGGCTCGGACAGTAAAGAAATTCTTCCTTATGTCCAGCCTAAAACAGTTGCAGGAGTTTGTGACCGTTGGACCTAGTCATCCCTTGGGGCGCTCTGGTGAACAAA
>NW_017728886.1:129447538-129471769 GCF_001723895.1 Crocodylus porosus | reverse complement strand
GTAAATTGGATGCTTATCTTGCTGGGATCCTATGACCCCAGCTGACTTCCTGCCCTTTGGGCAGGGGGCTGGACTCGATGATCTCCCAAGGTCCCTTCCAGCCCTAATGTCTATGAAATCTATGAAACAGTCTCTAAGCAGGCTGCTGAAGGTGAATGGTAGTTTTGTCCCAAGTCCCTGAAAAGCTTTAATTCAAATGATTTGTTTTACAGGATGGCTCTACAAGGAAGTAAAAAATAGCCCAAAGATGTCTTCCCTAAAGCTAAAGAAGCGGTGGTTTGTCTTGACCCACAATTCTTTGGACTATTACAAAAGCTCAGAGAAGAATGCTTTGAAATTGGGCACACTGGTC
This sequence comes from Crocodylus porosus, assembly GCF_001723895.1. NCBI lineage: Eukaryota > Metazoa > Chordata > Crocodylia > Crocodylidae > Crocodylus > Crocodylus porosus. Next base: position 129,471,417 of record NW_017728886.1, on the reverse strand, counting down.
CTAAACAGCCTTTGCTCAGTTGTACCACCTGATGAGAAAATCTTCAAAGAGACGGGTAACTGTTTTGTGTGCATGTGGTTTGTATGTGCACAAAGTCTCCCTGTAGCCTACCTGAAAATGCAGTGAGCAACGCAGAAAAATATTTGAAGTCTATTCTTTGGATTTCAGGAATGCCTCCAAGTAAACGAATTCAGTGGGACTTACATTTCTAAATCGTGGAGGCACTTTAAAATGTTTTGACAAGAGAGACTTGGCCAAAATGCAAATGTGATGTGTAAAGTAGTAATCGCTTCTCGGCCTCCTGAAGGCTCAGATCGAGCGAAAACATTTACTTTTCCTAGTGTTCAGATTCTTTTGCATCTACTTATGCCACTGCAATGCAGTTATCATACAGAAGTTTACATAAGGTCTGGAAGAAGGCATACCCAATCTTACTGTAGCCAACCAAACTTTTCAGCATCTTACACATTCAGACACTGGTAGGGTGAGTCTAAGTAGGTCTACAACAGTAATCTAATTTATACCATCTTAGACAGCACTTCTGAGTCTGGCCCTCAGAAATTTGTAACTGGCATTTCTGCCACCTTCAGTGTAAATTGGCTCTCTGTAGATGATCCTGTCTCATAACAATCCCACACAGCATTTTAAGGAAGGAAGAGAAGGTTGGTATATGGATTGCATCTCATTGGCGTTAGGAGTCTTGAATGCTGTGCCTCTCAAATTCAGCAGTGCAGTTTGTTGTAACAGGGCTGCACAGAAGATGCAGTTAGATTTTACAGGATGTGCATTAAATTACCTCTTGTTTTTATATATATATATGCCTAATGATACCCAGCTTCTCCTTGAACAAGCAGGGTCAGCAAAGTCTTGCCTGCAGGCCAGATGTAGCACACAGTGTTGCCTTATGGATGTAATTGCAGACACTTGAATCCAGATGGAATGTTGCATCTGACAGTTCTGGTCTGTGAGGCTACAACTTCATCCATTTTAGGCTACTTAGGCTACCAACAGGTTTGCTAGTGTGAGTGGAACACAGGCAGTTTGTGTTGGTTCTGGAGTCACAATGTTGCATTGACACCAGAGTAAGTTTAGACACAGCATGTTCTGTACTCAGTCATTTTTACTATTGCCCTAGGCTACTGGAACATAACTGTATATGGACGCAAGCACTGCTACCGACTCCATACCAAACTACTCAATGAGGCCACCCGCTGGTCAAGTGCCATCCAAAACGTGATTGATACAAAAGCACCGATTGACACACCAACCCAGCAGCTTATTCAGGATATTAAGGTAGACAGAAACCTTTTAAAGGGTGTGGATGTACCAACATTGGAAACTGGGGTCTTCCAAGCTCCTTGAAATGCTGTGAAGGGAAGAAGCAGCTCTTCAAAGGTCCAGTTTCTCCACAGTTAGTGCCACACAAAGCAAGTGTCAACTGCATAGCCCATGCTCCTTGTTCTTTATCATATGCACCATGCAGCTATAAAAGAAATCTGTTTTAACCAGACAGAATGCAAAATATGGGTTGGGGAAAAATGAGGGGAAAACTACTGTCTGTGTATTCTCCTTGAAAAACAGCTTCTGCCTTATTATTAATGCTTTAGGTAACAGTAACTAATGTTAGGTGCTGTGGGATCCTACTGGAAATGTGGATTACATGTCTGGTCCCTCCCTGCCTCTTCCATGTCTAGGTCTCTCCTTGGGTTGAGGTTCCAGATCTTCAGATATGACGACATATAGTATTCAGCACACCCAGTAATACTAAAAACTTCAAGCATCCAGAAGAGACTGTTATTTTAAAGGAAAAAATGCAGTGTCCATTTATGCCAGTTAATTGCCTATTCCAGTGTATTTTAATCTTAGATAACAAGCAAAGGGAGTGATTAATAGAGCTAAGTGGAGAACATTTGATTTAAATATAATCAAAATGTTGCAGGCAAGACATCTCCAATCTGATCATATAGAAGGACCAAGATAAAAAACTTGACCTTTGAGTTGCAAGAGTGACATTTTGATATAATTCCATTTCAGCAAAACATTTACAAGATTTTGCTCACTATTTCAGGACACAGAATAATTACAAACCTCAAAACTGTTGAGAAATGGAAATTCTTTCCTCCGTGCCTCTTTATTAGTTCATGTGTGTGCTACACAAGCATTTTGGGGGTCAACTGCTGAGAACCCCAAATTCTCATTGATGTAAATGGGACCTGGGGATAACCTGCACTTCTCATGATCATTACTTATATTAATGTGCTTTGGAAGGTTCCTGCTTAATCATGCCTGTCAAACTCAGAAAACAGCTTGCCAAACATATTATTATATTAATAGTTTTTCAGTAGAAATGCAGAAACTGTAGGGCTGGGGCTATGAACGAGGGAGTCCTTCATCAGTTTATCAAGAACACAATAATTTATCTCTAGGACACTGGAGACTGACATAGTTTAGGCTGCTTCCAGCATCACAATGAGATGAAAATGTTAGCTTGGCATTTCTGAGATGCTTCTCAGGAATGAAAGACCAACCAACCCCCTGAAGGGGTTTTATTGCTCTAGGTTAGACAACTGAATTTTAGCAACAAAAAGTTACAGCAGTTCAATAAGTTTCTTTACCACAGTATGATCCCATGTGTCCATTGTTGGATTTATTAGTCACAATGGATCATGAATTGTTTTTTTCTCCTCTCCTCTGATTACCCAGGAGAACTGCCTGAATGCTGATGTCGTTGAACAGATTTATAAGAGAAATCCTATTCTCCGTTATACACATCATCCACTTCACTCACCGTTGTTGCCACTGCCATATGGGGACATCAGTCTAAACTGTGAGTGTTTCAGGCATGTAAACTCTTCCTCTTTACCCTGTTGTTACTTTCTGTACCCTGGAGAGTGTAATTTCATTTCTTATCAGAAGATTTGTGAAGGCAGAGACAGAATTGGCTGGGTTTGTTAATCCCTTCAGCCACTTCCTCTGATTGTCTCTACTCCTTTTGCAGGTGGGTAGATGTAGAGCTACATGCCTTAGCATTGCACTGAACTCCCCATTATTTTCCGTAATGACAATGCAGTAAAATCAGGCACTTGCCACTTACAATAGACTTTGACTAACATCAGAACTGCTTGTCATTACAGAATTCCTTTCCATTCCTTTGATTCAAATTGTGCATGGTACCTTTAACTATGCTGAGTGAGACACTAGCCAACAACAGAGATGACTAATCCAGAGAGCATTTTCTTGTATTAAAAAGCAAGTTTCAGTAATTATGATAATAAGATATTTAATTTGTTTGTATCTAGTCAAAACATTAATCCCTTGGAAAAAATAATTACACATAGAAAGGAAAGTAAACAATCTACAAGATTTCCTTACCCGATACTGTTCAGAGAGCAATAGACCTTTCAATGGTATGGATTACAGAGTTAGAAGAAAAGCATCTGACTGTTTCACAGAACTCATCAGTTTTGCCAAAACTTCATTTTGAAAAAAAGTCCCTTTCAATTTTGGTGTGTTATAAACAAATTTAACTCGAAGCTTCTTCAGAAAGTCAAATCAAATTCAAAGCTCTTTAATCAACATGCCATATTTACTGATAAAATGTGTTTTATGGGATATCAAAACATTTTCATTACGACTCAAAATTAAACATAGTTTCCAAAATAGCAATTATAGCAAGCAGACAGCAAGTCTGCCTTTTTGAGAGACAAATTCTAGCTTCAGCACAGCTCTAAGTTGCTTTTGAAACAAAATGAGACATTTACAATCATATGGTCTGGCCTAGAATTTCACCAATTGGCTCTTTCAGGAAGCCATAACTTCTAGCTCCAGTTACAGCAACTGTCTTGCATAATCTTCCTTTTATCCTTTTTTTTTCTGCAGTGCTGAAAGACAAAGGCTACACAACTCTCCAGGATGAAGCCATAAAGATATTTAACTCTCTGCAGCAGTTAGAGTCTATGACTGATCCTATACCTATAATACAGGGTATTCTGCAAACAGGCCATGATTTACGACCACTTCGAGATGAGCTCTACTGTCAGCTCATCAAGCAGACTAACAAGGCACCAAACCCAGGGAGTGTGGGGAACCTGTATAGCTGGCAGATACTCACCTGCATGAGCTGCACTTTCCTGCCCAGTCGCAACATTGTCAAGTATCTGAAGTTCCATCTCAAAAGGTGAGTTTTTGACAATACACATTCAAATATGGCCAGACTACTTTACCAGGAAACAGCAGCAAATCTAATCCACTTCCTCAAACTATTCTATAACATCTAGTCTATTCTATAGGCCACAATACTCCTCTGGTTTTCTTAAAACAATCAACAAACAACAATCAAACATCTGTTTTTGATTAATTTTTTATTAATACCTTTAACTGAGGTGTTTCCAAGGTTTTACAGTATAGTTGTAATCCTTTTACAGCTCTTGCATAGTACTTGAGATCCAGGAATCTGTGTCGTCTTTGCACACTTCCAACCTACGTCTCATAGCACATGCTGCTTTAATTTACAGTTGAGGAGAGCATGGAAAATCTCCATGCTGCAAGTCATTCATATTTATGAAGTGTCATATTTGTGCAGGAGTTGCATGGTTGAGTGACTTACCCACATTGTCCTGTTCACATCCATTGTTTTTTGCATGGGACTCACCAATACAAGCATCTTTTGGTACAACACAGCTCAAAGGAGTCTGCAACAAAGCCAGGAATAGAAAGCAGGAGTCTTGACCCTCATCCCCATTGTTGTAGCCAGTAACTTAGGATCTCTACTAACTGTCAGTTCTGCATAACTAGGGCACCCCTGGGGAAGACCAGGACAAATGGATAGAAACTCCTGGAAGGCTGCTTCAAACTTAATACCAGGAAAAACTCCTTCAGTCAGGGTGTCCAGACTGTGGAATAAACTCCTTCTAGAAGTGGTACAGTCACCTATCCTCACGGTTTTCAAGAGGAGACTAGACAGTCACGTTGCTGGGGTCACTTGACTACAGTTGTCTTCCTGCCTAGAGTGGGGGCTGGACCCAGTGTTCTGCGAGGTCCCTTCCAGCCCCTAACAATCTATGAATAAGTTAATAGTCATGACTGATTTCTCTTGGGATTTTCATACTCTGTTTCTTTTCAGGGCAAGAAACTTGTTGAGGAAAAAAGTGTGTGATAAGGCATGTTCTCACTGCCAAAGATGTGATTTTATTACAATAGGTTAACACAGTAGTTATCTTGTGAAATCCTAATGGAGACAAGGCATCTGTAGTATATATCATGATGTAGTTAGATGAGGTCATCATTATACTCTGGGCCCATGATTGCAGTCGCTGAGAGTAGCTTCTGTTAGGATTGCCCAGCAGTAGCGGTAAAGCTTTGGTGAGGTAATAGGTCAGTGTCCTGGTTCCAGAAGCACTTTGCTTCAAGTCCTGGGGGTCATTTGACCAGGGAGTCCTCAGGGCTCCCTCAGAGCTTCCACTTTATCAGCTGGCGGTAACACAGCGTTTGTTTTGTAGGGTACGAGACCAGTTTCCAGGAACTGAAATGGAGAAATACGCCCTCTTCACATACGAGTCTCTCAAAAAAACCAAATGCAGAGAGTTTGTGCCGTCACGGGATGAAATAGAAGCCCTGATCAGCCGGCAGGAAATGACTTCTACGGTTTACTGTCATGGTGGTGGTTCCTGCAAAATCACAATCAATTCCCACACCACAGCTGGAGAGGTGAGAGGAGGTGTTAGTTGTAAGCCTCCTAGGGACAAATGCTAAGTGTTTGGAGCGTATACAGTAGTTTCAGCCAGTAATTCTCTCAAACTCTTGATGCACTGGGGAGTTTTGGGGTACAGATTGGCCCACTAGATGGGAATTCTCAACATCTTTCAGGAGAGGTGAGACGTTCACATTTTCTCAGGGAGATGCTACTGGGTCATCTGCTCAGGAAGCCGTTTTCTGATTAGAGGATCTGCCAACTGGTGATTTGGTAGCCAAACAACCCCAGTTTTCAACCCCCGAAACAACCCCCAACTTGACTTAGGAGTGACTCTGCTATGTTCTGGGATTGATAAGAACAGGTTGGTCACAAAGACTGGAAAACTTCAGTTGTAACACTGAAATCTCAGAAACTTGATTGTGAAGAAAATTTGGAATGGTTTTGCAGCGAGGTAGTGTTATAATTAAATAACGTCTAGGGCTAAAGGAGGAGATATAGACTAATATTTGGAGAAAACAACTGTTGAATCTAACTAGATGGTATTTTTATCCTAATGTAACTCCTGGCTCTTAATTTTCTTTTGTTTAACTTGCCTACTCTCAAAAACTAATAACTTTTTTTGTTATGGCATTATTGTTCTGTTTTTCATTAGGTGGTCGAAAAGCTAATTCGAGGCTTGGCTATGGAGGATAGCAGAAATATGTTTGCCTTGTTTGAACACAATGGAACTACTGATAAAGCAATTGAAAGCAGGACCATTGTGGCTGATGTCTTGGCAAAGTTTGAAAAGTGAGTGCATCTCTCCCTCAACTAATAGCAGCAATTAATAAAGAAACTTCCTAACATCAGCAGCAGGCTGAATTTTCTTATTTTTATGACTCATTTGTGGTGAGGCAGCTATAGTCTACATGCTTCTGTTTCTGAAACAACGGCATCTTTTCTTAGAAGAATTAATGAAGTGCCTGTAAACTCATGCTTGAATTTCCTCATTACAACTGACAGTAAAGTACAAATTTTTCATTGTTCATCAGTTTTGTATGTTCTTGTCTAATAAATTCCATTTCCTTTCTGTCTTGTCACCACATTGCATCTACAGCCCTTTCTTCTCTAAAATGTCCCTCCATTACTAACAGTGGTGCAGCTGTTTTGGTGGGAGAAATCATACATGCAGGGGTCCAGGCAGTCATTGCTATTTTAATCACATATGTCATGTAACCTTTCTGAGAATAAATGTACATAAGCTTTCCAACTGTTGTTACATTAGAAATGTAATGAAATATCATTAAATGCAAATATAATTGCAGCACCTTCTAATGTAATTGCTGCCTTTCAGCTGTTAACCAAGCTTAGCCCCCACCATGTTACAAATACACAATTAACTGCTTAAATTTAAACTGACCACATGTGCAAAGTAATTATCACACAAGTAACTGGTGAATCACAAAATACATTTAGCCCAGCCACACCGGCAAAGTAATTATCATGCCATAAAAATGTTCCTCTAGCTATAAAAAGAGCTAACCAGCTATGAAATGAGTGCTTGAAAATGTGTAACAGCTTTATAGCAGTTTTCCATCCAGCTTCAATTTGTGGTCAGGGCCCATGTTTTCTGGTGTCAGTGGTATTTTTGTTACTTTTTTTTTTAGTCCCGGGGATCAGTTCAGTATTTTGTATGTTAGATTGGTGGTCTTTGCCTCAGATCTGAACCAACCACTAGAATTCTTGGAACTTCTTGAAGGCTGACTTTGAGATGCAGCCGTGACAAGTTGTCCTTTTAAAGCAAATCCAAAATATTGGATGATATGTTGGATCTGCATGTTACAATGGCACAAATCCAGAATAACTCCATTGACATCAATGTAGCTACTCCAGATCTATACTAAGTGTAACAAAGCTTTGCATGTCTTGTCAACATAAAACATAGTTTTGGTCACTCAGGTCTGCTCCATACATATATATGTTCCTAGGCTTGCTGTTGCTTCAGAAGCTGGGGATATGCCGTGGAAGTTCTACTTCAAGCTTTACTGTTTCCTGGACACAGAAAATGTGCCAAAGGACAGTGTGGAATTTGCATTCATGTTTGAACAGGTAAGTAATTAGATATATTTTGCTTTGGGGAGGAGAGTCGGATACAGAGACAAGTTGACTTAACCTGCCATTCAGTGTGAAAGAGTTTGTTCCCAGAGATATGAGTCAAATTCAGAAGCAAGTCAGAAAGCTTGGACATGACACATTTCTAGCAGTGTAACTTATAACAGTTTTATACAATGATGTAAATTCTAGTAGGACCTGTTGGACACAACAGGTGTCCAAGATTACAACTTACAGGCAGCGGTTATAACAGCATCTTGCCACTGGGTGGCAGGGAACCACATAATAGTTTAATTGCCTGTATCTAAAAGCTCTCCCAAACTGGCTGACATTTAAATCTCTATATTTTCAACCTGATTATACACCAGAAGCAAGGAACTTCTGCAGGTGTAAAGCTGTATGTCCTGCATCTACTTGTTTACCCTGGTGTAAAGGCTGATTACACTGATGTAGCTTTGTTGTATCCAGAGATGGTTCAGTTGACACACTACTTTGACCTGATTTGCTTGAATATATCCAGTAGCTTGGAGTTTTGCATTCCCCCAGTCAGAGATATTCCAAGCAGGGTGCAGGGCCCTGGGCAAATCAGCATGTGTGGGGCCCCGCCCCCGGATGCAAAGAAGCCAGCGGCAGATTTGGCGGTGGGTGTAGGAGAAGGGGTGCCGAACGGCCAGACGTGAAGCCGGTGGCCCTGCGGAATTGTCGCACAGCTCCACCTGGCTCATTGGGGCCCCAAAGTGTGGGACCCAGGGCAGTCGCTCCAATTCCCCCCGCCCCCAGAGATGGCCCTGCCCTTAGTCTCCCAAACAGCAGAGTATAACTCCACATCTGAATCTGGCTCACTCAAATTTAAGCTGGAGGAAATTTACAGGAACCGAAGGTGTTTACAGCTTCTCTGCACCCTTCATGTTACATTGTCCTCTTCCACCCCCTTCCGCCTTGCTTTACATTCACGTCTTCTACTTTCTCAGTATGCAAGTTGCACACCAGTTGAGATGCTCTGGGATTCCTGTAGGCTACGCTTACTTGATTGGAAGAAACAATCCATGCTTTGGACCAGGCCCTCCGCTACTTGGACTGGTGAAGTAGTTTCAGGGGAGCTGCCCCATTTAATGCAGGCTGAGAACAAACTGCCCTTTCCATTCACTTTTGATTTTTAGCTCATCTTTACCACCTCTTCTTTTACATGTGCCTCAAACATCTGCATTTTATAGTCAGTCATGACACAAGCTGCCATGGGCGAGAAGCTGGTGGGGGAGAAATGTCTGCATTAAACTGTGCATAATTAAGAGAGCCCAAGAAACAGAAAATAAAAAACTGAAAGGAAATAATGCATCTGCAAGGAAACTTTTAAAACCCCCAAGCCAACCTTTGACATCAAAACTGACACTGGCATGTGCAGGCAGCTTATTAGACCACAGTCCTTCCATTTTTCAGGATTGCATTAGAGTTTAATAGGGTCTGTAATCAGACAGCCTGGCTGCCCTCCCCCACAACCCCATGACCAATAGACCAAAATGATAAGTAGGAACCTGTCTGATGAATATGATGTTCTTAGCCCAAAGTGGGGTTTATTATTGCAAAAATACCAAACTGGTAAAAGATAAATGGATTTGTGGTTGGAAATTAATTATAAAAATACATAATGACAGAAGGTAGTTACTTTCCCTGGGTAATGAGCCATCCAGTCTATCAGTACTACTTTGTGTTTGTATTTAATATGGCAGGTTTTGCATGGAGGGAACGGAATGAACCGTGACATGATGTGAATGGCTAAGGGATATTTTCTATAGGCAATTTTCTTCATCTAGCAACTACTTTAAAGTTGTGTCAAGACTGTTTCAAGAATACCCGTCCCAAGAAGCTTCAATTTGGGGCGGGGCAAATCTAATTTCCTGGAAGTGGCCAGTGAATTGGGTTTCCTATTCACCATATTGTTACAGGTGAATACCCACTCACTTGAATTTATGATTCTCACACTTCAAATAATTTAGAAGAAAATCCTTGAGAGATCACCTATGAGAAAGCAAACTCAAGTGGTCTTGAAATATCACATTGTACTACTGATCCAAATTGCAGGCAGGCATTTGTGTAGTTTGCAATTCAAATGAGTGCAACTGTACATAGAAGGCAGTCTCCTTGCAGAAGATGTGGCTTCAGTACTGCTATGCTGACTGTTAGCACACTGTATAATCTATCAAGTGTTCTGTATCTTCACAAGAGCAATAAGGCACTATCATTAATATGGATTTCATGGATTTTAAGGATATGATTAATTACACTATAGTATTAGGCATAGAGCCCCCATTTTTTTTACTGTCTGGATTTGCTGCCAAATCATTGCATTCTGTCAAAACATTCATTAGAAGTCTTTGCATCCTACCCTCTCTTACAGCCAAATTCCACCCCCCTTCCACTTTCCCCTAGTACGGCAGGTTGGTTGTGTCTTAAATTTTGTTGTATTCTCAGACTCCTCTCGCTTTTCTTGGCTTGCTGGCTTGGTTGAGGAATGTAGGTTGCATGTTTGCAAGCATTCTTCCTGTTTGCTAGGTGTACCCTCCAATCCCCATATTAGCTCTCTATACCTGCTCATATCAGAGGGAAGGGAATAATTCTCTGAGTATTATCTAATTTTCAAAGGTTTGTGTTTGACAGCACACAGGAGTCTTAGGACTGACAGGGACCTGCTGCACTGGGTCTGTTCCCCTGTGATCATAGGCAATTACATCTCCATCGCCGCGGACTTGACAAGCTCCCTCTTAAAACTGGTTAAGTTTCTTGCCCTAACTACCTCGCTTGTCAGAGGGAAAGAATGCTGCTCTCTACTGGAAAAAAAAGCTTGCCTGATGCATGCTAGGAGGCATTTACTAAGCTGCATCCCTTCTTTGTAGCCTGAAATCATCTAGCTATTGCCAAATAGCCCCAAGTTTTTCTCTTTTTTTGTTTAGAGCTGAGAGCCTCCAGTGTCAGAAATATTCTTGCTGTTAGTCCCCAACTGCCTGATATTGCATTTTGTACTGCTAAATCTCATCCAGTTTCTATTGCCTCGGTCTTTGATAGTATTCTACAGTTCCTTTAAGTTAATGATGCTTCCCAGCTTCTGTCATCAGCAGATTTCATTAGCATACCCTTATTTTTGTGCCCTGTGACTAATGAAAATATTAAACAAGGGTGGGTTTAAGATGAAACATAGCTTTTCTCTTTTAGCAGTAACTGCCCTTTTTCAGCACAACCCCTTGCTGTCCTGTTTAGTCAGTTACTTATTCACCTTATTCCTGCACCATCCCTGTTTTATGCAACTCAGTAATAATTTTCCATGTGGCACTGTATCAAATGCTTTGAAGTCCAGGTGGATAAGTTTTTCCATGCTTCTTTTATCTATATAATCAGGTTTCTAAGATACCAGGTTAGTTTAGTTAACGCATGTTGCATACCATGCAGGTTTGCAGTTACTTCATCCATTTTTTTTTTTAAATCCTACTTAATTTTGAGCACTCACAAAGTTGTCTTGTCCATCTTTCCATCAGGCTCATGAAGCAGTAATTAGAGGACACTACCCTGCTCCTGAAGAAACCCTCCAAGTGCTTGCTGCCTTGCGATTCCAGTACCTACAAGGAGACTACTCCCTGCATACAACCATCCCAGAAATAGAGGAAGTCTACCCCTTGCAAAGGTTGAAGTCTCGTATTACACATTCCACTAAACACTTTACCCCAATTGAGAGGATCGAGAGGAAACGGGCAAGCTTTCTTGAAGGAACACTGAGGAGGAGTTTCCGCAATGGCTCTATCAGCAAACAGAAGATCGAGGAGGAACAGATGGTGGATATGTGGATCAGAGAGGAAGTCTCAGGTGCCAGAACTAGCATCCTTGACAAATGGAAAAAACTGCAGAGAATGAATCAAGAACAGGCTATGGCCAAGTACATGGCTTTGATTAAGGAGTGGCCTGGCTATGGATCGACACTCTTTGATGTGGAGGTGAGAGAGACCCATTGGATACTGCCAGTGATCCATTTTAGTGTTGCCACTGTTCTGAAGAAATGACTAGGCCCCCAATGTATATTATTTAAGGGTATTGCTAATTTTTATGGGGAGAGAGAAGGATGACAATATTGACCAACTAATTAAGAAATTCTCATTCTCATGCTTACTGCAAACATGGCCTTTATTAAACACAAGTCCTTTATTAATGCTGTACAAGATCAGATAACTGCCTCCCTGAAAAGTAGGTAGCATAAAGATTAGAAAACTTTGTATATAATGTGTCATGTTGCCTTTATGTGGTTTTTGACTGGTGTGTTATGTGGTGGTGACTGGGTGCAAAGAAGAAGACAAGTGATTTTTCCAAGTCGTCTTTAATGTTCATTTATACTCTTTCACTAGTGCAAAGAAGGAGGCTTTCCACAAGAGTTGTGGTTGGGAGTCAGTGCTGATGCTGTTTCTGTCTACAAGCGTGAGGAAGGCAGGCCATTAGAAGTGTTCCAGTATGAACATATTCTGTCCTTTGGTGCTCCACTTGCCAATACCTACAAGATTGTAGTGGATGAGAGAGAGCTGCTTTTTGAAACCAGTGAGGTAAGGAAGGAGAATAAGGCATTTTATTTTAAAAGTACTTTTAAAAATCCCATCTCTCCTTTTTTCCAGCTAATACTTTACCTTGTTCAAATAATATTTCATAGGCTTTTTCACCTACCCTCTTTAAGAGCTAGAAGATCTGGGGCTGTTAGAGCTAAAGTCCCTAATGCTTAGTATATGTCACTTCAGTAGTGTTCTTTGACAGAGGCAGAAAGAAGAGGAATAGGGCAGTAGCTATTAAGTGTTTGAGTACTTGTATTTGCTAATAACATGGTTTTTGTACATGTTTAGATAATAAAAATCACTCACTCCTGTTTTGTGCACATAAATGCATTTATACATTAGATCATCTCTAACAGCTTTGGGTTATTTGCACTCTCTTGACAGGTGGTTGACATTGCAAAGCTGATGAAAGCCTATATCAGTATGATTGTGAAAAAGCGCTACAGCACTTCTCGATCAGTGAGTAGTCACGGGAGTCAAAGCAGCTCTAGGTGAAAAAAAACAGTCTCACTGTGCCTCAATACCAGAACATATCACAGCTGGCCTAAAAATACTGATCACATTTATAAGGCTAACCGAAACAAAATTTCTAAGGGAGTCTCAACCACATTTTTTAAGGACTCCTGTGTAAAACATCAACTTGAATGGTCACATACTAAAACTGTTGACTTCAGAACTTCCAAAGCTTTGTTGCCTTTAGTTGACAAACTGTATGCCTTAAAACTTTAGTCTGCTGCCATCCAGGCAGTATGAAGTGCCTTAAGAAATTAAAACCAACTTGCATTGACCTAAATTGTGTTAAAGGGAATGTGCTTTCTTTTCAATTCAAAACACTGAGAAATCATGGAAGAGGAGTTTTATTCATCCACTATGCACTAACCTACTGTCCTGTTAAGTGTGTTGGGGGGACAAAGTACTTTTATTGGAAGGCTGCTGGCAGCCTTCCTGATGGACTTTATTAACAATGTATTTTGTTTCCCCTTGCTTTCATGGATGTGTGCACATGCACATGACCTGTATAAACACTAATTTTATTCCATATTTCATGAGTCTTGGAAGCAAAGGGAATAATGATGTGCAATGGTGTAAACAGTCTCTGTACATTTTAATAGTTCAGAGTTATAGTTATTTCAGTTGTACTGTTACTTTTTAAGCCAGTTTTAACAAGTAAAAATCCAGGATTTTCATACATTTCTGATTTACTATTAAATTCATTCTACAATATGTGTAGCAAGTTTGCATTCTTTACCTGCTGTATTATAAATTGTTATGTAGCTAAGAAGCTATATTTATAGATTGCCCTAATATGAAAATATAATTATCAATATAATGTTCAGTAATTTGTCTTCAGTTTTATGGTTAATGTTAAACTTCTTCTATTAAACACACTACCCTTGTAGAACTCTGGTTGGATGCTCCAAAATAAACCAATCGGAAAAGGTGAGAGCCCTTCAAAGTTGAAATTAAACCAAGAGGAATAAAAAGTTATATATAGTGAAACTATTGTATTATTCCTCTTTATTTTACCCTTCTGCCTAAGGAAGGTTCTTGACAAAGCACATGTAAATAAATAAGTGCTATCAGCCAGCAGTAGAACTGGTGTGGGACTTTTATTTTTGTATGAAGAAGTTGTAATGTACTGTAAGGCAAAACATGAATCAATGATATCTTCTGTCTGTAGCAACAACAACAAAATTGTATTAGCCCTTAATGACAACTTCAGCCTTGAAGAAATTTCACCTGTTTGCTCAAACAAAGTCCAGCAATAAAGTATCCTAGTTAGCATTTGTTGTTGCTCTTTAATACTCTGTTGAGTTTTCTGGGGAGTGGGGGGAACTAGTAGTTGTCTTCCAGTTTTCTGGGGGCAAGGATAAGAGTACAAACTGGATGATGGTATATATGTAGTGATATATACAGTGATGATAGAGTGTGTGTGTGTGTGTGTTGTATATAGATTAGTATAGCTTCCAAATGTCATGCATTGGCCAAAACATTTTACAACAAACAAAAGAGATGCATATAATACAAAGGATCCACAACCACCATGGATGAAGATGAGTCTTCAGGTGACATGGAAATGCTAACACCAATTGCTTTATCTCTGGGGACTCTTGCAATATGTAAAGACTCCCCAGAAACAAGGCAAGTAGATCCAAGTTACCCAACAAGCCAGTTATGCCTAGGGCAGCACTACCTCTCTACCAGCCATTAAATGCTCCCAGCAGTGCACAGCACACATTTGGAGTCTTGTGAACACCTGACAGTGTGCTGCCATGGGAACTTCACCACAGGTTTCAAAGGCGGACCTTTTCAGAAATGTTGGCACTTGCAAAAAGGTAATACTTTCAAAAAGTAGAAGTTGGCCCGTGTTCTTAAACTTCAAACCTAGCTATGGTCAGCTTTCCTTTCTCCAGTTTCTTGAATAACTTTATTTTTGAAAGGCAGTGGGAGGTAAGAGTGGACAGTTCCACTAAAACCAGGTGTTTACATTTGGATACAAGAAGCTAATCTTAAGTAACCTCATTTTGGGCACACAAGATTTTGACTTTTGCTAGTTGTGTAAATCATCATTGTCAACATAATGAGGATATCACATGGAGGAATTACTAGTCAAGCTTATGTAAAGAAAGGGAAGGAACTTCTACTACAAACCAGAATGCACCTCTGCTGATCTGAAAATGCACAACCCCTCTGTATGAGTGAAGATATTTCAAGGCGCAGGAGTTTCTGTAATGAGTGATAGATCTCAGTAGCAAAGATCAGATCCAGTCCCTTTAAATGTCCTAGGATTCTGGTTCTATACCATGTAGCAAAAAGGAAAAAGAGTAAAGTCCAGATCTGCTTCCATGCATCTATCTGTTTAGTGGGTTTGTTTTGGGTACCATCTTTTTCATACATGAATTTTCCCTCAGCACCAATTCCACAAAACTCTAGCCACATATGGCTGCCTCAGGCCCTGTTCTCTCTGTGTCTGATACCAGGGCTAGGGACAGACATTACACATAAACCAGTTTAAGTCTTCAGAAACTGGTTTAAACCTGTAACAGACCACATGTTCAGTGCACATAAAGTAGTTTGAAAATTGTTGAAACTGGTTCAAGATAAACCTGGTCGAATGTAGTATCAGATTTAACTGATTTGGGTCGAACCAGTTTATGCACTGTCTGTCCCAGACCCCTTCCTGTTTTAAGTTAAATCAGAGCCCTTGAGCATCCCAGATGGCTTGCAACTCTGAACGGGGCTGTGCTCTCTGCTTCAGCCCAGCAGGACTGGCCCCTCCCCTCTGCTCCCTGGCTGTTGCTCCAGAAGATTCTGCAGGTATGGCAGCATCTGCCTGGTGTCCCCCTGCCTACCATCACCCTCACCACTCCCTACTCAAGCAGAGATCCCCCTCCCCTCTGCCTTACACAGATACCTCTCAGGATTAGCAAGCATACCATATGCTGGCTCTGGTCCGTGTTGTGGGAAACAGGACAGTGTTGGCTTGGGGCTTTTTGGAGCTAATCAACAGGTAGCTGGTAACATCTCTTCATTCCTTCCTTGGAAAAAGTTGTTTAAAAGAGCTTGAAGGCTATTGTTTTGTTTGGGCTGATAAAAGATAACAACTCCCTTTCTAACTCTTCTGTGTAACTCAGTGCTCTGTTATCAACAGTGTGTGTGTGGGGGGGAACCCCTCCCTATTCAGAGTGTCCTGTTGGGGCTTGGCAACACCCCCTCCTCAGCTCAGCAATGTGAAAGAGAAGGTACGGCTGCTTGAACATCCCCTGTCTTCTAGCATGAGCCACTGCAGGCATGTGCCTGCATTTTTTCAGTCCAGAGGGGATGTCTGAACAGTTACAAATCGGTTTAGCCTAGCCAGGTTAACCTGCAAAAATTGAATCAAGTCCGGCTTAGGCTTTTTGAATGTCTGTCCCTAGCCCAGGGCTCTTAATTCAGGCTGAGTGTTGTTAGCTTATGCACCTACACTGTTTAAGAGCAGCCTAACAATTGGCCTACTCCCTACACAAATAATAGGTCCAACCTTGTCTTTATGAAGCACTAATATGTTGCTGTTTGGTTTACTCAGCAGTCTCCCCAGGTTCTTTCAGCAAAGGGATGCATTTTGACTGGGAGAAAGGATTAATTTAGTGGGTCAGGGAATACTTTTAACTGTAAGTATTATACACTAATTTATATGTATTTAAAAGTGTTGTACATGCACTCAAAGCAAAAGGGTAAGTGCTTGTTAAATCAAAGTCTGCTAGTGAAGTATGGAAGGAATTCTAAATGATCAAACTGCACTGTCTGTAAAACATAAGAATGGCTAATCAAGCTGAGGTGATTGCTTGCAGTCTAAAGGACATCAGGTTTGAAGTCTGAAGGGACTGCTTGTGCTGCTTCTTTAAAATGACAGAAATTCACTTCAGGATTCACTAAAAGCTTTGCACTTGATACAGGGTTGACATTTCTCCTTATTAGCAATGTTTTCCTTTTAATATAAGAATCAAAGAAGAATCTAATCGGTGGAGTTTTAAAGCTGCTACACATGGAGAATAAGGTGTAACCACAATGTAAGCTTACATCTGCAGATACAGCTGTCTGGAAATGGAATTGAAGGGAAGAAATGGTTGATAGAAATTGCGGGATTATAAAAGAAAAGGGCCAGAAAATGGAGAAGTTAGGGTACTAAAAAAAGGGAAGGGATGGCATTGGAAAGACACAAGACCTGGCCCTGTTCCAGCGGAAAGGAGGAGTGGTTAGTACAAACTTCGTGTTATTGAGGTATACAGCTGTCCAGAGGAAGACTGTCTCCATACAGGATGTGGTATGATATGAAGCTAGTATACTAGCTGCTGCAGTTTTCTATATTCCCCACAGCTGCCCGGATCAATGGTTTAAATCCAAAGAAATCTTATGATAAAACAGTTTCAAAGAGATGCAAATTTCCTTTTGAAGAACAACTGTTCCTTGACTCTTAAATGAAAAAAAAATCAGATTGAGTAAAGATTAATCATACAGTGGTCTTGGTTCCCCCATTCCCTCCCCCACTTCCCAATCCTGAGAACCAGTATATACCTCACTCAAGCCATCAAACTCAAAGCCACATAATTCTTCCTTGCCACCCTTTTTCAGTACACTAAAAATGACTACGTTCAACCTTAGGCAATCTTTTAACATCCCAGATTGCAAGTGCAGCCAATACAACCTTCAATACTACATACGCAATTAAAATCACAGTCTTTCATAACACTGAAGCTTCTCTCATATAAGGGTTATATAAAGCTTCCGTTATGGCATCCATCAGTATTATCTAGCCCCCTCACAATCTTTTAATGTATTTATCACCCCCCCATCCTGTCTTGCCCCTCACCATGTGATCTAAGAAAATAGTTATCCCCATTTTACCACTGTGGAAAATGCTCAGGGTCATATGGATGTTGTGGTGCAGTTGAAAATCAATCCAGACCTCCCACAGGCTGTCAGTTGACACGATCTTCCCAGAAGCCAAAAACCAGCAATTCCATGCAGTGAAAATGTTGTCAGTTTCTCCTAAACATGAACAAGTTGGAATCTATTTATCCTCATTGTCCATGCTCCTCCCTCCTTACCTTCATGGGATTTCACATGCAAATCAAAGTGGTACACTAGCTCTTCATTCTACTTCATTGGACTTCACATATTCAAATAACCCTTAAGGAAAAAGTGTCTTTATTTTTTACCTGAAATACTTGCCACACACCCAGTGAAGAAGTTAATGCTACACATGTGACTCATTAATGATTATCCATTAGTTCAGTGATGCATTTTGTGCAGCACCTAGAGCGTTGCTAATGAAGCACCATCTAGTGGCTATGATGAAAGTATTTTAGTTTGTCTGGGGTGTATATAATAGGGCTGTGTGAAGGTTTGGGTACTGATTTGATTCAGAGGAGACTTGGCCCAATTCAGCAGGCAAATCTCCGAATCCAAATTGAATCAGGAGACCAAAAAAAAGTCTGAATTGATTTAAAGTCTTGGGAAAGATTCAGAGAGTCAACAATTCAGACAGTCCCCACTCGCCACCACAGGGAGCTGAACCCGGGCTCCGTGCCGGTAAGTAGGGTGGGAAGGGACCCACAGGGGCAATCCCCTGCCTGCTCCCCCAGCCTCCCTGAGCACCTCCCAACCCTTGCCTGCTCTCCCAGCCTCATCAATGGCTGCCCCGCCTGGCCGTAGCATCCTGACTCTTTTTTTTTTTAAGACCTGCATTCACTGACTCCTGCCAGGCAAGTTGGCAGTCCCCGCTGCCCCCCACTGCCCTGAGTTGTTTGCGGGGGGGGGGCTCTGCCATGAGTCCCTATCCCCACCCACCTTCCTAGCCCCAGTTTCCTGGTGCTTTACAAAAAAACCAAACCCCACACTCATCAGCTGCTGCAGTGGGCGCTGGAGTCTCTGGGGGGCTCGTGACAGCCTCCCCATGCAACGTGGGGTAGTGGAGGGCAGCAGGGATCACCCCCTGCATGGCAGGACCCACTGATTGCAGCGCTTTTTTTTTTTTTTTTTTTTTTTTTAAGTGCCACAACGCTGGGGCAGGGCAGCCATTGACGGGGCTGGGAGAGCAGGCAGGGGATGGAGCCTGTTTGATTCGGAGATTCAGCTGATTCAACGGTGGCCAAATCTCCAAATCAGAATTGGCTGAATCAATTTGGGACAGTGATCTGAATCACCAAATCAAATCACTGTCCCCCAAATCATCCAAATCCAAAGCGAATACTAGCCACTTCACACAGGCCTAATATATATTACTTGCATTTAAAAGCATTTGTCAGCCCCTACAGTCCTTTAATTTCTGCTGAAAAACAGTTCCTATAATATCATGTAGTAGATTTCTCTTACCACATATTTATTCAAGTAAAAAGAGTCACACAACTCAAGCTATCCCACACCACTTTAAAGGCTCTTCAGTTTATATTGTCTTAAATATCACACCTAGTGACCTGTCAAAGCTTTTCAAGTGAGACAAGAATGTTAACTTCTCCCTGCCAATGGCTGCAATGCATAAGAAAGCTGTAGAGAAACTTTATGATTCCAAGGGTTGGAGACGCTATTGCACACTATTACTGGATGTGTTATGTACAACCTACTTGCCAAGTCTATAAACCAGTTCAGCTACATGATGTAAGAAACAAAGGCAGTGGCACTAAAAGCATGACTGCTAACATATTATTAGAACTCCAACATCAAGATCACCTAAATCCTGGCTACAGCCTGGAGACGATCATGGAATTCAGGTCTAATCTAATGAGAACTTTCCCAGTGCCTGGTGATGCAAGCACCGCTGACAGAACAAGTCATTTCTGTGGCCTGACACAGGTAGCACTGATGTTGAGCTTTTTCACTCTTCAGAAACTCAGCATTATACAAAGGCCACAAAACACACCATAACAAACATACCACCCACAATGTGCTGCAAGAGAGAAGAGAGCATCAGCAATGCCTCAGGTGTCCTGGGAAGGGAATGTTTTCAGATGCTCTTGAAAGGGACTGTGTGAACAGCAAGCAAGCAAAAAAAAACCCCCACTGGTTTTTGCTTATCTGATCTGAGGAAAAAATCCTCTTCACCAGATCTTGGCAATTAGGTTAACCTTGAGTGCCATGGGGATAAGGCATGCTGGAAGCTTCACATCAGGTGCTCTGGTTATTACCTGCAGAACACCCTGATTCTATTCTATTCTATCCTATCCAGTCCTTCCGCAGATTAGCCAAGCTCCTTGAAATATCTGAGGTCCTCTCCTCATTAGTTCAGAATTTTCCACTGTGAAAGAAAACAAGATATCAGGTCAGTGTGAGAAAACTCTTAATTATTTCAAAACTGGTTTTTGGCTACATGTTTGTTTTGAAATGGTAATTAATAGGGAGGGAAACTATATCTTTGCTTACTTCAGACTTCGAAGTGAATGGGATTCGGTCATTGCAGAGTCTTATCAGCCTGTCCTTGGAGGCTGAGTCTGCTTTATAGTTAACTTCTACACTATTATTTATGGTCTTGTTAGTAAATTTCTACAGGAACACCATTTGAACGTTATATAAAACAAGCCTAACACACTACCAGAGCATTTTTTACAAAGCATAAACAGCTCTGCAAAGATGCACACCAGGCATTTTTTCCAAAGCAGCTTAATGCTCCATCAAGGGCAGTTAGTCTGCCACATATTCAAATACCGGTTTTATCCCAATCATGAACCAACTCCGTTAAATCACTGTTAAGTCCATCTACTGCATATTTCATAAGTATAATATCAAGGAAAAGAAGTACAGAAATTAGAATTGTGTATTTATTTGAATCACAAATTGGGCTTGTCTCTCTCTCTTTTTTTTTTTAATTAAAAAAAGTGGCCAAACCAAGAAAAACACAGTTAAAATAAAGCTTATTAATCCTTCTTGCTTTAGGGAAAGAAAAAAAAGTAACGATTACAACAGAAAATGTTAAAGTCTTTAGCTCAGACAAACTATAAGATTTCTTACCCAGCTATGAACGTATTTTTTGATCCTCTCTTCTATAGATAATCATCTGCATTCCTCTGTATATTCTTTCAAGTTGTTGTGCTTTGGGTTCTAGGAGTTTAAATCGCAGGTAACTTAAGGCAAAACTGACCCGGTTTGACTAGCCAAGCAACTAGTAAGCTTTAAATCAGGGGTGGGCAATTATTTAAGCCCAAGGGCCACACTGGGAGTTTTAGTGAGCTGTTGTGGGCCAGGTCTGCCCCCCATGTGCAACAGCTCACCAAAACTCCCTAAACTGAGGGCCACACTTCTCTCTGTGTCTTTCTCTCCCCATTCCCACCCCACCCAGAGTTGCAGCAAGCCCTGATCCCCACCCTGATCCAGAACACATCAGCCATGTCTGCAGCTTATGCCAGCACCCGTCCGGTGCACATGAAGCAGTCCAAGGTCGGTGCTGGTGTCAGCTGTGTAGACACAGCAGGCAGGTTCCAGGTGGGGATCAGGGTATAATGCCTGAATCCACAACTGATACTGGTGCATCAGCACTGGACAGAAATGGCCCTGCCTGCCTGGCATCATACAGCAGCCAGAGCCAGAGCCACCAGCTGCCAGATTCCATGAGTTTGTGGCCACCCGCTGGCAGGCCAGATATAAATAGTTGGTGGGTTGGATCCAGCCCATGAACTATATTTTGCCCACCCCTGCTCTAAATAATTACCACACTGTACAGGAACATGTTTTATACATTAGCACCTGTCCTGTTCTTGGTTATAAGAAGAAAGATGTAGTGATTTGGAAAGAACACTGAAAAGTTCACATTTCCTTATGTATTCACACTGCGCAAATCAAAAGTAACTAGGGGGGATAAAACAAACAAACCTTGATCCTTTTAAAGAGAAGGAAGTGGGGTGGGGGAGAGAAAGTGTTATATTCTACTTATGATTTGTAACCTACAAGGGAACTGAAATGAAACAAAACAGCGCACCTGAGAGTCAGCCACAGAAACTTCAACAATATCTAATCATTATAACATCACCAATGCTGGTCTCTGTCCTCAGGCATACCACCATCAAAGTACATTCTATTTTTTTCCAAAATTTCTGTTTCACAGTAGGAATCTTTTAAAACAAGGGAGTGCACTTCACAACAGCCATTACCATATTTACTTGCCTACAATGCTCTCCTGTTGAGAGACCTTTTTCTTCATTCTTTCCTTCAAAAACAAGGTATTTCCAGAACAATGGCTGCATGGGCAAAGCCTAATCTTCAGCTGACACCCTCTTCTGTTTAACTGAAAGCTGAAGCCCTAGCCGCTACTAAAGACTGGTATGCATGTTTTGACATATGATTTTGAAAAGAGCTAGAGTCTCCAGCACTGGGAAACGGGAGAAGAGCGACCAGAAGCAGATAACAGGCAGCAAAATTGCCCTAAGAAAGGTTAGTTGACTAGTGGAACATCAACCATTAAAAAGGAGAAATGATCATTAACATCTCTGGATGAAGAACAATGAGTCATTAATTCAACTGATTCCCTCAGCTACCTGAATTGCAATGCCACTGCTGCTGCACATGGAGCAGGAATCAAAGTGATGTTCTTTTGGGGGCAGAAAATGAGCTTCCTTGCTTAAGACATGAATTCTAACTTTGAAGGGTTGCTTTTTGGTAAAAGGTGGGTGTGGTATGTGAATAAGTAAGAAAGGATTCCCGATCTCTGCAGATTAAAGTTACTTCTTTCCTGGTAAATACCACTACTACATAGAAGTCCTGTATTCAATCACTATAGCTTTTTTGCCCCCTGGCTTACAAGCTGCATGTTGGCACTGAACTCATATGAGGGTAGCTGAACAGGAATTTGGTGGCAAAAGCACCATAAAGAATCACCGGGCATGTCTACACATGCATTCATGCACTGTAATAACCAACACCTCCCCATAATTATTACACATTAAATTTAGTACCTGGAATACCAGGTACTAAATGTGCTGTAATTGGTGCTACTGTTCAGTAGTGCAGGCACACTTCTTTTATGTGATGCTAATGGACAGCAGACCCATTCTACTGTGCATAAGCACATTAACACAGCTTTTGCCATGACCCGCTGATACCCAGTATTATTAGTCTACTGCGCTTCTAGTGTCCTGTGTAGACACATCCACTATGCCTAAATAAGAAGAGTCACAGTGTTCATTCACCAGCCAGAAGGATAACTGCCCACATCAAAGGAAAAGAGATACTTGGTCTAAAACTGGGCACACATTTTAACTCCATTTAAGTGTACCAGATGAAGAGAGGTTTTGAAGGGAAAGATTTAAAACTGTATTCTACTCAGAATAAAGGACCGGTGTTTCCTACATAGCTGTAACAGAAAGCCTCAAAGTATGAGGATGAGAATTTAGTCTCAGACTCAGGTAATTACAATAGTCCAAATCCTGCCCTCCACCACATTCTCTCAAGCTGCACCACACAGACTATAGTGGCAGCTGGGGATTCCCCTTGCATATAAATGCCTCCTACAGTGGTCCACTGAAAATCAGTAGGACCTAGGCACTCTTAAAATCTTACCCATGGTGCTGTACATTTATACAGTTTCTAAACACATTTCTATGCACTTTGTGCAGTTGAAGTATCAGCTATTCTTACGTTATAGTCCAGTCTACTGCTTTAGACCACAGTCCAGCAAGCATATATGCAGGCTGCATTCAGGAAAACTATTTATATGCCTGCATAAATCCTTGCAGGGTCAGGGCTTTACTGAATTTTTAATAAATCTTGTGCTTTCTAACCTACAAAACCAAGTGCATAACAATGTAAGTACAAATAATGAATGCCACCTTATTTTTTAAGAAATGTGACCATTCAAAAAGCAAACTCTGATTAGAAGTCATTTTTCACAGGCAAGGAGAAATCTGGAAAGGAAATGTTTTAAGTTTTCTGAAGTACAAAAAAATATCCAAGAGAAACAGACCAAACAGTATGTTACTTATTTGTGTTAAGGTGTTACCGCTCTTCCAGAAATTAAGTACTCTGCCTTTTTTTTTTTTTTTTTTTTTTTC
>NW_017728886.1:129446498-129447485 GCF_001723895.1 Crocodylus porosus | reverse complement strand
TTTTTTTTTAGAAAGGAAGAAAGGAAAAGACCGCGTGCCATCAGGGATGGTGAGTGGGAGATAGACTCCTACTGCCAGGCCCTTCCCCCACAGGAGGCAGAGGGTAGACCATGGTCACCCTCCACGACAAGGGAGGACACCGGGACCTCCCATCCTGTCCAGCCATGGGGATGGACCAAGGTGGTCAAGGGCCCCAAGGCCTGCCGCACCAAGGTCCCCCCACTGCTGGAGCTTTGCAACAGGTACAAACCTCTTGCAGCCCCAGCAGAGCCTGCTAAGTTGCCAGCTCCGCAGGCAACACAAGCTCACCTGTAGCTATCGCCCCCACTCTCCCCAAGACAAAACGCAGTGTTTGTTGTGGGAGACTCCATCCTGAGGGCAACTGAGGGAGCAATCTGCCACCCTGATTTGTTAGCCCGGAAAGTGTGCTGCTTCCCAGTATCTGAGACATTGCAGAGAGGATCCATGAGCTCCTCCGGCCCACTGACCACTACCCTATGCTTCTTATCCATGTGGGCACAAATGACATGGATCAGAACCCTCCCAGCAGGGTCATGAAACACTACAGGGATTTGGGAGTGGGGCTTAAGGGGCTGGGGGCGCAGGTAGTGTTTTCATCGATCTTCTCAGCCAGACTAGCTGACCTGCTCCACCAGGCTTTAAACTAAGCCCGCTGGGGGATGGGGGGACTATTGCCACTGCTGGCCCGCTGAGCAACCCTTGCAAAGCCAGCAGGCCAAGGCACTTAAGGGACCCCACCCCTGCCCCAGCCCTGGAACAACCTGTAGGCAAGGCAAGGCCCTCAAGGGGACACTTGCATGCCTGTACATGAATGTCAGGAGCTTGGGGAATAAACAGGATGAACTCTATAAACAGGATGGCGCTCTATATTAAGGAGGAATACACATCCTCGTTAATTAGCAAGGAGTCAGGGGAGGGGCACTCTGAAGTGCTTTGGGTTAGAGTACAAGGCAGTTGAGGGGAAAG
>NW_017728886.1:129423877-129446487 GCF_001723895.1 Crocodylus porosus | reverse complement strand
CTACCCTGGGGGTGTTTAAGAGGAGGTTAGATGAACATCTTGCTGGGGTCATTTGACCCCAGTATTCTTTCCTGCCATGGCAGGGGGTTGGACTAGATGATCTGCTCAGGTCCCTTCCAACCCTAGAAACTATGAAACTATGAAACTTGTCCTCTGGCTTAACACAAATAATTATGATGTCATAGGGATAATGGAGACCTGGTGGGACTCCACCCATGGCTGGACCATGCGGGTATAGACGGCTATACCATGTACAGGAGAGATGAAGTGGACAAAAGGGGTGGGGGTGTAGCTCTCTGTGTCCAGGAAAGCTTAACATTGGTGCCCAGGATGGACAACTGGAGACCCTCTTGGTTAAAATCCACAGGGGACACAGTGGTGGGAGTCCACTACAGACCTCCCACCCAGAATCAAAAGCTTGACCAGGAATTCACCAGGGAATTGGCTGAGGCCTCACACTCCTGATCCATGGTTGTCATGGGAGACTTCAACTACCCAGACATCTCATGGAAAGAGCGCTCAGCCAAATCCAAGCGGTCGTAAAGCTTCCTCATGTGCATGGATGAGCTCTATCTGACACAAGAAGTCTATGGGCCAATGAGAGGTAAAGCGCTGCTTGACTTGGTACTGGCAACCGGGGACAACCTAATCAGTGACCTAACGATCAAAGGGAAGCTGGGTGACA
This sequence comes from Crocodylus porosus, assembly GCF_001723895.1. Classification (NCBI taxonomy): domain Eukaryota; kingdom Metazoa; phylum Chordata; order Crocodylia; family Crocodylidae; genus Crocodylus; species Crocodylus porosus. Next base: position 129,445,802 of record NW_017728886.1, on the reverse strand, counting down.
GCGACCACAAGCTGATCACCTTCACCATCTGTCATAAAACTGACAAGTCAGTCAGCAATACAAAAGTCCCTGACTTCAGGAAAGCTTACTTTGACAAACTCAGGAGGCTTGTTGGTGAGGCCCCAAGGGACCACGACCCCAAGGGGAAAGGAAGTCAGAAAGAGTGCTTGCTCCTCAAGGGAGTGATCCTAGATACATAAGCTAAGTCTATTCTATCTTGGAGGAAAGGCAGCAAAAGGGCACAGCAGCTCCTTTGGCTCTAGCGGAACTAGCGGACCTCCTGCATCTAAAAAGAAAGACCTACAAAGGATGGAGGACAGGATCCACCTCCAAGGAGGAATATTCTGCACTGGTCTGGACCTGCAGGGAGCGAACCAGGAAAACCAAGACTGTGACTGAACTCCAACTGGCTACAAGTATCAAGGATAATAAAAAGTCCTTTTTTAGATATGTGGGGAACTGGAGGAAAAGCAAGGGCAACATTGGACCCCTGCTAAATGAGATGGGACAACTGACAGCCGACACCCAGGAAAAAGCCAACTTACTAAATGGGTACTTTGCATCGGTCTTTCACCAGTCCCATGGGACACCCCTGCCCATCATGGGACAGGGAGGCCCGGGTAAGGGAGATTCCTTGCCCTCCATCAATGCTGACCTTGTGAAGGAACACCTTGAGAGGCTGGACACCTTCAAGTCAGCTCAAGGGTGCTCAAGGAGCTGGCTAGCATCATAGCTCAGCCCCTGGCATGGATCTTCAAGAACTCCTGGTGCTCTGGTGAAGTGCCTGAAGATTGGAAGAAGGCCAATGTGGTGCCTATCTTCAAGAAAGGGAGGAAAGTGGATCTGGCAAACTACAGACCCATCAGCCTGATCTCTATCCCAGGGAAGGTCTTAGAAAAGATTATCAAAGAGGCCATTCTTAATGGACTGACCGATGGCAACATCCTGAGGGATAGCCAGCACGGGTTTGTTGCAGGTTGATCTTGCTTGACCAGTCTTATTTCTTTCTATGACCAGGTGACCTATTACCTGGACAAGGGAAAAGAGATTGATGTCATATATCTTGACTTCAAAAAAGCCTTCGATCTGGTATCCCATGATCACCTCTTGGCAAAACTGGCCAACTGCGGCTTCGGGTCCACCATGATCTGCTGGCTGGGGAATTGGTTCTGTGGTCAGACCCAGAGGGTGGTGGTTGATGGAAGTCAATCATCATGGTGCCCTGTGACCAGGTCAAGGCTCTGTCCTTGGACCTATATTGTTTAACATCTTCATTAATGATTGTGGATATTGGTGTCAGAAGCAGACTGGCCAAGGTCACCAATGATACCAAACTTTGGGGTAAAGCATCCACACCTGAGGACAGGAGGGCAATCCAGGCTGACCTTGACAGGCTCAGGAAATGGGCAGACAAGAACCTGATGGTGTTTAACACTGAAAAATGCAAGGTTCTCCACCTTGGGAAGAAAAACCTGCTGCAGGCTTATAGGCTCAGCAGTGCTATGTTGGCTAGCACTGTGGATGAAAGGGACCTGGGGGTCATGACTGGCCACAAGATGAACATAAGCCTTCAATGTGATGCTGCTGCTAGTAAAGTGAGCAAAATGCTGGCTTGCATCCATAGATGCTTCTCAAGCAAATCCTAGGACATCATTCTCCTGTTGTACTTGGCCTCGGTGCGCCACAATTCAAGAAGGATGTGGAGAAACTTGAGAGTCCAGAGAAGAGCCACGCGCATGATCAGAGATCAGGAAAACAGACTGTACGACGACAGACAGAGCTATGGGACTCTTCAGCTTGGAAAAGCGCAGGCTCGGGGTGATCTGATGGCCACCTATAAGTTTATAAGGGGTGTTCACCAGGATCTGAAGGAATGTTTGTTCACCAGAGCACCCCAAGGGAAGACAAGGTTGAACAGTTATAAACTACTGCAAGACTGCAGTAGTAAGGAAGAACTTCTTTACTGTCCGAGCCCCAAGGTCTGGAATAGCCTGCCATGGGAGGTGGTTCAAGCACCTACTTTGAACACCTTCAAGAGAAATGTGGATGTTTACCTTGCTGGGATTCTATGACCCCAGCTGACTTTCTGCCCCTGGGGTAGGGGGCTGGACTTGATGATCTTCCAAAGTCCATTCCAACCCTAATGTCTATGAAATATAGGAAATAATGTGACTTATGAATTAATGTATATTTGAAACTGGGAGTGGCAAAAAGGTTAAGTTGTCCAAAAAATTAGCAAATCAGGTCTTGGTGACTCAGAGAAAGTCTTTACAATTCTGAAGATGTAGTAAAATTCTGTGCGAGATGTTTACGTTCTTTGACATGTTTTATACACAATGAGAGGAGGGGGAAAAACTTTGCGCTTCTGTGCAGTTATACTGAAAATAGGATGAGAGTGTTCAGAAGGGACAGCAGAGGGCAGCCTGTGGAGGTGTAATGTTTTCTGCAAAGTGAATGAGGTTTTTTGCTTTATCCTGGCCAAGAAGTTCATTTTCTGCGAACTTCCCTTCTCCTTTGTTTCACCTGTTATTCGTTACCTATTCAGGAATAAGAGTCTATAGTACGCATGACCCAGAACATAGCCTTCTGAACACAGGACATGAACTTGGGGCTTCTTTTTAAACAAACACTTAATCACTTTCTGAAAGGTTCAATGTCTCTGTTTAACAATCTAAACATGAGAAATAATTCTTTCTCCTTTAAAACTATTATTTCCCACCACTTTTGTCGGTAATACTTTGTATGTAAAATACTTTTTAGTTCATCACAGAATAGCCTCCTAAAATAGGCAAAACTTGGTAAATAAAAGTTGCTGCTCCATAGATCTTTTAGCTAAAGGTCATGGGAAAGATGAACAAAAATGATACAGTACAGTATAGTATAATAAAGGATAAAATAAGTGCAGTGGAGCCTTTACAGCCCAAATGCTTTGATGCATCTGCTGATTCTATTAGGAAGATTTGCACACATGGCTAAAAAAAGACCTTTTGAATCTGACATGTTTGCACCTTAAGACCTCCCATGCCCTTTGAATTTCATTTTATTAAAGTCAGCCCTACCTTGGTTGCTAACCTTTGGGTTTTGGACATTAGGGACTGCCAGGATCAGACACGTACATTTTACCTTCACTCTTATCCCCTTCACCTACAAAGATTATGTTGTCAAGCAGCAATATACTGTCTTTTAACTACAGTACTTTTGTTAGGGCAATTTGAAGATTGAATGAGCTATGCAATAGGGACCCAGTTCAGATTTTTGGTGTACTGGTGCAGTGCCGAAGTAATGCCACTGAAGATCAGACTGAGATCAGACTACATCTACACAATATCACAAAACTCTACTTGCTAAACAGAGCCCAAAGACTACAAACACATGTTGTTTTTTTGTTGCAGGATAAGCTGTGTGCAGATATGTCCCTCCACAAACAATCTGATTGACTGGCAGGTACAGACATTGCCTGGAGCTGTTGTCCCACAGGATAAGGCCCCAACCTAGGGTGTGCATCTGCAAATGTGGTGATCCCCATGGGGGTCTTCTTGTTCTGCAGTATGAAACAGGCACCCTGGAATAGCCTGCCCTGGGTAGCGAGAAAGTGTGGGCAGCCCTGGCCTGTTCAGATCATGCCATAACCAAATAGAAGTTTGCCATAATAAAGTGGAACAAACTATTAGGAATCATTACACTCACATTTTGGACACTTGGGGCACAACAAGGGGCAAGGACATCTGTTCACTTATGTTTTGTGCTGCCATAAACATTTTTCTAGCACAAGGGTGACATCTGTTTGCACCCAAAGGCTCCATTTGTTCTCAAACTTCATGAGGAACACACATTCCTAACCTTAATACAATCCTTTCTAGCTATCGAATATTTTTGACCTCTTTGTAGTTGCTACATTATTCTAACAGAGTTTTAAGCCAAGTAACCATATTGGATTACCATGTTCACCACTTTAACACAGGGTGTATGCTCTTCAACCTTGTCAAAAGAACTGCTCTGTGGCTTCACCCAAAAGGACCCATTGATCCTGTAAGCAACCAGTCATGTAACACATATTTGCCCAAAAGGGTTCACAAGAACATCTATTCCAACAACTCCCATGGACACAAGATACCCATAACAATCTTTGGATCTTTAGTATTAAAAAGAAAAAAATAAGTCCATTACCTACAGTGTGTCAGAGGAAAAGACACAGGCACTGCCAATATCTGGGCTCATACAAGGAGAGGGAATTAGGTAAAATATCTCCAGATGCCTCAGGGAAGCAGACTATTATCCATGTTACAAGGTAAAAAAAAAACTCTCAAAGATCCTTGCTTGGCCTCTCCCTAGCAGCGGGGAGCCATGTCTCTGAGACCACTTTCTCTGCCTTCAGCCTCCAAATCCTGCCTTTTCTGTTAGAAAAATCTGCATCCACAGACAGCTCTCGTGTATACTAGCAGCTTGGGGCAAAATTTCTTTCTGACCCCAAATCTGGCTATCAGTTTAATTCTGAGTGCTTGAGGAAGATCCATCAGATACCTAAGAGGTCGCTGGTACCATTAGAATCACCAGTGTCCATGTCTAAGAAGGAAGTGAGAAATATCCAGAAGCCAAGTCATGCATTCAAGAGAGAAAACAGATTCTTCCTGGCCCTGGAGATGACCAGCAGCATCCCCAAGGCATGGGATTAATACAGTAGTGTACAATAAAGTACAGCAAGTACTAAAAGCATACTAAAAACTGAGACAGAGGAATGAGTAGAGAAAGGAAATCTAACCCAGAAAGAGTGGCCACAACTATTCAGCTCAAGCCTTCGCACAACACTGGAGAATTCCCTATAATCTAAACAAAAGCATCTTGTCACCTCAAAACCCCCCAGGATTTTGCAAGATTTAGCCACTCCAATGCTTGACCTCCTTCTAGACCCAAGTAGCCATGTCTCAACCCGAGACCAGTAGCTATAGCTTTAGCCTTCAAATCCTGCCCTGTCAGCAGTCTGCAGCAGGAGACCCTTTCCACGCATGCAAACAACCTGCATGTTGATCACATTTCCCTTTAACCCCTTTAGAGGGATGTCAAACATTCAGAGCCTCATATCACACGCTCTGATTGTCACTCCAAGAGCACTCCTCTCCTACGCTGATGACCATGCCACAGTCATTTTCAAGCTCTTGAAGCAATTCAGGGGTTTTGCTCCATCCTGCCTTGGTAAGCAGACTACCCATCAACTTCACTTCTCAAACAGTTCAAAACCTTCTTTTGATTTCCAGTTCGGATTAACTAAGGGCTGTCTTATACAAGCCTCACAGCAATATTTTTCTCAAACTTAATTAACTCTTCCTTTTTCCTGATACTCACCCCCTCTGCATGTATTTATAGTGAGTTACCATATCCACTGGCAACCTTGGCTTTTCTAAACTAAACAAACCAAGCTTTTTAAAAAGCTTCTAAAGAGTTCAGCATCTCCTTAACCATCCTAGTAGCCTTTCTCTGTGCCTGTTCCAGTTAAATTCATCATTTATGAACCTAAGTGCCCAGAACTGTACACAGTTCTTCATGTACTACATGAAGTCTTACCAAAGTTTTATGCAATGGTACTAATCCTTCTCTGTCTCAACCCCACATGTCCTGTCCTGGAACTGAATCAGCCTTTTTTCTTATGATCGTGCCACACTGACAACACATCATTTTATGATGGGCCATTACATCCAGTTTCCTCTCTTCTCCTGTTAGCTCCAAAGTTTTGAGATCCCAGATAGGGTTATTTGTATTAGTTCCTAAATGAATGACTTTCAGTTTAGTACTATTAACTTTCATACTGTTTCCTTTGCTTCAAATTTATCGAATTCTCTTTGCAGGGTATTCCAATCCTCCTCCTCCATTATGTTGGCAATTACTTTTAGCTCTGTGTCCTTTGTAAATTTCATAAGCATAAGCTTAATTTCATGCATAAGCATGACTTGAGCTGAATAGTTGGCTTATGTTGTGGCCACTCTTCAAATGTCTTAAGTACCTGGCCCTGCCCCACCCAGCCGGAAGCCCTAGCAGGGGCTTCTGGCCTGGGACCATGTGGCTGCCCCAGCCAGAAAGGGTAAGGGTAAGGGTAAGGGTAAGGGTGGGGAGGGCAGGGAAGGAGCCCAGGGAAAAGCGGCCCAGGGAAAAGCTGAGTGGGGAAAAGCAACCTCTCCCTGGCCCTGTGGCCAGCGCTCCCTGCTGCAGCCGCTCGCAGTCCACACAGGCAACCCCAGGCAGGCTGCGAGTGGCTGCAGCATGGGGTGCTGGCCATGGGGTGGACAAGGGGCTGCTTTTCCCCATACTCAGCACCAGCTTGTAACCTGCCCCCGCTGCCAGCCTGGGCCCCATGTGGGCTCTGGGCTCACCCGTTGGGGGCTGTGCATGGTGCCAGCATCTGCTTGGCGCAGAGGAAAGCAACCCCCCACCCGCTGCACCAGGCAGTGTTTGCCACTGCTGCCCCGCGTTTCCCAGTGGGAGCTCTGGGAGGGCAGCAGCAACAAACACTGCCTGGCGTGGCAAGAAGGGGGAGGCGCTTTTCTCCACGCTGAGCAGCTGCTGCTGCTGCTGTGTGCAGCCATAATGGGTGAGCCCAGAGCTGGTGCAGGGTCCAGGCTGGCAGTGGGTTACAAGCTGGTGCTAAGCATGGGGAAAAGTGGTCCCTCACCCGCCCTGTGCCCGGTGCCCCACACTGCAGCCACTCACAGCCTGCCTCAGGCTGCCTGTGCCTGCTCAGGACAGCCCCGTGTGGGCTGTGGAGCGGCTGCTGCAGGGAGCACCAGCTGTGGGGTGGGGGAAGGGCCACTTTTCCCTGTGCTCAGCACCAGCTCCTTCCCTGCCGGCAAGCAGGGGGTTGGGGCTGCACGCTGCCCCCCATCTGTACCTCAGGGCTGAGGGCCACTGGGAGTGAGCAGGCAGGGAGTCAGTGGGAACATGGGGCCCACACCGGTGTGTACCGGGGCCGGCGCCAGCAGGGCCCAGAGCAGGATGGCACGAATACAGGGCCCCAGCTGGCAGGGGCTCTATGGAGCCAGGACCCATGTGGCCCTAGACAGCTTGCCAAAACTGGGTAAGAGGCCCTCTGCCCAAAATAATTGTCCGCCCCGATCTAATGTTTAGTTAAATCACTGCAACCATTATATATGATCCAATGACATGAAGTAGTTCACTTATGCCACCATTTCCTGCACACACTGAAAAGATATGCAAAATCCAGACAACCTGGATGTGGAAATGCAGTGAGCAATTTAAGCTGAGGATGGAACCCAGGTTATGGGTGTGAGTGACAAGCAAGATGGTAATGTTGAAACTGCTTAAGAAAGAAGGCAAGGGAAGAACTAGAGGAGAAAGATTAAGAGCTCAGTTTTAAATATGTTGAGCCTGAGCTGACAGCTAAACATCTGCAAGGATGTCATAGAAACAGGCTGAGATTTTAGTACAGACAGGAGACAGGCTCTGGAATTAAAAAAAATAGATCTGTGGATTACCAATACGGAAGCAGTAGCTCTGTTTACAGATGTGATTTCCTAAAGATACAGAGTAGAGGGGGAAACAGAAGAGCATCGCCCTTTGGAACCTCTTCAGAAAGCTAGAGGAGTAGGTAAGGGCACTGCAAAAAAGCCGTTAGAAAAAGTAGGAGGAGAAACAGAATAAATGAAGCAAGTAGAAGAGAGGGCAGAAAACAAGAGCTTAAGAAACAATTCTTGCCATTGGTGTCAAAAGCAGACAACAGGTTAGGAGAATGAGAAGCAAATACTGACTGAACTGTGGCTATGAAAAGGGCAGTAGGTACTTTGGCCACAGCAGTTTCTATGGAGTTCAAGGGATGGCAGTTAAATTGGAGATAGATGTAGGTACCTGAGTTTGAAGAAAAGCACAGGATGGTAGATGTGCACCTTATAAACTAACAAAAATAGATATATAGCACAAACTTTCATGGGCTAAAGCTCACTTCTAGTTAAACTGGAGGGAAGGAACTTCAGACAATGAGTGACTTCAGATAGCAGAAACAAAGGAAGGAGAAAGGAGATGTAACAGCATCTGGAAGCAAATGGGGCCAAAGACGGGATTTTTGTTAAGAGGCTAGGGAGTAAAGCAATCTGGTGTTGTAAAGGCAATACCATATTTACTCGAATATAAGATGACCCCAAAATTAGATTCTATATAGGGAAAATTTACAGATTTGTTTTAATTTTCCAGGTAGATAATCTAATTATTGGACAATGGCCTTGAACTTGTCCCCCTACCACTGCTACAGAAGGGAAAAAAACCTAGGGGAGTCAGGTGGCTCCCTTGTCCTCTGGCCCCCAACTTCTTCCCCTTATTGTCCCTGAGCACATAGAAATGAGGAGCAAATTTGAAAACACTGACTTCAAAATAAACATGCCCATGGTAATTTTATTCGTCCAGAATTGATACACTTTATCTTATTTGAAATTTCTGTAAACTTCACAAGTGTTCCATTAATATACTTTTAAGCAACACTTTTGTACCTACTTACATAGCATACAAACTGGGCACTACATGATATGTTTACTGCGGAGTTGCCTAATTAGCTCCTCAGTAAAGTCTCAGAGTCTACAAATGTGCCTCTCAAATAGGCCTCAGTAAACTAATGAGCTCCATCATAGGTTAATTCTTGTAAACACAAGTACTATCCTATGGTGAAGTTCTTTAGTGCACAACAACGGATGTGCAGATGCTGACAGGGCTGGCTGGGGCATGAGCATGAATGACTGGTGCCTCCCAAGACTGGGGGGATCGCCATTTGTAGACGGCAGCAGCGTTAGCGAGCAGCAAGTGGGGACTGCTTGCAGACGCAAGTGGCGGTGTTGGCAGTGGTGGGGGAGCAAGTGCAGACCACCTGCAGACACTGGGGAGGTGCGGGGGTGAGCAGCGACTGCCCGCAGAAGCCAGTGGCAGCAGCAGCCACCAATCTCATCGGGGGCATGTGCCCCTCCCTGTGCTCCCCCTACACATCACCTACAGGCATGAGGGTGCTTCAGTGCAGGGGCTGCCTACCACCGAGCCCTGCACTGGAGCGTCCTTGTGCCCCAGCCAGCCCTTCTACAGCATGCTGAGCCACACTGAAGCAGCCCTGGGCCCCCTACCAGCTGGGGCTGCTCCAACCTGGCTCAGTGTACTGAGGTCCTGAGTACACATGTAAAAGTGGCACCCAGGAGCAATAAACTCTGGTGCAATGTGTACCAGAGTTTGTGTCACATTAATTGCACATGTAAATATGACCATTATGCATAATATTAGTCCAAAACCAAAAGACTCATGATTTACCACATAGCTCATTGGGCTGGGCCCCAGCAGAGTCAACAGCATTTCGAGCTATGGTGATCCTATACTTCAACATTACTCAGTAGGTTGTACAGTGCTACATGTACAGTTAATGTGCCTCAATTTTCTGTGCAGAAAATTCAGGCTCCCGACTCATGACTAGAACCAAGTGAGTGAAACTCAGGGGCATCCAAACCCTAAGCCACCGGGCTTTGTCTTGCACACAGGATGCCTGCCAAAGAATAAGCCTCTGGCTGGGGTGGAGGATACTTGCTGGTAACAGAGCCACATGAATCATTCAAGAACCATTCAAGAACAAGAATCATTCAAATAGATTTGGACCTGATCTGGCTAATTTGACCTGGAACATGAAAAATTCTCCTTTAAAAAAAAGTGACAGGCTGAGAAAGTGGGGAGATAGGGATTCTGTGTGAACTGTCTGGGGCCCCATTTGGTGATGTTTGCCAAACATTTAAGGCTGGTGAAGAAACAGGAGTCACTGGAAATGGGAAGGAAAGGGGCAGCTCACCTGTGAGAGCAAAGAGGAAGTTGGCATTGTGGAGGACTGAGTGCAACAGGCTGCCAGGGTATCCATCCTGGCAGCCTTGTTCAGAGAGATTGCAGTAACCCATCTTTGGTAAGGCCTTTTGGCTAAGGTCAAGTGTGGTAGGTATCCATCAGTCTGTCTGCCCAAAGTGCACCATGTCTTTTCCAGCTGTGCTCAGCATAGGCTGCATTTAATCAGTTTCATAGCTGGTTTCCATTTCTGAGCACATGCTGTTTTTGGCAGCAGTCTAAGGATAAACAGTATATTTAAGGACATTTTCTTGAATTCAGTAAGATGCAAAAACTCATCCTAGTTGGGATGGAAAGCTTGATGAGGAATATCTTGTGTTCAAAATCTTGTCTCACTCCATCCTAGCCATGCAGTTGGTGCAATAAAATAAACGGCTGTAAGAAATCCTCGGCCCTAGGAAATCCTTGCCTTTTGCATACTGCCGCAACTATCATGACTACAGAATGACTCTAACACTAGTAGGGAAGAGTGAAAGACTGGGGAAAGGATGAGGGAAGCAAATGAGCAGGAAGAATGGAGAAGCCAGGAGGGCCAAGGAAAGCTGAGCCAAAGGGAGGGGAGAAGCCACTTTGTATTTTGTCATTTTCTCTTGAAATGAAGCCACCGGGGCTCTCTCACAGCCCAGCCTGTGACTGCCCAGAAGTTGCCCTATTCCCTGGGGGCAGGCAGTTGTGCTGGGAAAGCAGTGATGACACCCCACAGTTCAGGGCAGCTTCCACTCTCTATTCCTGCACCCTGCAACACAGGCTTGTGCTGCCAGCTGGACACTGAGGAGGCCAAACACCCTCAAACCCCAACAGTCAGCCCTTACCTCCTCTTTCAATCCTTATTAACGATCCCTATTATTCACTCGGAGTAATTAGCATATTTAATGACTAATTATCATCATTCACTATTACTAGCCACAAGGGCGGGCTAGCCTGGCAGCGTGGGGCATTCTCAGCCCAGCCTCCCCCCGGGCTGGGCCAACCACAGCCACCAGCCGAGCCCCAGCGGACTGGCCTCGCCCCCGCCCAACACCCCCCACCACGGCACCTGTCTCTCACGCGCACCCCCTGTTCACTCGTTTTGCCCCTCCCCTTGCATCGAGACACCTGCCCTCCGCGCAGGCGCACTCTCCCCTCCTTGGCTGTGCCTGCTCTTTGCGCAAGCGCATTTGGCCCTCTCTTGGTCCTGCCCACTCCCGCGCGCAGGCGTAGTCGCTGTCACTGCTCTCGGCGGCACCTGCTCGGGTGGTGGTGGTCGCAGCCATCAAACGGCCGCCCGGGCCGCGCCGTGACGTCGGGGGGGGCACAGCTTTGGCCGCGCAGCTATGGCGAGCGCTACCGCCGCCAAGCAGCAGCCGCCGGCGCAGGACCAGCGGGCGCCCGGCGGGGCCGCTACAGTCACCGCCTCCGTCGCCGCCGCCGTGTCGGCGCTGCTGGGAGATACGGGGCTGGCGCTGGGCGGCTGCGTGGCGGCGGCTCTGAGCTGGGAGCGGCCTCTGCGCAGCCTGGGCGGCTTCGTCTGCGCCAATCTGCTCTTCTGGTGAGACACGCTGGGGAGCGGGGGTATTGTACTGGAGTTCCAAATTTTGGTAGTTGCTGAAAAACTATGATGCCCTGAAAAATATGCAAATAAATATGCAAATACGCGTGTAAATACATCTTATTTACTTTCTATTGCTCATAACCTGGGCCATCGAAGTGGAAACATATCTTTATTTGGAGGTGAGCGGTTAAGAAAGTGTCACCAGCAAGCCCCAAAGTCAGTTAAGGCTCCCTGAGTGTCTTGGGTTTTGCATAGGCTGCATCAGTGATCCTGTATTTCGAATGCTTTTACAGCTCTCGATCCTACCTAGTACAAGGGTTGAAATGATGTGACAGATAAGATAATTATCGCATGCCCAGCAGTGCTAGAGTGGGTTGCCCCCAGCCACATGTCTCCACCACTCATAAGGGGGATTCTTACTTTTCAGTCTGCCCAGTTCATCCCTATTAGCTATGTGAGGGTTGGCACTGAGAAAGGACTTGGAAACCAGGATTAAAGAACTGGGAATAAGGGACTAATTTTAGCCTTATCCTTGCCGCAGAGGTCCTGGCTGTGTGGCGTCTTGCCCTCGCACCTCTTCTAGGTGCTCCCAGTCCTGGGACCTCCTGGTCATGTTCTTCTGGCCCTGGCTAAGCTGGCCATGTCTCTGACCAGGAAAGAGACTCTGGCCAGAGCTGCTTTCCTTACCCTTGTTTGTTCCTGTCTCTGGGCAGAATATCATTGGGCAGTGTCTACTGGCCCTTTGGACTCGTTTGAGGGCCAGTGGGCACTGTCTGGTGTACTCTGCTCAGTGTCTCTCCTTGTTCATAACCTTTGACCAGCATCCCCGTCCTTGGTGTTTTTTTATTATTTTGCCCCAGTAATCAGTTGTCACCTCCTTTTGTAGCCTCCCCATCTGAGGGAGGCTGATAGGCTACTTATAGGGCCTAGGTCCATGTCCCTGAAGGTGACAAATAGTAAACCTCTTTCTGGCCCTAGCTAAGCTGGTTGTCTACCTGGCAGCAACTAGCTGGGGCACTCCTGGGACTGTGAGGCATATTCCAGTCCTTCATCCTGTTTTTATGGTGGAGGTGCCACACATTCAATTCAAAATATGATGGAAAGCAGTAGCAAAATAATATGTATTTTGTGTAATGTTTTTGTGGCTGACTTCCCATTTTGTGATGTGAGGTGTCTTCCAGTCTTTCATTCATTCACATCTTCAGGCAGAGTTTCACAGTTTTTCTGGAGCTGTTTGAGGGGCAGTGGTAGCCAGCCGATGGGCTCTGCTGAACATTTGACCTCTGCTACTATCCCTGTTGTCACTTCTGTTGTTCCACTGGCCTCTGCTGTTGTGTTTCCAGTGGCCACCCGGACTCGGGCAGGCTTGCTGTTTTCTTCATGGGCCCAGCCCAGCATTGCTCAACCCCACAAGTAGGCCATTTGGTGCTACATGTGCTCTCTTCAGTCTGGGGCAGCTTAATCATTACAGTGGGCAGCTCATTTGAGGACATGGGGATTTGGGGCTTCACAGCAGAAAAATGACCACGTCTCAGTGATTCATAGCCATGGGAAATGCTTGTGAGTTTTTTTTTTTTTGTTTTGGTGGCAAATACCTGTTGTTTTTTAAACACCAGTTGCTCCCTTTCATGGGAGCCCCACTCACCCATTGCCTGATGGTGTAACTTCTTCTGTGTATCTAATTGCTTACAGACCGCGAGGTATGTGCATGTGTTTTTTGGGGCTTTCTCGTTTAATACAACTGAGACTCTGGGGAATGAATTATTTTTCCTCTCATGATGCTGCGATTGCCTTTTTTCCTTCCCAGTGAATAGAAAAGACAAAACAAACAAACAGGGAAACTCCATTTTGTCCTGTAGAACCTTGGCAGTGCTCGTCTCTTTAAATAAGATGAGGTGTGGGTCGGACAGAAAGAATGTCTCGGTGTTAAGCATCTCATTGCCCAGAAAAGTAGCATTGTTGAAAGCTTATCAAAAACCCCTTGCTATAAGTGCTGTTCCAGGCAGGTCCTTCATGTTGAGGAAAAGTACACATTTAGGCTGTCACTTTCTAGATATCTTAGAGACTCGTGAATTTCCTTAGACAGTAACTGGAAGGGCCCTAATGCCTAATGATGCACTTTAATAGAAGTACGTAATAAAATGGATATGTACATAGCCCAACATATCTGCCTGTCTGTAAATGATTAGATACACAGAACAGTTACACCATCAGGCAATGGGTGAGGGGGACTTCCGTGAAAAGGAGTGACTAGTGTTCAAAGAACAACAGATATTTGACAGCAAAACACAAAAAACCCGCAAGCATTTCAATGGGTCCGGCCCTATGTATATGTGCACTGTTACCTGTATACATGAATTTTGTTCCATGTTCCAGACGGAGGTGTTTACACTTGTTTAGTCTGCCTGTCTGACATTCAGTTGCCTAACTAAAGCCCCTGGCAGACATTATAAGCAAGATGCAATTAACGTGTTACTCATGTCTTAAGTAATAACCTGGCCACACATTTAGACAATTAATGGTGCAACAAAATGGGAAACAAGCTGTACATCCCTCAAGCCCCCAGGGTACCTTCCCAGCTTTCCCCACTTAGAGAGGCACCCCAGGGAATCTTGGAGTGCCTCCTTATAAGCAGGAAAGTTGGGGTTCCCAGCTCAGACAGACCCTGTTGCATGTGATCACAGGAGCAAGTCTGGCTGAGTGGGGAAAGCTGATCACAGAGGATGGTCTGGCTGAGTGGTGAAAGTAGGGCTTTCCTTGCTTTCTGGAAACCATCTCCAGAGTTCGCATCTCCCATTGTCTCGCACCACCAAGGGCAGGACAAGGGGCAATGAGTGTTTCTTCTAGTGAAGCAGAGTATCATGGTATAGCTTAAAATACGTTGAACAGGAAGGGAGGAATTTCTCGCTACAACAGCCAAAAGTGCAGGTGGGAAATCTCAGCCCATCAGCTGAAGTTGAGGGTGAAGTTGGGTAGTAGGGAGCACCATTTCTAAAGATAGGGGCAGGTGTGGGGGTTTTCCCTTTGTTTCTAGCACATAATGAGGAGGCTTCTCTCGCACCCCCCTAATTTCATCTCTGCATGTAATGGGAAGTCTACCATAGTAACAAAACACAGGTTATAGAAATACTAATTTTGCAAGCCTAAACTCACTTAAACAAGGTACCTTGGGGGAAAAAAAATGAAAATCTCCATATTCTAGCTTTGTGCCTAGTACATAAAAGCAGAAAAATGTGAGAGTTTGAGTAGCTTTCCTAGGATCACAGTGGAAGCCTATGATGGTTCTAGGAACTGATCTTAGACCTACTAAATTCCAGTTCAGTATCTTAAATCAAAAGATCATTTTTCTCAGCATCCCCTTAAAATCAGGTTTAATGTTCACTTTAATATTTGAAACTATTCTAGTTTCTTCCATCAGCCTCCAAGTGTGATGGTATAATTTGCATGGGAAAAATGTCAATATCTGATTGAGACATGCCCTACTAGTAGCATCAGTGTCACCACTTATTTGTTTTTTATCTCTTACCACTTCATGGAGCTTAAATCAGTAAACAAATTGGAGCAGAAATGTAAGAGGTGTTTGTCATTTCTGTTTTCTCTGTTCATGAATAAATGTGCTATAGTATCCTTTTTGCCTTTTTTATTTCTGGTTTATAACTGAATGCATAGTTTTTGAGGATTTGTGTGTAAACCTGTGAGCCTTTTTGGTAGGAATTTTGTTTGACTTGCATTTCTTAAGTAACAGTATTTCATTTGATATCCCTGATCCAGTAGTGTGCTTACAAAACTGACTTTATTTTTCAAAATTCCTTTATAATGCAATTTTCTTAATCAAATGTTATTGTTATATACATTATTGTTATATACTCATTCCTTGCATGCTCTAACAACTGATGTTCTTTTTCCAAATATTTTAAGTATACAATAGAAGATTCTCCAAACCCAGTGTAGCAAGTGTGTCCATAAATACATATTCTGTGAAAAATTAGTATTTCTGATCATTCTTCATATATGTTGTTGTAGGGATTTTCTTTTTACCCTCCCTCCATCCCCCTCTTCTCCCTTTCTACTTTCACTTTCTTCAGTATGAAACTTACTAAATGCTTTTAGAAATGTTTTCGTGTCTATGACACAGTACACTAATAACAGTCCTTTACAACAATTTTAAGATGCTAGCTTCTTAGATATGGGTTTCAATACTTTTGTAAGATACCTGGGCCTGGGAATATAGGTTTGGAAAGGGTCTCCCATGTTTCTACTCCAATAAATATGAGGTAGCTTGCCCTAAAACATCTCAGGGGCATATTACCTTTATTTATGCTGTGATAAGAGCACACAAATGGGTAGTTACTGCGGACTGGCCAACGCACTTTAAGTTCACACACTAGCTTAGCCCCCAATGTCTTGTTTGCAGGTCCATAACCTTTGATAACTTGCATACCTCTTGTTCATTTCCATATCTGAATTTACATAAAAGTATATTTTATGTAATACTGCGTTAGTGTGAGATTTTTCCATTTGCTAGCTTTGGTTTTCATTTTTTAAATATGTATGTACAATAGCATAAATTACAACAGTGAATAGATTTAATTGATCACATCCCAAAGCTACTGCTGTTTAAAAATGCTTCCAGTTCGGTGGGCTAAAATTATTTGGCACAATTAACAATATCTGTGTATGCAGCAGTTACTGTATGTTACTGGGAGAAAATGGTTTTCTATCTCTGTACTTGTGACTTGCATTACCTGATGCCTGAGAGATCAGGTTTTAAGTGGCTTAAAGTCGGATGTGGGATGAAGGGATCTGCTTCAATGTGACGTTAGGTTTGGCAAGGAGTTATACACAAGTCTAGTGAGCTTGCTGACAATCTTCATTATTCTGAATCTGTTTTTTAAACACATCTTAATGTAATAAGACTGAGTGGAGGATGGGTGAGGTGGCTAGATTCTGTATCTGTCTATGTGCTGATCTATTTTTGTTTGTTTTGGTCCTTGATGTTGCCATTAGATGCAGCCTTTTTATTCATCTGCTGAAAGAGCAATCTTGAGTAGAAGCGGTAACTCATCATATGTATGGGTTAACTGTATGTATATCACCTGCCTGGAGATCATTCTAAACAAATTGTTCCACCTGATCCCATGAAACCAAACAAATATTCATAAAGGTAGTATAATGAGAAACACTGACTAAGCACTGAGAGAGATTTTGCATTTGTTGATAAAGTATTTGATCTGCTTTATGATTAGATGTCAATGCATTCCCTTCCTTATCTTATATTTATTTTTTCCTGACAGTTGACATTTATAATGCTAACTGTGCCAAAGATCTTAAAGGAATTTGCAAATATTAGTTCAGTGCTGTCACTTCTGTGAGGTAGGGCGAATATAGGGTTAGGCTTTCAAAGGCATACTTACAAGTTGTAAATATGATTGCAACATGCCTGTGATCCTGTAGAATGTGTGCGCATGCATTGAAATTTGTATACACAAATGCTATCTGATCAGCTGGCTTTTTGTTGCTTGCCTCATGTTCAAAAACAAAGCTACCTGACATAATGACTGGAGATAGGATTTTTTTTTTTTTTTTATTTACGTCTCTTGTGTAAGCATGTCACCTCCACCGTCATCCCGTAGAAGGTCACTGTTACAGGGTGCCCTCAGGGTTCAGTCCACTGGTGCCATACCTTAGTGTTAAATAACTTGGAGCGAGGGTGGTAGACTGAATTTAGTAACTGCCTTTTTCCTTATCTATATCACAGACATCAAATAGTTCAGTCCCAGGCCCTCAGGCTTTCTACCTGCAAGGTCTTTTCTTGCCCTGGCTAATAGTTTTGGTTTTGTCCCTTCTGGGTCTTGAATCCAGAGCCCTCAGCTCCACAGACCAACAGGTTATCCACTGGGCCAGGCCTATAGTCTTTGCTGTCACGGTGTATCCCACACCTCAAAGCAAGTACTTTCAGTCCTTTTTAGGATCAGTTACTGCAGAGTCTTACGTCTCAGCAGTCTGCTACGTGGTCTCCACATTTTCCCTTACAGTCCCGTCCATTCCACTGGATGTTATTAACAGAGATTTTAATGAAACAGCCCCCTGTTTCAATGAAATGAGCAGTCTGAGTTGCTCACAAAGTCTAGATTCTATCTAGAACATAAACTTCAACCCTGGGCCCAAAAGGTATCAGTGAAGAAAACCACTCAGCTTGCCTTCTGTAATGGGATGACTGGCTCTATGGGTGCAGAGAAAGCAGTGGACGTGATATACCTTCACTTTAGCAAGGCTTTTGATACGGTCTCCCACACCATTCTTGCAAGTAAGCTATGGAAATATGGGTTGGATGGATGGACTGTAAGGTGGATAGAAAACTGGCTAGATTGTCAGGCTCGAAGAGTAGTAATCAGTGGCTCAGTTTCTCATTGGTAACTGGTATCAAGTAGAGTGCCCCAGGGGTTGGTCCCGGGCCTGGTTTTGTTCAATGTCTTCATCAACAATCTGGAAAATAGCACAGAGTACACCTTCAGCAAGTTTAGAGATCACACCAAGCTGGTGGGAGTAGTAGATATGCTGGAGGGTAGGGCTGGGATTCAGAGAGATATGGGTAAATTGGAGGATTGGACCAAAAACATCTCATGACAAATCTCAAGGACAAGGCACAAAGTCCTGCACCTAGGACAGAACAATCCCATGTACCAGTACAGGCAGGGGACTGACTGGCTAAGCAGCAGTTTTGCTGAAAAGGACGTAGGGGTTACAGTGAATGAGTCCACAGTGTGCCCTTGTGAAGAAAGCTAACAGCATACTGGGCTTCATCGGTGGGAGTGTTGCCAGCAGATCAAGGGAAGTGATTCTTCTGTGTTCAGCACCGGTGAGGCCACATCTGGGGTACTGTGAGGCCACATCTGGGGCATTTCAAAATGGCCATAGGATGCTTTAATTAAAGCTTATTCATCAAAGCTTTAGTTTGGGCTCCTCACTACAGAAAGGCTTTGGGCAAATTGGAGAGTCTAGGGGAGGGAAGTGGTTAGGAGACTGGGGCACATGACTTCTGAAGAGAGGCTGAGGGAACTGGGCTTATTTAGGCTGGCAAACAGAAGACTGTGAAGATTTAATAGCAGGTTTCAGCTACCTGAAAGGTGGTTCCAAAAAGGATGGAGTGAGGCTGTTCTTAGTGGTGGCAGATGACAGAACAAGGAGCAATGGTCTAAAGTTTTGCAGCAAGGGAAGTTTAGGTGTTAGATATTAGGAAAAACCTTCTCACTAGGCAGGTCATAAAACTCTGGAACAGATTTCCCAGAGAGTTTCATAGTTGGTAGGGTCAGAAGGGACCTGAGCAGATCATAGAATCTGACCCCCTGCCATGGCAGGAAAGAGTACTGGGGTCAAATGACCCCAGCAAGGTGTGCATCTAGCCTCCTCTTAAAGACCCCTAGGGTAGGAGCAAGGACCACTTCCCTTGGAAGTTGGTTCCGGATCCTAGCCGCCCTGACCGTGAAGTAGCGCCTCCTGATATCTAGCCTAAATCTACCCTCTGCCAGCTTGTGACCGTTATTCCTGGTGGTCCCCTCTGACTAGTTTGTAACAGGCCACTAGATCCCCCCTCAGCCTTCTCTTGTGGAGGCTGAACAGGTTCAGGTCCCATAGGACTGAAGGGTCTCTCCTCATAAGAGGTTGTGAAATCTCCATTCTCAGAGGTTTTTAACGTCTGGCTAGACAAAGTCTTTGCTGGAATAATCTAGTTTGGGATGGTCCTTTTTTGAGCAGGGGTTTGGACTAGATGTGACCTCCTGATTGTGTATGATTCTGCTGCTGAGATCCCCGCATCTTTGAGTCCATTCCCCATATGCATATGGTTTGCTGCTGGGTTCTCTCTCCTCTCCCTCTCAGGTACTCTGTCCTGATTTCACTACTAGGCCTTACCTCTCTCCTGGAGTATTGCCTGAGCTTCATTGCAGCCGTGCTGCCTGACTTGAGTCTCCCCCTGCCTCTTAATCCCTGCTTAGTTTCTTGCCTAAAGAAAATTTACCTAGGTTTTGTCTGGGGCTAGCACGTAAATTTCTTTTAACTGATAATCCAACTTGATCCCCAATGCCAGTATGTTCCTATCTTATTTGCTTTTTTTAATAGGAATGTCAAAAACAGAGCACTTTTTGTCTCAGTCATCTTTGCTGGGGTTAGCTTTAAGTCTACAGAAAAAGCAGGCTTACTATATTTTTCTTAATGGACTAGTTCAGTTTTTGAAATTGCAAGCAACTCTGGGTGCTTGGGTTCCTGGAGACCCGCTCTAATTAAAATGCCACAGTGTCATGTGTATTCAGGCCCCACACATTTCGAAATGGCCATGGAATACATGACCTAAAGCTTATTCAACAAGCTTTTAGTTAAAGCACCCTAGCAGCCATTTTTGAATCCTCAGGGGCTTATCCATATGATGCTACGGCAGTGCTAGAGCATTGAATTGGAGCATGTGTATAGGTATCTACTGTGTGCAGATTAGTGTTTCCCAAACTTTTGATACCTGGAGCACCCTTTTTTTCTTGATTAAAAATGGAAGTACGCTTAAACCTGAAAAGGGGTAGGCAGTGTGTACATGTGTGTGCGTTTCAAAATATGTAACAGATTCCATACCTCTGCCAGAAGAAATCCTACCAGTGCTGAGATGTACTGAATAGTCTTCTTTCTTTTAAGCAAAGGATCAGTTTCTGCAAGTGGTTCTCAATCTTTTAAGCCTCAAGCCATCCCTCTATAACTTCCCTGAATTTCATGGTACCCCTGTTAAAAATGACTGAGACATAAATTCAGAAGAGATATGGGCGTGGGGGGTGGCCTTTGAGGCTTCTGCCAGCGCCAGGAGAATGGGAGGAAGCAAGTTGAGTTGCAGAGATCAGCTCTGCATCCACCCTCCAGCCTGCTCACAGCAGAGCAGGCTGTTAGGGCTGTGCAAAGTGGAAAGTATTCGCTTCGGATTCAACCAATTCTGAGGGCAGTGATTTGATTCAGAGATTCAAAATTCAAATCACTGTCCGGATTCCATTCGGCTGAATCGGATCTGAAAGTTTCAGCGCCGCTTCAGAGATTCAGCCATAGACTAAACAGGCAGCTGCCTCCAGCTGTAAATCTGTTGGGGTTGGGGGAGAGGAGAGGGGGGGATTGGGGCTGGTGTAAGGGGTGTATTACTCAGGGAGAGGTGGGGTGGGTGTGGGCTGCAGGCATGGCAGCAGTCAGAGCAGGGACTCTGCCCTGCTGCCACTTGCCCAGCTGGGGCAGGGGAGGGGATGTGGGCATGACTCACTCAGGGCAGAAGTGGGCAAGCGGCAGCAGGGCCCCTGCTCCCAGCACTGCCATACCCGCCCCCTCGCATCAGCTGGCAAGCAGCAGCACAGAGTCCCCACTCCCAGCATTGCTATGCCCTGCTGCCACTTGCCCCCTTCTGCCTGGAGCAAGCCCTGCCTGCATCCTGCGCCCCCTCTAACTGCTCCACAAGTAACGTGCCCCTCCCCCCCCAGCTGGGCAGCTTGTTTCAGTGCCAATCTCTCCCTCCCCCAGCTGTGTCAGCTGTCTATTTATTCCACGTCTGAATTGCTGAATCTTTTCCAAATCTGTTTTGGAATTGATTCGGATGCTTCAAATTGATTTAGAGCTTTTAATTAGACTCCCGATTCGATTTGGATTTAGAGAGTTGGTCACCTAATCGGGTCGAATCTCTTCCAAATCTAATTGGCTACTGAAGCTTTGCATAACCCTACAGGCTAGGGGGAGCATGGCGCGTGTGAGTGTAGGGGGCAGGGAAGGGTAGGAAAAGGCTGCTTCTTTGGGGACTGTCAGTGGTGCTGCTGCTGCTGGAGTGGTGTCAGACCGGGGACTAGAACATTTACTGCCTCGCACACGGAGATCTCATGGCATAGTTGAGTTTCACTGGTGTAAATAATGTGCCCCTTACTACTATAATTCATCAAGGGCAACACTACAGGAGTGTTCTTAGTTCTTCTAATACAAATTTACGCTATATTCAAAAACAGTACATCACATTCATTGAGAGCAGGTTGAGACAAGTCCAAACAAGCAGATTCCCTCCAAACTAATATAAATTTGGGAGGAATCTAATTGAAACCTTTTGTCATTATCTAGAAAGAGGGAGGGAAACTGTATCCTTCCATGTTAGCTGATAGGTTAGTAATGGTCAAAACTGTATGTACTTGCATGAAAAGGGTAGTAATGAACAGAGATCCTGGTTTTCTCTGTTTAAAAATCCCCAACTTTCTGATTTAACCCTCCTGTCCACATTTTTCTGCAATTAGAATGAGATGCCACTATGCATACACATGCATACACGTGTGTGTGTGTGTGTGTATAGATATCAGTTTAACACAATATTTTATTGATATATTTACAATTTTAAAGCAATTTAGAAAGCTACCAGTGCCTCAATCATTATAATGCTACAGGGATTTGGGAGCGGGGCTTAGGGGTCTGGGAGCTCAGGTGGTGTTCTCGTCGATCCTCCCAGTCTCGGGCTATGGGCTGAGGAGGGAGAGGAGGATCCAC
>NW_017728886.1:129414773-129423659 GCF_001723895.1 Crocodylus porosus | reverse complement strand
GGAAGGGGGTGGGTGTGTAGAGAATGGGGTGGGTGTTTTTCTCCTTCAGAGGAGAAAATCCAAGTTTTTCCATGGCAAACGGAAAACCTGGATCCCTGGTAATGAAAATAAAGAGAATGAAGCAGAAACAGTAAAACAATGTAAGACAGTAAAATGAGGCAGAGAATGCTAAGTGAACTGGTTTTAAAGCTGTGGACTTTTTGATTATACCCTCCCGAAACTGTCATTTCTTGCAAAAATTCAAAAATAAATAAATAGTAAGTGAGGTTTGGAGGATAGAGCCAAGAGAAATAAATACTGTTTCATCATGAGACAAGATGCTAAATCCAAATGAATATTGTGTTGGAGCTGCTGATGTTTTCAGTGTTAAAACCTACTTATCTATGCGAATATATCTTAGTTGGTTGTGTAAAAATGACCCCCTACCATAGAAAATGAGCTAAGAAGTTGGTGTAATAGGAAGAATGGTAGAGTAGCTTGGTGACCTGACTAAGTGCAGATAGGCATTCATGCAGTCCCTATTATCTGATGGAAACAAAGTGAACTTAATAATGAATCAAGCAATGTATTCCTTTCATCCTTCTCTTATAAATGGTCTGTCTCCAGCAAGAAACAAAATGGAAAAAAAAACACAAAACCCTGAGATAAGCAGGTTTAAGCAGCAGGGTGGTTCTACTCTGCTAAGATTCCTGTATCACTGGCAGCATTGTATATCCCTCTCCCTTCTGTCAAGGTAAAGTCCTTATTTCCAGGTTAGCTACTTTTCATCAGCTTCTGTCAATCATCAGTGCTGCAGCTGTTCTGATAGGTCTAGCTAAAATGGAGTCACTTGATACTTACTCTGCTGCTCAATGGTGAAATTGAGCTATGGTCCTAAACAGACATTTTTCTGGAATTTCATCCTTGTAAGGAAAGAAAGTGTTTCCTTGAATAAAATTTAGATTTCAGGTGACAGTATAAACATAAATGGAGGGAGAAAATATTATTGGAGGGGGAGGTGCTGAGTGCATGCATGCGTCAGCACAAGAACTGCAGTTCCCATTGTGTGATGCATGCATAGTTAGCCTCTTCTTCCTCAGCCATGTGGAGCTGAGCATGTGTGGGGCGCTGGCCTGGCTGTATGTCAAGTAGCGATTCTGCTATTGTCAGCTGCCGCAATATTAGTTTGGGGGGGGGGGGCTAAGCCACCCCCCCCAGCCTTCTGCCAGCTGTGAGTATAAATTGAAATTGGGCCAGAGGCAGAAACTGCCTGCTTTGGCTGAATCTTGAGTGTTTAAATTCAAATGGTCCTTTTGTCAATGGGATTATTAAAACTCAGTTAAAGGCCTGTGAAATAGGGTGGAAATCAAGTCTAATTCAGTTAGCAAAAACTTTTAAATACCATTGGTCCACTGACCCCTTAAAAACGACTTGCTTGGTTTTGGAGGAGAGGCTGGTTTACAAGAACCAAAACCTGGATTTTCAAAGAGCCAGACTCCATTACAGGAAAAGTTGGATAGTTTTTAAGGCTTTGATCTTGGCTGAAAAATCTCCAGAAAAATTCAAGATACAGATAACAGAGCTGTTAAGTTCCTGTGTCCCATGAGCTGATTTTCTTCTGTAGTTAAGGAGAACGGTGCATTCATTGGTGAGTAACTTAGGCTGCCAACAGATATGAAAAAAACCCAAAACAAAACATCTTTCCCAGAAGAAGTGTGTTAGTTTGACTCAGCTTTCCAGCATCTGTATAGATTGGGTCCTTCAGCAGGGCTTTTTGGTGCTTTTATCTAAAGCTGATTCGGTCAATTATTAGGTGAAAGCCTACAGATGTAGGGTGAGCCGGCTCAAACTAACTCAGCCCCTCTCACTGTGCTTGGTGCTGGGGCATGGCAAACTTAAGTAAAGTGTTGATTGTTTTTCTCATGTCTGTAAATGGAAAATCCTGAATCTGAATCTGGGCTGGAATCCTGAAGCTGCTGGAAATTCCAGACAAAGTAGAACAGGAGACTTGAAATGTTTGTTTGTTTTTTATTTTCCTTGCCATATATTGTACATTTCAAAATTGCTAAACATGTGACTAAAGTCATATACTATGGAAGAAATAATTATTCATATCATGTACCACTGACGTAGTGAGCCCATTCACATGATAGATAAGAACCTGAAAGCAGTAAAGAACTGTAGAGAAATACAGTTTTTACCATTTTAAGGGCTGTGGCTGAGACTTTACCTTTACTTTGCCTTTCCTAAAGTAAAGAGAGATTTAGGGCACTGGGAGTAGGGGTGGTGGGTGTAACATGCAACTGCTGCTCCCATGCAAGAGATGAAATTAAGACTTCTTCTGTGCTGTGCCAGAATTGCAGGTTAAATAAAGGCACCTGGGCATGTTTCTAGGACTGTAAAGGAAGCTGAGTTCTGCTCTCAGTTGATGTATAAACCCAGAGTAATTCTGACTTCCCTAGAGGTTTTTTGTATTCAATACACTTACATTGTATACACTTACATTGGTGTAACCACATAATTTGGTGCTCTACCTCTGTTTCCAGTGCTGAGTTTAGGCTTTTTTTTTTTTTTTTTTTGATGAACAGATATTCAGTTGTTACAGATCTGATCTCTGAAGGGTCCTAAACAGCCAACAGATAATGACAACGGGAGTTAGTGCTGTAGCTCTCTAAAATGCTTCCATTCCCTCAGTTGGGTTGCAGAGCTTTTTACAATAGAATTATAGGCTGATCTCAGGAAGAAATAGTTTCATTTTAGCTCATGTAATATAGGTTTGTGGCAGGGTTGTCGAACATATAGGCAGTAGGTCACCCAACCCAGGGGGTTTATCTCCAGCTGGATGGCTCACCTCTGTATCTGGCCTGTTATATTTCTAGCTGCAGCTTCTAGAGCTGCTGTGTTGTCATGGCCAGCCCTGACCTACTGCTGAATATGTGGGATTTGATCACTATCTAGCAAGCACATCTGGGGGAAGGCAGTGGCATTAAGCCTTGTGTGTTTGATGTGCTAACCCAGTGGCTTTGGCAGCCTTAGCAAGAAGCCCTGTGAGCCAGGTCTGGAGGTGGGTCTTCTGGACCTTGGGAAGCCCCTGGTCCAAATCCATCCTGCCCGGTTCATTTGTTTAACCCCATAGGGGAAACAAGGATACATAATTTCTCTCTGACTTAATTGAGATCTGCTTTTGGTTGCGGGGTATAATTTCATATGTTCATTTATATATTTTAAATAGATTCAGTTGTATATAAATATTAGAAAATGTGTAACAGTGAGGTGTCCATTATAGACTGGATCAGAGGGCTTGTTGCTCACCTGGTCCTAACTTGTCCCACTGGTAAATGCTAGCAAGAGAAACAAAAAACACTTCCCTTTTTTCCTGACATTTCTATATAAGCAAATCCTTTATTAGGTACAGGAATGATGTTTGATAATCGAAATGCAAATGGTGCAGAAGCATAAATAAAAGCAGAGTCTCCTTCCATGAAATGTCTTAATTCTGATACAGGCCAACATATCCTTGGACCTGGAAAGGGGTTAGCTCTTTTATCACAGAGGTCAAGTGATGAACTGGCATTGGGATTTGTTTCTAAGCTTTAAAAATCATGTGTCAAAAAAGCCCTACTGCTTATAATAAACATTAGGAAGTAGGAGCTGAACTTAGTATTAGATTTCAGTTAATTTTTAAGACGGTCTACTTTTATAAGTTTTTTTTTTTTTAAATGCCTGCAGGTACAACTTTCAAAAGGAATCCTCCACAGCAATCAAATATAGGCAAGGACAAACTGCAGTCATCACTATTTCAGAAGCAGACCTGAACGTAATCTAACCACGTAGCCATGTCCATATTTGTCCTTAGTCCATGGGTAGGCAAAATGCCCGATCAGGCCAGCATCTAGACTTCATTTCCCAGCAGCCCCTGCCCGTATGGTTCTGGCTGGTCTCCATGGAGAACCCAGCCACACCTGCACTGTGAAGAGCGAGGCTGGGGTTGCCATGGAGACCCATCCCAGCCATGCTGGTAGGGCAGGGGGCTGCTCTGGAGCCACTGGGATCTTGCCGTGGGGGCAGCCAGGGCAGAGCTGTGATCTGTAGCCTGCACAGGGCAGAGCCTGTGATCTGTAGCCAGGCAGGGGCACGCAGGCAGTGTATCATGGGTCTGCCCCAGCTCCAGCCCAGGCTGTCACTGCTGCAAGGAGCTGGGGCAGAGCCGTGATCCCCTGCCCAGAGCACGTAAGCTACAGACTGCTACTCTACCCTGGCTCCAGAGCAAACAGCCCCCTGCCCTGCCCTGCCAGCGTGGCTGGGGCTGCTCTCCATGATGACCACAGCCTTGCGCTTTCACAGCACAGGTGTGGCTGGGGTTTCCATGGAGACCGGCCCTAGCCATGTGCAGAAACGCCTGGGAAATGGAGTTCATTGCTGACTGGATCTGGCCCATGGACCAGACTTTGTGCCCTAGACAGTGTTCAGCACCAGTTTGGCCACACCCAATTCTGATGTCTTCTGTAAATAAGAAGGTATCTTTTGATGGACAAGAAATTAAATGCAGTCTCTATAAGGCATTGATGAAGCATATTGCCAGAACACCATGTGGAATTTTTACTATTTCACATCTTCCCCAACCCCTCACCTTCACAATCTCAGGATGCAGTTTGACTTTTACTGGGTGGGAGGGGAAGTGTTCTTAAATCCCTAACTGAAACGGTTGCTATATTCAAAACCTTTTGAAAGATTAACTTTTTTTCATTAATTTTAATAAGATAATGTAGATTCACTTAGATTTGAAAAATTCAATCAGTATCTCGTATATTACTTTTAAAAGTATCCTTTTGCAATCTGATGGGTAAATGACATGTTTATGCTAATTTTGAATGAGTATTTCTTGCAGAGAGTGTGCTCTGCTGCTGCTTCAGTTTGTCCTGAAATACTGTTTATGTATGACATTTAGAATGTCATTATTTTTCTTGCATATTCATATACCTTTCTCTTCAA
Source organism: Crocodylus porosus (assembly GCF_001723895.1). Classification (NCBI taxonomy): domain Eukaryota; kingdom Metazoa; phylum Chordata; order Crocodylia; family Crocodylidae; genus Crocodylus; species Crocodylus porosus. The sequence continues at coordinate 129,418,688 of NW_017728886.1, read as the reverse complement.
AATTGGGGTGCATGAATTAAAGCAGGGAAGCTGATTTTTCAGCCTGTGATAGAAGCATTTTGCTTTGATTTATGCTCTAGTGTGCAGCAGCTGTCACATTGGTAATCAGGTAACTGACTTAATGGTTTGTTGTTTTTCACTGCACAGTAGTTAATAATCAATAATCTCCTCTCCTTTTTAATAGTCTTGACTTCCACTAATCAAGCTAATCTTTTGTAGGGAAATTTTGCTGTCTGCTGGCTATTCTTGGTCTCTCCTCTCCTATTTTACAGCCCTGGAGACTCTTTAGATCTTTTCAGAATCATAGATCTGTCTATGGAGAGCAGTGTTCAACTGCACCTAGGATTTCAGCTTTAATTAAAAAAACAGAACCAAAAAGCTTTAGTTTCTTCATTGTACCTCTTGGAAACGAGGTGTGCATTATAGTTCATGGTGTGTTTTATGCAGAAAAAACGTTAGGTTTTTTACCCAATAAATTATGTTGAAGGCTCTGAATTTCTTTTGGCTTGTCAGTCTAGATGCTGTGAATCATGCAAAGTCTCGTACTGATAATTCCTACAAAAACTTTTCAATATCAGGATGCTGGACCAAACTAAACAAGTTGGTCAGATTCATACCTAAATGGTATAGGAGCAATTGACCAATTAAAAAGCAGTAATGGCTTCATAGCATAATGGGAGCATAGAATAGTGCCAAATTCTTGCTATGATGATTCTAGTAAATAATCATGTTAAGTTAGTACCAGAGAACCAGCCAACCAAGAATGGGACTTGTTGTGCTAAGCACTGTACATACAGTAGTGAATGGGCCCCGCCCTAGTGTTTACTATCTAAGTCAGTGTTTCCCAGCTGGTGTGCTGTGAGGCGTGTCCAGATGTACCGCAGAATTTTGGGCTGGAGACACACCCCCTACCTGCTGTCTCTGGTCTCTTGGCTAGTCCCTCTGGCTTGCTCCTGAGCTGGTCGCTCCCGGAGGCGATTGCTGCAGCTCCTGCCACTACGGCTGCTTGTCTCCACACCGGCTCTTCTGTTCCCGGCTGGTGCTGTTTCTTGCCGATGTGGGGAGGGCTTGCAGTCTCCGCTGCTGTAGCCGTTCCTCCCCACACTAGCTCTTTGGCTCCCTGCCGGTACTAGGAGCCTCTGCCGCAGCAGTTCCCCACTGCTCCTTCTGTTCCTGGTGTGCCCATTCCCGTGCTCTCGGGGCCGGCTTTCATCTTTGCCAGGTAGCGTCTCCTACTGACATCACCCGGTCTCAGCTGCAGATGAGTGCGGCTGATGAACCGTGTGGACATCTCTCCCCGGTGCGCTTCTTTGCTTCTTCAAAGTCCTGCAAGAAATGAGTTTTTTTTTCTTTTCCATTTGTCTGGGGTTTGCCTGCGGGTATGGCTTCCCACTCACCCATTCTTATGTCCCTGGGACAGGGCTAAATCTCTGTTGAATCGAACTGGCAACTGAAACTTTGCATAGCCCTAGTAGACATATTAAAATATTAAATATGGTAATATATAAATAGGAAGAAATATGTGTTAAGGGGTACACCTACTAGGTTTTGATAACAGTTTGTAGTACCCATAGTAGTATACTTTTATTACTGAAACCCTGCCTTAATGCAATAAAAAGCTCATATGTAGTGCACAATTAGTTGGTTGTATACATGAGACAGATAGATATGCCTATAGTCACTAGGTAGTCTGGAACCAGAGAACATGACTGAAATCTGGTGGGATTTTGAAGCATTGCAGTTGTTTTGGGCATTGTGGTGGAAGAAGCAGTGGTTCTTTCAGAATATTGGTTTCCATTAAAAAGGTACATATTCATATCTTAGTAGCCCATAGAGTTAGCCAGCGTCAGAGGCTCTTTTTTTTCCCAATGCATGAGAAAATTATTATAGGGTGAGGTCGTTTTTGTTACTTCATGTTTAATCATGTAGATGGTACAGTGGCTTGTTTCCCTGAACACAGTAGAAACAAAGAGCAAGCAGTTTCCTTCTTCAGAAGTCCACGTGCATCTTTCCAGCTAGTACTGTGTCCTGAAGACAGTTTGTGGCTGCCATATGAGCTGTCCTTGCTACTGCTTTTCTTGTTTTGGACTTTCCCTCTGTGTCATGGGAAGGGATCCTACAGGATGTCTGTGATCTCCTCAAGGCCCCCTTACCATGCCAAGTTGGCCCAATGGGCACCCTTGATTCTCGCCCGCCACATCTTTGATGGAAAATATATATAGTAAGGAGGCTGCCTTTACATCCTCTTGGACACTGTTTGCTGTACTCTCTGACCCTGTGGACTCCCAGACCCCTCGTGGGTCCTGCTTCAAGATAGATGTCACAACGGGTGTTTCGGGGTACCCTAGCCTTATGGGCTATGTGTGGCTCTAACTGGCCCTTTACCACGCCCCAAGCCTCGCTGATGGTACTGACATTTAGTCTGGGCCTTGTTATAATTTGGCCCCCTTGTCCTCCCTGGGCGCTCCGCGCCTGACTGGCATTTGCATTCTCTGCAGCCCTGTCTCGCTCCGCGCCTCTGGTGCTTGGGCTCTCCGCAACCCTGTCTTTCTCTGTCCCCGCAAAGTGCTGCTCCCTCTCTGGCGGTGGGGTCCCCGTGCTGCTGTGGGTCCCCTATGAGGCCTCCTCCTTCCTTTAACAGCTTCACCCTAACCACCAGTGTTATACAACAATAAACAAAACACAAGCCCCTGGGCCATAACATAAATTCAAGCTGCTGGGCTATAATTAAACCCTACTGTCATTTAAACCCTACTGGGGAATACTCTGTCCTACAACAGTATCAAGAGCTGCTTGTGCAGTCAGGCCCCTCCCCTTTGCTTGCTCTGGGAGAGCTCCTTCTCCCTTGGCTGCTGGCAGGAAAGTGGCCTCAGCCCTGGGTTATATATGAACCAGGCCCTGCCCCTTCTGTTCAGCTGACTGCTGACAGGTGTGCGCCACTAGCTTGTTCTGGCTGCCCTGGTAACCAGCAGCTGGGGCTTCCACCTCACTGCTAGGGCTCTTTCCCTGGCAGTTTCAGCTCTTTTAAAGGAGCAGGGCACCCTAGTGTGCCACAACACTCTGTTATACAAATATGCTGCAGCTGATAAGTTCCCAGCTCTGTGTTTACAGCCAGGTCCTGGGAAACTAATTGGTTCACATGATGTAATTTCTTTTTGGCATTACAGTCGGGCTGCCTTACTTCCAGCTATCCCTACATACCGGGACATTTAATTCAGTTTTTTATTTAAGTTTAAAGGTGCTTAGCACACTGATTCGCTTTAATGAAATCTATGATTGACAAAATCCAAAATCACTTAGTACAAAGATTTTCACATACTGAAATATGTTTAAAAATTTTTTTCCAGATCAGATTTTTGATTTTAGAGAGTCTTCCTCATGATAGATTTCATTTAAATCAAATTGATTTAAATTACTGGTCAGGAATCCTCGATTTAATTATTATTTTCTACAAAAAGTGCATTCTTGTTGTTTGATATAACCTTAATACAGTAAAAACTTTGTTATTTGGCAGCCACTGGGGAATAGGGAGTGCTAGATAACAAAATATGCTGGTTAACTGAGTGGCCCGAACAGGCGTCTTTGCCAGTTCTAGGGTTAAGTACCTTTCTCTTTAAAGGTAATTTGTATACTAAAGACCAAGAGATGCTGAAATGTGGCTTGTGTAAGCAAGCTTATAATTAATTGATAGGGGTGAACTGATAAAGATATTTTTGGCCAATACCGATGGCCTATTTATTAGCCAGCCGTGTCGGCTGATACCGAGCCGATAGCCGATATGCACCTGGGCAGCTTGGACAGCAGTGATGGGTCAGTAAGTCTATGAGGAGGAAGGGGTCTGGGATGGGGGCAGATGAAGGCCCCCATGGTGAGGGTGAGAGTAGGGCTGGAGCAGGGGCAGCACTGCCCAGCTGG
>NW_017728886.1:129393697-129414673 GCF_001723895.1 Crocodylus porosus | reverse complement strand
TCCCCTGAACTTGTGCATGGGGCAAGGGTGAGCTGCCCCTTGCGGGCTCAGGGCCAGGGGCTGCACCAGCCTCTTCCCAGTGGCGGGGCTGTGCTTATGGTGGGAGGCAGCAGCACTGGGAGGGGGTGCTATGGAATAGGCTACAGCAGTGGTTGCCAACCAGTGGATCTCAATCCACAGGTAGATCTCAGAGCCTCTTGCGGTAAATCTTGGAGTTAATCCTAGGTTGGGGTGGGGGGTTGAGTGCCCATGTACATGCATGCATGCGTCCCAGCACAGCAGGTCAGTCCATGTGGGAGGGAAGGGGCAAGTGCTAAATTGAGGCCCCTGTGGTGAGGGACAGTGATGCAGAGGCAGAAGCAGGGGTAAGTTGAGTGGGGGCCTGGCTGGGTGGGACTTACCTTCTGGGGAACCACTCCCCCAAATATTTTTTTCTCCCTCTGCCTCGATCTTCCCCCCCTTCTTTCCCCACACTTACCTGCTGTGGGGGTGGCGGTGGTACACGGTAGATGTTGGGGTGCTTTTAAATGCCGAAGGTGATCTACTTAAAAAGGTTGGAGACTGCTGGGCTACAACCATCCCAAAATTCACCATCGCCTCCTTCCAGTGCCTCTGCTACGTGCCCTGAGCAGCCCCCGCCAGGAAGAAGCCAGCGCAGCCCCTGGCCCTAACCCTGCAGCAGACAGCCTTCCCTCACCCAGCGTACAAATCCAAGGGTCACATGCCCCCCATGCCTCCCCTGGGGGTGCATGTAGGGTGGGCCCTCCCCCTTCCACTGTCCTGTGCCCCTCAGATGAGACACTCACAGCTCTATCCCATGCCCAGCCCTACTCCCTCCCACACTATGGGGGGCCTCCATCTGCCCCACTCCCATGCCCCTTCCCTCCCCTATGCTCTTCCCCCCCACACAGACTTATGGAATGCACACTGCTCTCCAAGCTGCTCGGCTGCATTTCTGGCTGTGTGCATGCTGCAGCTGCACACATGCACATTGCTACTCTGGTCAAAAAAAAGTCAATTGCTGATGATGTCAGTTTTCCTTTTATTGGTCCTGATATGGTGTACCTCTAGTAATTAATTACTTGAAATGTTTTGCTTCTTGATAGTCTCCATGTGAAATGACCATATTCAGTATAAGTATTAATGCATCATCAGTTCACATGTATTTTCTCTCTATTTTATCTGGGTAGGATAAAAATCCTAGACTTGCATATAAGAACTCACTGTAAGCTCAGAGTTCAGTAATTTTTTTTGTTTGTTTGTTTTGTTTTTCCCCTTAAAACCTAGGTTCCTTGCACTGACCCCTTGGAGAGTGTATCACCTGACTTCTCTCATAATACTCGGTGTTGTAATAATGCAGATCGTAAAGGATATGGTATTGTCTAGAATAAAAGGTAAGGCAGTGCATTGTTTCAGAGATTTCATCTCTTACAGGTATTTGCATGCACCTGTTGTCAGCTCAGTCATTTTTGCTTGCCTGTTCTGATTGTATATCTAATATTGCAGTAAAGAGATCTTGCATTATCAAAACAAGTAGAAAAGAATCTCTGAAGTGCTAAATAAAAAAATAAATTTTGCCCTGAGAAGTGACTAAAAATGGCATAGTGAAGTTCCATGTTTATTTCATTAACTTCTAAAGTAAAGGTACTTCATTTACAAACTTTTATTTTGAAACCACAGGTTTAGAAATGCATCTATACCTAAAATAACATCGTTAACAGCTCTTAAGTTCACTGCTCCTAACAGCATCAAGAGCCCTGATATCAGTCTGCCATCCTTAAGGAACTTTTCAAGTGGTTCAGGTATAATAAACATAATACTTAAGAAGGCCAGGCCAGGATTGATTGACCTTCAGCCCATCTACAGTAGGGATTCCCAGCATATTTAACATCTTTTGTCAGCAGGGTCAAGCGTGCTGAGATTTTTCTTACTTGTATTTCAATACTAGTGTAAAGATTCTTCAGCCAAATGATGTGTAACTTGAGTACACCTACAACTCCTATTGCCTGTAAGATTGTTATGGGTTATATTTGCTTGTGGTTGGACTGTTTTTTTTTTTTAAAAAAGTCTTAAGTCTCTTAAAGTAACAGAAAAGCCAAGAGATGCTCGTCTGAACCACAGGCTTTTCTTTTTTTTACTCGTGCTGCTGCGTCAGCTCAAGTGATTGAGGCTGCTTTGTTTTCTGCTAAGTCAGTGTTTCCCAACCTTTTCCAGCCCAAGGCACGCTTGCATTAATAACAATTTTCCATGTCACACTTGTTAAGGCATTCCCCATCCTCATACCTGTTGTTGCTCATTGCCATGGCAAAATTCTGCAACACAGCTGTTCATTTCTGACGGCGCACTGTGCTGCGGCACACTGGTTGGGAAACACTGTGCTAAGCTATCTAATCTATTTGACCGCTTCCTTCATGGACATCATTACCACCTAATAGTTTTTTCACCATATAGTATTGACCAAATTATAAATGCAAAAATCTTTTCTTTAATCATGTCCCTCTGTTCCTGTCAACATATTATTTGGCAATTCAGCAGAATTGGATGTAGCCAATAAAGCTTTATTTCCTAGTTCTGAGGTCATGGGATAGTTGATTATTTCATTACGTCTATTATGAAATGTCTCCAGTGACCTCAGAAGAGAAGTTCAGGGAAATTAAAACCACTAATTGGGTGCTATCTTCATAAATGTCTTGTAGCAGAAACCTTCCTAATCTGAAACTTGGGAATTACCACACTAATTAAGGATTTTCTTTCCTCAGGTTAGGATAAATACTTTTGAGTAATCATTACAGACCTTCAGCCAGCTGCTAGATGGCAAGACTAGTGCAACACTGGAATATACAGTGATTGTCAATTTGTTGGATATTGTAAGACACTGACTTTTTTTGTAATCTTGGTATATCAAAACAGTTTTGAAATATTCCAGAGAAGTTTGATTTTTTTTTTTCCCAAAAACCTGTTATTCCATTATATAGTAGGAAGAGAGCCTGAGCCCAGGCTAACAACCTGAATAAACTAGAGGTGTTTTACTGTACTACAGAGATTTACAGTAATTTTTTCCATGACTTGGAATGTTGTTGGAAAACAGGTGGGAGGGGACCCATGCAAATTGTATAAACCAGTGCTATGTTTCAACGTATGCTCTACCAATTACAGGTGCACAGCTCTGGAGGAGCCTCACTGACAGGTAGGTGCAGTGTCTTTTAAATGCTAGTAACTATGTAGGTTGTTCTTATAACACTAAATAATTCTGAATTTTATAAATGACTTTCTCAAATAACATACTGCATAATCAAAATAAGAACTACATTGTTTCACTCATAATGTGATTTGTTCATTATATTCACATGGTCTGTCAGTTTTATAGACTTATTCTCAGTAAAGAGTCTAACTCTTCTGATTTTTAAATTATCATGGTATATTATTCAGACAGCTGTCAGATTTGGAACACTTTTTACTTTTTTTTCTTTAAGCAGTGTTGAACTCTTGCGTTTCCTGGCAGTTAACCTGTTTGTAGATGGTTCTTGGGGAAAGATGCTGGATTAACAACTGTAAAGGAATTATGTTTTCCAATAGAACAGACTTGTATACAGACTATACACAAGTAATACCTGTACAAAGTTGCAGTCACCAGAATACTCCTTATCTTTTGTAAATAACACTGTGATTTAAAAGAGTTGGTGGCCTTTTTTTATATGGATACCTGTTTAATGATAGTAGTCAAACCTGTTGACTTTTTATTAGCCAACTTCATCAAAAAATATGTGTAGCATCATTTGGTGGAGAATAGCTACTGTTTCCCTTCCCACCTCCCTTATTCCCTACCCTGCTCCTCCCCAAAGTAGCAGTATTTCATTAATGGAGCAGTGAAATCTTATTTCTATAATCTGTTAAACATTTTCAGAGCCTTCTGAATTAAAATGTTGTAGAAACTGTTCCAGTATTGTCCGGTCTATAGATGTGCCCATGTGGATGACATTCCTACCCGCCGCTCTCACCTATACAAAAATAAAATTGCAGGGAAAGTTTTATATCATAAACTTAATTAAAATGTTGTCAACTTTTATTACAGTAATTTAAACAATTCTTTGTTACATAGTTTAATGTTTGACTTTGGGGGTTGGGGAGCCATATCTTACATAAAAAAAATATAGTATATGGTAGTAGCTTTCACTTACTATTGACATTTGAAATTGTGGCCTTGAGGTGAGAGAGCATTTATTGCTTACCATTCCCACATCAAAGTGTCCTAATCTTGCACTAGGAAAGTAGTGGTTAATAATGTAAACATGGAAATTCAAGATTCATCCCTTTGATTTTATGCAGCTGTCACCATAGCATCTGAATGCTTTCTGGGGTGCCTTTATTAATGTGGCTTAATCAGGCTATCTCATTTCTTTCATATTCACATTAGGAAAATTTTGTGCAGTGTAATATTTTGCTTTGTTTTTAATATGTATGCGCAACTCGGTGCTTACCTTAGAGCAGGCAAAATCAAAGAAATGTATCTTATTTCATTTGGACTGACAAGTATGGTTTAGTTCCTATGAGAGTTTGTAAGATCATAGGGAAGTGGGGCTGGAAGGGACCTCGCACGGTCATTTAGTCCAGATCCTGCTCAAAGCAGAAGTATCCCTGACTAAACTATCCCTGCCAAGTGTGTTTAACCTGCTCTTGAAAACTTCCAAGGATGGAGATTCCATGACATCTTGCGGTAGCCTGCTTTCAGTGCTTGACCACCCTCTTAGCCTGTAAATATCTCCTAATCTCCAGTTTAAATATCCCCTGCTGAATCTTGGGTTTATTGCTCCTTGTCCTGTCCCTTACAGTTGCAGAGAAAACCCCCTCTCCATCCTCTCTGTAACTGCCCTCAGGTATTTGAAGACTGTTATCGAATTCCCCCTCATTCTTCTCTTCAGGCAAAATAACCCTAGTTCTTCCAGCCTTTCCTCATACATCTTGCATCTGAGGCCCCTAATCATTGCTTTTGCTTTGCACTGGACTTCTTCCAAACTGTTCATATCCGTCTTGAAGCGTGGAGTTCAGAATTGCACACAGCACTCCAGGTGAGGCCTCACCAATGCTGAATAGAACGGAAGAATTGTTTTCCCTTGATTTGCAAGTGATTCTCCCATTAATACCACCCAGTTTGCTGTTGGCTTTTTTTGCAACAGATCACACTGTAGACTTGTGTTCAGCTAATGATCTCCTGTAACTTCCAGGTCCTTCTCTGCCATACAGCAGCCTAGCTAGGCATTCTCCAATTGGTATTTATACATGTGATCATTCCTGCCCAAGTGCAGGACTTTGCACTTGTCCTTGTTGAATCTTATCTGATTGTTGATGACTTCTTCAGTCTGTTCAGGTTGTTTTGGATCCTAGTCCTGCCATCCAAATAGTCTGTAGTTTCACCCAACTTGATGTCCTCTGCAAATTTGCTAAGCGTGTACTCAGTCCCATTGTGTATATTATTAATGAAGGTGCTAAACAAATACCAGGCACCTGGAGAACCCCACTTGATACCTCCTCTCAGCTAGACATTGAGCCATTAATGGCTGTGTGTTAAGTGTGATGATCCAACCAGTTATGTATCCACCTTACATTGCTTCCATCTAGTCTGTATTTCCTTAGCTTGTTAATGAGAATGTTGGCGAGACCCTTTCAAAAGCCTTGCCAAGGTCAAGGTACGTCACATCCACTGCTCTCCTCCTATCCATGCAGACAGCAGTGGAATTGACGTCTGTCACCTTATAATAGAAGGAAATCTGATTGCTCCGGTGACTTGCTCTTGGTGAACCCATGTTGGCTGTTACTGGTCACCTTGTTCTCCAGGTGTTTCACCTTTGGATTCCTTGAGGACCTGCTCTGTGATCTTCCCAGGTATTAAGGTCAGGCTGACAGGTCTGTTGTTTTCTGGAACCTTCTTCCCTTTCATAAAGATGGGGAGTACATTTGCCCTTTTCCTGTCATTTGAAATATCATTAGATACCCACGAGTTCTCAAAGAAAATAGCCAGTAGCTCTGAAATTACCTCAGCCAATTCATTCAGTACCCTCAGGTACATCCCATCCTGCCCTACCAACCTGAAAGCATGTTGCTCTTTTCTAAGTTATCCCTAACCTGTTCTTCTACTGTGTTCAGCTGTTAGACTCCTTCCCTGTCTTTGCTGCCAAGTGCACTCATTAGCTGATAGCTGCCCCTATTTGTGAAAACTGAATTTTAAAAGGCATTAAATACTTCAGCCTTCTTTGCACCATCCATAATTACATTGCCGTCAGCATTCAGTATGGGACCTATGGTTTCTCTGATCTGTCTCTTTCTTCTGACATGCTTGTTACTGCCTCTGTCTCTTGCCAGCTGCATCTCAACTTGTGTCTTGGCCTTTTCTCCCTGTACATTCATGTAGTACTAGGGAAGACTATGAAGGAGTATTATGACCAAGTTGTCACTTTTTATAGGCTCCTTTTTTTAATTTAACCTATTTAAAGAATTGGTGTCTAGACAGGCTGTTCTCCTTTGTAGTTTCCATTCTTGTGTTGCATCAGGATAGCTTGCTCTTGCACCACCACTTAAAGTACAACCAGCTCTCCTAGATTCCTTTCCCTTTCAGAATCACCTCTTTTTTTTTTTTCCTTCGTAACAGTTCCTGGAGTTTTTTTAAAGTCTGTCTTTCTGAAGTCCATTGTCCTTTATTTTGCTTTCCATAGTCTTCATAGACATTAGGGCCTGGAAGGGACCTTGCAAGATTGAGTCCAGTCCCCCTGCCATAGGCAGGAAGTCTGCTGGGGTCAAATGATCCCAGCAAGATAAACATCCAAATGCCTTTTGAATGAATGCGGAGTAGGTGCTCGCACCACTTCTGGGGGGGGACTCTATTCCAGACCCTGGACACTCGAACTGTAAAGAAGTTTTTCTTTATGTCCCGTCTAAACCAGCCTTCCAGGAGTTTGTGGCCGTTAGATGTTATTATCCCTTGGGGGACCCTGGTGAACAACTGTTTTCCCAGGTCCTGATGTTACCCCCCTTATATACTTATAGGGTGCCACCAAGTCACCCTGAGCCTTCTCTTCTCCAGGCTGGAGTCCAATGTCCCTCAGCCTCTCCTCGTAAGGGTTGCTCTCTTGGCCTTTGATCATATGGGTGGCTCTGCCTTGGACTCTCTCAGGCTTATCCATGTCCCTCCTGAAGTGGGGGGCCTAAAGCTGCACACAGTACTCCAGCTGCAGCCTCACTAAGGCTGAGTAGAGCAGGTGGATGACATTTCTGGTTTTGCTTGAAATGCATCAGTGGATGCATGCCAGTGTTTGGTTTGCTTTACTGGCCATGGCATCGCATTGGTGGCTCATGTTCATCTTGTGGTCAATCAAGACCCTCAAGTCTCTTTCGGTTGTAGTGCTAGCGAGCGAAGCACTGCCGAGCCTATATGTATGATGCTGGTTTTTCCTCCCAAGGTGGAGCACCCTGCACTTCTCTATGTTGAAGGCCATCAGGTTTTGGTCTGCCTTGTGAACATATCCAGGTTGGCCTGTATCCCCAGCCTGTCTTCCATTGTTCCCCCTTCCCCCATAGTTTAGAGTTGTCTGCGAAATTTGTTAGTCTGCATCTGACGCCCAAATCCAAATTGTTAGTGAAGATGTTGAAGAGTGCTGGCCCGAGTACTCTCCTTCCTTCCTTCTTCTTTGGATCTTGAACTTTATCACTTTGTGGTCACCCAAGTTACCTTCCATCTTCACATTCTCAACCAATTCCTCTCTGTTTGTGAACAGTAAGTCGAGAAGAACTTCTTCCTCCTTGCCCCTAGTTGGCTTGTCTACCATCTGTATAAGCTATCCTGAACACACTCCAGGAATTTGCTGGACCGCTTGTGCACTGCTGTGTTTCCTTTCCGTCAGACATCCAGATTTTAATGCAAGTCCTCCAGGAGAACCAGGTCTTTCAACTTGAAAGCTTCTGTCAGTCGTTCAAAGAAGGCTTAGTTCACCTCCCTCCTCCTGGTTTTGAAGGTCTGTAGCAGATGCCATTGTGCCATCCCCTGCTCTCCCTGACTCCCCCAACTGCTCTGTTGCCAGAGGTGACAAACTGCCAGCTTCCACCTTCATGAGTACTTGTCTCTCCCAGTGTCTTCTCTTGCTGTACTTATTCCATGATGCTGAAGATTTTTTTGTGCATCAAGTTGATGAAGGTCTCATATGCACAGATGCTTCTGTGCTTCTTCATGTCCTCCTGCAGCTTCCTTGAATGATTCCTATGAGAATCCACCAGGAGGCACTTCTCACCACAAGCACTTCCCCACCTGGCTGTTCCTGACAAGGGTGTGCAGGCTGCCAAAGTAAGATCCTGATGGGAAGCCTCAGTGGCTGAGCCTGGACAGAGCCCGCATAGGTACGGACAGAGGAATGGCTGGCAGTGGCACAGGCTTCAGCGTTGTGACGTTTCCAGGCAGTCTGCTGATTCTCTCTTTCTAGCCCCTTCTTCTTTGCTGCTACATCCTGGAAAAAAATCCTCTTCCTCCTCAATCTGCTTCCACTCAGCAAGCTTACAGTGAAGGGAAGGGTGAGTGAGTGTGTTTGGGCAAACTCCACAGCAGACTGCCCCGTTTGCCAGCCTGTTCACTGATCCTGTGCTGCTTTGCTTTTGTGTTGCTGACTTCTCACTGAAACCCAGTCTCATTGAACAGTCTAAGGTCAACCCTCAAGAAAACTCTATTGCCTGATGTGCACAGTTTACTTTTGTGGCATAAATTTTCATTGAGTCTGTGGAACAAAGCTGGTGCTGCCACTGATCTGCAAGCTTTAGGCAATACTTTGTGTATCTTGGGTCTAGACTGTAGTTCATTTTCTTCCTATAGAGTATCAAATCTAGTCCTTCATGTTGATGTTGAGGACAGAAGATAATTTCATACACTTGCAGTAGCCTGACATGTTGGGCTGTCACATTCTTTAATAACAGGTGGCAAAAATTCTTTTCATGATTTTTTTAGTTAGTCCTACTTGCTGCCTGTTGTTTGGACAAGGGTGTGCCCAAGACATAATATAATGTTTTTTCAGCATTTACAGTTGTATGTTCAAAGCGTGTTAAAAGTGAATATTCAGTGAGTAATGTGACTTAATTTATGTCAAGACAGCCATAACTTTAACCCTAGAATTTTTTTAAAAACTGGCACCCATTAGGTTTATTAGCAATAGCATGCCACTCTTAATTTAATTAAAGTAGGTAGGTAGTTTCAGGTACAGGGTTGTTAGCAACAGATTTCAATAAATACCTGTTGGAGACCCCTTTTTCCATGAATAGGCTTACAGTCACTTTTATTTGACGGCTTTTGTTGCGGAAAATTACAAATGTTGTGTTCTTGTTTGTAAAGTAGTTTTTTGCTTGGTTATTTGCATTCCGCTGTCCATGTCTGCTTCTTTGTTAAATGTGTTATGGAGGATGAATGCCCCAGTTTTTCTCACTTTGCTAAGGAAGTTGTTTTTGGATTGTACATAAAATTGGCTGAAGTGAGTAGAAATTATTTTATCAGTTGATTTGGATGCTTGTTTGCTTTTTATTTGGTCATGTCACAGGCAGGATAAATCATTCCAAGATTTCACTAGAGATCATCACCTAATCATAACAAAGATATATTTAGAATTGTAATCTTTTGCATGTGGTCACTTCTGAAAGGCCACACAGAAGGAAGCACACACTGTTAATTCCAGCCCCACATCCCCCTTTGCATTAACTGATGTGTATGGTCAGACTTAGAGTGTGCTGAATTCGGGTTTTCATTTCCTGATTGAATTTTGTTTACTTAGTAGAAAGTTCTTATATCATCTTAATTTTGAAGACCTCAGCATTGGAGTGTGTTGATTTTCTTTAAAAGAATATCATCTTACACTAGTCTCTGGAGCAGTTTGACTCAAACTGGCTGTCATTATGTGCTTCAGGGGTATCCAGTTGCCTAAGATTCAGAAGATTTAGCCAGTGGCTATTTAAACAGTATCTGAGGTTTTGTTGAATTTTATACCCTCATCATAGACTGAAGTATTGCATAGACATTTTCATGCACTTGTAAAGTGAAGGTACTGTCCTCTAAACGTAACATTTTATGCCCTGGTTCTGTAGCCCTCAAGAATATATTTATTAACAGCAGGAGTAAATGCCTTTGCCTGCATACGAACAGCAGGGTAAGACCTTTACTATTGAACTTATGAAGTGTTTAGCTCTGCTGTCTTAGGAACTGAGGATTGACCAGAAGTGAAAGAGAAAAAGATTTCTCGTGTGTTTCGTGATATTTGTGCTCAGTGCTGCAAAAATCATGACTAGGTAGTTCATAGCCTCACAGCACTTTCATTTTATTTTGGTGTCTGTAAATGAAGTACAAGGAAAACATTCAGTCCAGTGTGTATTAATAATTTGGTATCTTAATTGGAAGACTTTTGTACAGTATCAGATTTTTCTTCCTTCAAATTACTTATATACCTATATTAAGAGAGCGCTTTATGAGAATTGGCAGCTATAATTAACTTTTTTTCTGAACTGAAATGTAAATTTTCTGTTTTACATTTAGTAAAGATTTACAGTGGCTTCCTGGAGCTACTCTAGTGATCCTTGGTGGGGAGGAAGGGAATTGAAGTATTTTCTGTAATGTAAGATGTATCCTTCTCCTTAAAAGTATGAAATAAAGCAAGCTCAATTTTTTCCACCTATGAGAATTCTAATACGTTACCCAAAACCAGGACGTTGAAAATGGCATGATCTTGGGTTCCTTTATATTTTAGGACTGACGCCTCTTGTGCAGGTGAGGGCCCAGCTCTTGATTTAGCCATCCCACCAGTTCTAAGTAGTTGTGATTTGTTTTCTAAGTAGAAAGAGTATGCATAAATATGGAAGTGTGTGTCATACACTAACAAGGAGGCACCTGTTGCTCCTGACAAAAAATATAGCACAGAGCTGCATGTTGACCCAATGTGTATTTATAGTATTTGTATTTTATTTTCTGACTTCCAAGCTTGTAAAATGTTAAAAAAATTAACAACACAAGTATTTCAGTAAGAATATTTATCTTAAATCTTTTATAAATTTATAAATAATTGAATTTATATATGCAACTTGAGATTAAACTATGCTGGCCTGTTTAGTAACTCTGTGTGGGTGGGTGGGTGTGCGCACAGTTACTAAATAGGCCAGCGTGTGTGTGCGCGCGTGCGTGTGCGCACGCATGGCAAATTGCTGGTACAGGTTTATGCTGTACATGCATTTCTGGAAAAAGGCATACCTCAAATTCGCATAAAGGAAACCCACTTTACAATGTAACGAATAGGGATATGTTCCAAGACCTCGACTGTACAGGCCCATTTCTACCACTGCTACAAGACAATTTTGGTATTCACCAACATCAAACAGTACACACAAAGACAGGGCACTATCATAATGGGCACGGCAACTACA
This sequence comes from Crocodylus porosus, assembly GCF_001723895.1. Taxonomy (NCBI): domain Eukaryota; kingdom Metazoa; phylum Chordata; order Crocodylia; family Crocodylidae; genus Crocodylus; species Crocodylus porosus. Next base: position 129,403,243 of record NW_017728886.1, on the reverse strand, counting down.
GGAACATGTGTTGCAGATGACGAGCGAGGAGCACAGATCCACACAGGAAACTATACTTTGGTGTGTGTCACTCCCACAATGCATCGCAGAAAGCAGCTGACAGCAGGCTTTCACCACACCAGTTGCATAAGAGTGAATTTACCTCTCATAAAACAAATTTTTATTATAAAAAGGGTCATCGCATAATACTGAATTCATGCATACAGAACCTGCATAAAGTGAGGGAAACTTGTACAATTTATCACATGCCTACAAGTGCGCTGTTGGTAGGTAATGTAACTTGTACAAATTCTGAGATCCCAGACTCCTAAGTAGCTACAGATTGCCTGCCCATGAAAGGGTTTCCTCTTTTTGCCTCCATATGTAGAACTTTTCATTTGGAATAACTTCACTTTGCTTATTGCTTTGCCATTTGCAGATAATATGAACATTTCAAATGAGTATCAATTACACCTTCCTTCCACTTCACACTAAGGATTCTGCTTGTACCCTTGTAATTATGCACATTTTTAATTTTTAAAATTCTCCTCAATAAATACTTTGTTCTATGCTTATTTTATTTCAAATACTTATCTTCATCCTTCCCCCTGTTCCCCCCCAGTCATCTGTCTCTTTAGACCAGGGACAGACAAAGTCCACCCTGCGGGCTGGATCTGGTCGGTCGGAGATTCCATTTCCCAGCCACCTCTGCCCTCATGGCTTGTGCTGGTCTCCATGGAGACCCCAGCTGCACCTGCACAGGAAAGATCAGGCTGGGGTTGCCATGGAGACCAGCCTCAGCTGCACCGGCTGCGTTCACAGCAGAGCAGCACAGGGGGCTGCTCTGGAGCTTCTGGGAACTTGGGATAGTGGCAGCTTGCTCGACAACGAGGGCAGAGTTGTGATCCCCTGCTTGTGCACCCCTGGCTCTGGAGCAAGCTGCCACCATCCCAAGTTCCCAGCAGGGGGTGGTCTGGAGTTGTACTGCTTTGCTGAGGCTGGTTTCCATGGCAACCTCAGCCTAAGCTTTCCCTTGCAGGTGTGGCTGGGGTCTCCATGGAGATGAGCCTAAGCCATGACGGCAGGGGCTGCTGGGAAATGGAGTCCAGCTGCTGGCCAGGTTGGCTGTTTTGCCCACCCCTGCTTTAAACTGTCTGGTACTTTTAAACTATTTCAGTTACTTTCTACTTGGTTCTTATTTTTTCTGTATCCTAAGGTATGGTGTATTCAGGAACTGCTTTAATTCAATCGAAAGCCATTAGTCAATCAGCAATATTGATTCTAAACTAATAAGTAAAATGACTGAAAACAGAAAATGGCACTATATCTTTAAGGTTATATTAGCTTGGAATTTATGATGTTGGGTACTACTGTGTGCATGATCTCAAACTATTCAATAGCCCAGAAGTGAAGGGACTGACTGACCATCATTTATTCCGAAACAGGGTATCTTTTCAAGTGTTTTGTCTATGTGTTCCTTTTCTTTATGTCTCTGTCCTTCCTTTGTACTTCAGATTTGGAATGTGTCCTGTACTTCCCAGTACTTATGCCCCCCTTAGTTACAGACCATCAATTCAGTCTTGCATTCAGTCTTGCTTCTAAGTTGGAACTTGCTCTCTATCCAGTTTTGAGATAAATGCCATTATTAGATCTTCAGATAGTGTTTTAAGGTTTAGATTAATTCATTATTTGATCATATGGGAAGCTATTCTTCCTCTGAATGGTGGGTGCTCAGACTCTATTTTGATATGGTGAGGGTGAGAGTAAGGACCAAATCCCTTGCAACAAGGGTGTCAGACATGGCCTGTGGAGCCGCACTATCCAGTGGCTGTGTCATGACTCCACATGCTGTACTAGCCCTAGGGCTGAACTGGGTTAGGCCATGCAATGGCTAGTGCATGAGGCTGTCTGGTGGGCTGCCCTATGCAGTATGTACCCTGTGCTGGCCCCCTGTGCTGTATGCAGCGCCTGTGATACTGAGTGAAGCCTGTGTACCACACACTGGTCCTGCTCTGGGGTTTGCAGTGCCCTCAGCATGCAGGGTGGACCCATCACTAAAAGTGCTACGTGTGGCATAGGGGCCCACTATAGGGTGCATATTGTATACAGTGCCCTGCTAGACAGCCTTGGACTCTGGCTCTGGCATGTACAGACAGCCTGGGGTCCAATCCTTACCAGCTCTGCTCCACTTAGGGCTGATCCAGTGGAGCAGTGTATACTCTGTGTGCACGTCAGCCCCCTGGGCCATGGTCAGTGTGGTCAATCCTAATAACACTGCATCCAGCTTAGGTGCCACAGGGCCAGTGCATGTTGCTCATGGCACAGTGGGCCAGCATGGCAGGACACTGCATGTGGTCCCCCACCAGACTAGCCCTGGCATGGCCAGATCCTGGCTACAGGTCATCCCAGAGGTCCTCATCTGGCCTTTGGGACTAGATGAGTTTGACATGCCTGTCTTACAAGATAGGCAGGAATATTGGGAGAGGAAGCACTATAGATGTCTGCTTTAGAACCTGAAAGAAAATTGCTTCTCTCTTGCCTTTTAATTTTTTTAAAAATCAGGAATGTTTGTGCAGCTACTTCCACTTCTAAGGAAGGTTTAGTTTTTTTTAGTTTTTTGCCCCCTTGTGTGATGTCCCTTCTCTGCACTCTTTTCCAGTCAAAGAGCAGAAAAGAGTACTCATGAGCAGGGATCCTAGCTTTCTGTGATGATGAGAACAAAATTCTCTGATTTAAAAACCCGCATTTTTCCATGGCAAGCCCACATACCCCCTCCTGCCCTCACAGTGCTGATTGGCAGAAGGTCCCTGGCAGTGGCCCTGCTCCTTGTGACTGTCTGGCTGAGAGGGCTGCCATCCAGGCAGCCCTGCCCCTCACCATACTTCATGCAGCCCTGCCCCTTGCCACTAACAAGGGCAGGGGTGCATGACAGGCAGCCCTCTCAGCCAATCAGCAGCCAAGGGAGGAGGAAGCAGCTGACATCTTGGCTGTTTCCCTGTGTGCTGCAGCTTCTCTCCCTGGTGGGCAACTGCATGGGCTCCACGGAGGAGCCAGAATTTTATTTTTGCCAGAATTTTATTTTTGCTAAGTTGTTGTTCTCTCCCCTTCCTCCTCCAACTATTCTAAATCTTCTCTGTAAAAATGTGAATTCCACATTTTTCTGCAGCAAATGGATTTCTAGGATCCCTGTTCATCAGACTAGTACTGCAAAACAACTTGCAGAACTGCCCCTTCCCCAGCCACCATAGAGGAATAAATTTAGTCCTTTATTTTCTTAGAGGAACTGGATTCAGTGTGTTTTCATGTGCTGCCCAAAGGCATATTCTACACTAGTAATGTAGCAGACTCCAGCTACTTTACTGTTAACAGCTAAAGTCAAAAGAAGATGGCATGTTTTCCTTGGTAGAAGTCAAATTTTATTCTCATCCAGGCCTTAGTACATACGTTGTACTAGCCCAGGAACAGACTAAACAAGAATATTTAAAAGTACTGCTAAAGTGAGGCTGTACCTTCAAAGGAGAGACTTCTCTTGTATAGTCAGTCATCAGGCTGCTCTTTTGTACTATAATAACCTGCAGATCCCTTCTGATGACAGAATGACTTGGCTGTTAACTAGTCCTCTGCAATAAATGACAAAAACTTTTTCTATGGGTTCTGCAGATTCTGTGGCAAGTTCTGTGATATTTGCAGTCGTCATGTATGTATTGGATACAGACCTCTAAGCTACCAGATGATGTCAGAGGTTTGCTAGTGGACCCTTCCCCACACCCCCTTCACTCCACCCCCATTTCAAAGATGCATTAAGTTTTGGATGTATTAAGACAGACGGTCTTAACTTGAAGAATTTCAAGATGGATTTTGGGTATGAATGCACTACATTTGAACTTTCTGGATATATTATATCATACTTTACTAGGGTGTAAGCAGTCTCAGCAGCTTTCTTTAGACATGCGTCTTATTTTCTCTGAATAGTTGATTGCTCGGGCATATTTTTTGAAGGCCCAGTTGGGTGGGTCATCTTTTAATTCCTTTTTGACTAGACTTAATAGCCCTGTTTTGACCTACTGCTTGCCATTCTTGAGAAGGGGATCATTGTAGAGAGAGTGATTACTTATGTTTTGTTAATGGAGTTTTTAAGGTGTTTTTATGGCATGCTATAATCAGCCTTCCTATCCCCATTACTGTTGGGTCTACTGTCATGGTATTGATAGCTGCAAAACTGTTACAGTTGTTTGGCTGCTCTGGTCCTATGTATGCCCTTGGTGTTACTTCCGAAGACATCTGTAACCAGGCACAGCTCTCAGATGCCAATAGCATCTCCAGCAAAATATGACTGGAAATACAGCCAAAGACAGGTGTCACAACTAAGGGTGCTTATAGCTCCAGGAATGGAGAAAGGGGTGGAGAGGAGGAGCACCCAGAGCATCATGTGTATTGGCGTCCCCAGTGGTGGTGGGGGCACTTTAACTAAAGCTCCTCAAATGAGCTTTAGTTGAAAGTGCCCCTGCTGCCATCTTTCAGTGTGTGAATGCTGATAACATTCACTGAAGCACAGGAGTCACTGTAGCACAGTAGTTAACCACACTCCAGCAGACTCGATTAATCGAGTCTGCTCCAACACGCTGTTGTATTTATTAAGGACTCAGTCCTACACAGGCAAACAAAACAAAGAAAAAGCAATTGTTATCAATTCATTAGACCCCATACTCTTCAAATATACAACAAATACTAGATTTTACTGTTCAGATACAAATTGAATGCTACATAGCACTATAGTAATAAAATTAGAACTGTCAATCACCATTAAGGTGCACGATTAATGTATTAATTGGTTCATGCATAAACTTTTTTTAATACATTAATCATGCATGTGGTTTTGGAACCTGCTCCCTGGGCTCTGCTCCACCGCTGTCACCACTGCCTCCAGGCTGCCCAGTGGAGCAGCAGTGGTAGTGTGGAAGACCACAGGGCAGCCCAGACACAGGCAAGAATATTTAAAAGTATTCCTAAAGTAAGGCTGTCCCTCCAAAGGAGAGACTTCTCTTGTGTAGTCAGTCATCAGGCTGCTCTTTTGTACTGCAGCAGGGAGGTGGTGGGGGAGGAGAGACATGGGTGCAGATGCTGCGAGCAGCCACAGCATTTTTGCTGCTCCATCCCACAACCTCCCCTGGCCCCAGGGCCCCATTCACCCCAGCCCCTGTCCCACTCCCTCCCTCACTGTGGGGGCCTCGATCTGCCTCACCCCCTCCACAGACTTACCAGCTGGGTGCAGCTGTATGCACCAGGGTACATCCCTATAGGTTTACCATATTTAAGTTTCAAAAAAGAGAACACCTGTAGGAGGGGGAGAAATATGGTTGGGGGAGCAGTGATATGTCCGTGCCCTACTCCTGCCCGTCACTCGCAAGCCTCATCCCCTCCTCCCCCAGCCCTGCTGCTGCCCCTCACTCCGGATCCACAGTATCCTGCATCCTGCTAGGGTGTGTGGAGACCCTCCTTCCTGAGCTCCAAACTCCGCGCACACACCCACAGACCACCACACTTTCATAACTTCCCGTACAAACACCCAGCCACCCCCATTCAACCATACAAAATGCCTGCATAACTTCCATCATTTCGATTTTTTTCTGTGCATAATTTTGGGGTTTTTTTAGCTGTGCAATTAAAATTATGATTTAATTGCGACTAATTGCACAATTAATCATGATCAATTTTTTTTAATAGTTTGACCATCCTAAATAAAATGCCATGACAGTACATGTAGTAACAATATAAAATATACATGGTTAGGGTTTTTTTTGTCAAACCACAAAGACTTAAATACTTAGTTGTGGAAGACTAGTAAGACCTACACCCCTAATAAAAACTTATTGATATGTGCACTATGCAATAGTCAGCTGTTGCTCATGATGTATATTCTCCAGTGCCTGATGAAGAGAAGTTTTTTTGGACAATTTTTTTCCTGTGAAGAAATTTTTTTTCCAGAGACTTCCTTGCCACAGCATGGGATCTCATGGCTGAATGCTGTGCATCACTCACCCTCCTTCTGTCTCCTCAGCGCAAGCTTTAATTCCATTACAACCACTCCCCAGTCAAAACCTGCTGCCACTTTGGCAGCAACTGTAGCACTGTTAAAGTCTGAGCTGTGGAGTTGTCAAGGACCCAAGTGAGTAGTAACCTGAGTAACATTCTGCTCTTCTTGCAAGCTCCCGGGAAAGGAAGGAAACAGCACAGTGACTGCATGCCTCCATTTCAGCATGGAAATCAGGTGCCTGACTTAGATTCATAGATGCCAGGGTTGGAAGGGACCTCAACAGATCATCGAGTTCAACTCCCTGCCTGGGCAGGAAAGAGTGCTGGGGCATATCCAACCTTCTTTTAAAAACCCCCAAGATAGGAGAGAGTACCACCTCCCTTGGAAACCCATTCCAAGTTTCGGCCACCCTTACTGTGAAGTTTTTCCTGATGTCTAGCCTGAATCTGCTCTCTGTCAGTTTGTGACCATTGTTCCTTGTTACCCCAAGAGGCGCCTTGGTGAACAGAGAGAGCATCTCTGATCCCTTGCTGCACCCCCCAATGAATTTGTAGGTGGCCACGAGATTACCTCTCAGCCTTCTCTTGCGGAGGCTGACGAGGTCCAGGTCCCTCAGTCTCTCCTCATAGGGCTTGGCCTGTAAATCCTTAACCATACAAGTGGCCCTCCTTTGGACCGTCTCATGGTTATCCATGTCCTTCTTAAAGTATGGCTTCCAAAACTGGATGCGGTTCTCCAACTGTAGTCTGACCAGTGCTGCATAGAGGGGAAGTATCACCTCCTTGGTTCTATTTGTTATGCATCTGCTGATGCATGATAAAGTGCAGTTAGCTTTGCTGATGATTTTGTCACACTGACGACTCATGTTCATCTTGGAGTGCACTATGACTTCGAGATCCCTTTCTGCTTCTGTGGTGCTGAGAGGGTTACTTTCCAGCCAGTAGGTGTGATAGATATTTTTATGCCTTCGGTGTAGCACTCTGCATTTGTCCTTGTACTGCATCCTGTTGTGTTCTACCTGCTTTTCCAACCTGTCTCGGCCTACCTGGAATCATTCCCTACCCTCCAGTGTGTTCACTTCCCCCCACAATTTAGTATCATCTGCAAACTTGGACAGAGTACACTTCATGCTCACATCTAAGTCACTGATGAATACATTGAAAAGTACAGGTCCAAGGGCTCAGCCCTGCAGGACCCCACTACCCACATCCTTCCAGGTCGATACCAGCCCATCTACTACCACTCTGTGTGAGACCCCGCCCCCTCCCCCCCCAGCCAGTTTGCCACCCACCGGACCATGTAAACATCTAAGTCACAGCCTCTTAATTTATTATTAATGAGAATGGGATGAGATACCGTATCAAAGGCCTTTTTAAAATCTAAGAAAACGACATCCACCTCTGCCTCGTTTTGTGACCTGGTCATAAAACAAAACCAGATTAGTGAGGCATGATCTTCCTACTACGAATCCATGCTGGTTGCCCTGCTGCATTTTCTTTCCTGCTGGACTCACACAAATACGATCCTTAGTAATCTTTTCAAAAACTTTTCCAAGGGTGGAGGCGAGACTGACTGGCCTATAATTACTGAGATCCTCTTTCCTCCCTTCTTGAAAATAGGGGACCACAATGGCCCTTTTCCAGTCATCTGGGAACTGACCCGAACACCACGAGTACTCAAACAGCCATGCCAGTGGTTGTGCTGTGACATCAGCCAATTCCTTCAGTACCCTCAGATGAAGCTCATCTGGGCCTGCTGACTTGAACACATCCAGTCCATCCAAGCGACTGCACCAAGTCAGCATTGACATTTGGTAGGCTGGTGTCCCTCTGCCCATCTAAGAACCCGTTAGGAGTTCTTAAAATTTGACAAGGCTAACTTGGGTGGGGGTGCAAGGGAGGGTGCAAGAAAATACAGTAAAACTCTTGAATTTAAGACGCACAGATTTTTCTAACTCTATATTTAAGAAAAGAGAAAGCATTAAATAAAGGCATATTTACAAGGATACAACCACCCCTATGGTATGTGAAAGAGCTTTTAACTTTGCTTCAAATTTAAGATGCAGGCCGCTCTCTTAGAAGCATAATTTGACTTTTAAGTGTTATGTTCAAAGAAATGATGGTATGTATTTTGTTGTTTATTGTATTGCTATTTTCCTTCACTGCTGTACTGCTGCATAGCAAGTTACTTTCCTTTGTATTGCATTTGATTTCTATTCATTTTAATGTGGACAGACATAATATTGGAAGCACTTCAAATGCCTTTGAAGCACTTAAAAGGAAGAGCCATATACTAGATGTACATGCCTTTTTGAAGCGTTCTAGAAGTGGTAGAAGCACTCCCAAAATGACCCTGAAGGAAATGTGCTATTTAGAAACATTTCAAAATGAAGTATAACTTGTTAAATGTGCATATTCTAGGAAGTGCAGTAGGGGACCGTGGGCTGAGTCCTCTACTATCTCAGTGCTCTGCTCTTTCCCTCCTACCTGTCCCCTTCTGCCCCAGGAGAGCAAGGCACAGTGTCAGTGAGCATTCTCCTTTTCCCATCTGCCTCTGCTCTCCTGAAACACCCTGCCTGCAAGTAGAAACCAGGAGATCCTTCCAGAGGTCTTGCATGCCCCTCCTGAAACTGGGATTCTTCTTCTCCAGGTCCTTAATTTCCATGTATTTCTCCATCTGGTCTCCTAGTTCCAGCGCTCCAAAAGACTGCTTGGTGGCATTGGCTTCAGTCACCTGCCACACATACTTTTACAGTTTTTTGTGGAGAACAGAGCCACACTAAGTCTCCTCCATTCCCTGCCTCTTCTCCCCCTCCCTAATTAATTGAGTCTGCTTTGATGTGCTGGAATTACAACGCTTCAGAGCAGTCGTGATCCTGTTCTTCAAAGTGTATATTCTTTGAACCTAGGAGAAACTAGTGTGGGACTACCATTTGGAGAGGCAGAGAGCAAATAAAGGGAAGGGGGTCTGGCCTCTCATCTCCGACAGCTTTCCTGGCCACAGAGGTGGTGTTGGATAAATAACCAATGCACAGGTTCGGCAAACCAAGGTATATTGCATAATATTTCATAGATAGATTTCATAGACGTTAGGGCTGGAAGGAACCTCAGAAGATCGAGTCCAGCCCCCCACCCAAAGGGCAGGAAGTCTGCTAGGGTCATAGGATCCCAGCAAGATAAGCATCCAATTTACTCTTGAAGGTGTTCAATGTACATACTTGAACCACCTCCGATGGCAGGCTGTTCCAGACCTTGGCGGCTCGAACAGTAAAGAAATTCTTCCTTATGTCCAGCATGAAATGGTCTTGCAGTGGTTTATAACCATTCGACCTCGTCGTCCCTTGGGGCTCTCTGGTGTGCAAATGTTCCCCCAGAAACTGGTGGTCACCCCGATGAACTTATAGGCGGTCATCGGGTTACCCCTGAGCCTGCACTTTTCCAAGATGAAGAGCCCCATGGCTGTCAGCCTGTCGTCGTAAGGTCTGTTTTCTTGACCTCTGATCATGCGCGTGGCTCTCCTCTGGACTCTCTCAA